>NC_134407.1:75060766-76260766 GCF_038048845.1 Mixophyes fleayi
TATACAAAAGTATGCTGAAAAACTCTGCTTATACACGAGTATAATACGGTAATGTAAACCAAGCATTTACCTGAAAAAACCTGTAACCTTGAATTGATTTATGTAACATTTCTAAAAACCAAGTCTACCTGACATGTGAATGCCGTAAGAACACAAAGACAGAGCATTATTAAATGGAGTTTAATATGATGAAAAAAGTGACAATGCTTGTTAAATAGAAATGTTGATAAGAAATTGATATACAGAAATATAATTGCAAAACAGTTTTTCTTTAAAAGAAAAACAGGGTTAAAATCAGAAATGGTCCTAGCAAGCTCACATACATTTTGTGTAATTCTGTGGTTGGGGGAAGGCTAGAAGTTGAGCATTTCCTCAGTAGCAGACTGACCCCCAAAAGCTGACCATTTTCTAACATGTTAGTATTGTTAAATATTCATGCATTAATAAACATTGACACTCCCTTGGTGTAGATTGGACTCTGGGCAAATGACCTTTCACTATCCTGTTCCCTCACTGAAATAGCAGACTGTAGTAAGTACTGTTTGCGTTGAAATTGAACGTGGCTGCATTCTGTAGCATATGGTCCGGTTCTGGGCATGCACACTAATTTTGTAGATTGTACCCAAAAAAATCGCTGTTTATGTCCCTTGGTGAATCAGGGCCACAGATGCTCATATCTTTAGGAATAATCATGACAACATTTTTATATTATTTTCTAACTTTGAGAATAGCATAATCATGACACCATTCCTGAAGTGTATCCATACAGACTCATTTACAAAGACCCTGAACTTACAGATCAGTTTGCTCACAGAGAAATGGGCCAAAATACTTATAGGTATATGTATGGATTTATAAACAGCAGCAGAGAGGAACAGAAAGCATAGTGTTCCAGCGGAACATTTCACAAATAATTATCCATTAAATTAGACTTTCAGGGTCTGATTCATTAAGGAAAGTAAAGCACAAAAAATGAGTAACTGTGCCCCTTGGCAAAACCATGTTGCACTAAAGGGGGAGTTAAATTTAAAATGTCATGGCAGCTTTAAAGTTGGGGTAGGGCATGTCTTACATCAATTTTAAATGTCAGCATACAAATAAAGCTATCAAGCATCTAGTGTGGTACTTGAAAAAACAGCCAGTATTTAACTTATGTGCCAGATATGATTGGTTCTCTTTCAAAAGCAGAGATGAAGTTGATTCTTACATTAGGGACTTAGTCCCACAAGGACTGAATGTGGACTTCAAGATAAAATGTTTCTTTTATAAATATAATAGCATTTCAATTACCCCATGTTTGTCCTTGTTATCAGGATTTTGAATATATATATATATATATATATATATATATATATACATATATATATATATATATATATATATATATATATATATATGTGTTCAATATCCCACGAAGTATGATCAAATTTTGCGGTTTTATCACTTATGGCAATACTTTGATTATTTGTGTACCAATCACATTTGCTCTCTTTTGAGGTGAGCCATCAATCGATTTTTATATTTAAAAAGGACTGTATTTTCTGGACCTGCTGAGTATAGATTTATGTATATGATGTATTGCAATATCCTGAAGATGATTACTATAGGGAAGCCATGTGTTCCTAAGAGAGTCAGGTCTCGTTTTCGGAAAATACCACCAATGAAAGGCAAAGTATAAGTCACATGATCACTTTGGAATGCGGATATAGATCTAAACCTCGGCTTCACATTAAAGGAACGGATGGGCGATGTTTGCATTTAGAGGGACATATAAATATGGGGCAATACCATTCAGACTCTAGCCTTGATAAAGACTTACATTCAAATTCAAAACGCGTTGGTGAGATTTTTCCCGATGTGATAAGGATTTGGAGAGACGGACTATTCAAAAGATCACAGGACCTGTCTGCTCATTCTTAAATGCAGATTACATAGAGAAATTTGGTATGAGTCCATCCATTGTTTTTATGCTATGTTTTTTATTGAATTTTAATTATTATATGCATTTTAGGTTATTTTATACATTAAAGAGGTAATGCACTAGATTTTGTCTATTACCTTTGTTTTGGATTCCGATGTTCTTAGAGAGCATATCGTGGTGTGATTACAAAGCCAATGAAAGGTTATATGTGAAGGCTTGGAACAAGTATACGTCTGTAAGCATATTCCCTACTGGGTTGGAGTATGGACAATCACGGAAGGACACAATATTCTTTATTCATCGCTGTGAAATGGAATAAACTTATAAGGAGATCTTATATTTTATTGTGTATTTGATCCTATGTACTACACTATATATGGTCTTTGTGTTGTGAGACTGTTTTTTAGACAAAGTTGAGTGGAGGTTTTCTCAAAACAGACAAATCTTTTCCATTATTTCTACATGTTGTAACAAAATAAGGATCATCATCTCAATGCGTCTATGTAAGAGCACCTGATGGGTATAGTGGTACCTTTGTACGTATTCGGCTGCACTTTTAGTGGAGCGCCATACTGATTTGTTTCATTTCATTATACTGTCCAGTTTATCTTTACCACTAAAACTGATCAGGTTGTGGCAGCACCATGTTTTCACATAGAGATGAAAGCATTAAGTTGGTAGAAAATGTATTTGAGAAAAGTCCCACCATTATAGACAGCAGATTATTCCAAAAGGTTTAAAAATTGAGAAACAACTTTCCTTTAGTACAGCTAAAACTTTTAAAGAGGAATGGAATTCCATTCTGAACACATGTTCTTTTTTTCCTTATACAACTTATCTTGAAAGATAGAAGAAAATAACTTGTTAAACTAGAAGAAGATATCCAAATGAGTTAATACATCCTTTTAAATAATTAGAAGAATATATTCATTTGGAGGTGAAAATAGAGAGAAGAATACAAAACTATTTAAAGGAAATCATTACTCGCAAACAGAAAAAATTCTTTAGAGATAAGATATTGGATTAGATAAGGATACCTCTACAGAGAGTTATGTATCCTCAGTTTACTTGATAAAGACTTACATTCAAAGTTGAAACGCATTGGCTGATGTAAGAAGGGACTGCTGGGAAATGTCATGACGTATTGACTCAATCTTGGAGGTGAAGTGGGTAGCAAAGTCGACAGCAAAGACCGTGGGGGGGAGTGGGAGAGGGGACAGGAGGGAGTTGAAGGTGGCAAAAAGCCAATGGGGGTTGGAGGATTGGGAAGAAATGAGAGCCTTAAAGAAGGATTGTTTAGAGAGCGATAGGGCCGAACTGTAAGAATTTGAATTCAAGTACGAACTTGAGTGGAGGAAGTCAGCATGAGTGCGTGACTTTCTCCAGAGCTGTTCTGCACTGTGGGAGCATTTTTGAAGACAGCGGGTAAGTTTTGAGTGCCACGGTTGAGGCGGGGACCGAAGAAGCTTGATGGTGACAGCCAGGGCGACAGAGTCAAGTGCAGTTGTAAGAGTGTGATTGTAAAAGGAGACAGCCTCATTGGGGCAAGAAAGAGTGGAGATTGGGGAGAGGAGCAAGCCCAGGGAGGAGAAGAATGTGGTAGGATCAACTGTGTCATGATTATGCCTGGTGAGAGTAACCTTGGGTGATGGGGATGGTGGGAGGGATGGAGAGATGCTAAAAGATAGGAGATGGTGCTCCGAAAGATGAAAAGGTGAATTAATGAGGTCGGAGACAGTACCAAGGTGTTAAAAAAAACAGATCAAGTGGGTGGCCACTGTGGTGGGAGAGAGAGGAGGTTCATTGAGAGAGACCAAGGGAGGAGGAGAGGGAGAGAAGTTTAGAGGCAGCAGGGTCTGAGGGATTGTCTATAGGGATATTAAAGTCCCCCAAGATGAGGGAGGGAAGGTCAGAGGACAGAAAGTGAGGTGGCAAAATGATCAAGGAATTGAGAGACAGCACCAGGACGGTAGATAACAGCAACACGGAGGTGGACTGGGTGGAATAGGCATATAGAGTGTACCTCAAAGGTAGGAAAAAGAGAGGGAGGGTTCAGGGTAAAGAACCAGAAAAGAGCAGCAGGGGGAGAGAAGTATGCCGACGCCAGCACCTTGCCGGTCTGCAGGTCTGGGTGTGTGGGAGAAAGACAAGTCCCCGATAGAGAGAGCAGCAGGAGAGGTAGTGTCCTCAGGGAAGAACCAGGTTTCAGTGATGGCAAGCAGGTTGAAGTATCTAGAGATAAAGTGGTCATGGATAGAGGTTAATTTATAACAGACTGACCTGGCATTCCAGAGACCACAATATAGAGGAAGAGAGGGAAGAGGAGAGATGTGGATGAGATTATTGGGGTTGCTCGACTGCAAGGGTGAGTATGATATGGAGCGAGGGGCATGACAGGGAGAGAGGGTTGGAATCGGACGATAAGCAGGAATAAGAGCGGACTTGTCAGCAGACAGGGTGCAGGGGAGCAAGATGTGGGGGAAGAGTGGAGATGGGGCAGATAAGGGGGTTTATAAATGGGAGAGGCAGAAAGAAGGAGTGATGTGAGGGAATAGATTTCCTGGGGAGAAAGAGGGAGGTGGTAAGTAGGACCAGACTGACGCTGAGAGAAGAGCAGAGAAGGGGACAGGAGGGAAAGGGTGTGAGTGGGGAAAAGGAGGAGAGAGGGAAAGATGGTGGAAGGGGCCGTGAATCAGATCAGGGGCACAGAGGCACAGAAGAGAAGAGAGGAGTGAAATAGGGAGGTGGATGGGAAGGGAGAGGGGGGAGTGAGGAGGAGGAAGAAAAATGAAAAGGTTGGACAAGGGAAGCAGGGGGATAGAGGGAGAGGGCAGAAGTAAGAGGAGCAAATCATGATAAAGCTAGAGAAGGTTAATAGGATCTTTAAATATATATACTAATTATTTGTGCAACAACACTTTGCAAGCAGATAAACATTTTACTAAGCTCTATTATCAAACACAATATTACACATATTTCCACAATATTTTATTACTTTTGTCTGGGCCTTTCAAATGTCTTGAACATCAAGCTTTGACATTTGCCATAATAGAACGTCTCATTGGGGAATAGTTGTGAAGCAAATCCCTAAGTAGCAAACAACTCCTCTGTTCTTTTTGGTTACATATAGGGGGAGATTCAATTACCCACATTGTTCTGTAGAACAACAGGAGCTGCGCACAATTACTGTTACTATAGTAATTGCTGCGCATTATTACCGTTACTACACTAATTTCAACACTGAATTTTGCTCGCGGCTCACAGGGCCGCGAGTGAAAATCTGTGTTTAAATTACCGTGGTAGCAGTAATAATGCGCGCCCCACCTTGTTCTAAAGAACGCGGGAATTGAATCTACCCCATAGTGTCTGGACACAAAGCACCTTTCACAATTTGTTTATTCCAGTGTATTTTGAACAGGGTGTGCTGAACTACTGCTGAAATGTAATATGTGCTGAAACATGCAATTATATTTTCTCCACACAGCACTCAACAAAGAACATTTGCCAGGTGAAAAATATTGGGATACTATATTTTAAAACATGACAAAGGTTTCAATAACATTCAAGCAAACTTTCAGCAAAAGTGTTCATGTTCATAACATTATCATGGTGACCATACACAGAGTATGACTTTGGGACCGTCTGTTAACTAAAGCAACACATAGGGCCCGATGCTGAGTTAGGAGCAAAGCAAAACAAAGAAGTAAATTTGCTCCTGGACAAACCATGTTACAATGCAAGGGGTGTAAATTATATATTTTTTTTGCTCGCATGGAAAATACTGACTTTTTTTCATGTAGCACACTAATACTTGATAGCTTTATTTTTACACTGAAAATAAAATTGATCTAGTACATGCCCTATCCCAACTACAAATCTGACCACACATTAAAGATTTACCTCCCCCTCCAATGTAAGATGGTTTGCCAAGGTGCAAATTTGCTACTTTTTTTGCTTTAATCCTAACTCAGCATGAAAAACTAAAGAATGATGAAATCTGATTTAACACAATTAAAATTTGTTCAGGAAGAATAGTGGTTTCTGGGCTCTATATGCTACAATATTGTGGCAATGAAGTTGAGTCAATTTTAATTATGATAACACCTGTCCTCATGCAAAATTATGTTTTTGAAACTACTCTGCAAAATTTTGAAGTAGTCCATTAAAACTCCACTCTGATCCATTGCTAGAGCCATAAGACTTCACTGAGATCTTCTCCATCCCTAAATTATACCTGGCAAACACTAGTTGAATATTAATCTACGAGACCAAGCAAATGTTTTCCTGTTATCCTAAATTCCTGCATAGCTGCAGAATCCATTTGCTGTTTGAATAACTCAATATACAATCAAATTTAAGGGACATAAAGGCACAAATGCTCTAGTTCCCTAGACTGTCTTGCTGCCTAGCAGTCTGAAATGACTGTAATTATCTCCTTGGTCAACCATTCAAGATCATAGCTGTAGTGCTGGGATTTGCATGATTTGAGCTCCTTACTCCTAAGTAATGTATCTCATCTTCCTACACTGAGAGATCCAAACTTGGTGATGTCAGCCTAATGAAACCTTGGGGAACGGTCCAGTTAGAATGGCGCCTGACTCAGGGAAGATGGTTTTCCCAGGCAACCATTGTAAGAGCCAGGCAAACGTTATCAATAGCAGAAGGCGGATGCAGAGGACCATCTCTGTCATAATACTGCTAGATAGGGCATTTTATTGCAAATACATATATTGTTAATTAAAAGGAAATATGATACAGTGATAAAAAAAATACAATAAAAGGTCACACATTATTAAGAGCACATCAACATATTTGGTGTTTGGAGCTTCCCCATAGAAACACTCTGCATGACCTTATGTGGGCTGGTTGAAAATACTAATAGGAAAAAAGATAACAGTAGAGCCTATTATAATCCTGTTTATTCATTTTAATTTCTCCATTTCCTTTAAAATACTCCTTTTAGCCTCACTGATTTCTTTATTGCATGATGAGAGCGAAGGAGCATTGGGTCTCACTTAGGGGCCTATTAATCAAAGATCTCCGCCCTGTAATTTAGAGGTAAATCCCCGAAAACTGTTGTTTTCGGGGATTTACCACTAAATTACTATGTATTATTCTAGCATCTCAGAAGATATCTCAGATATCTGCTGCTTTGCTTCTCTCATCATTTTACTGAGCACTCCCCATAACAGTGTATGGGAAGTGCTCAGTAACGTTCTGTACTAATGGCCGAAACTAAGTTTTCAATCATGTTCATGTACGCCATCTGAAGCTAGCGCCATCTGAAGCTAGCGTACATTACCATGATACACCATCTGAAGCTAGCGTACATTACCATGATACGCCATCTGAAGCTAGCGTACATTACCATGATACGCCATCTGAAGATAGCGTACATTACCATGATTGAAAACTTTCACTGAAAACAGCTCTGCTCCGAAGAGCAGAGCTGCACAGCGCATGTGTGGAGGGATCATGTGATTCCTCCATCACATGCCTCAGGCTCTTTCATTCGGGGATCTCTATGCGCATGCCCAAGTTTACTGGTCAGCGCATGCGCACAGGGATCGAAAGAGGGGCGAGCAGCACCGCACAGGGAGGAGAAGAGAAGACCCAAGTGAAAGGTAAGTGTTAATCTTCACAGGAGCAGGCGTTTATCGGAACGCCTGTTCCTGTGTTGATTTTTTAATACATATGAGAAACTTTTCAATCTGCATCTATGCGATGAGGATTGAAAAGTTTCATTCATATTTTGCGGTGATTGGTAAATAGACCCCTTAGTGTGAAAGCAGCTAGAAGGGCCAATTTTTGCACCTTAGCAAAACTATGTTGAGCTGCTGGGGGAGGGGGCATGTGAAATGTGAGGAGGGATTTAATGTTGAGAGGGGGACGCATCCTAACTAAACTCTAATTTGCAGTGTTAAAATAAAAGCTGGCCAGTATTTGGGTGTAACATGCAAACACAAACACAGCCAGTATTTTCTCTGAATGCAAAATCAAATGCCTTTGCAGTTTGCACCACTTGCATCGCAACTTGGTTTGTTCGGAAGGAAATTTGTACCATTTCGCTGGGTTTGTGACTCACTACTGTAACCGTGGACCATTATCTCTAGTACATGTGTCACTATTGTGCATATCAATGCTTTTATTACTTTAATAAAAATATTCCTAGAAGTGCCCTCTCACATATAAGATGCATCAGGAAGGTGTAAAAAGAATTGAAAGTATACCATGAGGCCTGGTTTGTATCACCGCCGGTCGTGGAAAACACACAGGTCCTCCATTTGCGTGTTGCAAAAAATAGGTGTGCCACAGGCACTGCACTTTTATAAATAAGGATGTAAGCTCGCATGAGCAGGGCCTTCTTCCCTCCTGTCTCCTTACCTGTTCTTCTGCTCCGTCGTTATTGCATTAGCCTGCCTGGAGTTTCTGAAGTATTGGTACTTTTTGTTTATTGTTCTGTACTGTTATACCCTGTATAGTCTACTGTTTGTACTGTGTGCGGCGCTGCGGAAATCTTGTGGCGCATAACAAATAAATTATATTGATAATAATAAATAACCTGTAATATTAGTTACGTGTTTACAAAGATCATATGACATACATGTATATCTTTATAAAAATAATAAAAACAATAATTATAATATATGTGTGTCAATAATAAACTTACTGGGCTTTCAATTTGAAAAGATGCTTCCAAATGAAACAAAACATCAACAGATATTTTTAAATTTATTTGCAATTAGAGCACTGGAATAATCTCATATTCCCTTCAGTTAAGGAACTTAAAGATTTTATAATGAAATTCCATTCCTGTTAACCCTATTATTTGGGTCAAGAATCTGGATAAAGAATTCCACGGTAAACATTTTCAGTGGCAAGAACTGGGACTGTCCAGAAAAGGTAGGGACATATAGAAATATACCAGAATTTTAGATTTTAGGTAACAGAGACTGTGATCTGTGCTCTTTGAGGACCAGGACAAGTTTCCTAAACCTTGCCAAGGGGCACAAA
The DNA here is from genome assembly GCF_038048845.1 of Mixophyes fleayi. Taxonomy (NCBI): domain Eukaryota; kingdom Metazoa; phylum Chordata; class Amphibia; order Anura; family Limnodynastidae; genus Mixophyes; species Mixophyes fleayi. The sequence goes on from NC_134407.1 coordinate 75,069,702, forward strand.
GTTTTTTAATTGTTTTCTCTCACCACACAACAGTGTTTTTTCACTGACAACCAAAGTTATCTTACATCTGTGACATCTCATATTTTACAGACATGTAGTAGATTCATGAAATAGCCATTCAGCAAAAGTGATAGCAGTTAAAACTTTACAAAGACTTGCAAAGCAGAAACATGTTGCAGATATGAAATCAGGCCAAGCTTTAAACGACTTGTGTTTCAAAGCACGTAGGAGAGAAGGAAGATTGTCATGCAGGCAGTAACTTACTTGTTACCTGCCACGAAACAAAAGTTTCTGGGTTACTATGCAAGCAAATTCTTAATTATAAAGTATTTTCTAGGCGTGGGAGAATACTGCAATCTGAGAAAGAAATTATGTGAGAAATGATGGCATTAAAAGATGTCTGCCTGCATCGTGATGTGAGTGTGCTGTATTATTCTGCGTCTGCTTGAGTAGGAGTGCATTAACCCGATTACACATGGTTGCTTAGTGATGAATAGCAGCAATCTGCAGCAACCTCCTGCACAAATATACATAGGGTTAAGTACAACAAATGTCTATGTGTGTGCTTATACTATTATCATGTTGCCCGTTCATATTTCAGATATGTTGCTGTATCTTTGTCCCTTTTTTCCATGTGTTTTGCTATAGAAGTATAAGTTTTTCCAGCCAAGATGACTTCTCTTTAAGCACTCCAATAAGTCATATTTTAAATTGATATTTTAATGTTTTTAGCATCCTTCACTAAAGAACAACAGGATGCTTGAAGTTTTTTTTTTTTTTTACATGATAAACATAAACTAAGTAGGGCATTATTTGACTAATGGGACATTGTGCTACTAGTACAATGTCTTATTTTTTTTTTTAATTAAATATTTTTATTTAAGTTTTCTAAACAATATAATTAAAACATAACAATTGCAGTTTTTTCAAGTATATAAGCCTGCAAGAAAATGCATATATGAAGTTAAGCATATAACCAGCGCACAGTTCAAGTGAATGTCCAATGTAACATAGCATCCTTGTCACCGCCACACAATACAGAGGGCAGCCTTGTCACCGCCACACAATACAGAGGGCAGCCTTGTCACCGCCACACAATACAGTGGGCAGCCATGAGACCACCAGCCAATACGGAGAAAAAAAATATGGTTTTTATTGATACAAACAAACTGTGTAATTAATGTGTGAGAACGTTATTATTAGCTGATAGTAGTTTTCATACCTCCTGACATATCAAATGGACAAAGGGTAATGTATAAAATTTGTTATATATAACTATTCTTTCTTCAAGTGTTCATACATCTGAGCACACTTAAGAATGCAATAGTGAAACACAGTTAACTGTCAGTGGCATCAGGGTATAATCTTCATTGAAAAAGTTGGTAAGTTTGTTGAAAGAAAAGTTTCTTATCCCTATGCTACTACACACGGGCCATTCACGCATGCATATTATATTTTCACATATCCCTTGTTGGGCCTGTTGTCACATATCCCCTGTTGTCACATATTGTCTGTTGTCCTATATTCCCTGTTGGCCCATATCCCCTGTTGTCACATATCCCCTGTTGTCACATATTCCCAATTGAGCCTGCTATCGCATATCCCTATTGTCACAAATCCCTGTAAAAATAAATTGTTCTTACCTGTTGTGTTGAGCGCTGTTGACCTCCGTCTGGGACTGGGTGGAAGTTGGTACAGCATGAATCACACAGCATGAATCATACACAGCCTCAGTAGGCGCAGCCCCCAAGCCACTAAAAGCAACAGGCAGCCTCGCGATTGGCTGCCTGTTGCTATCCATTGACGGGGTCGACCTCTAGCAACCAGTGAAGCCACCAGGAGGTGGTCCGCATCACCACCCCACTCATCGCCCCAAACCTCTCCTCCCTATCACAGCGTGTGGTCAGTTTAAAATCTGGAGGCATAGCCCTCAAAATAAATCAAACAAACATGCAACTTGTATATCATAAAATAACCTATTTTTGTTGACATCACCAGGTGACATAGGAAGTCACATGGACGTAATGTTTTCCGTATACGATTTTAGCACTAGTTTAGTTCAACAATTCTGGCACAAGTAATTGACAGATCAGCAACATAAAGTTATAGAATACAATTAAATCCCTTGACGCATCCATCTACTTATTAATGATAAGTATATTCTGCAAATACATAATAGAATAAAATAAAAAAATACATCGAGACATTTATTCTTAGTATTTATGAATATACATTTTTGCTTGTATCTAAAGAAGAAGCTGGTTGGCATTTCAGGCTCCGAATAGTTAAAAAGCATGTATTCTGTTTGGACAATACTTCAATACAAAACTGTAGGAAAGCTCCAGTTTTTTCCAGTATGTTTATATTAAAGATGATGCACCAAGTCCTTGGTAAGCTGCAGTGACATAAGCACGTCACTTACAGAATGACAATATGTCAGCTTAACCAGTGTGGATGTTGTTTTTATTCTATGTTTATGCTGTGGGAGTCAGCATGAAATACACTGAAAGTAAAAGTATATATACAGTGGTCAAAGTGGAAATTTAGAAGTGGTGGTATAGAAAATGTAAGTGAACGGGATTTGATAGGTTTACAATGAAACCAGTGTATATAACAAGACAGATCAGTTACTCCAATATATCTATTTTTTATGGATAATGTCCATAAAAAATTCTGTGTGCCAGTCGGAGGCAGCAGTTGACCCCTCATGCCCCTTTTGCAATATTCTGTCCAGGCATGTCATCAAATTCTTATTTCTATTAGCACAGAGGAAGTGATCATAATCTGTATCACTTGTACTATTTGAAAATCTATTTCTCTCCTTGTACCAATAACTCCTGGCTTCATAGCACACAGCTAAGAATATCCGAACACCATTGAAAGTTTAGTCTTTGTTTTTTTTCCAGTGTATGCTAACAGGAACAGAAACTATTTTGGTTCATATGAGTCTTCTGAGAGATTCATTCTCATAAACCTAAAAAAACATCTCTTGAACGTTATCGAAATTGTAACCACTAGACAATTCTGGAGCAGAACGCAAAAGATTTTCCACAGGCATGCGACACTCAACCGTAAATGAAATTCAATTAGATAGGCGCCAGTTACCGACAGATACGGTATGCTCCCACAATTACTGTTTCTTCCACATTGAAAATGGAGCACACAGTGTATATTATTCTTCTTAGCAATTCATTAAGACATTATTTGAAAATATAATAGCCTTACATTTTAAACATTTCTCAAGAATTTTCAGTTTAGTCTTCACTGTCCAGTTAGTTGGCTTGTCGTATAACAAGTTTGACTTTCTTGAATGATATGAGGCAGGTAGAGTTCGCCACATTTATGTCTCTTCTAACATGACTTGTTTGGTTATGGGTGAAAACAACAGAAAAATACATTAAAAAGTCTCAAAAATAGCTTTGGTGGCAATTACTGCATAGACTTTTCTCCTTTTTGAGACCCCACATGTGCCTTAGGTTTTCGCACATCTAGATTAAGCAATTGGTAAGTGTTTTATGGATGTAGCCTTTAAAGTCTTTTAGATGTGATCATGCAGCACTGTTCACCAGCAAAATGAAACACAAATTTGTTTCCCTACACAGAATTATCCTCTAACAATTTGAATTGCTGACTCTGTCCAGCTGGTATCAACCATATCTCTAGATGGATTGTTTTACCTTATCCCTAATTGAAATATTACGTCTGACACTGCTTGCACTGAAAATAGTTGGCACTGTGTAAGGTTTGAGAGTTTATTCTTTTCAAAGAGGTAAAATAGTGTATAATCATCTGGCCAGAAATGTGTAGAGTGGATCCAAAATGATGTATTTTTACCCATTCCCATTATTTCTTGAGCCAAATCATTATATTCAGCAAATTCTGTCCTAATCCGCTGACAACCAGTGCTTTCAACCACAGCATGATCCTCAGCAGGCAGGTTGGGAATGTGAGCAACATGAGATCTTTACCCACATTCTTCTTTTTTTATTATTGGCAAATCCGTGAACAATGCAAGGTAGTATTGTACCTCTATGTAAAAGCAGTAACCACTCTCTCAAAAATCGCTCAGCTTATTATTAGTATATTCTTTATTGACAGAGAATATTTTTCAGTCCCAAAAAAACAAGAGAACAAGAGTATTAACCTTATACTACATGTACCTTATACCAAAGAAAATACGGAAATATTACATTTATTGTTGTGTGTCTTTATTTAACCACTGAGTTGCCGTTTTAAAATGGCGTATAAAAATGTTGCCAGTGCTGTATCTGTTATCCAAACTAAATAGCAATTAAAGTTACATAGAGCCTAATGCTGAATTGAGCGCATGTTGGGCGTAAATAATGCTAAAAGAGTCAGCTTCAGAGGTGAATTCACAACCTGCCAATTAAAAGCAACTAGCTAGTGCTGGCGACTGTCAGCATTATCAACGTGTATTTGCACCTGCCCTCTTGCAGGTGTTCATGATACGGCTCCTGACAGGCGTATCTGTGTCTCCCTGCTAGTATTCCAAAGCTGCATTAAGATGCATAATGTTGATGTTCTCTTTTCATGCACCCAACCTCCTTCTAGTTTATAACTTATTACTGTATTTATACCATCAAATAGCCACACGGACAACAAATTACATTTGGAAGAAAGGCCACAGTTTATTAATTATAAATTGTATCGTAAACAGTTGCGGCGAGAGCAGAGCAGTCAACCAACGTATTTGCAAAGACAATTTCACCACCAACCCAGGATATACCTTATCTATTGTCTGGTGCTAAATTCTGTCGACAGAATGACTACACCCCTTATGGACTTGACAGTGACGTGACTTCACAAAGCAGGCCATGGGGACCTCCTCACGAAAGGACCAGAAGTCTGGTTGCCTTGAAGGGGGCAGTGACCCATGACCAATCCACGAAGCACCATATGCTTACTAGTTGCTGACTGCGAGGCTCTTCAACCAACTGTGCATTGCCTGTGCAGGGTAAAAAAGAGGGTTAGTGCAATCACATAATTATGACAGTAGCAGGGGGGTATCCGGAGCCTAGAGACTCCCAGTGGATATTATTGGCACTTACCCAATGGGTAAGTGCTATGACAGAGGCAAACACATTTTAATTGTGTTTGGCATAGGGCCTCTCTTGTTATTTTGTGAACAGTACTCCATCTATGTTGGGTTGCCCATTCCCTCCACTGTCCTGCCTTCCAGTGTCAAAAACCTACACGTCTGCATGTGCATATATACGCGTGCTTTATTTGTGGACATGATCACTGCAAATTTTCATAATTTACACAAAAAAAAAAGAGGCGTACGTCCAAATCAGAATCAGGCCCGTAGAGTTGAATGTGACAGATTTTGCATTGGAGTTGAGCTGAAAACTTTCCTTCCTCCACCTTTAATGACACAGCAAAAGGGAGCTGATCTATTGCAAGCTATATTCTGTGTATAGCAGTTTTGCCTCATTCACCCTATATACATAGAGTTTCATGGCAGATATGTATAGCCACATGTCTACTATAACTAGAGATACCCAGACTCGGTTCCCCGAGAACCGAACACACCAGAACTTAGAAGATCCGAATACCGAGTTGCGCACCCTCGGAATTGAATAGGAGGCAAAACGTCATTGTTACGTTATCGGATCTCGCAAGTTTTGGATGCTATAAGTACTGCCCTCCACGGCGATCCAGTGCCATTTCACAGAGGGACACAAAAGGGATAGCACGGTTCTTGGCAGTCTCTAGTGCAGTTGGACAGCGTCATAGGTAGAAAAGAAAGAGGAGGTTTAGCGGTGTTCTTCAAAGTCTCCAGTGACATTCAGGAGAACTCCATTGCTCCATTGCTAATTGTCATTGCTAAAATAGAAATAATAGGGCTGGCAGTCTTGGTCTTCTAAATCTATAGTCACATTGTTCTGTGTTATATAGGTAACACACAAAGAGGAGAGCGCCATTGCTCCATTGCTAATTGTCATTGCTGAAATAGAAATAATAGGGCTGGCAGTCTTGGTCTAAATCTGCAGTCACATTGCATGGTGTTATATAGGTAACACACAAAGAGGAGAGCTCCATTGCCAATTGTCATTACTGAAATAGAAATAATAGGGCTGGCAGTGTTCTTCAAAATCTGCAGTTACATTTTACTGTGCCGTAGCTCATACAGAAGCAGGAGAGGTGGCATTGCTCTTGCCACTCTCCAGTCTCAGTCATGATGATACTAATCCCTCTACCTCATGTGCTAAAGCCTATGTTCAAGTGCATAGTGGTTTTAAATCAGGGAAACAAAAATGTAAATAAAAAGCTTGTACTTTTTAAAGAAAAAGCTTTTCTAGTAAAAGGGTGCCGTGATGGAATTTGGTAACAGAGACAGAAGACCTCAAGTAACTGTCTAAAACCAGCTGCATTAATAGTGGATATTGGACGCAGATATAATACTAGCATAGTCACCATGGCGTCTGTGACCCGCTTTGCGACTGGGTGACAGCTTTCATACTTGCTTCCTCTTGCAAAGGATTGTTTAACAGTCAATTGTTGTAAACTACTAGTAATCTTCTTCTTGGTTTGCTTCTGGGTTGAAGATCCACCCTCAGGAGCAGCAGTAGTGGGCCTAACGCTCAAGGATTCTTCTGAGAAGTACTGGATAGGGGAGGAGCCATCTCGCCTTAGAAAATTTGGATGCAGGACCAACTCCGATCACTTGTGACGATATTGATGAAGAAGGTGTTGGAGGTGTAAATTGCAGGTGCTGGGATCTAGCTGAGAGAAGGGAGGTAGCTGATGCTGGACTGCTTGTTATTATTTTTTAGCACAAGTTTCTGATTTTCACAAAAGCTTACCATGAGCTTGCTTCAAATGGCGTAACATGGATAAGGTTCCTAGGTGGTTATGGTCCCTACCTCTACTGACTGTGGCTTTACAATGCTACAAATGGCTATAAAACTGTTGTCAGGATTTGTGTAAAAACAATTCCACACATAAGAGGTGTATTTTTTTAGTCTTAAGCCAAGTCATGACATTGGTCTTCTTCTTATCACTGGCAAGAACTGCTTCCACTGGTGCATGACTTGCCACAGTAGAGTTCATTAACTGCACTGTTACCTTAGGTGCCTTAAGCCTATTGTTAGCTTGGATTATGGTGGCCCAATCAAACCAAGCACTTCAGCCCCAAAAGTGGCACTGCTTGTCGCTGGAGTGATTGCTTTGTTTAACTGTACATGTCCTTTTCAATATCTTACATAAGGGTATAAGGGTTGGTGGGAGTTCCCAAGGACAATTCCATCTTGCACCACTTTTCTTTTCTGCCACTGCTGTGTGCCAATGTTTCCTAGATGTGCTATGAACTGCCGTGTGTTTGTGTCATTGCTCTGTAGCTTAGCATCCAGCCAGGTCACTGCAGTCTTTGTTTGAAAGTGTATGAAAATAATACTGTGACCTGTGAGGTGGTCAAAATTGACTTCAAATTACTTGAAATAAGTGTTATTGAGGTTAATAATAAAGTAGGGGAAAAAAAGAGCAAAATTATGGGATTTTAGAAAAAAATAGGGTTCCAAAACCAAAACCAAAACACACAAGGGCGGTTTTGCCAAAACCAAAACACAAAGTTAATCCAGATCCAAAACCAAAACCAGAACACAGGGGTCAGTGAACATCTCTAATTATAACAGATTCATTTCCACTATGCACAGCTCCATGTATGTATGTATACATTTATTTATATCGAAAAAGTTCTGATTAGATCGCTATATAAGGCTAAATGCAGTGGTTGAAGTAGGGACACACAGTGGTATGACATGCCGTCACTTCTCCTAGTGCTTTGAGTGTAAAACTATCAAATTCCATTCACAGACATTTTCCATTGCACCATTTCTAAACTTCCACTTCGACCACTGGCTAGATGCATATTAATGCATATATAATTATAACAGGCTTCTTCTCTATGTATAACAGATAAATGTAAAGTACAACAAGTTTATAGCCACTATATGCAGCTCCCTGATGACTATATTCAGCACTGTTCTACTATGTAAAGCCATATGCATAAAATAACAGCCAAGTACCCACTGAATAAAACTACATACCTACTATATACAGTTGCATGTCCATAAGACACAGCTAACTGTATATATAGCCCAATATACACAATGGAAACTATAGGAAATTCAGGACACACAAAAGACTAATAGAAAAAGACATATGAATCACAATGGAACTAAAGAGAAAGACATAGATAAGAATGCATATATAGAATATATTTATTATATGTGCACTTAGAGCCCAGATGTTTATGGGTGCAATATATTATATTGTAACTGGTACAAAGATCATTTTACTTTTGCAGATAAAATAATGGTATCTGTAAACACCTATTAGTGAATGCAATGATGTTTAATACTTGTTTACACCTGGTTCATACTGATAATATGTCAGAATAGAAGACACTGAAGAAACAGGCTAGGTCATGGGAAATTACCATTTGTCTATGCAGAGCCTTTCAGAAACCCTACTGAAACATATCCCAGGGAGCATTTCATTACTGAAATTTCTGACAACAAATTACACTCAGCTTCATGGCAAGAGTAATATGTGTAAAATGTCAGTTTTTTGGATTTGATTGAACATATACAGTCAAGTCCATAAATATTGGGACATCGACACAATTCTCATATTTTGGGCTTTATACACCACCACAATGGATTTGAAATGAAACAAACAAGATGTGCTTTAACTACAGACTTTCAGCTTTAATTTGTGGGAATTTACATCCAAATCAGGTGAACAGTGTAGGAATTACAACAGTTTCTGTATGTGCCTCCCACTTTTTAAGGGACCAAAAGTAATGGGACAAACTAAACAATCCTTCATCAAACTTTCACTTTTTAATACTTTGTTACAAATCCTTTGCAGTCAATTACAGCCTGAAGTCTGGAACGCATAGACATCACCAGACGCTGGGTTTCATCCCTGGTGATGCTCTGCCAGGCCTCTACTGCAAATGTCTTCAGTTCCTGCTTGTTCTTGGGGCATTTTCTCTTCAGTTTTGTCTTCATCAAGTGAAATGCATGCTCAATCGGATTCAGGTCAGGTGATTGACTTGGCCATTGCATAATATTCCACTTGTTAGCCTTAAAAAACTCTTTGGTTGCTTTTGCAGTATGCTTCGGGTCATTGTCCATCTGCACTGTGAAGCGCCGTCCAATGAGTTCGGAAGCATTTGACTGGATATGAGCAAATAATATTGCCCGAAACACTTCAGAATTCATTCTGCTGCTTTTGTCAGCAGTCACATCATCAATAAATAAAAGTGAACCAGTTCCATTGGCAGCCATACATGCCCACGCTATGACACTACCACCACCATGCTTCACTGATGAGGTGGTATGTTTTGGATCATGAGTAGTTCCTTTCCTTCTCCATACTCTTCTCTTCCCATCACTCTGGTACAAGTTGATCTTTGTCTCATCTGTCCATAGGATGTTGTTCCAGAACTGTAATAGCTTTTTTAGATGTTGTTTGCCAAACTCTAATCTGGTCTTCCTGTTTTTGTGGCTCACAAATGGTTTACATCTTGTGGTGAACACTCTATATTCACTCTTGTAAAGTCTTTTCTTGATTGTTGACTTTGACACATATACACCTACCTCCTGGAGAGTGTTCTTGATTTGGCCAACTGTTGTGAAGGGGTTTTTCTTCACCAGGGAAAAAATTCTTCTGTCATCCACCACAGTTGTTTTCCGTGGTCTTCCGGGTCTTTTGGTGTTGCTGAGCTCTCCGGTGCGGTCTTTCTTTTTAAGAATGTTCCAAACAGGTGATTTGGCCACACCTAATGTTTTTGCTCTCTCTATGATGGGTTTGTTTTGATTTTTCAGCCTAATGATGGCTTGCTTCACTGATAGTGACAGCTCTTTGGCTCTCATATTGATACAGCAACAGATTTCAAATGCAAATGTCACACCTAGAATCAACTCCAGACCTTTTACCTGCTTAATTGATGATGAAATAATGATGGAGTAGCCCACACATGTCCATGAAATAGCTTTTGAGTCAATTGTCCCATTACTTTTGGTCCCTTAAAAAGTGGGGGCACATATAGAAACCGTTGTAATTCCTACACCGTTCACCTGATTTGGATGTAAATACCCTCAAATTAAAGCTGAAAGTCTGCAGTTAAAGCACTGCTTGTTAGTTTCATTTCAAATCCATCGTGGTGGTGTTTAGAGCCCAAAATATGAGAATTGTGTCAATGTCCCAATATTTATGGACTTGACTGTACACTGATCAGCCAAAACAATAAAACCACCATCAAGTGAAGTGAATAACATGGCACCTGTCAAGGGGTGGGATATATTAGGCAGCAAGTGAACAGTCAGTTCTTGAAGTTGATAGGTTGGAGGTTGGAACATTGTGCAAGCGTAAGGACCTGAGCGACTTTGACAAGGGCCAAATTGTGATGGCTAGATGACTGAGTCAGAGTATCTCCAAAATGACGTTTTTTTTAGGGTGTTCCCGGTATACAGTGGTTAGTACCTACCAAAAGTGGTTCAAGGAAGGACAACCGGTGAACTAGCGTTGGGAGTGAAGCTAGCCTGTCTGGTCTAATCCCACATAACAGCTGCTGTAGCGCAAATTGCAGAAAAAGTTAGTACTAGCTATGATAGGAAGGTGTCAGAACACACAGTGCATTGCAGCTTGTTGTGTAGCCGCAGAGTGGTCAGAGTGCCTATGTTTGACCCCTAGCCACTGCCGAAAGTGCTTACAATTGGCATGTGCACGCCAGAACTGGACCATCGAACAATGGAAGAAGATTGCCTGGTCTGATGAATCACGTCTTCTTTTGCATTATGTGGCCATCCAGATACGTGTGTGTCGTTTACCTGGGGAATGGATGGCACTATGACACACTATGGGAAGAAGGCAAGCTGGCGTACGTAGTGTGGTGCTCTTTGCAATGTTCAGCTGGGAAACCTTGGGTCCTGGCTTTCATGTGGATGTTACTTTGATACATACCACCTACCTAACCATTGTTGCAGACCAAGTACACCCATTTATGGCAACGGTATTCCCTGATAGCATATTTGCATTTAGTTTCTGGAATTACCAATAAAAGATCTGATACCTGTATATGCAAATAAGTTAATAATTAATATTCACTATGCTGAACTATTTATGGTCATGTTTTTGCTTATATTAGTTACTACCAATACATCACAGAAGTTACAGCTAGTGGTTACAATCTAAACTTTCAGTCCATTGAGCATGCCAGCTCACCCATGCGCACAATGAGGGAGTCTAGCTGGTGAAGTGGTAAGTTCACTCTGTTCACTCCAGACTAGTACTGCTGGGGCAATTGAGTACCGCTTAGCTGCCTCTGCAAAAGTTTTTAGTAAATTGTTGCTACAAGTGATTTTTTTATTTTTTTATTGCACTGTTGTTGTAATAAGTGGTGATAAAAAACCTTTTTTATTGTCGCGATGGGGACATTTTGATAAATATGTCTCACAATTTCATTTGTAGGGGCATTATTTTTTCTAATCTTTTTGTCTATAAGCATTATATACACATAGGACACTAACTCCTATTGGAGTCACTTAGAATACATATGTATTAATTGAAAAAAATATAGATGGTTGTTTATCAGAAACCAATTAAATATTTATCGTGTAGCCTCTAATAATTTTGGGGGGGCAATTGTGTCCAAAATCTTATCAGAGACTTTCATGATGTGCTCCCATGTGTGCTTCTGAGTTTTGAGCGAAGTAATACATCGCTAAATTTTGCTCTATGAGGTGCAAGTAATAACCTGCGTTGCTTTAATAACATCCCTCGGAGCCTCATGATGCGAAACACTGACAGGACGACGCATACAACTGAATTCCCCCCTTTTATCACCATGGTTAGATCAGCAATATTAAATCTACCGTATATACTCGAGTATAAGCCGATCCGAATATAAGTCGAGGCACCAAATGTTACCACAAAAAAATGGTAAAACTTATTGACTCGAGTATAAGCCTAGGGTGGGAAATGACTTGCTTCTTTTAATAAACTCAGGCTCCCAAAATGGCTCTAAATGTACAAAAAAAATCAGCAACCATATTAGTAAGGTGTATATATAGTGTATATATAGTGTATATAGCGTTCACATGGGATAGCAGATGCCACAATTTGGAAAATATTGGAGAGGATAGGTTTGTCATTAATAATTACTAGATAAACTGCTCACCCCACACATCTTGCATCGCTTTCTCATTGATGTGTCCCCCTGTGTTTACTCTCCTCTGTGCCTGGTAGGGAGGGAGGGAGGTATTTTCTTCAGTCCATAACTTACGCAGTGGAACGCATGTGCGTTCCACTAACAGGAAGTTTGGCATTTGAAACGCAAATTTGCATTCCAAATGCCGAACTTCCTGTCAGTGGAACGCACATGCGTTCCACGGTGGAGGTTAAGGGCTGAGGGACCAGAGACCAGGTACTCACTCAAGTATAAGCCGAGGGGGGCTTTTTCAGCCTAAAAAATGTGCTGAAAAAGTCTGCTTATACTCGAGTATATACGGTATATTTGAGCAAGACATTGCAGGAGACATGCTACTTTAAATGATGATTTTCAACCGACAAAATGGCTGCTCTCTGCAGCTCGGCAACATTAAGCATGAATACAGATATAAAAAAATTCAACTATAGAAATTAAAAAACAAGATTGGAAAGCGGTACTGCACATATGTGAAAGGTAAATGCATGCATGACATGGGTGTAGTCAAGTTTAAATGTTGCACATTTGATCCATATTGTGTGTATATTTATAAACCAGTGTATGTTTTTCTGCAGCTTTTCAAGTGTGACTGAAATTCTATAGCTTCCAGTAATCACGCTGTGTCAGGAAGATTATTGGTCTCCTAACATGTGCCTTCCAAAATTAAGGTGCTTGTAAATGGATGTGACCCTCATAGTTTGAGAATATTTTCCAACATCTGCCTTCCAAATATAGTGCGTTCTAATATAGAGGGGAAAAGACGGAATTCTTTCTTGAACAAAAGCGGGTCTGAAAGAGAAGACGCAAGGATTGCCAGCTGTTTGAAGAGAGTCAAAGATATGTTTGGGGTAATGAGATTTTTTATTTCATTTTTATACTCGTTACAAAGATTAGATGCTTAAACTAAAGTTTGCCTGCTAGAGCCTGTACACATGGTCATTAATCTTTCTCATTAAGGGCCTCACTTACAGTTAGGAGTAAATCCATTCGGAAAGTGCAATTTACACCTTGGCAAAACCTTGTGGTACTGGCAGAGGGGGTTGGGAGTAAAAATGTGCAGACAGATTTAGATCCTAGTACAACTCTAAATCACAGTGTTAAAATAAAACCGGCCAGTATTTGTGTTCTACATGCAAAAGCAGGCAGTATTTTCTCTATATGGAAGCAGGGCCTGATTATCCAATAGGCTGACTAGGCTGCAGGGTGCAAGGCTTTTAGGGGGGGGGGCACAACATTTTTTGGGGTGCAAAATTGTGGGAGGGAGATGTATAAAGTTTTAAAAAATTTTATGTAAAATATAAGAGAATAGTTGTTTTGCAAAGTAAAAAGAAAACATAAAAGAAAAATGTAGTAAAGTTTTAATCTTGACATATTTCCATGGTAAAAGCAGAAGACCAAGGGGTATATTTACTAAACTGCAAGTTTGAAAAGTGGAGATGCTGTTCATAGCAACCAATCAGATTCTAGCTATCATTTATTTAGTACATTCTGCAAAATGACTGCTAGAATGTGATTGGTTGCTATAGGCAACACCTCCCCTTTTTCAAACCCTCAATTTAGTAAATATACCCCAATGAGTCCTTCTCGGGCTGGAGGTGAAGGATAAGCAAGTAGAAGCCTAAATACAAGGGCCTGGTGCCCAACTACTACCTCTTGGGCCTTGTGACCATTAACTACCTATAGGGCCTTATGCCCTTGTAACTAAAGGGCCTTTTTCTCACTACCTGGTGCCCAACTAAACCTACTTACCTATGGGCCTGGCGCCCACTAGCTAGTTCCCAACTACCCTAACTGCCCCCCTGCTTGCCAATGGACCTAGTGCCCGACTTTAGCCCAGGGGCCTTGTGCCCAACCTAAGGATTAGTTATACTTACCTACTCCATCGGGCTCCCTTGTCTTCTTGGCGGTGGCGCCTTCAGCCCTTACAAGGGCTCCCCATCGCTGATCTCTTCTTTTTCTTGATCTTGGCGTCTTTTTTCTTCTGCCTGGTGGGCGCTTCCTCCGATATCTTCTGGGCTTGACTCGCTGCTTCCTTCTTCTTGTGGCAGGGTAGCTCTTAGCCCTTACAAGGGCTCTCTGCCATTTTTGCCGCCGCCGTCATCTTCTTCTTCTGCTCTGAACATCCCACAACATCCTCTTCTGTCGGCTCCACCTACAGACTGATTAAAAAAAAGGCATCAAAAACCAAAACACGCGAGGGCGGTTTTGACAAAACCAAAACATGGGGGTCATCTCTAGTATTGTACATTGTAATTATATCTCCTCCTAGACGCCTCTTTTCTAATGTAAACATGCTTAAACTGGCTAACCTTTCCTCAGAACTTCATACAATTTTTCAATTTTGTCGCCCTTCTATGAATCCTTTCTAGTTCTAAAATTATTTTTTTATAGATTGGTAACTACAGCTTTCTCCTGGGTCCCTGTGTTTTTGGGGGTATCCGGACAGGTAGACTCTAGGGTTCAGACACTTCTCACTGATTAGCTGCTGTGGAAATTACATACCTCATCAACCCCAGCTGCTAGGACTGATAGGTAGGAATATATAGAAACCCATGAGGAGCATCTATCTTTCTTTCGTGTCTCGATAAGAGAAGCGTAAGAACAGCACGTGACACGGCTCTGCAGAACTACAAGGTCAAGCTACTCCAGTCTATACCAAAGAGAGAACATCAAAGAGCAAGCTCATAATGAGCTCCAATTTCTGAGAGTCCCCGTATTTAGCAAAACCTCCCTCCGAGCCTGGTACTACTGCAAGAGGACTGTATCTTCTAGAGATGGGCAGGCTTGGTTTCCTTGAAACCGAACCCACCCGGTACTCTCGCGCCTATTCAGATTCCAAAATGAAGCAAAACGTCATTGTGACGTTGTCGGATCTTGCGAGTTTTGGAATCAATAAATACCCACCTCCACATCGATTTAGCGCCATTTCAGAGAGGGACAGAGAAGGGTTAGGTCACAGTATAGAGCAGGCAAAGTGATAGAGTAGAAATAGGAGGGTGGTAATTTTTTGGAATTTGCCCTACAAAGTGTTTGGGGTCTCATATACCCCCTTATAAAAGAGCTGATTTTTCTGATTGCTGAAATCCTAATATAGCACAGTATTTTTCTGAATTTGCACTACAGAGTGTAGGGTCTGATATACACCCTTATAGAAGAGCAGAATTTCTCATTGCTGAAGTCCCAATATACCAGTCATTGCAATCTTTTTTTCTGAATTTGCACTACAAAGTGTAGGGTCTAATATACACCCAAAGACGAGTGCTCAATTGCTAAGAGTCAGTGATTAAGAGGAAGAAAAGCAGGCTTGTCTGTAGAATTTGCAGTGAATTTCTACTGCGTTATATAGGTAACACCCAAAGAGAAGAGCTCCATTGCTAATTGTAATTGCTGAAATAGAAATTATAGGTCTGCCTGGCTTGGTCTAAATCTGCACTTACATTTTATTGTACCATAGCTCACTCAGAAACAGGAGAGATGGCAGGGTTCAGTGCTAATCTTCCTCAAACAATACTAATTTATCCCCGCTGGAATCCACCATCATAGAAGTCTGTATACTTTGATGTAATTGCCTTCATGAAATTTGTAGTTCATTTTATGGCAGAGCTGTCACCATTTTTGGGCAATTCTTTTACAGCAGAGCAAATGTCATCACCACTGGGTGTCTTGGAAAAGCTAAGTTTTTTCTGAGAAGCAGTTGCCAGAGAAACTGAAGGAGTAGACATAATCACAAGATGTTGATAGTTCTTGGATCCTGGCAAAGCAAATTAAGTCCTAGATCTACAATTACAATATAGTTAGCAGATTTATTTAGTTTTATTTTATCCGTAAAATTTCTCTAGCTGCTACTCAAAAAGTATAATTAAGGCAATCACTTGACTCAAGCTAACCGTATCTGCACCCTCTTCACAGATGACTACTGTTGTAGACTAAAGTATATTCCCCTCAAATGCTAGTCTTCTTGCAGCTGCTACATTCTCCTACATGCTGTTGCAGAATCCCGGAAATTACCCTAAATTTTTCAGGACACAAACAGCATCTCCTGCATGTCATTATCATTTTTTAAAAGTTCTGTAACATCAAGTTGATTGTGTGAGCAGAACAAGAAATGGGATAGAATCTCCCCCCCCCCCCGCTGCAATGCTCTAACAATATTGGTGTCGTTATCAGAAATCACATATCCTTAGGGGAGTCCAAGCAGGATTAGCTATATTGCAATGACATCCCTTACTTTTTGTAACAGATTGTCAGCTGTATGCCTCTTGGTGAAGCTACAGATACACAGAGTAGCCTACTTCGGAAAAATGTGACGTACTTGGGTATATGCTGCTGCAATCTCCTACATGCTGTTGGAGAATAGCGGTAAAGTCCAGTAATTGTACTGCGCTGTACAGAGCAGATGAGAACTAAGCAGAAACCATTATAAGTTATGTTAGTTATGTAGATAGTTATAAGATATAGTTATAAGTTATGTTAGCTCACATCAGTCCCTACCCCATTTAACTTTGCCTTGATTACAGGTGTTTTTTAATTTACCAAGGAAAATTGTGTTTGTATGTGGAGACTTTGAAAAATAAATTCAAGGCCGATTATTTCTGTTGAAGCACTGAACACTGGCAACTATTTGGGGGTGAGCAATGGCACAGTCTTTTGGGCAAAAGTATATGAAAATCATATTGTGACCTGTGAGGTGCTAAAAATTGACTGGAAATGACTGTAAATTAGTGTTATTGAGGTTAATAATAATGTAGGTACAAAAAAATAGCTAAATAATGTGATTTTTCGCAAGTGGCATTTTCTAAAAAAAAGCCAAAACAAAACTAGGGATGTGCACTGGCCACTTTTGGTGTCTCGTGTTTTGGATTCGGATTTGTTTTGCAAAACACTTGACGAAAGGTTTTGGTTCGGATTTAAGGTTTTGGATTCGGATTTTTTTTGAAAAAAACATAAAATGTGTTAAAAACAAGTTTTTGTGGTTTATTTTCACTCCTACGCTATTAATAACCTCAATAACATTCAATAACAATCATTTCCACTAATTCCCAGTCTATTCTGAACACCTCACACCGCACACCTCACAATATTGTTTTTAGTCCAAAACGTTTCACCGAGGTAGCTTTCTGGACTGCATAGTGCAGTGGTCCCGGTACACAATTTGGTACCGGGGCCACAATACCTCCGCCTTCAAATGGTCTGAATTCCACTGCACAGCTGCCTGCCCCTACATCCTCTGCAGCATATACAGGGTGTAGTTCGAGCGTGTCAATACCTCTTGTTTTTGACGATGACAGGTCATTTTCATTAATTTATGATTTGGCAGCAACAGTCAACGTTGTTTAATATCTGATACACCTCTATCTGGACTGCATAGTGGAGTGGCCCCGGTACTAAATTTGGTACCGGGGCCACAATACCTCCTCCAACTTTCAAGTGTAGTGTTTATAATTTATAAAAACTACAGTAGTTATAGCACGTCAATAACTCTTGTTTTAGACGACCATGGTACAGAGCATTCATCATTGAGATCCCATCAAGTATGTGAAAGACAGACAGGGTCGAAGTGTTATTTGTTGACTTTGTTAACCCCAAAATTGTCGCTGTTGCAAATATTCGTGCAATGAAGAGTGACTTTTTCTATTAAAGGCTCAAGCTTTCAAGTGTAGTGTTTCTAACTTATAAACACTACAGTAGTTCAAGCACGTCAATACCTCTTGTTTTTGATTATGACAGGGCATTTTACTTTTGGTTTAATTTGTTGAATTTAGTTTAATTTTGTTTTACTTTGTGCTCATGGCAAACGACTGTTGAATGGTCACATAATGGCAATAAAAGAGTTGCAAGATGGAATTGTCCTTGGGCCCTCCCACCCACCCTTATGTTGTTGAAATAGGACATGCACGCTTTAACAAACCAATCATTTCAGCGACAGGGCCTACCAAACTGTGCCTGAAATGATTGGTTTGTTTGGGCCCCCACACAAAAAAAGCTATTCATCTCTCCCTGTACAGACTAAACAGGCTCTACTGAGGCAAGATGTCGTCCTCATCCTCAACCTCTGATTCCTCTCCCCCTACAGTGTGTACTTCCTCCTCCTCACACATTATCAATTCGTCCCCGCTGGACTCCACAACCACAGGTCCCTCTGTACTATCTGGAGGGCAGTGCTGTACTTGATTGAGGAATTGATAATTCATTTTTATGAACATCATTTTTTCAACGTTCTGAGGAAGCAACCTCCTTCGCCGCTCACTGACCAGGTTCCCCGCTGCACTAAAAACTCTTTCCGAGTACACACTGGAGGGGGGACAACTCAGATAAAATAGAGCCAGTTTGTACAGGGGCTTCCAAACTGCCTTTTTTTCCTGCCAGTAACAATATGGACTGCCTGACATGTCTATTTGGATGGTGTCAGCAAAATAATCCTCCACCATTTTTTCTATTGTGACAGCATCCAATGCAGCAACAGTAGACATGTCTGCAATGGTTGGCAGGTCCTTCAGTCCGGCCCAGATGTTATCAGCATCCCCGCCAGCGGCTCTTTTAGGAAAACTGAGCTTTTTCCTCGCAGCCATAGATGTGGAAGAAAATGAGGGTGGAGCTGTTGGCATGTCACGGTCCTCTTCAGAGGACAATCTCCCGACCAGCAGGTCTTTGCACCGCTGCAGACTTGTGTCCGCCGGAAACAGAGACAAAACATACGCTTTAAACTGAGGATCGAGAACTGTGGCCAGAATGTATTCCTCTGCCTTTAAAATAGTGACCACCCGCGGATCCTGGCAAAGCGTACGAAGGGCTTCATCAACAAGAGCTACATGCTTGGTGGAATCGCAATGGTTTACCAGATCCTCCCTCACTTTCTCCAGCTGCTTCTGCAACAGCCTGATCAGGGGAATCACCTGACTCAAGCTGGCAGTGTCGGAACTGACTTCTCGTGTGGCAAGTTCAAACGGCTGGAGAACCTTGCACAACACGGAAATCAGTCTCCACTGCGTTTGACTCAGGCGCATCCCCACTCCTTTGCCTATGTCGTAGGTGGCGGGGTAGGCCTGAATGGCCTTTTGCTGCTCCTCCATCCTCTGCAGCATATAGAGGGTGGAGTTCCAGCGCGTCACAACCTCTTGTTTGAGGCGATGGCAGGGCAGGTTCATGCTTTTTTGATGTGCCTCGAGCCTGCGGTAGGCACTGGCAGAATGCCGAAAGTGTCCAGCAATTATGCGGGCCACCGAAAGCTACTCCTACACACCCCTGTCACTCTTGAGGTAATGCTGCACCACCAAATTAATGGTGTGGGCAAAACATGGGACGTGCTGGAAATTGCCCATATGCAATGCCCGCACAATGTTACTGGCGTTGTCTGACACCACAAATCCCCAGGACAGTCTAAGTGGGGTAAGCCACTGCAAAATAATTTCCCTCATTTTCTCTAATAGGTTGTCAGCATTGTGCCTCTTATTAAAGCCTGTAATACACAATGTTGCCTGCCTTGGCACGAGCAGACGTTGTGTAGATGCTGCTACTGATGCAGATGCTGCTGTTGCTGCAGAAGGGGATGCATCTACCCAGTGGGCTGTCACAGTCATATAGTCCTTCGTTTGCCCAGAACCACTTGTCCACATGTCCGTGGTTAAGTGGACAGTGGGTACAACCGCATTTTTAAGAGCACTGAGGACACTTGCTCGTACTTCTCTGTACATCTTTGGTATCGCCTGCCTAGTTAAGTGGAATCTCGACGGGATTTGGTACCGGGGACACAATACCGCCATCAACCCTCTAAATCCCACTCCACTGATGGCGGACACCGGGCGCACGTCTAACACCAACATAGCAGTTACAGCCGCAGTTATACGCTTTGCAATAGGGTGACTACTATCGTATTTTGTGGTCATGGCAAACGACTGTTGGACGGTCAATTGTTTTTTGAAAGACGTAGCGGTCTTACGACTTCCCCTCTGGGAAGATGACCGACTAACAGCAGCAACAGCAGCAGTGGCAGTAGTAGGCGTACCGCTGCAGGATTCCTCGGATGAATCCCGTATAGAAGAGGACTCAGTCTAGCTGGTGACATGGCCTGCAGTTCTAAATCTGATGGAGATCGTGGAGTAAGTTGACGAGGAGGGTGTTGGTGGTGTGTATCCAACAGGACCAAGGGATTTAGGTGTCCCTGTACTGATGACGGTCCTAGGCCCAGTTCTTGAACTAACCACTGAACTATGAAGGTTATTCAGGTGACGTATAAGGGAGGATGTCCCTAGGTGGGCAAGATCCTTACCCCTGCTTATTTGAGCTTTACATAAGGTACATATGGCCATACATTGGTTGTCCGGATTTGGATAAAAATAACTCCAGACCGAAGAGGTGCATTTTTTGGTCTTCTGACCAGGCATGACGATGGGCTTTCTCATCCCATGGACATCAGCTGTTTCCCCCCCTGGTGCCTCATTTACAATAACCACATCACCATCCTCATCATCAAGTTCCTCCACAGCACCAGCTACATCAATAGCCTACTCCCGATGTACAACATTCACACCTTCATTAGCCAAATCTGGATCTACACTGTGAGTGATCCTTCCAACATATGCAGAGGGTGTGCTGCAAATGCTGGATGGAGTCACCTCTTCCCATACAGTGATGGGAAGGTCAGGCTTCACAACCACCAACACCCTTGGACTCGCCTTGGGGATTTGTGATGTCATCTGTTTAGAAGGCAGAGATCTTTGCTGTTTTGTTGTTGTTGCTGACAGCATAACTCTCTTAATTTTTTTGTAGGGGGGGGAGGAGGAGGGCTTAGATCCTTGGGTGAAGCTGGACCACTAGTCATGAACACGGGCCAGGGCCTAAGCCGTTCCTTGCCACTACGTGTCATAAAAATGGCATATTGCCAGCTTTACGTTTCTCCTCAGATGATTTTAAGTTTCTCTTTTTAGGGGATGTGCACCGGCGACTTTTGAGGTCTCGTGTTTTGTGTTTTGGATCCGGATTTTCTCTATGTTTTGGGTTCGGATTTGTTTTGCAAAACACCTGCCGAAACGTTTTGGTTCGGATTTAAGGTTTTGGATTCGGATTTTTTTTGAAAAAAAAACTAAAAAAGTGTAAAAATCAAGTTTTTGGGCTTATTTTCACTCCTACGCTATTATGAACCTCAATAACATTCAATAACAATAATTTCCACTAATTTAAAGGCTATTCTGAACACCTAACACCTCACAATAATTTTTTTTTTTTAGTACAAAACGTTGCAACGAGGTATCTTTCTGGACTGCGTAGAGGAGTGTTCCCTACAATACAATTAAAAACCCATCAACTGGTCTCAATTACACCCAAAAATAGTATCTGGACTGCGTAGAGGACTGGCCACTGGCCACCACAATAAAAAATATATAGAAAACCTTCAACAGGTCTGAATTACACCCAAAAATAGTATCTGGACTGCGTAAAAGACTGGCCACTGGCCACCACAATATAATATATAGAAAACCTTCAACAGGTCTGAATTACACCCAAAAATAGTATCTGGACTGCGTAGAGTAGTGGGCACTGGGCACCACAATATAATATATAGAAAACCTTCAACAGGTCTGCATTACACCCAAAAATAGTATCTGGACTGCATAGAGGACTGGCCACTGGCCACCACAATATAATATATAGAAAACCTTCAACAGGTCAGAATTACACCCAAAAATAGTATCTGGACTGCGTAGACTAGTGGGCACTGGGCACCACAATAAAAAATATATAGAAAACCTTCAACAGGTCTGAATTACACCCAAAAATAGTATCTGGACTGCGTAGAGGACTGGCCACTGGCCACCACAATATAATATATAGAAAATCTTCAACAGGTCAGAATTACACCCAAAAATAGTATCTGGACTGCGTAGAGTAGTGGGCACTGGGCACCACAATAATATATATAAAAAACCTTCAACAGGTCTGCATTACACTGCACATACGGCTGCTCCTCCATCCTCTCCATCATATACATGTTGGAGTTTCAGCGTGTGAAAACCTCTTGTTTATGATAATGTCAGTGCATTTTGAATATTTTTCAATTTGCCCCACACCACTGAATGTACTTTATCTATGATACGCATCTATCTATCTTGACTGTGTAGTGTGGTGGCCCCGGTACACAATTTGGTACCGAGGCCACAATATAATTAAAAAACCCTCCACGGGTCAGAATTCCACCAAAAAAGGGTATGGACTGCGTAGTGTGGTGTGCCCGTAACACAATTTTTTACAGCGCCAACAATATAATTAAAAAATTGGGCATCAACTGTCACCGTTGTTTAATATCTGATACACCTAAATATGGACTGCACAGTGGAGTGGCCCCGGTAGTAAATTTGGTGCCGGGGCCACAATACCTCCTCCAACTTCCAAGTGTAGTGTTTATAAAGACAGACAGCGTCGAAGTGTTATTAGTTGACTTTCTTAACCCTAAAATTGTCCCTGTTGCAAATATTCGTGCAATGGACAGTTACTTTTTCATTGAAAGACTCAAGCTTTCAAGTGTAGTGTTTATAAAATATAAACAACAATACAGTAGTTTTAGAGCACGTCAATACCTCTTGTTTTAAATTATGACAGAGCATTTTACTTTTGGTTTAATTTCTTGAATTTGTTTAAATTTGGTTTTACTTTTTGAACATGGCAAACGACTGTTGATTGGTCATATAATGCAAAAAAAAAAGTTCCAAGATGGAATTGTCCTTGGGCCCTCACACCCACCCTTATGTTGTTGAAATAGGACATGCACGCTTTAACAAACCAATCATTTCAGCGACAGGGCCTACCAAACAACTTTGGCTGAAATGATTGGTTTGTTTGGGCCCCCACACCAAAAAAGCTATTCATCTCTCCCTGTACAGACTAAACAGGCTCTACTGAGGCAAGATGTCGTCCTCATCCTCAACCTCTGATTCCTCTCCCCCTACAGTGTGTACTTCCTCCTCATCACACACTATCAATTCGTCCCCGCTGGACTCCACAACCACAGGTCCCTCTGTACTATCTGGAGGGCAGTGCTGTACTTCATTGAGGAATTGATTATTCATTTTCATAAACATCATTTTTTCAACGTTATGAGGAAGCAACCTCCTTCGCCGCTCACTGACCAGGTTCCCCGCTGCACTAAAAACTCTTTCCGAGTACACACTGGAGGGGGGACAACTCAGGTAAAATAGAGCCAGTTTGTACAGGGGCTTCCAAACTGCCTTTTTTTCCTGCCAGTAACAATATGGACTGTATGACATGTCTACTTGGATGTCTAATGGTGTCAGCAAAGTAATCATCCACAATTTTTTCTATTGTGACAGCATCCAATGCAGCGAGAGTAGACATGTCTGCAATGGTTGACAGGTCCTTCAGTCCGGACCAGATGTTATCAGCATCCCCGCCAGCGCCTCTTTTGGGAAAACTGAGCTTTTTCCTCGCAGCCATAGATGTGGAAGAAAATGAGGGTGGAGCTGTTGGCATGTCACGGTCCTCTTCAGAGGACAATCTCCTGACCAGCAGGTCTTTGCACCGCTGCAGACTTGTGTCCGCCGGAAACAGAGACACAACATACGCTTTAAACCGACGATCGAGCACGGTGGCCAGAATGTATTCCTCTGACTTTAAAAGAGTGACCACCCTCGGATCCTGGCAAAGCGTACGAAGGGCTACATCCACAAGAGCTACATGCTTGGTGTAATCGCAATGGCATACCAGCTCCTCCCTCACTTTCTCCAGCTGCTTCTGCAACAGCCTGATCAGGGGAATGACCTGACTCAAGCTGGCAGTGTCGGAACTGACTTCTCGTGTGGCAAGTTCAAACGGCTGGAGAACCTTGCACAACACGGAAATCAGTCTCCACTGCGCTTGACTGAGGCGCATCCCCACTCCTTTGCCTATGTCGTAGGTGGCTGTGTAGGCCTGAATGGCCTTTTGCTGCTCCTCCATCCTCTGCAGCATATAGAGGGTGGAGTTCCAGCGCGTCACAACCTCTTGTTTGAGGTGATGGCAGGGCAGGTTCATGCTTTTTTGATGTGCCTCTAGTCTGCGGTAGGCACTGGCTGAATGCCGAAAGTGTCCAGCAATTTTGCGCGCCACCGCAAGCATCTCCTGCACACCCCTGTCACTCTTGCGGTAATGCTGCACTACCAAATTAATGGTGTGGGCAAAACATGGGACGTGCTGGAAATTGTCCATATTTAATGCCCGCACAATGTTACTGGCATTGTCTGACACCACAAATCCCCATGAGAGTCTAAGTGGGGTAAGCCACTGGGAGATAATTTCCCTCAGTTTCTCTAATATGTTGTCAGCGTTGTGCCTCTTATTAAAGTCTGTAATACACAATGTTGCCTGCCTTTGCACGAGCAGCCATTTTGTAGATGCTGCTACTGATGCAGCTGCTGCTGTTGCTGCGGAAGGGGATGCATCTACCCAGTGGGCTGTCACAGTCATATAGTCCTTCGTTTGCCCAGAACCACTTGTCCACATGTCCGTGGTTAAGTGGACAGTGGGTACAACCGCATTTTTTAGAGCACTGAGGACACTTGATCGTACTTCTCTGTACATTTTTGGTATCGCCTGCCTAGTGAAGTGGAATCTCGACGGGATTTGGTACCGGGGACACAATACCTCCATCAACCCTCTAAATCCCACTCCACTGATGGCGGACCCCGGGCGCACGTCTAACACCAACATTGCAGTTATAGCCGCAGTTATATGCTTTGCAATAGGGTGACTACTATCGTATTTTGTGGTCATGGCAAACGACTGTTGGACGGTCAATTGTTTTGTGAAAGACTTAGCGGTCTTACGACTTCCCCTCTGGGAAGATGACCGACTAACAGCAGCAACAGCAGCAGTGGCAGTAGTAGGCGTACCGCTGCAGGATTCCTCGGATGAATCCCGTATTGAGGAGGACTCAGTCTGGCTGCTGACTTGGGCTGCAGGACTGAATCTAATGGAGATTGTGGAGGAAGTTGACGAGGAGGGTGTTGCTGGTGTGTATCCAACAGGACCACGGGATTTAGGTGTCCCTGTACCGATGAGGGTCCTAGCCCCAGTTCCTGAACTAACCACTGAACTATGAAGGTTATTCAGGCGACGTATAAGGGAGGATGTTCCTAGGTGGGCAAGATCCTTACCCCTGCTTATTTGAGCTTTACATAAGGTACATATGGCCATACATTGGTTGTCTGGATTTGGATAAAAATAACTCCAGACCGAAGAGGTGCATTTTGTGGTCTTCTGACCAGGCATGACGATGGGCTTTTTCATCCCATGGACATCAGCTGTTTCCCCCCCTGGTGCCTCATTTACAATAACCACATCACCATCCTCATCATCAAGTTCCTCCACAGCGCCAGCTACATCATCAATAGGCTCCTCCCGAGCCACCTCTTCCCGTACAGTGATGGGAAGGTCAGGCTTGACAACCACCAACACCTTGGACTCGCCTTGAGGATTTGTGATAATTTCTCTTTAGAAGGCAGAGTTGTTTGCTGTTTTGTTGCTGACAGCATAACTCTCTTCAATTTTTTGTAGGGGGGGGGAGGAGGAGGGATAAGATCCGTGGGTGAAGCTGAACCACTAGTCATGAACACGGGCCAGGGCCTAAGCCGTTCCTTGCCACTCCGTGTCGTAAATGGCATATTGGCAACTTTACGTTTCTCCTCAGATGATTTTAAGTTTCTCTTTTTGCTACTTTTTCTTAACTTGGGCTTTTTGGATTTTACATGCCCTGTACTACGAGATTGGGCATCAGGCTTGGAAGACGACATTGATGGCATTTCATCGTCTATGTCATGACTAGTGGCAGCAGCTTCAGCATTAGGAGGAAGTGGGTCTTGATCTTTCCCTACTTTATCCTCAAAATTTTTGGTCTCCATTATATGTAGCACAAGATACTGCAGAATGTGTGAACTTGGTAATATTGCAGTACCAATGGACTAATACTGCTGGATTGGTTTTGCAAATTTGGTTATAATTACTTTTTTTTTTTAAATTTTTTATTTTAATATTTTTTATAACTTTTTTTTTATATTTTAAAAACTTGGGAATAATGGGGAAATAACTATGCCCTTAGAAGCACAGAGCACAGGACACAGCACCACTGGACTGAACAGGACACAGCACAGGACCCAGCAGCATTACTGAACTCAGCAGGACAGAGCACAGGACACAGCACCACTGGACTGATACTGCAAATTGTGTGAACTTTGTAATATTGCAGTACCACTGGACTTTTACTGCTGAATGTGTGAACTTGGTAATATTGCAGTACCAATGGGCTTATACTGCAGGATTGGTTGTGCAAATTTTGTGGTAATTAAAAAAAAATTAAATTAGTTTTTGGTATTTTTTTAAACACAGGGGAATATTGGGGAAATAACTATGCCCTTAGAAGCACAGAGCACAGGACACAGCACCACTGGACTGAGCACAGCACAGCACAGCACAGCACAGCACTGAACTGAACAGCACGAGATATAGCAGCACAGAGGACCACCTAACACACCCTCCCTCTACCCTGATCAATGCCTGAGTGAAGATGGCGGCGACTAGCGGGGAATTTATAGGATCCGAGTATCGCGAGATCCGACAACGGGATTATGAGTCAGAGCCTCAGTTTCAGATTTGAATTTGGCGCCAATACCCGGATCTGTCTCGGATCCGACTCGGATCGGCAACGTTCGGGTGGGCTCGGATTTCATAAATCCGAGTGCGCTCTTCTCTACTCTTTTTGCTACTTTTTGAGAACTTGGGCTTTTTGGATTTTACATGCCCTGTACTAGGAGATTGGGCATCGGGCTTGCCAGACGACGTTGATGGCATTTCATCGTCTATGTCATGACTAGTGGCAGTAGCTTCAGCATTAGGAGGAAGTGGGTCTTGATCTTTCCCTACTTTATCCTCCAAATTTTTGCTTTCCATTATATGTAGCACAGGAGAGCGTACCCCTAAGCCACACACACTCGGCAAAGCCTTTAAAAATTATATGCGGCACAGGAGAGTACCACTGGACTTCTACTGCAGAATCAGTGAACTTTGTAATATAGCAGTACCACTGGACTTATACTGCTGAATCAGTGAACTTTGTAATAGCAGAACCACTGGACTTATACTGCAGAATGAGTGAACTTTGTAATATAGCAGTACCACTTGACTTATTCTGCTGAATCAGTGAACTTAGTAATAGCAGTCCCACTCACTTATACTGCTGAATCAGTGAACTTTGTAATATATATAATTTTTTATAACTTTTTTTGAAATTTTTTATAATTTGGGAATAATGGGGAAATAACAATGCCCTTAGAAGGACAGAGCACAGGACACAGCACCACTGGACTGAACAGGACACAGCACAGCACAGCACAGAACTGAACAGCACAGCACAGCACAGCACGAGATCTACCAGGACAGAGGACCACCTAACACAACCTCCCTCTACCCTGATCAATGCCCGAGTGAAGATGGCGGCGACTAGCGGGGAATTTATAGGATCCGAGTTTCGCGAGGTCCGACAGCGGGATTATGACTCAGAGCCTCGGTTTCAGTTTTGCAATTGGCGGGAATACCCGGATCGGTCTCGGATCCGGCTCGGATCGGCAACGTTCGGGTGGGCTCGGATTTCAGATATCCGAACCCGCTCATCTCTAAACAAAACCAAAACCAAAACACGCAAGGGCGGTGTTGGCAAAACCAAAACAAAACCCGAAGGTAATCCAGATCCAAAAACAAAACACAGTGGTCACTGAGCATCTCTAGTATCTTCAGACATCTGCAAGAACTGCAGCATCTCAGGGAAAATCCCACTCAAGGGTAAACCTATTAAAGCTTTTTAACCCAGGCTTTAAAAGAAGAAGAAAACACAAGAATGTATTACACTTGACATTTGATGTAACATATGTTTCAGCAGTGACACCTTCCCTTCTATCCCTTGTTGGTGTTCCAAGTTTTATCTGTGTGAACTGTGTCTGCACTACCTAGTTAAGATTTAATTTCCCAGAAATGTTTCTGCAGGCACGCTGGCAATGGTTTATAAACATTATAATACAAGCAGTAGATAGAGGAAACACACACTGGAAATTAATATTACCAAATACATGTTATCAAAACTTATCAAGGTAATAGTTGTTGGAAAAAAAAACTTAGTCAAAGGCACCTTACAGACTTCTTAATCAGCCTCTACTATGTGGAGACTGCAATGTCTCTGGTCTGTTGCTCGCCTGATAAGGTTAAAGGGACCTCACTTCTTCCTCAATAGAATAACGCTTTGAAGACCTCTGCTTGTTCAATACAAAGATACTCTCATGATAGTTGCTTCCTTCAAACAATAATGATTAATAAATCAAAGCAAACATATATCTGTGATATGTTGGCCACTTGGGCACTGTTCTGTTGTAGTCTGTAGGTGTTATATGTAATATATATGACATTTGAAGGTACTCTCTTCTAAAAAATGGTATTTGCTTTGTTATATAGGTATATGTTAGGAATATTGATATGCTATATCTCTATACAGACATAGGGTCCAGACTGGGACTAAAAATCAGCCCTAGCGCACCTGTTGTGGGCTCCATGCACTATATTGTTGCACGCTGATGCTGGCGTAGTGCGCGTTGCTGGTGCAGTACAACATTATGTAGTATGAGTGTGTGTGTGTGTGTGTGGGGGGGGGGGGTATTTATTTCTCCTAATGACCCTCAACATTACATTGTTAGCACCCCAATTACATCAATAAATACCATGACAATACATTATTAGTACCAAAATTACAGCAATAAATAACCCCCCACGCACACTCGTACTACATCAATACCCACCCATATTACAGCAACCAGCATTACCCCCCCCCACACAAGCCAGCAATCAGCATTACCCCCACCCCACATTCCAGCAACCAGCATCACCCCCACAATCCAGCAACCAGTATCACCCCCCTTATTACAGCAACCGGCATCACCCCCCACATTACAGAAATCAGCATCACCCCCCACATTACAGCAATACAATCTCCTACTTAAAAGTAATACTAAGCTCCAAACACACTACAACATTGCCACCACCACGCCACCCCATACTACAGCAATACCACCAATTATACAGGCGCCACTGTAGGAAACCAATGTTTTGCTATTTTCAAATCTCCCACAAAATAACAACAACAGAATACTTACACACATAGAGTTAACAGGTACCCTTTTACCTCAATTAAATAATAATGGCAGAATTTTCATGAATCATTCCACAACAAATAAAACTCTAACATATATATCAGAAAAAAACATAACTATTGAATGATCATTTGAACCCACATGGTCACATTAAAAGTATTTCCATATACAGCAAAATGTCAGAGAAAAATATTTTTTTTACTACAGAAACTGGATATGCGTCTTTTCTATTCATTTTAAATAACACAGTATATAAATTAAGGGGGATATAGGAGGTGTGTGAGAGATAATTGGGTGTGATCCATCAGTTTGATTAGATTGGAAACATTTAGATTATTTACCTGGAGACGTCTACCCCCATGACACAGGCAGGGCCGAAAAGAGGAATTTTGGGCCCCGGTACAGCAACTTCTTTGGGCTCCCATCATATTCAACAATGAGAGACTTGCCTTTGGCAGAAGTTCATATTATGACACATTGTAGTGCCCCCAGTTCATATTATATCACGTCGTAGTGCCCCCAGGTCATATTATGCCACCTAATATTACCCTCAATTCATATTTGCCCATGCAGTAGTGCCCACAAATCATAGTATGGCATAGTAGTGCCCCCAAATCATATGCCATACAGTAGTGCCCCCAAATAACATTATGCCATACAGTAGTTCCCCCAAATAACAGTATGCCATAGTAGTGTCCCAAATCATTAGTAGTGACCAGACAAAAACTCATTCCCAAATAAAATTTGTTACAGCATATAAGATACTGAGAGTGTGAGTCCCAGGAGCAGCTTAATACACCATTTACAATGCAAACAAATATAGATATATTGACACAATCACAGATAAAATTTATGACAAGCAGTGTTTTTTCCTCTTAATTGAAAATATCTGTACAGATAGATATGAAGAAACATTACAGCGCAATAATGAGCAATACATAGTGTTTTAAACGCCATTGGATACACAATAGTGCCCTCAGTTCAACAAAGGATGGTTACAAACACATTGCACACGAGAAAATATATGAACTTACCTGATTATGGCATCCTGTGTTCTGTTCTTCTACTGGGCGTGCTGGGCGAGGAGTGATCAGCAGCTGTCAGCTCACACAGGCAGTCGGGAGCAGGAACAGAGGGCAGTGGTCAGAGGGCAGTGGTCGAAGTGGAAATTTAGAAGTGGGGGTACAGAAAATATAAGTGAATGGAGTATAAAGGCTTGATTTTTTATTTTTTTAACACTTGTCCCCTCTGTGCATTCCCATTCTTCATTACTACTTGTGTTTTATGATGGCTGCATCCTTGACATTCCCATTCTTAAGATGTCTCTCCCTTTACACTTTCTTTTACCTATGCCCCTGCACCATCTTCTCCTTTGACCCTCTCACTTAACCCCCTGCACCACCTTCCCCCCTGGCTCTCTCACCCCCTCTTTCTGCAACCCCTTCCCCTCTGGCTCTATCACCCCTCTTCTAGCACCCCCTTTCCCCTGGGTCTATAACACCTCTTCCAGCACCCCTTTTCCCCCTGGCTCATTCACCCCTCTTCCAGCACCCCCTTTCCCCCTAGCTCTATCATCCCTCTTCCAGCGCCCCCTTCCCCTGGCTCTATCACCCCTCTTCCTGCACTCCCTTTCCCCCTGGCTCTATCATACCTCTTCTTGCACCCCCTTCCCCCCTGGCTCTCTCACCCATCTTCCTGCACCCCCTTGCTCTCTCACCCGTCTTCCTGCACCCCCTTCCCCCTGGCTCTCTCACCCCTCTTCCCGAACTCCCTTCCCCCCTGGCTCTCTCATTCCTCTTCCTGCACCCTCTCCCCCCCTGACTCTCTCACCCCTCACCCATCTTCCTGCAACCCCTATCCCACTGGCTCCCTAACCCCTCTTCCTGCACCTCCTTCCCCCCTGGCTCTCTCACCCCTCTTCCTGCACCCTTTTTCCCCCTGGCCCTCACCCCTCTTCCTGCACTCCCTTCCTCCCTTTCCCCCGGCTCCCTCTCACCCCTCTTCCTGCACCCCTTCCACCCTGGCTCTCACACTCCTGACACCCGGGGGTGGAAACTGTGTCCACATTGCAGGGCACAGTGCAGAGGATAAGGGGAGAGGGAGCGAGGAGCCCTGATCCATTGCTCAACAGAGGTGGATGGTTCCTGAGGAGGAGCCAGCCACTAGGAAGCCAGGGGAAGTGTTGGGCCAGCCCATCTAGCCATCGGCCAGATGGCCAGTCCGGCCCTGATACAGACTATGAACAAACCTAGGGCATTTGCAACCTTATTTGCAACCTTCTAGACCAACGTTCCCAACTGCGTCATACCCAAACCCAATGTTATCATAATTTCCTCTATGCCTTATACAAAGCTATTGTGTTGCGAGAGTATAATTACACATAGAGGCTGACAGGAGGGCTCTAGTCAAAGATTAAGCATTTTGGGAAAGATACAAAAATCCCTCTGTCTAGCTTTCATAAAGGTGTTTCTAAGCAGCTTGAAGAAATCCCTATTCATATTTTATACAATATATTTCAATTAGACCTATACAAAAGGAAAATAAAGCATGCAGCTCATGTGTTTCAATACAAATGGAAGGTATGCGCAATACATATGGAAGGTGTTCTGTTTCAAATTGTTGATATATTTTAATAATTTATTTTAAGAAAAAAGTAAGCATTTTCAGAAATAGTGAATATTTTCCCTTTAAAGCTAGTTGCTCACAGGTACTTTGAGTCCCCATGTATATTCTCCGTGGTAACTCAACTAACAAACAAATTCATGCACAGAGCAGGCAGTGTAAGACTCAAGCTCCTGCCACACGAATGCCGATATGCTCTTCAAACCTATTTAGCATGGGCCGACTACAGAAAACATTTGTTCAAGCAAATGTGGCTGAGGCAGGAAGATGTATATATTAGAGATGCTCACTGACCCGTGAACTGGTTTTGGTTTTGGATCTGGATTAGCTTTGTGTTTCTGTTTTTGTTTTGGCAAAATCACCCTCTTGTGTTTGGTTTTGGATTTTTTAGAAAAAAAACCCAAAAACCTGAAATATGCAAAAATGTCATAATTTTGCTCTTTTTTTGTTCCTACATTATTATTAACCTCAATAACACTCATTTCAAGTCATTTTCAGTCAATTTAGACCACCTCACAGGTCACAATATTATTTTCACACACTTTCAAACAAAGACTGCAGTGACCTGGCTGGATGGTAAGCGACAGAGCAATGACACAAACACACGGCAGTTCCTAGCACATCTAGGACACAATGGCACACAGCAGTGGAAGAAAAGAAAAATGAGGGTCCGCCCTGCCTCCCTCCGTGATGTTGGATCTTTGAAAGCAATTCAAAATTCCCGAGATCCGAGATTCGACGGCATCACAATGACGTTTTGCCTCGTTTTCAATTCCGAGGGCGCCACAGTACCGAATCGGCCGGCTCGGATCCCGTAAGTTCTGGTGTGTTCGGTTCTCGAGGAACCGAGCCTGAGCATCTCTAGTATAATATATATATATATATATATATATATATATATATATATATATATATATATATATGGATTTTGTGGGTGAATTTCTTTGTGGCAGGGGCAGGCTGGGCTGGAGGGCAAGGGGCCATCTGCCCCGCCATCTGCCCCCCCGGGGTCAGTTTTAACTTTGGCTGTATTACTGGGCCACCTGCATTTTTTACCTTTAAAATAGGCTGCCTAGTCAAGCCTTGTCCCCGGGCTAAAGTTTGCCAGCCCTCCCCTGCTGCTTTGTGGTAAGGAATATTATATCTGCTGAATTATATTATATCACGCATAATATTAAATGTATTGTTAAAGATCAAAACAAATGTTAACAAAAGTTTCTTGTGCTTATGGCCTGGTTGTGTGAATGCATATTGGATGTATGTATGCCTTGTGAAAACCTGGCACATACGCTATAGGTGCAGAGCTGGACGCATCTTAAGATGCGTCCAACTCAGTATACAGGCATTTTATTTTTACCATAAATTACACCCAACATGTGTCCAGCTCAGCATCAGGCCCTCTGTATTTACATAGCTTGCTATAGGCAGATGCAAGTTTAATATTCAGGTACTCAAATCACTTGCTTGACATTAGTCTAACAGTTTACTAATATCTGGTGATAGAAATGTTTCATAATTTAATAACATAAGACATTTCTCATTAGCTCAGCTGTACGTTTCAGATACGTTTTCATATTGCATACTGTATTGATATATGTTATTTAAAATAGAAAGACAGGGTTTAGTTATGGTAGTATGGGGTCTATTTATTAATATTGGGTGACATGGAATATTTTAACAAAAATGTGTCACCACACACAGCTTATCTCAGCTCCCCGGCGTCACTCTGCTGGCAGTTGTAATGGTATCGCTTGCCAGGCCAGTCCGGTGTGAGCCTGCTTGCCAATTCGAATATGCACGCCGGAGCTGGAAGCCTGCACTTGGACATTCATTTCCAGATTCAATGAAAAACACAGTAAGATTTAAATAATAAAGCATTTTGGGCAGCCTATGTTATCTCCATCCTGATCAATGGTGGTAAGGAGCACAGAGGTCATACTTGTGCCACTGCTGTACTTGATTAATAGGCGTTCCTGTGCTTTACATGGTGAAGCTTCGCTGGAAGCCCAAGGAGAGGGCTACCCCCGGTGATAAATTTGAGTAACACGGAACTTCTAGGGCTTTTCATCTATTAATAAATAGACTCCTATATCTTAGTGACAAGCCACCGTTAGTAGAATAAAAAAACATACAGTATCGCAATATAATATAGTTTACCACCATAAACAGGTTTCTTATTTGTAGTTTCAGGCAAGTATTCTTTTTTTACCCTAGCAGAACCCAAATTCACCTTCAATGTTAATGATACACTTATATTATACGACATACATACATTTCTGCCCTTTGTTGACATAATATTCTAATAACCTATCCCAATAATAGATCATGTGAAATATTTCTGCATAATATGTGACAGTTCTGCAAACAGAAATCTATCATTGGCTACTTTAGATTCTGAGTATATAATGATACAGTAATATCAACAGATAATTGTGGTAGCTAAATTAACACAATTTTAAATACAATAAATTATAACAAATGAAATACATATAAACCCAAACAAAGAATATATAAACTATGTTTCTCGTATTTTAACAATTCACATTAGAATATTGATTTACCTTATTTTAACAACAATCTTTATTCACTAAGTTGTGCTAATGAAAACTTCCAATCAGATTGAAACTGGCAAGCCTACATAAAGCATTTGCAGTTTGAACTTCTTAAGGCTCTTCATGGGAGCTGAAACGCCAGTACAGGTGAACGATTCCAGAATCGCAGGGTTCCTGGTTAAGATAACAGAGGGCTGTTGAAGCCCAAAGTCATTTAAACGCCACGGTTGTGTTAGGATTCATGCACATGGGAGGGTAAGGGTTAAAAAAAAAAATCAGTGAAAGTTGTGTTGCAGGGTTGATTATATGAAAGGACAATGGGTGAACAATTGGTAGGGCTTAAGTGTTGCGTAATGGGGAGAGGGGAGAACATTACCCAATATGGAATTCAAGCTGACAACAATGAACAGGGCCTTTTGTATTTGCACTCCTCCAGGCTGTGAGCGTATATCCTGGTGGATCATAAGTATTGACACACCAGTGGGGGAAGAGTACCTAAAGAACCACAGTCGTCCTAGGTATGACGGGGGGGGAGTCCAAGATAGGACACAAAATATTACATGGAGTTCTCCTTTAAATATCAACTTGCTAATTTTATATTTTAGGCTTAATTTGCTACCCTACAAAAATAGCGTCATGAAAGACAAGGAGCCAAAGCTGTAAGTAGACATTTTAGTGCCCTAGGAGTGATAGTAGATGTTCCTATTGTGAGGGCGTGCCTATCTCCCTTTACAAGCCTAGACTGCCTGCCCACACCCCATCCATTCTCAATGTTTTTTACTTCTTATTAAAATTTGTGTTGCTATCTCTGGGCTATGCTACTTTCAGCTCCTGCCCTTTCTCTTCATACACCCTGGAAATACAGTGCGCACCACTGCTAAGCAGTTCAGTCGGAACAAAGTCCTGACAACTCTGGCCAGCCTAACAAAACCAGGACTTCCCTACCAAAATTAGAACAGTTGTCAGACTGTGCTGCTCTCTCCTACATTTTCTTACAGTATTGACTACCTGCTGCTGGTGTATTAAACTCAGTTAATGCTTGGGCAGATCCTGGAATGTTTGGTCCCTGTTTGGAAAAGAGAAGGTACTATTCCCCTCTTGGAAAGCCAAATAGGCCTTTTTCACCCTAACTTATCAAACAATGAATAAATAATAATTAATAGAACTATTGGCCACCAAGCAACCCTGTAATTAAAGTAATATCATTTTTAATTTATGTTTAATAATCATTTAATTAACAACACTACCTATTAATAAACAGACCTATCCCCCAACTAGCCCTGCATCATTAAATAGTATTCTTATTTAATAAATATGCCAATTTCCCCCAACCAGCCTCAAAATCAAGTTAATAGAATTTAAAATTACCCCAGTGAGCCTGAAATTAATTTATTGTTCTAAAATGTATTAGATATTCGACATAGAATAATAGCCCACAAACCCCAAATTATATTAATACACTTCCAAATAACATCAATAAAAGTCCCCATTTTCTTACCCCCAGTAACACCTACATAACATTAATACCTGCCAAAAAAGCGCTTACTTGTTCTTCATTTGGAATGGTGGACCTATTCAGGGACAAGCCTTTTCCTCACCAGCTTACTGCAGACTCTACAGTGGGAGGGGAGGAGAGGGAAAGGGAGGGGACTAATAACGTTAATATCAGCTGTTATCTGTACATGCGATCTTTCTGTTGCGAATACATATCTTGACCTTAACGAAAACAACGTACACGTACTAATTTCTTGTTTCTCAAATTCAAGGTTCATGTTATATCGTTCAAACTTTTGTGTGGGTTAATCTCATATGTATAGCATGTTTTTTAATGTTTAAACACTGATTTTGTTGGTGGTACCCAGGGCCGGATTAACCCGAGGTCTAACTGGGCTATAGCCCAGGGGCCTCGGGCATCCAGGGGGCCCTTCAAAGTCCTCAGCAGCATTATTGATCGGTCCGGGTCGCCCCCAGCCCGATCAATGCTGCTGAGCACTGTCAGTGCAGTCCTCCATTCCCAGCGCTCAGTAATCTGCTTACTGAGGAGATCTCGCGAGATCTCCTCAGTAAGGAGCTTACAGCGCACCGAGGACGGAGGACTGCACTGACAGGTAAGCACCTGGGGGGGGGGGGGCACGGGGGACGGGGCGGCGGGCGGCTCACATTGGGGGCCTCACGGGGGAATGGAGGCACCCTTAGCCCAGGGGCCTCCATTCCCTTAATCTGGCCCT
Source organism: Mixophyes fleayi (assembly GCF_038048845.1). NCBI lineage: Eukaryota > Metazoa > Chordata > Amphibia > Anura > Limnodynastidae > Mixophyes > Mixophyes fleayi. Next base: position 75,106,516 of record NC_134407.1, read on the forward strand.
GGCGGTACCAATAAATATAAGTTTAATTTAATCAAAATTTACAATTTTATTCCAATGAGTGGTTGTGTAGGTAGAGCCCCAGTGCACTGCTATGCCCGGGGGCCTACATTGCTGTTAAGGTGGCCCTCTCAGTCACTGCGTCTATTTTACACTCCTGACAATCTCTTCTTTCTGATTGCATTCTCTTTGCCTATTCATTTTTTAGGGAAGGAGAGAGGGAGGAGCTGGCGTTAATCAAGAAAAAAAATATGCGCCAGATCGGCAATCTGTTACATTTATTTTCTGAAAATCACATAGAATTAGGTGGCTGGTCCTGGGGGAAGGGCCAGCCACTGTGAAATTCATTAGGCTATGTCCAGATCTGTATTTCTGTGCTCAGGGGCATTGTAATGATCTGAGCGTGAAGCAGCTCTGGCTTTTTCTGATTGTCACCGTATGTACTGATGGTGACCATTAGTACATACGATGACAATCAGAGTGCTCCTGACTCCTGAGCCGCCATCTCCCTCAGCATGCTGTACTGATATGGCCCTGAATGGAACTTAGCCTATGCCAAGCTTCTTGTACCACCTTAAAACAAGCTTTAAACTAAAAAATAGTCAAATGGGAAATTATGGGAATATATGCCCTCACAGGTAAAACGTGCAGAATAATAGGATGGTATATTGGGTTATAGGGGCTCTGTAGCAGAGATGCTGAAAACATTGGTGATTACGTAATTCACTGTTCACATTGTGATGCCTGGGAATAAAATTCCCCATGTGTCTAAATAGTGCGGGGCCATAGCTTAAAACATTATGGAAAGGAGTGCAATGCGCCCTAAATTTGCATCAATAGCCTTTTAATGTGGAACCCTTTTCATTGGCAGGTAAAGGTTTAAATCAGGTGGATCTGTTTATATGCTTACATTTATATATTTTCTCAGAGAACTGGGTTATCCAGGCACTAATACAGAATGCACAGCTCCCATCTCTGAATCTGCTGAAAGCTACAGAGATTCAACAAACTTTAAGCTGTTTTGTGATGGCTCTCCCCAAATGCAATTATTAAGCATTAAGCATAAGCCTAGACCAAAACCTTGATGATTATACAATAAAATGATCATGTTTATTCCAGCTACAAGTCCTGAAAGTGCTTTTGCTATATTTTATTCAAAGACCTCCAGGACTACATAAAAAGTTATAATGGTTTTCCTTCTGCAACTGACAAAATATTACTCTAAAATTCTAACAGGATGTTTTTTTTTGCTGTCAATATAAACAGCCCACATTAACCCTTTCATGAACAGAGGTTGCTTGTACAATATTGACCAGAACAATTTTTGCAAATTTGTGTTGTGTTGGAACCATTTTTTTTAAAACCTAGCACTAAGCTAATTTTATATGGCTTTTTCACAAGAGATGGGATTTTTATTTGCTTATTGAAATCAATTTATTTATATTTCATGTATTATAGAGAAATGGGCATAATCTCAAAATACAATTTTCCTGAATTCTTTCCATGGCTACTTTTAGTTACTTAGGGCAGTGAAATTTAACCTGAAATGTTACTGCCTATTTCTCACTAGTATAGGTAAACCAGATCACTTTTTGTAATATTTGAGTTAGTAATAGGATCAGGAGCTATTGTATCTGTACAGGGGAGGATGCAGAAAAAAATACAGAGGGACACCTTAAGAGAAATATATTGTATTGTTACCAATGGACCAATTACCAATATTAACATGTTATAAGCATTTTAAATCAGCACCTTATTTTATAAAATGCAATTTTGTTAAATAGGAACGATCTAGCACACTTTTCCTCTCCTTCGTCACACTGCGCCTCTTCTTCATCTTTGCTCCCATCCTACATCAAGCAGCTCTCCTCTATCACACGGATCCTATCCATCATTGCTCCCCTTGTCACCACACTTGCCTGCTCCTTTATCACACTGTTCCACCTTCATCATACTGCTCCCCCACCATCATGATTTCTCCTGTCCTTCATCACACAGTTCCCCACTTTCACACTGATCCTGTCCTTCATCATTGTTCCCCTCCATCATCACACTTGCCCACTCCTTCATCACACTGTTCCCCCTTCATCACATTGCTCCACCACCTTCATCATTACTCATGTCCATCACACTGCTCCCCCACCTTCATTATTGCTCCTGTCCTTCATCACACATCTCCCCTCTATCACACTGATCCTGTCCTTCATAATTGCTCCCCTTCATCATCACACTTGCCAGCTCCTTCATCAAACTGTTCCCCCTTCATCACACTGCTCCCCTTTACCACACTGTTCCCCTTCATCAGACTTTTCCTCTTTATAACACTGTTTCACTTTATCAAATTGCTCTCCTCCTTCATCACACACGGTTCCCCCTTCATCTCACTGCTTTCCTCCTTCATATCACTGTCCCCCCTTTGTCACACAGTTCCCTTTCATCACTCTGTGCCCCTTAATCACACTGTTCCCCCTTCATCACACTTTTCCCTTTTGTCACACTGTTCCCTTTCATCAAACTGCTTCCCTCCTTCATCACACTGCTCTCCTCCTTCATCACACTGCTCCACACTTTCACCACATTGTTCCCCTCCATCATTACACTAGTCCCCTCTATCATTACACTAGTCCCCTCTTTCATCATAGTTTTCCCCTCAATCATCACACTTGTCCCCTCCTTCATATCACTGTTCCCCCTTGGTCACACTGTTCCCCCTTCATCACACTGTGTCCCTTCATCACAATGGACCAATTATCAATATATTATAATTATAGTTATATTATCATATTAAAGGAAAAGCAGAGAGACTGGTGCAGGCAAGGGAAATCACTAAAATATGATGGCACTTCTTGCCATGAACAGATAGGCTGCTATTTAACAAAATATAATTTTGTTAAATAGGAACCATCTATCACATTGTTTCTTTCCTTCATCACACTGCTCCCCTTCTTCATCATTGCTCCCCTCCTTCATCACACAGCTCCCCTCTATTACATCTGCAATTGAAATAGTTTCACAGATGCTGATCTCTTGAAGAAACCCAAAAAAAGTGTTTCTACTAGTTGATTACAATGTGCATGTGATCTGAGATGAGTGAATCCTTGCAAACATGAGCAATATGATCCAGTTAGAAAAAGAATTATAAAATGACTTAACCTTACTCATTGTTTTACCACAAAGCTACTCAAAATCTTGAACAAAGTTATGCCAGTATGATTTTCCTTCATATTTTCCGAGTTCCGAAAACCTCACACAATTATTTTATCTGCATCAATAATAATAAAATATACCTTATTGTTTGTTCCTTAGAAATTACATTTGATGGAGTGTTCCGACCAGCCCAACCTCAACGTGTAATCTGGCAAAGATTTGTTTTCCAAGTGGTTAGGGAACTGGAAAAAGTCCATCAGGAAAAAGGTGGTTTTCCCAAACACAATAACATTTGCAAAGTTTAAACTTTACTGCATGTTTGAACATGCAACGCTGACCTCAAGACCAGTAAGAAAGAGGGAAGGAGAGGAAGGGAGAATGACTTTATTCTATCAGAGTGTTGTTTAAATAAGGATGAGAAGTCGTAGATTCCATGAGAGAATATGTAAAGCCCCATTTATGTGATCGTCATGTCAGACAAGAAATATTTTCATCTCTGCTTTTTATTGCTTCAGAAAACTCATCAGTGGAGTAAGAGTTTTATTATTTTACATGAACTGACCATGTCAATCTAAAAACTTGTACCATCATGAACCTTATAATTCTTTTATTTTTGTACCAATATAATAAGATACCCTTTCACCAATTCATTATATTTTGCACATAGTCTAATAGTAATTAGGAATAGCCGCAGAACTGGATTTATTTCCTATACATCTGCAGTTCTTAAGTGAACTTTCCTGCAGATCATTCCTAACCTTACCCTCTACATGACAGTGTATTAAATTTCATTTTATTCCATCATTTAAATGTTCTGCCTGATTATACTTAGATGACTTGTTATCACTATTTATTACAAAGATACAGATAATTGAATGACTTTCTCCTGTCCTCCACTGTTTTCCACATATGCAATCCCATATGCAACCTCAGTATGCAAATTGAAAAAAGTGGGATGTGCCTTGCCCAGAGTTGCCTATTTTTCCGGGAATGTCCAGGAGACTTTCCTGATTATTGACAGACTTTCCGGGCTCCTGGGGAAGTAGGAAATTCTCCCTGAAACCACTCACCAACGAAGTGAACTGGAATGTTTCATAATGGTGCAAATGGCGGTATGAAGCCCAACCACCTGCGTGATCAGAGACAAGATGATGCAATTTGTGGCATTATACACTCTATCCTGCCCATTTGATTATGCAAATTGCATCATCAAGCCCCACCTACAGCCACTTTTCATATCTTCTCTCGCAGAGGCGGAACTACTGAGCTGTGGGCCCCGGTGCTAGTTCCCCATGCAATGGGTCCCATTATTGCCATGGGCCTCAGTGCACAGCATCTGCTGTACAAATGGTAGCTCTGCCACTGTTCTCCCGGAAGGAAGGTATGTTAGGTAGATATGGCTCTGCCTCTAGTTCCCAGATCCTGGTGCACCTTGCCAATAAAGAACACTTAAAGCAGTGAAATGCATAAGGAAGGCAGGGATGGAGAAACACAGCTCTGACCAGCAGCGACCTTCATATGCTAATAACATTTCAGTTCTTCTGGACAGAGCTGTGTCTTTAGCACTTTGTCCTTCCTACATATCAGTAGAGGCATTGTTACGGTTGGGAGCAGACAGTACTTCAGTGGCGGTTATGGTGGGGGCAGATGAGGCGCCGGTCTCAAACACCCATTCACTGACCCAGCCGAGTTGAATTATGGGTGGGGAGGTGAGTGAGCTAACCAATAGCTTCTTATTGGTCTGTGTGGTCACACCCACTAGGCCATAAGTGGTGATACTGGGGCCTGAAAATCCTGTTGGCAGCCCAGCACACCACTGATCTGATCTCGAGGATTTGAATAAAGTGGAGGGGTAAGGCAGAGCTGGGGGGCAGACTGAATCTCAGTTTTACAATTAGCATATTGGACACACTTATTTTGATAGCCTCTCCTAGGAAAGCTATTATACCTTCTTTTCAAATAAATAAATAAAATGCCAATTATAGACTTGTGACAAAGAAATACATTATTTATATATTCAAATGTTCATCCTCTTTTGTTTTATTATATCACTAAAGACATTATGGGGTCTATGCATCAATGTAAAGCGGTGCCACTAAATATGAATTGCTGCAAATCGCAGTGATGCATATTTAAGCACCACTGGAATGCATCATGCTGGGGCTACTCTGGGAGCCCCGGCGATGTGACCCCTCTTCTGCAAAGTGTTTTTCCTGTCTACCGGCAGCCTAGCGTTGCCGGTGAAAGGAAGAAGTGCTTTGTGCATGCGCAAAGCACTTCCACTGTGATGGATTCTGCGAAGCCGGAGAGGCTTCTGGCAGGAGAAATCTTTAATTTCTCCTGCCAGAAGCCCTTCATGCATTCTGCCATGGCCATTTAACAGATAATACTGCTGTTTTCTCCATTATAATGGTTCATTGCACTTTAATGCATAGACCCTAAATGTGATTACAACTTTCACATTGTACTGTGCGATGAATAGATCTGGTGCTTTATAAATAAATATCAATAATAACTAATCACCTTTATCAGTTTTTCATATGTTTTCCTATATGTACATTTCGCAAACAGCAGTAAAAAGGTGGATACAACGCTGTTAGATATTGTAGGCATAAAGGATTTATCTATTTTCCCTTTAAGTGATTTATCTTTTTTCCCTTAGAGTGACTTAGCAAATTTCTCTTTGCAGAAATCCACCAGTGTGTATTTCTAGCAGTCGTCCACTTGGGGCAACGCTGCTCTGTAATAGCCTCCTGTGACTGATTCTCAAGCTCTTCAGTACATCAGCCTGTTTGTTGGGGCCTTTGTTGATCAAGCGGAGGTCAGGGAGGAAGCGTGCACAATGCAGATCTAAATTTAACATTCAGTTGCCAGAGTGTTGTAACCAAAGGGATTACTTGGCTCACGTTCAGACTTATGATCCAGAAATCCTTAGCAGAGCAATTAATTTAAAATCTATATTTAAAAGTAAATACAGGTTAGGTCGCCTAGGGTTACATTTTTACAATGTGTACTTGCAGTTAGAATTTTATAGATACAAAAGTGTAGACTGTATTATTTATTTATATTTTATATTTACATCATGTTTTATTATTTATATAGCACCAGCTTACTCTGCAATACTAGAAGAGTTCAGAGGGCCCGCGATAGATTGTAAACTTGCAAGCTGTTCGTCAATTCCCCAGACTTTTATTAATGTTTCCTCCTAATTAAAAAGCGCTGCTGAGTATTCTGGCGGTATCTGAATTAATGTTAATAAATAAATAATTGTATACTTATCATACAGTATATTTTAAAAGATTGCAACACAAAAGTAACATGCAATTCATAATATCATATTATAATAAAGTGAATGAAACTCAAGAACTAGCTGGTTGTCTAGATCCCTATCACAGGGCAGACAGAGGCAGCTGTCTAAGGCAGCACATTTTCAAGGGCAGTAAACTGCAGGGTGTGCATCTAAAGAAATGCATATCTTCTTGCTTTATGAATCGTCAAAATAAGTGGTTTCTACCTTGTTGGTAGATGTAATAATGATTAAAGTGGTAATATTATTAATTATATTGTGCAATAAACTAATTTTTAGTTTGTGTAAGAGATGAGGAAAGTGCCATATTAGTTGTCACATCAGATAGCTGAGTACAAGGAATAACATTTTCTACTCAAATATCTTTATTTATCTACATATTTGGAAGTATTAAGATTGGTCTTGGTTGGTTCCTCTGCTGTGGTTAAGTAAATGATCGTGAGCATATGCCAATGAAATAGTGCCCCCTAGTGGCCAAATTTTCATGAGTTGTTTTTCATGGCCAATTGGGAAATACTGCAAATATTGACTGTTTTAAACATTACAGGGTAAATGTATCAAGATGAGAGTTTTCTGGTGGGTTTGAAAAGTGGAGAATTTGCCTATAGCAACCAATCAGATTCTAGCTAGCATTTTGTAGAATGCACTAAAGAAATGATAGCTAGAATCTGATTGGTTTTTCAAACCTGCCGGAAAACTCATAGCTTGATACATTTGCTCCTACATCTTGAAAAAAGCAACAGTTAAATATAGGAGTGTGAGTGACTGATACTGCAAAACTAGGTCTGTAAAAGACATATCAAATTGATAAAGCTAAGTGATATGTCAATGTATTGTACTAAGAATCATAAAGGGTCTCATTTAGAGTTGGAGCAAATCCAGCTATGGGGTGAAAATGTGCCCCTGGACAAACCTTGTTGTGATACAAGGGTTTAAATCACAGCAGTACAAATTCATCAAAATTTATCAAAAAATATCACTGAGGCAGCAGAATAATACTCTGCTACCCTGATAATAATGGGCCGAGCAGGGAGAGTTACTTACTGCTATACAGCGTGGGACTCTGCAGTTGTACAGAGGCTAAGGGGTATATTTACTAAACTACAGGTTTGAAAAAGTGGAGATGTTGCCTATAGCAACCAATCAGATACTAGCTGTCATTTATTTACTGCATTCTACAAAATGACAGCTAGAATCTGATTGGTTGCTATAGGATAACATCTCCACTCTTTCAAACCCGCAGTTTAATAAATATACCCCCAAATGTTGTTGCATATTAAAAAAGACTTTACTCTAAAAAAAAATTTAAATAATTTCTTTCGAACACCTTCCTGAGATGATAATAACAGAACAGGTATTGTAACGGTAAAAGCTGTTATACTTTCTAAGTAGACTTACCCATATGAAAGCCAGTGAAACATGTCACCAGCTGCCTTATTGGTTGCTGTAACCCATCTGACATATACGGCAAATCAAAAATAAGCTGTATTGAAAACTCCCATTTTTACCGGCATACAAGACTTTTCTCTTTGATTAATATGCCCCTAAGTAGCTGAAATATATATATATATATATATATATATATATATATATATATATATATATATATATATATATAGGCAATGAAGACAGTCAAGTATAGTTGGATAATATGGTAAAGAGTGTTAGTGAGGGTGTAATCCTGTAAAGGGGGCTCCTGCTTAGCTTGTGCATCAGGGCCCAGTTAGCTATGCACAGATCAAACAAATGGAATTGTCATAATGTAGAAAAATAGAAGAGATTCTGTGCCACAGAAATAATGCAAATTCTATAAATTTGTACTAACCTGAGCCTTGCAGTTTCTTATTCACATGTCATTCCTTCGATTTATATACTAATAACTTTTATAGTACTAATTGTATTAGCAACCTTCATACAGTTACAAAACATTGACCATTTTACCTTGGAAGAGGCATTATTTATATTGGTGGTAATCGGTATCCCTTTCCCGATGCTTGGAATACCGACACCCACTATTCCTACAAGAAAAGAAAAAATAGTAAAATGACGAGATAATGAATAGTTGCACTTTCCTTCACAGCGATGGCGTTGATTTCCGAAGACTCTATTATACGATGGCTGCTAATTCCGAAGGTGCTGCATGTCGGCACTGGACTGTGACATTAACAAAGACATTTAAAGAGCTATGCTAATCATAAGGTTAGGGTTAGGGTTACAGGTTAGAGTTAGGGTTACAGGTTAGAGTTACAGGTTAGAGTTAGGGTTACAGGTTAGAGTTAGGTTTAGGAATAGGGATAGGCTGCACAAAACGCCCGATACTTACCTGTCGTCACAATCCAGTGCCGGCATGCAGCATCTTCGGAATTACCAGCCGTCGCATAGCAGACTCTTGGGAAATTAACGCCGTTGCTGTCAAGGTAAGTGTATATTTTCATCATCTCGTCATTTTACTATTCTGTTTTTTTTGTAGGAATAGTGGTTGTCGGTATCCCAAGCATCGGGATACCGTACCCCACCCATTTATATAATATGCACAGAATATAATCCTTAGAACAGGGGTAGTCTCAAACTGGATATATGTGTGCTTCTCTATATAAAATCATAGGTACTTATTTTGACATAACCAGTTGCAGTCTTTCACAGAACACTTTCAGGGAACATTTATGAAAACTGGCAGCAGGAAAAATTTACTATAACTCAGACACACAAATCAGATTCTGACATTTTTCTAGTTTAGTTCCTATAATGCAACTATATTATAATTGGGTTACACCAGATTTTACTTTTGTACCAATTTCTTTAGTGTCTCCAGACGTTGACTAATACACCTATACTGTAGTAGTAGATTAATTGGATGCTATCAAAATTGACCCTGGTGTGTGTGAGTTCTCTGTACAGTGCTGTGGAATTAGTGATGCTATATATATTTCTGCTGCTGATGATGATCCTGTTAATAGCTCTTCACAAGTCTACCCTCTGTATAGCATTCCGCATTTTCTTATTTGCAAAAACAATAAAGATCATTGAGTTCCGTGCAAAAATTTGCCCCCACACAACACATTGCAATCACTGAAACTATGTGCCTACTTTTGCAAAAATATGTACATTTTTATGGGAAGCCCATAGATCATTTTGTAAATGGTGGAACCTAGAGAGGGTGATGACTCAAATTAAGTTCACTTACATGCATAATCGATATTTCATTTTACCAGTCGAGATATTTACAGTGGTTAGGGTTGCAAGGGCACATTTAGGGGGCATTACTGAGTTAGTGGTTGGTGGAAGAGTCTTTCACCCAGTGTACAGACTTTATTTTTCTGGGTGATATGAGAATCGTAGTGTCCTTTCGATAGGATACCTGTTGTACTGTCCAGGAACATTTGACATGATTATTTTTGTACAAATATCCATGTAATCAAAATATTTAAGCACACAAAAGGGACACATATGAAAAAGAAAGTACTGCTTTCTCCTTATCTCTAGACATAGGGTTAGATGAGGAGTATTTCAGTCTAAAATCTAAATTAATGAAGGAAGTTTTCATAATCTGGCAGTCGGCAGGACATTCACGTGGAATTTTGCTATCAAAATTGACCCTAGTCTCTCTCTCTCTCTCTCTCTCTCTCTCTGTGTCTATCTGCGTGTGTGCGTATGTTAGGGAATTTAGAATGTAAGCCCCAATGGGGCAGGCACTGATGTGAGTGAGTTCTCTGTACAGCGCTGCAGAATCAGTGGCACTATATAAATAAATGGTGATGATGATGATGATGATATTTACACCTTATACCCTGCACACTTTCAGCCAGACCCACAACTTTGCAAAAATAAGCAGCACACTTACCAAATGCAGAATGTTGATGTGCACCTATATACACAAAGGGGAGATGAGCTCAGTATTTAAAACTGTTTGGTGAAATATTCACCTTGTTACTTATTTGGCCACAAACCTTTGTATGTTCGGTAGCAGGATTTAAGTGCACAACCACAAGCACATGACACAGCGGAATGCGTTGGCTTTCATTATCCATAGACTATAAATTCTGCAATATGCAAATTTACAAATATAGTGTAAAAATGGTACTCCACAGAAAGTCAAGGCAAAACACTATCACCAGAGCTTTGCGCCTCTACAAAATGAATTGTTCTGCTGTGAAACTCGATTCATGTGTCATTTCTCTGCTTAGCTCTAGCGCCAAGAGAACATGTAATAGCATTTGGGTATTTAAAAATTGTGTGTCTGCTTTTTTTCACTTTCTATGATGGCAATGCCTACTTGTTATTTTGGCTTCAATACTTCAGTTTTAATAAACTGCAATGCAATCATTCATTGTTACAAGTGAATGTATTACATCCATTTTCTAGGTCCTTAGTAGATCCATAGATAAACTATGTCCACCAATTTTATGTTGCTGCCCAGTTAGACAACATCAAGAAACTATGTATTGTACTTTTGCTACAATACTAAAATAACAGTTAATGTTAACAAGAATATGTAGCAAACGCCTGTAACTGAGTAATATGCTGAAACAGACATATGCCTCAAGTTGAGGATTAAAATATATGCAATAACTGGTGTTAAAATCATTGTCTTACTAGAGGTAAGCTGGTATGGGGATGGAACCTATTGGTTACAATTGCACCATACTCACTTCCACTTTGCGACTGCAATCAGAAGCTGTAGTGTCTTTTGGCTGCTGCCTGCTCTGTTCTGCTAGTGTCCTCCTTTGAGCCTTCCAACCACTGGTGTAAGCAGGGGAGCTGAGAGGGGCTAAGCAGGTACAAAGTAACAGGGCACAGTCCTGCCTGGTGGCCCTGGTCAGATGGTGTAGTGGGAGGAGTCAACTGTCTTGTGTGGCACCTCCCGTTTCTGTGGCCCCAAGAAGCTGCTGTACAAGGGCCCAAATTTTCTCTTGGCAGCCCTGGGTGTAGGCACTGGAGATTGCGATGGATACACAGTCTTCACTGAAACTCTCTTAACACCAGTTGGTATTTGTCACAGAGATTCAAGAATATTGCTAACATTGCATCTACTGATAATAAATATGTAGATTTACCAAGAGCTATATGTAATATCTGCTGAAGCCGAGGAGATCACATTGTGTTCTGTCCACAGCCACTTGCTCCGCTAAGCAACACATAATTTAGATGTGAGCACCAAAGTGTGAGCTCTCTAAAGCCACCAAGCAGTTCTCTCAGTACAATTATTTTTTAGAAAACACATAGTTTGCACAAATGTTACAGTTGTGCAATTCCTACAGCGGGCAGAATAGGTTGCACACCTCGGAGACCGCACTATACAAAAGCCTCTAATAAGTTCACAACAACATGCTTTGGGTGATTTGTTTGTGACACTTTGCAAGTTGTTGGATTTAAACCATTTTCAAATTCCACGCATTCCGGCAAGTGCATGAAATCCTGTGAATCACCCAAAGTGCTCTGCAACGGCCAATGCTATTTGTGGCTAAGAGGCATTCATCAGACAGACAGATCTCTGCTTCAGGGCTTTTCTGCAAATGGATCATCAGTCAGAATAGGCAGTAAAATGAGCCATTAAAATTAGAACAGTGATCACATGGATTTGGGCACTGTACAGCAAGACATAAAAATCTACTTATATGCAATTTAACTGGTATTCTCTTTAATCTGTTTATAGAAGGACCTTTCTTGTTAACCCCATGCCCTGCAAAGCTAACATTTTAATCCACCGTAAAAAGAAACTTATACATTTTAAATTTGTTTAGAAACTGATTTTCATCCATGTTTTCTATTTTCTTTAACCCCTCAATGACTGGAAGATTTTCACCCCTTCCAGACCAGACCAAATTTTACTTTTTGGGTTGCATCAGTTTAAATGAGAATAACTTTTATCTTTCGCATGTTTCATTTATTGTTTTTCATAGGATACCTGAGGAGGTCTTTTGCAAGCAAATTGGAATACATATATTTTTATTTTATAAACATCACCTGGGTGAAAGCAAAAAAAAAAAAATGCAAAATAATATAATATTTCCATTCTTTTGCCAATAGTCACATTATTGTTATTATAGTTGGTGCAACCATGGACTGAACCACATTTTTATGGTTAGTTATTGTGAGTACAGCAATACAACATACATGGGCTTTATTCAAATCTGACATCACTATGTGGCCCAAGAAGGAATGCACTAATCTGAGTTTTAAACGTTTTGGTTTTTTTTACCCGACGGTGTTCCCCATCTATGTAAAGCACCTGTGTACAAATATATAGAGGGGAAGGTAGAGATATATAGGGCTGGGGTCAACAGCCTACAATTGAGATAATTTCTGTGCCTTTAGGGTAACATACACTTTGCATAAAGTTTCTGCAATAATGCATGAGTGTGTGACATCATAACAAATGGCTGCTAGCATTAGATTATTATGATCAGTGCTATATTACTAGTTAGAGGTAGAAGAGACAAATGGAGTGCTGCGTTTTAAAAATCATATGATCTGAAATGGATCGAACGGTCCCCAGTCAGATCGATGGGGCCAGAGACTGTCAGTGTCAACCAGGTTCCACCTGCTCTGCGATTAAACCCGCCATTTCTGCAAAACCATTTATCCGATGGGGTAAAGTGTCATACGACAGTATGTAGATAAATGGCTAGATAAAGGGTTTAAGATACAAAGGGGGGAATTTAATTGACTGCGTTACTGGTGAGAGTAACACGTCAAGCGCACTATTACCGTTAGTATGATCATTTTAATGCTGATTTCTGCTCGCAGCTCTCAGAGCTGCAAGCAAAAATCAGCATTGAAATTACCGTATTAGCGGTAATAATGTGCACTATTACTGTAACGAGATCAATTTCAATTTCCCCCCAAAATGTAAATTAATAAAAAAGCCAAACAAGTGTTACATTATGGTGTGAGCATGTTGAGTTTTCTTATTCCACTGCTAATGGAATAATAAAGGAACTTCAATAGGTAAAGTGTCCCACAAATGCAGCAATCTGGATGACTAATTTGCCTTAATAATGCAAATTGCTCTGTACACACTACAGAATTTTCCACCAACTTTTTAAGCCGATCGATTTTACATGCGACCGATGGTCCGATCGCTCGGTCCATGGACTGCATACACACTAGCCTTGTTTAGGACGATAAAGGGAAGAGCGGACGTCCCGTTAGCGATTTTTTACAGCCATGTTGTTGTGAGCAATGACTGTAATTTCGTACTCACTGTTGTGGATCGGTCTGAAGTTTATACACACTACACAACGGAAACGAGATTGGAACAAAATTATTTAACGGTACGACCAACCAAATTTGGGCAGACTTTCGACCATCGTGTCACTGCACACACTGACCCGACTTTTGAACGAGCGGTCGTATGTCGGCTGATTGAGCCGATTATTGGATGAAAACCGTGTAGTGTGTACCTAGCTTAACTATCAACATCTGATCAGGATTACAGTGGGGAAAATCTGTTCAACCAATTAACATGAACTACAATTGTATACAGATATTTTGCTCAGTAATACAAAATGACTCTAATGTGACCCAGATCAACCAGATCTGTTTGGCTAAAATGTGGATAAGTGTAGAGGCTGAAGGACTAGACTTATCTTATCTCATGGGCAGTTTAACAGTAGGGGTGTGCACCGGGCACTTTTAGTGTTTTGGGTTTTGGGTTCTGGGTTCTGATTAGCTTGAGATTTTGGGTTCTGATTTGTTTTGCCAAAACACCTGACGAAAGGTTTTGGTTCTGATTTAGGGTTTTGGGTTCTGATTTATTTTTAAAAAAGCATAAAAAGCGCTAAAATACATTATTTTGGTTTTTTTTACACTCCTACGCTATTATTAACCTCAATAACATTCAATAACAATCATTTCCACTAATTTCTAGTCTAATCTGAACACCTCACACCTCACAATATTCTTTTTAGTCCAAAACGTTGCACCGCAGTAGCTTTCTGGACTGCGTAGTGGAGTCGCCCCGGTACCCAATTTGGTATCGGGGCCACAATATATCACCCTCAACAGGTCTGAATTCCACTGCACATATGGCTGCTCCTCCATCCTCTGCAGCATATAGAGGGTGGAGTTCTAGCGTGTCAATACCTCTTGTTTTCCATCATGACAGTGCATTTTAATTATTTTTGGATTTGCCCCCAACACTGAATGTAGTTTAATATCTGATACGCATCTATCTGGACTGCGTAGTGGAGTTGCCCCGGTACCCAATTTGGTACTGGGGCCACAATATATCACCCTCAACAGATCTGAATTCCACTGCACATATGCCGGACACCGGATGGACGTCTAAAACCAACATAGATGTTATAACCGCAGTTCCTCTTTTTTGGGACTGCACAAACAATTAACATAGAAATATAAATGGAAGTTTCTATTTTTTTGAACTACAGAAAGAAAGAACGTAGTAATAAAAATGGCAGTTACTCTTTTTTGGAACTACAGAAAGAAAGAACGTAGTAATAAAAATGGCAGTTCCTCTTTTTTGTAACTACAAAAACAAAGAACGTAGTAATATAAATGGAAGTTACTATTTTTTGGAACTACTGAAAGAAAGAAAGTATTAATAGAATCGGCAGTTACTCCTTTTTGGAACTACAAAAACAAAGAACGTAGTAATAGAAATGGCAGTTCCTCTTTTTTGGAACTTAACAAGAATTATATAATTTTGTTTATTCAGAAATGATGAGTCTCTCTATTAGAGTGTAATGCCCCTTAAAACTCCTTTAAATAAAATAGTACGTATTCTAGGAGACCCTGTTTATATATTTAACTTGGTTCTGCAAAAATATGCATGATGATCACTGGACAGAGATCTGTAATAAAGCAGCGATTAAAGTGGCCTGATTAAAGGTCATGTAAGATCTTAAAGCTCTCACAATTATATAGAGACTGTATTCTCATTAAAGACGCTGCCTAACGTGTCTAAAAGTTGGCACTTATATAGCGCTTGCTTCACTGGGTGATGTGAGCAAGCGGAGTGTGTTAATATGGAGAGACTATCTAAACATTAATATGATAGAACAAATTGCACGCTGTATACGCTGTGTGTAGGTAAAGTAGGGATCTCAAATACCATGACACTCTGTTTAGCTTAATCCCTGACAATGTAATATCACGGAAATCCTATTTGCTTATCAAGGGCAATGCCTAGCTTCTGCTAAATCAGACAGAGTATGCAGCGCACGTCTAACACCAACATAGCTGTGCCGGTGACATGGCCTGCAGGAATATCTCTGATGGAGATAGAACTAGGCCCCAAAGAGCACATAATGCCAAAAAAAGAGTTGCAAGATGGAATTGTCCTTGGGCCCTCCCACCCACCCTGATGTTGCTGAAATAGGACATGCACACTTTAACAAACCAATCATTTCAGCGACAGGGCCTACCAAACTACTGTGGCTGAAATGATTGGTTTGTTTGGGCCCCCATACAAAAAAAAGCTATTTATCTCTCCCTGTAAAAAACTAAACTGGCTCTACTGAGGCAAGATGTCGTCCTCATCCTCATCCTCTGATTCCTGGCCCCCTTCAGTGTGTACTTCCTCATCCTCACACATTATCAATTCGTCCCCGCTGGACTCCACAACCACAGGTCCCTCTGTATTATCTGGAGGGCAGTGCTGTACTTGATTGAGGAATTGATAATTCATTTTTATGAACAGCATTTTGTCAATGTTGTGAGGAAGCAACCTCCTTCGCCGCTCACTGACCAGGTTCCCCGCTGCACTAAAAACTCTTTCCGAGTACACACTGGAGGGGGGACATCTCAGGTAAAATAGAGCCAGTTTGTACAGGGGCTTCCAAACTGCCTTTTTTTCCTGCCAGTAACAATATGGACTGTCTGACATGTCTATTTGGATGGTGTGAGAAAAATAATCCTCCATCATTTTTTCTATTGTGACAGTATCCAATGCAGCGAGAGTAGACATGTCTGCAATGGTTGGCAGGTCCTTCAGTCTGGACCAGATGTTGCCTGCATCCCCGCTAGTGGGTCTTTTAGGAAAACTGAGCTTTTTCCTCGCAGCCATAGATGTGGAAGAAAATGAGGGTGGAGCTGGCGGCATGTCACGGTCCTCTTCAGAGGACAATTTCCTGACCAGCAGGTCTTTGCACCGCTGTAGACTTGTGTCCGCCGGAAACAGAGACACAACATACGCTTTAAACCGAGGATCGAGCACAGTGGCCAGAATGTATTCCTCTGACTTTAAAAGAGTGACCACCCTCGGATCCTGGCAAAGTGTACGAAGGGCTTCATCCACAAGAGCTACATGCTTTGTGGAATCACAATGGTTTACCAGCTCCTCCCTCACTTTCTCTTGTAATATAGATTGCAGTACCTATTCTCTTGCACTGCTTAAAGAATGAACGTAGTAAATGTAATATAGATTGCAGTACCTATTCTCTGGAACTGCTTAAAAATTTAACGTAGTAGATGTAATATAGATTGCAGTACCTATTCTCTGGAACTGCTTAACAATTGAACGTATTAAATGTAATATAGATTGCAGTACCTATTCTCTTGCACTGCTTAAAGAATGAACGTAGTAAATGTAATATAGATTGCAGTACCTATTCTCTGGAACTGCTTAAAAATTTAACGTAGTAGATGTAATATAGATTGCAGTACCTATTCTCTGGAACTGCTTAAAGAATGAACGTATTAAATGTAATATAGATTGCAGTACCTATTCTCTTGCACTGCTTAAAGAATGAACGTAGTAAATGTAATATAGATTGCAGTACCTATTATCTGGAACTGCTTAAACATTGAACGTATTAAATGTAATATAGATTGCAGTACCTATTCTCTGGAACTGCTTAAACAATGAACGTAGTAAATGTAATATAGATTGCAGTACCTATTTTTTAGAACTGCTTAAATATTTATTTTTTTATTAATTTTGTATAATTTTTAAAATAATTTTTTTTAGTAATTTTTAAGAGATTTTAATAATTATAAAATTTGTATAGACTCAGCAGGACAGAGCACAGGACAAAAGCACCACTGGACTCAGCAGGACAGAGCACAGGACAAAAGCACCACTGGACTCAGCAGGGCAGAGCACAGGACAAAAGCACCACTGGACTCAGCAGGACAGAGCACAGGACAAAAGCACCACTGGACTCAGCAGGACAGAGCACAGGACAAAAGCACCACTGGACTCAGCAGGACAGAGCACAGGACAAAAGCACCACTGGACTCAGCAGGACAGAGCACAGGACAAAAGCACCACTGGACTCAGCAAGGACAGAGCACAGGACAAAAGCACCACTGGACTCAGCAAGGACAGAGCACTGGACAGAGGCATAAAGCAACACTGGACTCAGCAAGGACAGAGCACTGATCACGCAGGAGCACCACTACCCTACACACCCTCCCTCTTCCCTGATGTCAGGCGAAATGAAGATGGCGGCCGCAAGGTGAGTATTTATAACATCCGAGTATCGCGAGATCCGACGTGAGAATTGGATGTCATAGCCTTGTTTCGGATTCCTTTGGCGGCCGGAAGTACCCGAACAGTGCTCGGATCCCGTCGGATCCGCACTGTTCGGGTGGGCTTGGATTAGCGGAATCCGAGCCCGCTGATCCTTACTTAACAGTACAAATAATTAATCATTTTGGTGATAAATTTAAGTTAATTCATCATGACTTCAGTATATCTGACTAACCAAATGTGCCAGTAAAAGATTAACCAATAATATGCGCTAGATTAATTTCTAAAACAATTCCAATCATTTAAAGTTACTATGGACAGTGTTGTATATTAGCTGGAGTGTTGAAAGTGGCATTATTCTATAGTTAAGCAATTATTATGATAAAAGGCAGGAGACATTTGACATGTAAATAAGATCTGTCGCCCTACATCTTAGTTTCACTCTTCGGCAATGTTTTACAGGCTGGTAGAGGAGGGGCTGGGAAGTAACGGATCACTTTTCTCTAAGGCCTTTTCAGGACAAGCCCAATTCCTAAGTTCATCTCACCCAGCCATGCCAGACCAGTACAAAACCTTAGTCCTTATCCAGCCTGATTCTCACACAAGGGAAACCCTCGTGAAGAACCTTTGCCAGACAATGAGTTCTGTTCCTGCTCAGGATTAAAATAATTTACAAGGTTTTCATCTTTTCCAACAGCTGGCTGATCCAATTAACCATTTTGTTGACATACTCCAATCCCAAAAAGCGGCATTCATTTATAGATCAAGTGAGAGTCAGTGCATTTGTTTCTACATGTAAAGAATAAAGCAGCTTTTTCTTTCTGATTATATTTTCTTTTAATGAAATAGCTTTTATTGTTCAAATAAAAAAGGAAATAGCTGGGTTTTCATATTAGAAACTGTCAATATACCAGTGAACAAATACTGACATTACTGTATACATATTCTTAGAGAGAGAGAGAGAGAGTAGTCAATGAAAGTGTTAGAGCAGATGCTATAGATATGTAAAAAAAAAATCTATTGCGATTGACTCAATGTCCATACTCAGCTATCTGTCCATATGTACTAAGCAAGCACTTCACATAAAATCACCTTTATTCAACCACAATGATAAGTGTAAAAGAATCATCTAAGACATGATGCTTTGGCCAATCAAATTCAAGCCCTCTAATTGGCAGTTGTGTATTGACTTCTCAAGGTCAGTTACGTTCATGCCTTTGCCCTGTAGTTTATCAAGTACTGGACAAACTTCAGGAAAGAAGACAGATTATTCCCAATGGATTTAGGACATTTATAATAAAGGAACACAATGCTGCAGATCTCCCTTTTATTGTGGGTCCAGCACAGCCTTGCATTGCCTGGTTCTAGTTGCAGCGTTTGAAGGGGGTCCCCACACTAATTGTTCCTTTGCTATGGCGGTAACCAGTCCAGGACTTAGATCTGATGCTAGTTACTTATTTTAGGAGTGGAGATAATTTTTTAAAATGTATTTAGTTAAGCTTTTTTAAGACACTAAAGACAGTAATCATCAAGTTGAGGATAATGACTGATGTATTTTCAGATGTATCAATATAAAAAATTGCACCATTTTATTGAGTTGCACATATGTTAAGACAAATGCTACTCAAACTGCAGCACTGTGGCTAAGT
Source organism: Mixophyes fleayi (assembly GCF_038048845.1). Taxonomy (NCBI): domain Eukaryota; kingdom Metazoa; phylum Chordata; class Amphibia; order Anura; family Limnodynastidae; genus Mixophyes; species Mixophyes fleayi. The sequence continues at coordinate 75,126,050 of NC_134407.1, forward strand.
GGTTAGCACTTCTGCCTTACAGCACTGGGGCCATGAGTTCAATTCCCGACCATGGCCTTATCTGTGAGGAGTTTGTATGTTCTCCCCGTGTTTGCGTGGGTTTCCTCTGGGTGCTCCGGTTTCCTCCCACACTCCAAAAACATATTGGTAGGTTATTTGGTTGCTATCAAAATTGACCCTAGTCTTTCTGTGTGTGTGTGTGTGTGTTAGGGAATTTAGACTGTAAGCTCTAACGGGGCAGGGACTGATGTGAGTGAGTTCTCTGTACAGCGCTGCGGAATTAGTGGCGCTATATAAATAAATGATGATGATGATAAAACTACACACATAATGCATAGGTTTACACAATTGCTGCCTACAGTAAATCAGACCCACAGTATCACTGCCCACTTCCTTTAATCATCAGAGTTGACCCATAGTCCACTTAGAATCCATTGGATGTACTGCCCTTTCCATGCTACTTTCATACACTGGAACTCTGCACACCCCACAGTTTGTGAGGCACCAACTCTGTGAGGCATTCAAAAGCAGGCTGAAAATTCATCTGTTCAGCCACATTTTTAAATTATTCTATTTATTCTATTTTGTTTAGAGGTGCTATATTGTACCTGCAAACATTCCAGAAAAAAGGAACAAATTTAGCCCTGTCCATGATTTCTGAAGGTATGCCCCTGTTTAACCAAGACCCCATCCCAAATTAGTTAAGCACCGCCAAAAATCTAGCCTAGGCAAACAAACATCAGGGGGTAAATGTAACAAGCTCTGAGTTTTCAGTGGGCCTGAAAAGTGGAGATGTTGCCTATAGCAACCAATCAGATTCTAGCTATCGTTTTGTAGACTGTACTAAATAAATGGTAACTAGAATTTGATTGGTTGCTATAGGCAACATCTGAACTTTTCAGGCCCATTAAAACTCGGAGCTTGATACATTTACCGCCAGGACTGTTTGGGTGGGGTTGGTCTTATAAGAATTACATCAATAAGGATAATAATAATATAAGCCTTGGTTTGATGATTTTGTATAAATAGGGGGGGGGGGGTCATATATGCTTGTATGTCATGAATAGTAGTGTAGGGACAGGTACACAGGTGAAAATATGCTGCTGTACTGCCTGTGGATAGTAGATAGTGAAGTAAGTGTTATTCATCCCAATTGCTGCCAGGGTCTGGTGAACGGCCAGTATCTTGTCCTGTTGGTTGTTTAACAGAGAAGACTGTATGTAGATTTCCACAATGGGACATTATAAGCGTTACCCATTCTGTGGCAATAAAAATTGTAGTTCAATGGGAGTCTTTTAAACATTCTCAAAATAGTGACATTAATGTCCTGCTGCTACTCCCAACTGGAGTAACCCAGCATGCAGTGTCCACACCAGTTTGATTAGAAATTTAATTAGTATGGAGAGAAGGATGAATAGTGCAAATTTGAACACTAGAATTTCCTACAAGGAACACTACAGCCTGGCTGAACTTTCAGAATCAAAGTGGACATCAGGGGGTAAATGTATGGTAGTCCGTTTTTTTCAACTCGCCGGAAATCGGCGACTTTGCAGCTAAAATTTAAAGCGGCGATGGCTTGTAAAGGCAAGCCTGATTTCCGGCGAGTTGAAAAAACCGGACTTCCATACATTTACCCCCTGATCTTGTCAAAACGTTGTTCAACCACTAAGAAATTCAATTCTTCAGCTTCCACCTCTTCCCATATGGGTGATAGTGTAAAATACATGCCCTAAAATACTTAAAAATTGTAAGTGAAATGAATATCTTTATTGTTTCAATTTGCACACTGTGCCCTCCACAATACTCATTACAGAGAAGAATATCATTACTAAGTTGACTCCTAGCTTAGTTAGAAATGGATTTGCCATCCATTTCTAACTGCAGTTATGTGTTGGCCAGAATCCCTTATGCTGATAACCTGTGCCATGGATCCCCTGAGATGTGTAGAATAGGAGATCAACAGACAAACCCTTGGTTATCACTGACTGAGAACATTAGAGATCCTGTCACCAGTTAAATAACATACTAACACTGGCACACCTATTTTAATTCAACAATGAAATACATCAGATTTAAGTGTGGCAGGAAACATTTCTAAAAAGACATACAATGCAGTTAACACATTTTCTCTTGTGGAGAGATACCAGACAGGGCTTCAGAGGGATTTTGCCTTAATCTCATAATGCACATCATATATCCATTAACTCTTTCGCAATAAAAGAAAGTATTTTGTAGCATGTTGCCAACCTCTAAATGTAGATTGTAGAGCGATCAGATTAGATTTAAGTATCATTGTGACTTTTTGTAAATTATATTTAGCTTCTCCACTTCCAGTCTTGACTATGCTTGCTGGAAAGAAAGCTAATTATATACCACGTGAGTAAAAATACAGTATGTGTATAAATACCCAGTGGTGTGATATTGCAGAGGTCAAGAATAGTAGCATCGGAAAAAATGCTAAATATTATATTTACTAAACCATTGCTATGGCATTATCGATATAAGTGGTTGGATACATGCATAGTTTGGTTGGAGGATCGTTTACTGTGATGGTTTTCACTGAGCCCATTTACTTGAAGCTGTAATAGTGTATGATTGGTTCTAATTACTAAACAGCTGCTGCTAAGTTTACAGGTGACAATGTATGATAATGTCACCAAAAGGGTGCACGAGGTAGGAACACATGCTTAGAGTTTTGTGAACAATTTATCTTCATGGAGCTGTCCCGATGACTGTTCCTCCTAGGGAGAGTTTATAAATGACTGGGTGATATTCCTAAGAAACATGAAACTCCTAGTACCAGAGGGAGACTAATTACAGTGACCTGTTTAAGTCAGTTCTTGCTAGTATACAACACTAGGAGTACAAATGAGTCGTATGTATAGATTCTTGGGACTGGCTCTCAACAGTGTCTGCCATGCCCCCTCCCGCCCCTGTCGTATGATTTCTCCTCCAGGATCTCCCGGAGGAGAAGTTTAAAAAGTAGGCAAGTATGTGTTCTTTATAGTTAGTAGTATATCATGACATGTTTTAGTACTTTATTTTATCTGCAGCTATGTATAATCATAGCATGTAATGAACTGTCTGCTCAAAACCTCTTTCTATTACGCTGCAAAAAATGCATTTTTATCTAACAAATCTTCGGGGCAAATTCAACTAAGAGCGAAGTCAAGCAGGAACATCTCGGGAGGTAATGTGCATGTGTACAGGCAGTTACAGTACAGAAATTTTCGCATTTTTTGCTGACACTAGGTTTTTACAGGACTTTGCTCTTAATTAAATCTTCCCCTATGGCAGGTATGTTCCTGGTTAACATCTTTGCTCATTTTTGCATAAAGAACCAGAGCTCTCTACCATAATTGCCAGTACAGTACGTACTATCACTTTGCACAGAGTTTGCTAATAGTTGACCATGTCACATAGGGGGTTGTTTTTTTTTTGGGGGGGGGGGGCATTTTACATTTTGAATGTTTAGATGCAGAGCCAACCCTATCATTCCTAACACATATAATTTATAGCAGTTTTAAAAAGTATTGATCCCTTTTGGCATTGTTCCCATTTTATTCTCTTACATCATGAAATCAAAATAGATTTATATGGAAATTCATATTACTGCTCAACCCAAAATACCCTGTAATGTTAGTTTAAGAAGGTGAATACTTTGGTCTCATTCTCCCCCAAGTGTCTGTACTATCCCTAAAACATTGATTTCCCCAAAAGCTGTTGACATAATGTAATTATTAGTCCACCTCAAACAATTATTTTCCATTGGAAGGCTGCACAATTTGCAGCCTGTGAGGTAAATTTATCAAGCTGCGAGTTTCCGGCGGGTTTGAAAAGTGGAGATGTTGTCTATAGCAACCAATGAGATTCTAGCTATCATTTTGTAGAATGTACTAAATTAATGATAACTAGAATATGATTGGTTGCTATAGGCAACATCTCCACCTTTCATACCCGCCAGAAACTCATTTACTAAATTTGCGCCTATGAGTCCTGCTTGGTGGACTGAATGTTGGTTTTCTATTTTTCCAAGAATTTTTTTTTTCTAAAGTTAATTTAAAACAAAAAGTTTTTTAAGTAGAATCTGGAAAAGACCTATTTTATGTGAGGAGCCTGGAATGCAGGTTTTTCACAACAGCTCTTGTGTTAACCTGTATATAAGTACAGGTTTAGGATGCATTGGTATTAGTGTTGTGTTGTGTTTCTGAATCCTGTAACATCATCCCAAAGTAAAAAACCAAAGTGCTGGCTAACTCACATGAAACAAAACACTAGTATACATGCCAAAATGTGGTAAGACTAAAACAAACTTAAATACCGTGCTATAGCTCAAATCACAACACACATGTTTATTTTGGTCAACGGTAAAACGTAAAACTACTGTGCAACATTAATATACATAGTGGAAGTGTCCAGATGATAAATACTTCCAAATGCCGTATAATGCAGTAAGAATTCTCTGTGATTAAATTATAAATCCCTATAAAATATACAGCAGGTGCAAATAACTAAGTCATTTGTAATTAGGTTTCCAATTGCCATGAAGTGATATTGATCTTACACACAGGTATGAAGAGATAATATTTGTTTTTATTTTTTTATTTTGGACTGTGTATATTGACTATTTACCTTAATTTTAGCCTGTACTCCAAGTACACTTTGTTGTAAAAACATTAGTTCCATTAATCTAAACAAGCAACACTTGCCAGGACATTAGTATATAGACTGATCTAGGAATATATTTCTAGATATGTTTTTGCCATAGTTTCAAATGTTTTAAAATTATTTTCAGCAACACTTTACTGCTGGACAGGTCAATTAAATCTTTTTACATGTGGTATATTATAAAGCCCAGAGATTAATAATGGAGAATTGCATCCAGTGTCTGAATTAGAGGAATTGTACTGTGCAGTTGGTTAAGTTGAAAAATATGGACATATTCAGGAACAAATCCTCAAAACCAATTAAATATAACTTAAAGAACTTGGTACAGAGAGCATAAGCGATCACATTTTATTGGGCTCCAGCATTATATATAACACAATCTAAAAGTGAGAGTAGGTGCATTCAAATCACTTATTCACGGATAAGAAAGCAGCTCTGTCACAAGTGTTTCATATTCAGTACACTCTTGTACTGCATTTCACCAGCTAGTCCACAAGAGGGAGCACATAAGAGCTGGCAGAGAAGAATATGACTGTTCACATAGGAACATTTACAAAACAAATTCTCTGATACTGATCTAACATTTGTACTTCGAATAATACAATACATATCCTAGTAAATTCTTGATATCGACATTAGTCAGACACAGAGACCCCTGACTAATATTAAAAATACATACAGGTCACGTGTGATGAAAAGATGAATTTCTTTCTAATTATGGGCTGCTTTCATGAGCATACTTGTTTTGTGGGTTTTAGTGAAGCAAAAATAACTCTTACCTTATAAATGGAGAGGGCGAAAAAAACCTAATATGCAAATTTGGGCCAACATGTTGTTATAATGTGCATGTTAACATTTCCACACCTTAACAGAAATTGAGACATTTCACAACATATACAATCCTTGACTCCTGCAAAAACTGCACTTTTCACATGAGTAAGGCAAATTTAAATATGGGGGGATTTATGAAACTATTAACGCTGGAGATATCACAGATCTCTCCAGGGTTCACTAACTTAATGATCATTATGCTGTCCCCTTAGCTCAATATGGGGACAGTGAAATGGGACAATTCATCAACTTGTCTACAATAGCTATCGCCATCTGATAATGGCAATGTGCAGGCCTTACCTATGTAAAGCTCTTCTGGAGAGGACAGCCCATAGTGAAGACAGGCTGCATGCTGCCCCCCCCCCTCCTTCCTGTACCACTAGTGTTAGACTCACTGTACAGGAACCGTTACAGGGACCTTTGTTAAATTGCCACCTTTGTCACATATCCAAGAGTAATCTTACTACTCTGCAGCTGTGATCAAGTGACAACAAAGGTCAAAGATCTGTGAGTTTGTGAGTCTATTTTTCAAGGACATAGGCAGATCCTATACACATTGAACAGTGCGCTGGGACAATCGCTGACAAGTACCTCGTAGCAACAATTAAGGGGAAATAAAATAAAGATGTGTGTTCTTTAATCTTTAAGTCTGCCTACCATAAGTAATATATTTAAAGCTTTGCATTTTATTCTAAGGATATATCCTGGAACATCTATTGAAATTATGTAGAATAAAGTCACACTAATACATAAAGATCACAATTAAGCCAATAACATATGCCAGTAGTAGTAAACTTTCTTCAGTGCTCATTAATAAATAATGCAGTATCTAAAATATAAAGAAGCATATGCAGACAAAGTAACAAGTCTTTCTTCACTGCTTAAAGGTAGCGGCGTAGGATAACACCGGGCTTGTATATGTTCGCCATGACAGCCAATTATCAGAGCCCCTGTCCCAGCTGGACTAAATTGATGTATTGGTCCGCAAAACCATTTATTTTCGCTGCACAAAGTGGCGATAAGAGACGTCAATTACCAGGCACAAAAACATAATAAATAGGCCCCCCTATACAAAACAATTTGTATTTTAGATTTAATGGGTCTCAATCATAGACCTAAATCATACTTGTTCACTCTCCTGGAATGTCTGGGAGACTCCTGAATCCTAGGTAGGTCTCCTGGACTCCCGGGAGAACAAGCAATACTCCCGCATCCTGCACATCGGGAGCCTTAATTACACGATTCTCTGTGGGACACAGCAAACTGCACCATTTTGGCCCCGCCTCCACTGCAAAAAAGGCGGGGTCAAAATGGTGCAGTTTGCTGTGTCCTGCCCCCTTCCACCCTCCCATAACACCTCCCTCTGGGATCTCCCTGAGGGCTACAATGGAAGTTGGCAAGTATGACTGAATAATTTAACATTTAAATGTTATTAAAACTGTCTTTCAGACTTGATTGAGGTGGGATTGCGCCCAATTCTCAGACCCTAAAATCGGTGTGGCTTATTTAAAACAGGGCATGGCTTTACCAGAATTTGGCTGTGGTTGGGCTAATTTAGGTGGGGTTTAGGTAGACCCCAGGATACACAGTGCCATGGGTGAATTTCAGGGGTGGTTTGCAATTGTAGAATCCCAACACAATTTTACTAAAATGCTTAATTAACCATTCAAAGTCAAGGAAGAGACCAGATACCTTTCAAATTATTGCAGCATGACAAGCTATGGGAAACACTTTGTTAGGTAAAAGGGATGCACTGGGCAAGAGGTGCATTCAGGGGAGGTCTGGCAAATTTTAGCCTGGGGACAAGACTCGACTCATCAGCCTTTTATAAAGGAACAAAAATGCAGACAGTCCATTGACCCAGCCCAAGGTAGCCCACTATGGGACCAGACCGGGGGGCAGAAACCCCCTGCCCCCCACCCCAGCCTGGCCCTGGGTGCATTCACACCATCATATATTCATAAACACAGCATGCTCACGGGTGGGTAATATAGGGTAAAAAATCTGAGTATAAATGACCATTACACTGAAAACATTTCATGTAATCATAGTATCACATGGCAGTATTGCTGGGAAAAAGGTGTCAATACAGCCAAACGCATGGTATCACTTGGCTGTACAGCGGTGCAAAGTGCAGATCCGGGCGTGGTATCAGGTGACAAGACAGCGAAAATCTCTGCTCATTTTCCCTCGCATCTCTATGGGACATGAGGGAATGAGACGAGAGATTTTAGTAAAAACTCCGATGTGTCTGTGTACTGTTTGAGGTGAGGCATCGCTTCTCCTCGCACCAAATTGAATCTGCCCCTTGAAGTTAAAGAAATCCAGTTGTGTGGTTCAGTGATCTACTTTCTAGCGTTTACAAACCATTGTTTTAAAATTTGTTCCACATCGTTCTAAATGGAGCACAATGTGGGCAAACTTCTCTGAATTGTGCAAACTTCAGGGTCCCTGACTCCAGTGTCTGCATGCTTTTGCTGTTCAGACAACCTATATAAGAGACTGTGATTCCCCCCAAATGCAGTGTCTACCGCTGCTAGTGCATGTTTTAACTCAACACTCACTAAATGCTCTTCTGAACGAGCCCTTAGATCTAACATTGACAGCGCTCCCTTGTAATCGCAAACGTATTAAAATTCCTGCAGAAAGTTTAAATAGCACCAATTATACATTAAAAAGGTATAATATTAACATTATCCACTTTCGCCTTTTTATTCGTGATCTTTGCATGTGATTTGTTTGAGACATTGCTGCACTACAAAGGGGTTAAGCCTTTCATTCTTTTACTACCAAAATGCACTGAGCAAGGTATCTCCCACACATGACTGTAGGTTTATTCTCCACAGGACAATGTGATCCAGTGCAGAGAGATTTCAAGTCCCTGTAGGCAGCCTCATTTCATGTTGTCATCTTCCTTCTGCTTTTATAGGGAGCATTACAAACAGCTAGCAGGACTTTCTACTTCCGCACATCAGACCATGTTCCTGACAGTGAAATCAACAGCAGGTGTGCTGTACTCATGAGCTGTACTCATTCACGCTTTCTAATCTTACCTCCCACACTAGCAAACAGATTATTGGTACATGCTTATGCGTTGTTTTCTTGGTGGGGCCCATTGTAAATTTCCTTCTGCTTCATTGATTGACTGAAAGTTAGATGCACTCTGCCAGAAGAACACAGCTTTCCAAAATTCAGTCACGCAAACAGACATTTTTTTCCTTTTAACCAAGATTAAAAGACTCCCAAGAAATGATATAGAAGAAAATAAAATCCAATGTGGCTGTCATTTCCTCCTCTTGAACCCAAATGCTTTACTGCTAGCAGTATATTTGAAGACTTACATGTGTTATGTGCACTTTCTTATCCATATCTACAGATAACTCTGAAAGATAAGCAGTTCATTCTGATCTCTGCCTGTCACCAATACCTTTAGACTTAAGGCAATTAATACAAATATATCAATCATTTTCAAAGTAGTCAGTCAATAGGGTTTACTGTTTAAAAATAAAGGGCGTCCAAGACATTTAATAGAGAGAGACATTCACTGTTTTCATAACTGTGATGTCATTGGGCAGCATGGACTAATGGTGAGTAATACAGAAGACAGGTGCATTTTTTGTTTTTACCTTAAGAGAAATTGAACCTGTTGCAAAAAAGGTGCAAAGTGCTAGTTGAGAGGATACAATCAGGGGCAGAGATAAAAGATATATTGAGCCACGTTTATAAAAACAAAGCAGAACAGCCAAGCTGAAAACTTTTGTATTATATCTTGTTTTATATCAATTTTTGCTTTTAATTAATTTAATAGCAAAATAAAATGTAGTGCACTCAACAGGTGCATAATGCCAATATCAGTTGGGAACACACAAGGGTGGTCAATTTAAATTCAGAACACAAGTCACATGACTGCATAGTTATCAAGCTAAGTATAATCTACATTACAACGTCTAACGTGACATTTTGAATGGTACTCACTAAATGTATCCACTTATTTTCCAGTTGTAGTAACCTGTCCCTTTTACATGCTATAACTAAAGGTCTGTTCAGTTAAGTGATTGACATGCACTGAGTAACAATTCGGTAACCCGTTTTTTTTCAAGCAGAACATAACATGAGCAAAACAACTTTGAATTACGTGCTTGGGAGCAGGACCGCAAAAATGGAGTTCAGGCCCGTTGCAGCGACCTCTTAGCCTCCCTAAAAAGCTGGTGATATAAATACAGCCTTCGGTAGTGTTACCACGTAGATAGGGCCGGATTAAGGGAATGGAGGCCCCTGGGCTAAGGGGGCCTCCATTGCCCCGTGAGGGCCCCCCCCCGTGATCCAAGCCGCCCCTCCCCCCGGTGATCTGAGCCGCCCCCCCCCGCCACTTACCTCCTTCTCCGGCGCACTGTACACTCTTTACTGACGAGATCTCGTGAGAGTGAGACTCACGAGATCTCCTCAGTAAGGAGAATACAGCGCGCCGGGGAAGTACTGCAGGGAAAGTGCTCAGCAGCACTGATCGGGCTGGGGGCGCCCCCGCCCCCGACCGATCAATACTGCTGCTGAGCACTTTCAAGGGCCCCCTGGATGCCATAGGCCCCTGGGCTGTAGCCCAGTTAGCCCTATGAATAACCCGGCCCTGCACGTAGACTGATTAGAAGCTACAAGTTCTCTGTTACTGGTCCGCATAGTCACCCTACCCAGACTTGTGGAAAACTAATGAGCCAATTTGTTGGTAGGGGACACAGAGTTAGTATTACATTTCCGTTCCCTAAAATTCAGCACTGGTTCAGCACCCAGAGCATGTCCTGTCCAGTACCATGTACCCACAACCTTTACCCTCTCGGCACGTATGCCTGCATCCTGACAGCTGCAGGTGTGGAGACGCTTATAACAGTGGTTCTCCATATGTTCCAAGTGGAAGTCACTGGATTTCTGTTTACTGGGAATGGGATCTCAGCAGTTGGGCTTGACTTCTGCAAGCCTTGTTGCTGTTCACCACTATGAGCAATTCCGTAGTGTTCTCCTTCCTCTCCAGCCCCTTATACCTGCAGACCCAGTACGTTTCAGTAAATTTATCATTGCTATAACCTGGGCTGAATTAATTTATTAGGTCATATTCAGATGATCAATGAATAAGCATTTAGTAAGAATTTGTTCACATGTGGTCCTACACAGAACACTGTGTGAACAAACTCTAAGGGGCTTATTTTAATTGTTTACTTTTTCCGCCGCGGAAAAAGTATTACCGTTATTAAGGTAATAATAAGCCGGATTTCAGCTCGCAGCTCCCTGAGCTGAAATCCAGCGAGAAATGTACCGTATAACGGTATTTACACGCACTATTACCGCAATGACGGTAAAAGTGCGCGGGGCGTGTTATCTTGGCTGTAACGCCAACAATTCAATATGCCCCTAAATATTGCATATGCCTGTATAGCTCTGCTTTTCAGATCAATAACATTAAAAAGCATGGTCAGTCAAATATTGATCATGTACAATACTCCTGCATTACGGGCTGACCCGTATCATCATCATCATCTATTTATTTATATATATAGCGCCCCTAATTCCACAGCACTGTACAGAGAACTCATTCACATCAGTCCCTACCCCATTGGAACTTACAATCTAAATCCCCTAACATACACACACAGACTGAGAGACTAAGGGCAATTTAATAGCAGCCAATTAACCTACCAATATGTTTTTGGAGTGTGGGAGGAAACCGGAGCACCTAGTGGAAACCCACACAAACACGGGGAGAACATACAAACTCCACACATGGTCGGGAATCAAACTCATGACCCCAGTGCTGTGAGGCAGAAGTGCTAGCAACTGAGTCACTGTGCTGCCCATATGCTGCTGTATCTTTCCCCCTGCTCTTCTGAACAAGAGACATGCAAGCTTGCCTGATATTCAGAGAGATTTGCTCACGTCAATTTCCATCATGCACACCACATCAGCAAATTTCGACTAAATGCTCATTAACTACCCTTAATAATAAATAAATGCTTTTATTGCAATCAAGTGTTGCATTGTCAGTTATTTTGCTGTGGGCATATAAGGAACAGGTTGATGAATTATAATTTAGAGAATATGGGGCCGGATTCATTAAGGATCTTAACTTAAGAAACTTCTTATTTCAGTCTCCTGGACAAAACCATGTTACAATGCAAGCGGTGCAAATTAGTTTTCTGTTTTGCACATAAGTTAAATACTGACTGTTTTTTCATGTAGCACGCAAATATCAACTTTAAATTTCAGTGTACAAATAAGCTATCAAGTATTTGTGTGCTACATGAAAAAACAGTCAGTATTTAACTTATGTGCAAAACAGAATACTAATTTGCACCCCTTGCATTGTAACATGGTTTTGTCCAGGAGACTGAAATAAGAAGTTTCTTAAGTTAAGATCCTTAATGAATCAGGCACATGGTGGACAAGTTAATCATATAAAATATTTTCAGTAGTTGTGACAAAATATGTAAATTCAAGATACAGTTGCTTATTCTTTTCCCATTGGTCCTGATTAACAGTCTGAAAATAACATGTCAATATTCACAGTTCTTAAAACAGTTGCTGAAGCTATTGATTAGCAGTAGCTCGGGTCGCTACTACAATGGACAATTACATAATCATTAAAAACTTTAAGTGCAAAGTGTATTCTAATGGCAAGTAAAATTCACACTGACCTGTGATCAAATCCAGGCTCTGCACACTGAATGGTAATTTTTATTTGACTAAAGACTAAACTATATCCTTTTATTAGAAGCTATCTTGTAAATGAGAATGGGAGGTATTTCCACTAAATATTCTTACATATACCAGATGGTAACTAACAATCTGTCTGCTAATGCAGGCCTTACCTTGTATGACCCTAGTTTTCAGGAGCTGCAATATTTTCTAGACTAAACTAAATCTTAACCCTATGGCTACTGACCTAATGCCTTGCACCTGGACTGATATCTGTGGAAACATGTCCATAGCAGGTCTATCTGTCTGGTGTAAAATGATGAGGCTCCCCCATTCTCGTACTCAGAATACAAGTCTTGCTCTTTCTCCAGGTCTTCAGGGTAGATATTCTCTTCACTTCTGGCATTTTACCCCTAGTCCTCAGTGCTCCCCAACAGTGCAGGTTTTCCATATCTCCTTGCTGGAGCACAGGTGTATTCATTACTGACTGACACATTGTAACATATCCACAGGTGGTCCTAATTATGTCACATGTGATCTGGAAAACCTTCACTGTTAGGGAGCACTGAGGACTGGGTTTGGGAAACCCTGCCCTAGATGATTTTTTGAAAGAAAATGAACAATGTCACAGGGCTGTGGATGCCAACACTTTGTAGCTGAAGAAATATATAACTTATTGCATTTTGCCTGTCATTATAATCTATATAGATTAATGATAGACATACTGATACACTTCAGTGTCTGCATGGTGCTGACCTCTAGCCTTCACATTGCGCTTACCCTCAGTAATAAGTTAAAACAATACATTTAATCAAAGAAAGAGAAACCTATCTGTAATAACATATCAGCTGGCATTAAACAAGAGTTACATGCTATAACAAACAAATCTAAGTAGTGACAATAAGGCATGAAGGAGCTGGGGGTCGCATGGGAAGGCTCAGAGGGCCACATGCAGACCTAGGGCTGCCTGTTGCCCCTTCACTGATATAACTTTGATTATCTCATTAGAATGGCACGTGGTGGGATATATTAGGCAGCAAGTGAACAGTCAGTTCTTAAAGATTATGTGTTGGAAGCAGGAAAAATGGGCAGGCATAAGGATCTGAGCGACTCTGACAAGGGACAAATTGTGATGGATGCCTTGGTCAAAACAGTTCCAAAACAGCAGGCCTTGTGGGTTGTTCCTGGTATGTATTGATTAGTACCTACCAAAAGTGGTCCAAGGAAGGACCACTTGTGAACCGAAGACAGAGTCATGGACACCTAAGGTTCATTGATGCATGTGGGGAGCAAAGGTTAGCCCGTCTGGTCCAATCCCACAGAAGAGCTACTGTAGCACAAATTGTTGAAAAAGTTAATGCTGGCTATGATAGAAAGGTGTCAGAACACAGAGTGCATCGCAGCTTGCTGCGTATGGGACTGCATAGCTGCAGCCTGGTCTTAATGGCCATGCTGACCCATGACCACCTCTGAAAGGGCCTACAATGGGCACGTGAGTGCCAGAACTGGATCAATGGAAGAAGGTAGCCTGGTCTGATGAATCATGTGTTCTTTTACATCATGTTGACAGATGGGTGTATGTGCCTCATTTACCTGGGGAGAGATGGCACCAGGATGTACTATGGGAAGAATGCAAGCCAGCGGAGGAAGTGTGATACCCTGGACATTGCTCTGCTGGGAAACCTGACATTCATGTTTTTGGAGAGAACTGCGTTCCCTATGCTGTCTCCTCTCTCACACTCTCTCTGTCACACGGCCCATATACCAGATCCCCGGCATGCTCACCTGCTCCTGCCGTCTGCTCGCTCCGAGCTGGGCGCCGCCATCTTCCCTCCAGGTCTGCGCATGCGCAGATCCATTCTATCAATTCCCTTGTCTTCTCTCCTATTGGCTAGAATTCTGGCTCCAAAGTTTAAAAGGCACCTCCTCTGTATCCTCAGTGCCTGTTTTTTGTGTTGCTATCTTCATACTAGACGTGGTTCCCCTATTCCTGTTGTCTGCAGAGCTGACACTCTACTTCAGGGCAGGACTGGCCATCTGGCAAATGTCAGAAGGGCCGATGGCTAGATGGGCCTGCCCCATTACTTGGCAGACAGACTGTCATGCTGGAACCCAGCATGGCAGTCTGTGCGGCATGAATGGTCCTACACTGACTTCATGTTGGTTGAGCGTCTCTCCTCCCTTCCTCCCCTATGAATGGGTCTCCAGCGATCAGAGTCACATGGGACGTGCACCATGTGATTGGTGCCGTCCCATGTGTGAAGAGAGTCTGCAGAGCGCGCCTTGGATCGAACAAGGTAAGGGAGGGAGAGAAGGGGAGTAGTTTGTGTGAAAGGGTATGAATATAGTGTGTGTGACAGTGTAACTATAGAATGTATGTGTGTGTGACAGTGTAACTGTAGTATGTATGTGTGTGTGACAGGGTATGAATATAGTGTGTGTGTGACAGTGTAACTATAGTATGCGTGTTGGGGCCAGTGTATGACTATAGTATGTGTGTGGGGGCCAGTGTATGACTATAGTATGTGTGTGACTATAGTATGTGTGTGGGGCCAGTGTATGACTATAGTATGTGTGTGGGGACCAGTGTATGACTATAGCATGTGTGTGGGGGCCAGTGTATGACTTTAGTATGTTGGTGGGGGCCAGTGTATGACTATAGTATGTGTGTGGGGGCCACTGTGTGACTATAGTATGTGTGTGGGGGCCAGTGTATGTTTAATTTCTTGCTGGGGTTGTTTGGAGAGAGGGAAATAGATGTATTTATCAAATGTGAATACTATTATTTTAATGTTGGGGCTGGATGTAGGCCTAATCTTAAGGCGTGTTTGCTATATTAATTTAACACCAGGGCTGGTTGGAGTTTTCTAACTTTCATTTACTCATTTTTTTTCCAAATAGGGCCCCCAACATTCCAGGACAAGCAGCAACTGATCTAAAGACACCAACATCCACAATTGGTGAAAGTGACAAGACAGGTAGGAGAGACCAGGACAGTCTGCCAACCAGGGGCGGGCTGGCCCGGGGGGCAGGGGTGCAGATGGCACCCGAGGCGGGCCAAAAAAGATGTATTCGGGCCGGTCCCTGTGGCCACTCCCCCGGCCAGCCACCTCCTCCAGTCAAGCTGCGCGCGGGTCTCCATTCCTTCAAGTGTCACATGGGATGGAGAGATGAAGACATTGCACCGATGAACCAGCTGAGCGCCGCGGAGGGGGAGGGAGAAAGGGCAAGTATATGTATGTCTGTATGTATGAGAAGGGCCCAGTATATGTATGTATGTATGTATGTATGTATGTATGTATGTATGTGTGAGAAGGGGCCAGTATATGTATGTCTGTATGTATGTCTATGTGAGAAGGGGCCAGTATATGTATGTATGTATGTATGTATGTCTGTGTGAGAAGGGGCCAGTATATGTATGTATGTATGTATGTCTGAGTGAGAATGGGCCAGTATATGTATGTATGTATGTATGTATGTATGTATGTATGTATGTATGTATGTATGTCTGAGTGAGAATGGGCCAGTATATGTATGTATGTATGTATGTATGTATGTATGTATGTATGTATGTATGTCTGTGTGAGAAGGGGCCAGTATATGTATGTGTGTGTGAGAAGGGGCCAGTATATGTATGTATGTATGTATGTATGTATGTATGTATGTATGTATGTCTGTATGTATGTATGAGAAGGGGCCAGTATATGTATGTCTGTATGAGAAGGGGCCAGTATATGTATGTCTGTATGAGAAGGGGCCAGTATATATATGTCTGTATGAGAAGGGGCCAGTATATGTATGTATGTATGTATGTATGTATGTATGAGGAGGGGCCAGTATATGTATGTATGTATGTATGTATGTATGTATGTGTGAGAAGGGGCCAGTATATGTATGTATGTATGTATGTATGTATGTATGTGTGAGAAAGGGCCAGTATATGTATGTGTGAGAATGGGCCAGTATATGTATGTCTGTATGTATGAGAAGGGGCCAGTGTATGTATATCTGTATGTCTGTATGAAAAGGGGCCAGTATATGTATGTATGTATGTATGTATGTCTGTGTGAGAAGGGGCCAGTATATGTATGTATGTATGTATGTATGTATGTATGCATGTGTGAGAAGGGGCCAGTATATGTATGTCTGTGTGAGAAGGGGCCAGTATATGTATGTGTGTATGAGAAGGGGCCAGTATATGTATTTCTGTATGAGAAAGGGCCAGTATATGTATGTATGTATGTATGTCTGTATGTATGTATGTATGTATGTATGTATGTATGAGAAGGGGCCAGTATATGTATATCTGTATGAAAAGGGGCCAGTATATGTATGTATGTATGTATGTATGTATGTATGTATGTATGTCTGTGTGAGAAGGGGCCAGTATATATATGTATGTATGTATGTATGTATGTATGTATGTATGTATGTGTGAGAAGGGGCCAGTATATCAGTATATGTATATCTGTATGAAAAGGGGCCAGTATATGTATGTATGTATGTATGTCTGTGTGAGAAGGGGCCAGTATATGTATGTATGTATGTATGTATGTATGTATGTATGTATGTATGTATGTGTGAGAAGGGGCCAGTATATCAGTATATGTATGTCTATGTGAAAAGGGGCCTGTGTATGTATGTATGTATGTATGTATGTCTGTGTGAGAAGGGGCCAATATATGAATGTATGTATGTATGTATGTATGTATGTCTGTATGTCTGTATGTCTGTGTGAGAAGGGGCCAGTATATGTATGTCTGTATGAGAAGGGGCCAGTATATGTATGTATGTATGTCTGTGTGAGAAGGGGCCAGTATATGTATGTCTGTGTGAGAAGGGGCCAGTATATGTATGTCTGTATGAGAAGGGGCCAGTATATGTATGTATGTATGTATGTCTGTGTGAGAAGGGGCCAGTATATGTATGTATGTATGTATGTATGTATGTATGTATGTATGTATGTATGTCTGTGTGAGAAGGGGCCAGTATATGTATGTCTGTATGTCTGTGTGAAAAGGGGCCAGTCTATGTATGTCTGTATGTCTGTGTAAGAAGGGGCCAGTATATGTATGTCTGTATGTATGGGAGGGGGCCAGTATATGTATGTATGTATGTGTGAGAAGGAGCCAGTATATGAATGTATGTATGTGTGTGTGAGAGGGAGGGGGGTCTTAATATAATGTGGGGGGTAGGCTATTAATTTAATCGAGGAGTGCAGGTGGGGGCTAATTATTGGGTGCAATTTTATTTGTGGGGTGATGGTGGGGCTATTTAATTTAATAGTGGGTCCTATGAATTTAAGATGTAGTAATTGGACCTTTAATTTAATGCTGGTGTGTTTTTGGAGCTATTTATTGACTGTGGGCTGTTTGTGGAAACTTAGATCTATTTATTAATTTGTGATTATGTTTTATTTAATGCCTGTGATTGTTGTGGGAAATGGTTATATTTGTAAAATGCAAATGCTATTTAAATTATTGCTAGGGCTGTTTGGAGGGAGGGGAATAGGTGTATATATTAAATGTGTTTGCTATCTAATGTCAGGTTGGTTGGAAAGAAAGAGATCTATTTAGCAAATGTAAATATTATTATTTTAATGTTGTGGCTGGAGGGAGGCCTAATTATAAAACGTGAGTGCTATTGATTTAACACTGGGACTGGTTAGAGTTTTCTACATTTAATGTACCCATTTTTTTTTCCAAATAGGGCCTCCAATATTTCAGGATCCAGACAACCAGCAAATGATCTAAATACACCAGCAGCTACAAGTGGTGACAGTGACAAGAACAGGTAGGAGAGAGCAGGACAGTCTGCCAACTGTCCTGAATCTGGTGGGGCAGTCCCAAATTTGGGTGACTGTCTGGCTTAGGACAGTTGTGAGGTATGTCCCGCTTCACCGTGTACTGTTCGTGAAGGCAGAACTGTGTGCACCTAACAGTAGTGCACATAGTATTGCCTGTGTACTTGTCTAAAATGATAACCATGTTACATCATAGGGGGTTACCCTGTCTAAAGTGCCCAGGCCCCCCAGAGTCTTAGTTCAGCTCTGGGGGGCATAAAAATATATATATGGATTAAGCAACACTACAATAGCCTCTTTTTATATAGATAAATATATATTGTAGCAAAAACCACCCTTTAAGGATGGGCCGCTGCTGTGTGCTTGCCCCCCGGACTGGAATCTGCAGCCCTCCCCTGCTGCCAACTGTCCTGAATTTGGTGGGTGACTGTCCCACTTAGTCAGGATTTGCTCTGACTTCAAGGACAGTTGGGAGATATGTCCTGCTTCACATTGTACTGCTTGTGAAGGCAGAACTGCGTGCACCTAACAGTAGTGCCCTGGGCCCCCCGAGCCTTAATCCAGTTCTGGTCAGCAGGAGGAATCTGATAGTTGCTCCCAGTCCCGGACAGGACACGGCCTGCAGAGCAAACCGAGGAGCTCTAAGTCTCATGAGATTTATTAAGCTTGTGAGAGTAAAGCTTTCCCGCTCACTCTACAGGAAGTTCCCACCCTTATGGATGACAGCAGCATGTTTTATTATAATGTATGTATCAATGCCCCATATTGGCCACACTCACAACACAATGTGGTCATGCCCTTTTCTGCGCCGCCGCTGCGCGACGGCACATAGTTTTTTTCCTACTGGAACGGAGGTTGGCCTGTGTACTTTAAACTCCAGGGATGATTTTTAGTCCCAGTCCGGCCCTGCTCTACTACCAGCGCTTCTCCTCTGTTCCTGCGGAAATCTGTGGACTTCTGAACAAACACCTCCTAAGTGTTTCTGCCGCCATTCCAGTGGTAACCAGTCGTCTGCAGAGCTAACTCCCTTCTATCGTTTGCCATTGCTGTCCCTCTTGGCTTATTCCTTTAAGAAGCTACTCCTAGTAAGGGCTGCGACCTGAAAAGAAGACGCCGCTAAGTATAAACCGCCTTGCGGCTGATCCCTGGTGGATACCATCTCCTCGTTAGACTCTGTGCCTACTAGGGTGTTGTATCTGATTATGGCAAAATCCTGTCCATTAAACCGTTCTGGCATTCAGACCCGTGACACTCTCTATTGGTTCTCTAGTGCCAACTGGTTAATGACATCAGCATTCTGCTCCTGCATTATCCTATGATCCTGCTGTATGACCCTATAATCCTAACTGCATTCTATAACTGTTACACCTGCTGCAGCCATTAAACCCTGTGCATACCTTTTCTGGTTGTCAAATAAACTAACAACTTGGTTAAATTTAATGTTGTATGGACTAACATCCCTATTCAACACTGTAGAAAACATACAGACACCAAAAAGTTCTGAAAATAGGCCCCACCTTGCAACTTACAGGTCTTGGATCTGCTGCTAACGTCTTGGTGCCAGATACCACAGGACACCTTCAGAGGTCTTGTAGAGTCCATGCCTCAATGGGTCAGAGCTGCTTTGTCGGCATGAGGGCGAACTACACAAAATTAGGCAGGTGGTTGTAATGTTGTGGCTGATATGTGTAGATTCTGGTTTC
The DNA here is from genome assembly GCF_038048845.1 of Mixophyes fleayi. Taxonomy (NCBI): domain Eukaryota; kingdom Metazoa; phylum Chordata; class Amphibia; order Anura; family Limnodynastidae; genus Mixophyes; species Mixophyes fleayi. The sequence continues at coordinate 75,145,736 of NC_134407.1, forward strand.
ATGTCACAGGAGAGTTTTACAAAACCACATTATAATTTTGTAACTGTACTTAGACATTAATTTAAGCTAGCTACAAAATGTTTATATTTATTTGCTCTGTGTGTCTTAAGCCTTAGGTTGAATAGGTTTACTCAAAATTGCATTTCTACTGAAGACTGGTCTGTACTTGTAATACCTATATTGTTGTAGCATTGTAGCTGCATAATTTTACCTATAGTGTTGTAGCTGCACAATTACACATACCACCCATATTTCCTATGATGATGTTGAATGCAAACTAGAAACTCTAGAAGAAAATCCTTTCAAAAATCCCCCCATCATAATCCGTGGACAAGGAGAATAAATGACAAAATAGTTTCCTTAAATACATTAAATAATCGGGTGTGATTTTCCTATTGATCCTTTTGATAAAATGCAAGAAAATGGTTTTAAATATTTAATGGAATTATATTAATAGTGTATTGCCTATCTTTTAATTAAAAAGATATGTTTGGATGTATTTGTTGGGAAGCTATTTGATACACAGGAAAGAGATTCTCTAGAGGTGATAAATGGCAATGCAGGTGCAATTTACATTATTTCCCCTTCCAGACAGTGGTCAAAGTGGTCCTATATATGGTGGTGCCATACTGCCATTTCTCCTACTGGTTTTCATACAACCACTTCTAAATTTCGACTTAGTCTACTTCTTCCATATGTTGGAACTAGTTTTAAAACTTCTTGTTTGGGTAGGTTATGATTGGACCTGGCCAGACCACCATGATGGTCTTCCAAGCACAATTCAAGGTGCACACCCGCTTTCTGGTATTTTGAGACACCTATACAAACAACAAGTATGTCTAGGTTTGCAGGAAGGCAGAAAAATCTTTAGAGGTGCACTATGCAAAAGTGTAAATGTCACTTCAAGGTCCAACCTCCTACCTATCACTTTAGAACCACCTTTTTTTTAAAAAAAAAAAGTTTTCATTTTTATCTAAAAAAAAATCCTGCTTGGTATACTTTCCTTTTTAGCTTAAATTAGCCATGAGAGTGAGGTGACATTTATGATTGAGTGCATCTGAGATTAACGGCAGTTTATTGGTGTTTAAAGCATATAGGTCAGTGTAGAACCTGCATAAAATGAGGTGCCCTTGACGTTGGGATGCAGGCTTAAATGTTTTGATGAGAATATGAACTAATACCTCATGTTTTCATTTTGCTAGATACACACAGATATGCAGTGTTAAGGATACGCCTTGACAACAACTGTCTTTTTGTTTTGACATTTGGGATTGCCTTTATTAATTGTGCTTTGTGCATTTGAAGACTGTTTTACATTGCTAACAATGCACATATAAAATGCATTTCTCTGTTGAACTTACACAATGTATCTCATTAAAAGTAAAGGACGAGGCCCAATATCTGCCAGCCCACAGCTGGTGCACAAATGAAGTGTCTTCACAGAGTGAAAAGTAGTTGTATACCTCTGCACAGCAAGAAACAAAGTAATATGCCCTCTCTACCCCTATATTTCATTTTAATAATCTCACACTGTTCTGAAAAATTAGGTTCACCAAAGCACCTACACTGTAAAAAGTAAGGGAAGAAAATTCACTTCTCTGGAAATATAGCCGTCTTACACTGAAAATACATTCCCTTTGATGGAAATTTAGGCTCAATAGTGTGACGTTACAAAAGAGGATTTTGTGCTACCATTCAGCTGTTTTATTCTTAGTGAATGAGGCCCAGTGTATTCCAGAAGTTTAAAAAAGGAACAAATACAACAAAATATTTTTTATGGCTTCTCTAACTGAGAAGTTCTCCCAGCATTTGGAGATACTTTTAGATTGTGTATCGGGTAGATTTACTAAAGCTTTTAAAAAGTAAAAGTGGATCACATCAAATTTTTTTTTTATTGGCAGTTAACTTTTCCTCAGTTACACTTCTTTTTCGCTTCAACACGGCCATTTTTTTTTTTTTGTGTTTTTTGGCCTGCTTTAAAAAGACTATGTACTTTTACATAGGCTTTTCCAGATAACGTACTGGGAACACTACCATCAGGACTGGTGCCAGCACCTGCTTGCTGATCCTGCTCATATGTGGACTGCTTTGAATCCATTTTAATGAGCCCAAAGTACTTGTAGTGCAAAATATTAAATAGATAGTACTGCTAGATATGACTTTTTCCAGCCAGAAAAATTATTGTTTCACACTGGGGAATATGGGACACCCGAAAGCACTTGTAGTGCAAAATATTCCTAAAAATGCCTCCTCTATCCTCCTCTCTTCCTGCTCTAACAATTGCTAGAAGAATTGGTAGCAGAATTTCAATAATAATTGAAAGAATAAGGTATACAATAATTGCTCTGTCCCTGCTCTAATTCTGCCTGTGACCTAACCCTGCTCTCTCCCTCTGTCAAATGGCGATGGATTGCTGTGTAGGTGGGTATTTATGCATTTCAAATATCATGAGAACCGAGCCCCGAGATCAGACGAGGTCACAATGACGTTTTGCCTCGATTTTCGATTCCGAATGGGTGGGAGAGTACCGTCGGCTTGGTACTCGGATAGGCAAAGTTCGGGCGGGTTCGGATCTCGGGGAACCGAGCCTGCCCATCTCTAATTCTAACCCACATCTTTTCACCCATCACCCATATGAACTGACTACTATTAATGTTTATGCTTGTACAAAAATGGAATCAAGGATCTAGGGCAAAGTTACACCTTGCGAACCCTGTAGCATTGAAGAGCAAGAAATGTTTACTGCTACTAAGCAGCAATCATACATAAGCATCCATTCACATTTACAGTACCAGGTTATCACTTAAAAGCTTTACAGAGGCAGCAATATATTATAAGCCAGCAATCATGTCCTTCTTACAGGAAATCCTAGCATGCTGTTTTATCCTCTCATCGAGCTTTGTAGAAAAACCCTTGGGGTATACAGTGCCTGTGTTCTGTTTGTGTACTGAAGGTAGCATTGCATGTGCCTCTTCCATCTTTATGCTACAGCCATACTAACATACCAACAGCATCCCTTTGGAAAATTGTCCTCCTGCCCTTTAAGTAACCAAATACTCCACCAGTAAAAAAAAAAGAAAGTACATTTAATCTACTTATGTGAATAGTAACAACACAATTTGCATACAGTAAAAAGGTAAAAATGCACCTTCTGAAACAAGAAGATTATGTACATCTGTGTATATAGATTGTAAATGATCAATAATTCTTTTTACCAGTGGCTCCTTAGGATCTCACTTTGTATTTCTACGAGGCCAGTGCATATTACTTTCTATCTTAGATTTATAAATAATGTGAGTGATTTTACACTTAAAGTAAAAATAATATAATAGGCTATATATAACTAGGCTTCCCATATGTCCCCATTTTGGCAGGGCAGTACAGTTTTATCACTCAAACTCTTACACTGCTTAATTTCTCATAATTAAGGCTACGAGTATACCCAAAGTAACATAATACATGGGAATAGCTTTCTTTCAGTGTTTTACCTCATCAGTGACCTAAAAGGAAGTATGGGGTGCGTTCAAAGATCTGAGCAAGTAATATATATGAAATGTGTTAAACAAGCTTGATCTTCATGATAAATAAATACACAAACACATCTTGGTTATACATAATCTACTGAACACCCAAGGTCACGTGCTTAAAATATCCTGTATTGTTCTCTACTGCTTTTTCCTTTGCAAGCAATTAACTCCATCTAGCATTTACTAGTCATTTATTTTATTAAGGTAAGCAAATAGAAATGTCTTTAAAATATGGTCAGAAATATTGCAACACTTTCATTATAAGATAGCTGAAATAGTGTTGCCATCCTTTGTAATATTTGATTTTCAACTTGAAAGAAGACCATACTTCCCCCTTTTTCTGTTTTGTATCCTTCCTTCCTTGAAAATATTAATAAAAATCTATTGAGTTAAAAAAGCAGAGTATATTTTGTTTTGCATGTTACAGATGCTTTCGCTGTGCATAGAGAAATACTATGGCAGTTAAATGTTCCATGGCTAACTTACTTATGCTTTGCTACACGATGCTAAGTGAGAAACCATCTTTATACGAAGCGTGATTTGTTACACTATAAAGTAATCAACAGTGCTTCTGTTTTAGGATTCTAGTGACATTTTGCTCAGAGTCTTAAAAACTTTTTGGTGAAACATTTCCTCTGTGTCCTCTGTAGCTGTGCTGTGTTCTCCATGGGCTTCGTCACTGCTGTCTGCAGTCCCGAGTGATGACACAGTAGTCATGCTTTGTGACATATTGGATAAGCCATTGGGCACTAAGCTTGTGGATGCTAAATTAAGAAAGTCATTGGGCATCGAGGTTGCAGGTGGTGCACTGTATAAGACATTGGTTATGGAGCTTGTAGACTCTACGCTGGGTAAAACATTAAGCATAGGTTTTGAAAACACAACATTGGATAAACCATTGGGCACTGAGCTAGTGGATGGACTCGCCGGCATGGAATTAATGTCCAGCTGCTTTGCACTGCAGAAAGGAGCATAGTATTCTGTCATTTCCTCAAACTGCTCACAATCCACTTTATAATATTTTTTCTTTGCTTGCAAAATATTGTTGAATCTGAATCCCCAAAGAATTTCACGGGGTAAATATGATGTTCGAGACTGGTGGGATGTTCCGGTGGAGTCACCTGTGTATATAAATGTAACCAAGATTTCAAATCTGTCTGATGCCAATGCCTTACGATCCAGAGCATATAATGGGCTATCTTTGTCAATAACATGGACAACAGTGATCGGAGTGACCAATATTATTTGGTCATTGACCAATGTTAGATCTTTGTACTCCATAGTGATCCCTTTCTCATGGTCTTCATTATAACGTAAAAGTTGGGCTCTTACATTTCCTTCAACTACATGGTGTGGTCGGAAGTCACCAATACGCCACATGAGGCACAGTTTACCATCTCTCACACCTACAAGCGCAAAGTAACTGAAGCGTATAGTTTGTGCCCTTTTCCGGGCTGTTGCCATCTTTGCCATCGCAGCACCTATAATGAATGTGTCTATGATGCAGCTAAACACTGATTGCAGAGTCACCAATATAATGGCCATAGAGCACTCCTCTGTCACACAACGGCTCCCATAGCCAATGGTTGTCTGTGTTTCCAGTGAGAATAAAAATGCCCCTGCAAATGTATGAACATTGTCAATGCAAGGAGTTATTTCCATATTGCTTAGATCTCCATGCAGCAAAGCTATGATCCAGAAAAGGAGACCAAACAACAGCCATGATAGTATATACGATAGTGAGAATATGATCAGCATGTGACGCCACTTGATATCAACCAATGTGGTGAAGATGTCAAGAACATAGCTCTCCCACTCACCGAGGATGCTCTTGAAGTAGACATTACAACTACCATCTTTCTGCATAAAGCGGCTCTGGAAAGTTTTTCTGTACATAGTGCTGTGTTGGTACCAGGTATGCTCTTTAACATTCACCAATCTCCAGGTATCAATGTTCTGACTCATGTTGACATTCAATGTTAATGTTGAAACAAAATGATTTTCTTTCTTCACTTAACACCTGAGAAGGAAAAAAGGATATAAAATAATTAATGAAGGTCGTTTTTTCTGTTGGCCTTGAAGCTTTAAATAATAATATAGGCCTGGCTACATTTTGCCTCTCGTCCTTATGAGTGAAATAAAGGTCTTCTTGCTATCGATATGTGCACTAAAAATTTCCAACATACATAAATGTGTGGCCAATTTAGCTAGATCTTACTATTTAAACATTAAATTCCATTACCAAGTTTGTTGCCATTAGTTGGACCCATGTCTTTTGAACAAATGTTTGTATGATATCCAACTGAAGTTGGAGCTATCATTGAAGCTATCTCGATCTTTATTGCTCGTCGTTTTTACAGGGCTGTAAAATATTAGGATTCTATATTCCTACTAACTAGCTAATAGCGTTCTCTATCTCCATTTGCTGTGTCAGGCTAATTGAGTGAGAGTAGCAATGGACATCACTAGGCGAGTCCTGCACAAATAGCAATTCCAAATCAATAAAGCTGAGATAGGAAAACATTTAATATATCATTGTACTATTATAGGGCACTATTCTCTATTTACAAGAATAGACCATAGTGGCTGTAATTTAGAAAGTGCAAAAACCCTGATTTGGGCCTCCTAGATTCCCCTGGGGCACATATATGTTCTCCCCGTGCTTCCGTGGGTTTCCTTCAGGTGCTCCGGTTTCCTCCCATACTCCAAAAGCATACTAGTAGGTTAATTGTCTGCTAATAAATTGACCTTTGTCGCTCTTGGTCATTGTGTGTGTATGTTAGGGAATTTAGACTGTAAGCTCTATTGAGACAGGGATGATTGTGAGTGAGTTCTATGTACAGCGCTGCGGAATTAGTGGCACTATATAAATATCTACTGCTGCTGATGATGATGAACACATTTCAGGGTTGGTTCTTGCCATGCACATTCATTCCTGCTACCCCTCCCAGACGTAACCACCGCCACAGTAGAAAGCAATGGGGCCTTTCATGAAGCCCCTTGGCTATGGGGTAATGGTAATTAACAAGATTGGGACTCCTGGGGGTAAATTTATCAAGATGCGGTTATCATTTATTTAGTACATTTTACAAAATTACAGCTAGAATCTAATTGGTAGCTATAGGCAACATCTCCCCATTTTCAAACCCACAGCTTGATAAATTTACCCTCTGGAGTGGCAGCTTTGACACCCCAGTTATTCCAAAATTATAGATATGGGTCTCCTAGACTCAGGGGCAGACCTAGACGTAATTTTTAGGGGGGGCAATTTTTCATAATCACGCCCCTCCTTTATTCTGATTGGCTGGCTGCGGAAAACCCCACCCACCACCCACGATTGGTCCCATCCCTTCCACCCATTTTGATCGGCGTCTTGGACTTAAATTTAAAGGACTTGTACTGCTGGGGGGGCGATTGCACCGATCGCCCCCTCCCGCCACCCCTATATCCGCCACTGCCTAGACTCCGGGCCGTTACCATGACAGTAAAAAAAATAAAGACAAATACACAATTTTAAAATCGATTAAAAAAAAAAAAATTACACAAAGCCTTCTTTACATCAACAACAATAATGATAATAATAATATTTAGAAATATGTTCTTTTCTTGATTCTTTTTAGTTTTTAATTGGAAAATAAAATCATCTTCTCTTCTTTTTTGAACCATTGTAGTCCAGATTGGATCTTCCCCTTTCTCCTTCCAAAAAATCCTTAAACTAATGACCCACCAGCACACTTTGATCAACTGAAGCAAAATGATCAAAGCAGTTCAAAGGAGGCATACACCTTGATGTGCACTAGGACAGAAGGTCTTCTCCCATGCCCATCTGGACTCTTTGTAAATGACCACAACAGTATTTACTTTACTGTTCTAATTGGGTGCTGAGGACATGCATTGCTACTGTCTGGGCTTCCACAAGTAAACAGCTAAAGCCAGAAGAGGTCTTTTCATTGAGTTTTTTCCTTGTCTGCATTACTCAAAACAAAGGTTTATAACCACTGTTCAGAAAATAAATAAGGAAACAGCAATGGGGTTTCAAATGGAAAACATGCTTATGTTTCTAATTGTTTTCATGTTGACTGGTTCAAACAACAGTTATTTTAAAAAGAACCGCAAACATAAGGGAATAAATCTGCTTCAATCAAGAGCTACTGGTTGACTCTGCTCTGGATTAGCAAGAAGAGAGAATGTTTTTACATTTATTGTGTTTTTTTTTTTTTAAAGATGCTACAAGACCACTTTCCTAAAATAAAAATGTTCTATTGGTTTTTCGCGTGATGAAGTTTTCATGTCTTGTGACAGTAACAGAGAGGGAACAAAAAAGCAGATGATAAAGGGAACATTCTCCTAATCGTCAGAATCGCACAAAAACTGCAGCTGGGGCCATCACCAAATATAGCATCAAATTATTCTTCAGTACAGATAGCTCTCACATCCCAAGATGACACAAAGAGATGTAGATAAGACTTTTTTTTTTTACTTTGATTTTTGCTATTGCAGCTGACTATATTATCCTAATTTCTTACCCTACACCCACACTAATGTCACAGTGTTGCAAATAATATAAAGGCACAGTTTTCAATAATGACAGTTTTCAACAAAACATTAATATGCTGTTTACAACACAACATTGTAAATATTAATTCATCTTTGTAGCTCAGAATTCCAATTCCCTGCCCCTCATAACACCTTGGGGTAAATGTATTAACGTCCAGATTCTTGAACTCCCGCGCGTCTTCAGCGCTTAAATTTAAAGTGGCGCTGCCTTGTAAAGGGAAACTTCCCTTTACAAGGCAGCGCCGCTTTAAATTTAAGCGCTGAAGACGCCAAACTCACGGGAGTTCAAGAATCCGGACGTTAATACATTTACCCCAAGCTTATCTGTCCATAGCCGTAGAGCACGGCTAGTGTTAAGGATGCTGTCGTTTTGTACAAGAGCTGTGGTCGGATTGGATAGGTGTGGAGAGCTGAGTGTGGTCCATAGAGGTGACTCTTGTAGTTCTTGGTTTTCAGAGCTGGGTGTTTAAGAGGTAATAACGAGTCAAGAAATAGGTTAAACATCCAGTGTAGCTCCAGATAATGTAATTGTGATTAAAGGTTTTGTATGGAGTAATAAGTGTACTAAGCTGTTATTAAAAATATCTAGAGATTTATATGGTCGAACAAGAGACCCAGGATATCTGCTCGCATTCTACAGCGCTCTCCCGCTGCGGGTGGTCTTGGCATCCCTAGCATCCACAATTACTATTATGCTGCGAGGCTGGCTCAGTGTGTACAATGGCACTCTCCCCCTGGAACTAGGATATGGGTGGACATAGAGTCGGACATACTGGGTGGCCCACCGATCTGCTCTGTACTATGGCTACCAGCTACACAGCGCCCAGTCTCTGTCCGAGCCCATCCAGTTCTGGCCCTGTCTTTATCAATTTGGTCTAGATGCAATCGCTTAGCTTCCCTCTCTCCTACCCCTTCGATTCTAGTACCTTTGTGGTCTAACCCAGCCTTTACGCCCGGATTATCTCGCTCTATGTATATGAAATGGGCAGGTGAAGGCAAGCTGCTGTTACTCAATCATATAACCAGAACAGCATTATTTCCACAATTCTCAGAGTTAGTTGAACAGTGTGGCTTTGCTCCGAGACAGTTCCATCAGTATCTTCAGATTAGGCACTACCACCAAACAGTCAAGGCTCAACTCTCTTCCAGGCCATCCACCACATTTGAGAATCTATGTCTTTTGGGCCCAGCCTCCAAAGGTCTCATCTCTATTCTATATAATACTTTACTTCCTGTCACTCCGCCTGTTAAGGATCGCTTTCAGGCGCAGTGGGAGGCTGACCTGGGGACTGTACTGGATGAGGAAGAATGGTCGGATGTATTTGATGGTACGGCTCACTGTTCTATAAATGTCCGCATTAAAGAAAATGCTAACAAACTGTTGCACAGATGGTATTATGTCCCCTCGAGATTACAAAAAATATACCCACAGACCAGCGCTGATTGTTGGAGAAACTGTGGTCAGACGGGAACATTCATGCATATATGGTGGGACTGTCCGGGGATCCGCTCATACTGGGCAGCAGTTCTTGCTCTAGCCTCAACAATCCTAAATGCCCACATACCACCTGACCCTAAGCACATCTTACTGCCACTACCCATTCCAGACCTTACTAGATCTGCTCACAAACTCTTTAGGCACATCATCAGTGCTGCCACTTGTCAAATAGCGGCCTCTTGGAAAAGCTCCACACCACCAACACTCCAGATGGTCTGCAGTCGGATCTGGCACACTTACCAAATGGAGCACATTACTAGTGTGCTGAGGGGCTCCTCCGTCTCCTTCTACAAAACTTGGACCCCATGGGCCATGTATCACAATCAATCTCCACTTCAGTTCTAGTGGAAAGATATTCCTAAGCAAACATACTTGTTCTCTTACTGGATGCGTGAATCACTTACACCCCCCCCCCCCCCCCCGTCCCTCCCTTTGGTCCCTGTATACCCCCCTCCTTTTTTATACCCTTCAAACTTGAAAAGTTAAAATAACATCTTTGCAATATTAGATAGATAAATATACATTTATCTCCCAAGTGCGAGAGAACCTGTTGTATGTAAACATGTGTTATTTATTTCTGTTTAACCTCTCGAGATTCTGTAATGCATTTTCTATGGGAAAAGATGTTTCTAATAAAAAGTTAAAAAAAAAAATATCTAGAGATAAAGGAAGGGGGGGGGGGGCAGTAGGACCAATGGGGGTGGAGGCTTAGGTAAGTGTGTATGAAAGTATAGAGGAGGATTGAGAACAGGAGTGAATCTATGGGGAGGTGAGGGGAAGGGGAAAGAGTGTGGGGCTTTGGGGGATGTGTGTGGTGGATTGATGAGGTATTGGCAGCTGGGGTAAGGTAAGAGTGTTTGTGTGTGGGAAACGTTAAGTAGAGGTGTGTGGCTGGAATGAGCTGTTGGGGTGATTATTGGGCAGGAGTTGTGCTAAGTGGGGACAGGTGTTTTACAGAGTCTCCCTATTAACACTGACAAAACAAACAAAACACATAAGACCAGGCTGGTGGAGATTGTAAGAGCTCTTGTCCAGGTATGCTGCAGGCATAAAGACATATTATGCAAATATGCTTTTCTTTTGCTGGAATGTTTAAATTATTTGCTGGAGTTAGGACCATTCATCATCATCACCATTTATTTATATAACGCCACTGATTCCGCAGCGCTGTAGAGAGAATTCATTCACATCAGGCCCTGCCCCATTGGAGCTTACATTCTAAATTCCCTAACATACATACATTCTAAATTCCCTAACATACATACACATAAACCATTGTTTAAATGCATATGTTTGTTGGAGGATGGCGTCACACTAATGCCTACAAATTATACATGGAACCCATGTTTTAGTTATTGCATAGGTGCCAAAGCAGACCATCTGGATTATCAGGCACTGTTTCATATATTGGTAATTTAAGAGAGAAAGGCTTAGGCCTTAAGGAGCACAGGAATGTGATGATTAAATTCGACATATATTACTCTATAGTTGAAGGAAGCTTCCAGTAGATGAGGTGCCTTAGTTATTGTCATACATGCTTTTGATAATGATCTTACTACTCAGAAATCGCTAGACTGACATCATTGTCAATGTCATCAGGATGCTCGTAATGAGGGCTGGGTCCAGGAGAGGAACTGCCTCAGCTGTGGTTATTAAAAACTACAGAAGGAAATGAACTGGCAAAATTCTTGATGGCCTAGTCTACGTTGTACCTCATGAAAAGATTATGTTTAAGTGTAAAGGGTCAGTGGTGGAAGTAGAAATTTAGAAGGGGCGGTATGGAAATTTAGAAGTAGCGGTATGAAAAATGTAATGGTAATGCAAGTGAATGGAATTTGATAGTTCTACAATGAAGGCAGCAGGAGCAGTGACGGTATGGCATACTACTGTATACATCCCCACTTCCACCAGTTAAGGGTTGTATAGGGAAAAAAGAGTTCACCTGTCTGAAGTGTTGGACATATTCAGTAGCGGTCTTAAGGAAGCTTTGGAGAACTGGTAACAATGGTAAGTAGAGCAAAGTAGACTCTCTGGTATCTATGTGGAAGCTCCTACTTTTGGTGGTGATGTGTGACTTCTCACTGCTCTTTAAAGCCACAGTGCAGGAATAGACTCTGGCTGTGTTATTTGGTTCAAGTACTGGAGGTGAATATAACACTGACTGTGCTGCCTCTGTCTGTCAATGGATGGAGGAAGTAGAGGGAAAAATGGATTATACATAGGCGAGGCTCAGTTGGCATGAGGTGTTGAAATGCCACAACTGGTACTGGCTACCTAATTTAAGATGTCTTCCACCAATTTTCTGCTAAAATTGTACTGGAACTGGGGTGGGGAATCCACACCTTACTCACAGCGAACAAAATAGTAGATGAGAGAAGAAACTAATTGTCAGAATCACACAAAAACTGCAGCTGCTGAGCACATACGGAGACATCACCAAATATAGCATCAAATTATCCTTCAGTACATCTAGCACTCACAGCTCAAGAAGACATGCAGAGATCTAGATGAATGCTTTTTGTTACTTTGATTTTTTTTTTTTTAACTGTAGCTAACATAGGCCCATATATTATTGATTTCAGACCCTTTGTCCATAATGAATTTGCAGTACTGCAGATATATAAAAGGTACAGTTTTCAATGATGACAGTTTGTTTTACAAAAACTGCAGCACTGATCACAAGACATCTGAATTCTGAAATACACTGTGTAAATGTCACATCAAAATCCAACTTCTTACCACTGTAGGACCACTACTTTCAAGAAATAAAACTTTTCTGCTTGTCTTCTAAAATACTGCTTGGTTTATTCCCATTTATGGTTTCTATGAATCATGAGAGCGAGAGAAAATCAAATCTGTGGCATTTTTGTGTGTTCAAAGCTTTGTATTACACTAGAAATGCGTTTCTCAGCTAAACTGCAACTATAAGGTGCAAAATATGTCTCATTAAAAGTTTATGATAAGACCCATTCTCTGCCCCAAGTCCTTTTGCAGAATAAAAATGGTTATGTGCCTCTTTGCACAGCAAGCAACATATATAAATGCAACCCCTCCCCATCTTTACCTCATTTCAATAAGTTTGCTCCTTAATTTAAAAAATTTTGTTTTCAAACCTTTTGAAAAACTAGGAATACTGCTACACCTTCACTGTTCTTTGCAAGTAACGCCTTCACTTTGCCTAATATTTCCCCTTTGCAAGTGACACTATCTTTCTCCTTGCAAACACCAACAACTTTTTCTGTAAACCTATGCGCTTTGGCAAAATTCTAGGTGCACTTGCGCAAAATGAGGCATGTGACACTTCCAGAGACAGTATTGTGTTGTGCCTTGGGTACGTTTCGCTTTTTAAATGAGGTTCATAATGCTGAGGAACATATTGGGCCTAATTCATCAAGGCACGCATACTGAGCACAACGTGCGTTTATTTAAAAATGCACGTAAATCGTCTCTGTGTACTCCCGAATTCAACAATGAACAGAACTGAAGATACATGCGCTGATGACTTTGGCAGAGTTCAATGCCTATGTGGAATATACATTTGCAAAAGAACGCACAGAGAAAAACTATTGAACTAATAGTTTATCTGTTAATGATATAAGCATTAATGACAAAATGGTTAACAAAAAAAATAATATATATATATATATATATATATATATATATATATAAAAATATTTTTTCCCCATGAAATACATTTAATAGGATGATCTTAATGTCTACTGACAATAAATGTTTACAGTAGCTCTTGCATGTTATAGCATGCATACAAGACTGTCATCGCTAGTGCTCAGGACTTAGGCTAGCCCTGTAGCTGGAGCAAAACATAGGGCACACAAACAAGTAACTCTGAGATGATCAAAGCTTAATCCAGACCTGGCTGCGTGCACTCGAGTTTGGAACGCCCTTGCTGTGCATTGACTATGGTTGAACGCCCCATTCACTCCCAGAAATCTTAGGCTGCAGCATAAGTGTCCTTTGCGTACGTAGATTCAGTGAACGTTGCTGCGTTTAGTTGCGTATGGCCCAGTTCCGGTCAAGAGGGATTATGCCTTGACAAATCAGGTCCTTTGTGTCTTGTGCATGTTGATGAAGCATATAATTTATTAGTCTTTGATGAAATGGATGCATACAAGTGCAGAAAATCTACTATAAAGCAACTTTTACAAAAAATTATATCTTTGCTCAACGCCAATAAGACAAAATGATACAATGTATAAAAGCATGAAGAAAATAATTTGTGTCTGTCTATATTAAGTTAAATTCTACCTCTTTGTGAGGAATAATATCAGTGGCATTGAATATTGTATGCATAGATACTCTAATCTAAATGATGGAATGATACAGAATTTGATAGCAATACTCTGAGCTATCCCTTCTTCTCATGTGAATGTCAAAAAACAAAAGTATGCAAATTAAAGCAGGCCTGGAAAGAGGGAGGGTCCCTGGCGAGGGAGAACAAACGCTGTGTGATTGGGAAACCTCAATAAATGGCTGGAGATGTAAAATATCACAATAAAAGAATTTCTATTTAAACATTAGGAACTCAGACGTAAATAGCACAGAGCAGCAGACACTTACACAAACTTAAAAGTCATGCAACGAGGCAGCAATTTGCACTAGAATATCTAAGAGAAACAAACACAATGACATTTAATTCTTCTAAGTGAAACCAGACTCCATAAAAAACGCCATGGAACCACTGAAGGTTGACGCTATAATAAGCAACAGAAGTATATAGTTCAGCCGATTATTTTTTTCTCCAGATCTGCACTGAGATTCCAAGGGCTTAGCACGTTATAGTACTGTTCGACAGACATCTAATTAACCAGTTCTCTGCCATGGCATTGGAAAAACATTTGGGCATGCATTTATATGAAACTTTTATTAAAGCCTCAACTAATAAATAGCTGAGTAGTTTACTAATCCGGTAAGTACAATAGAATGTTTTTTAAAAGCTAATACTAACTTGTAAAGCTGCACTTCTATCAGGGAAAGGCTGGGCTGGCAAATTTTAGCCCGTGGGGCAAGACTCGACTCAGCAGCCTATTAGGAACATTTTGAAGGAAAAAAATGCAGGTGGCCCAGTGACCCATCCCAAGTTAGCTCACTATAGGACCGGCCCAGGGAGCAGTTGCCCCCTATCCCTGCCAGCCACTGACTACCATCTAGGAAAGCAACATACCCACTACCCATAAACTGTTTTCAACTAGGCCTGCAGTACCTCCGTGCTACCAGAGGTGCTGCTGTAGTACCATTGATATTTTCCCCTCGCTGGCAGGAGTTAATCTTCCCCTGTTAATCACTCGTACCTGCCTCACTAACTATCTATGCCTGCTCCTCACCATGCACCTTGCTCTTCATTAATTGTTTTCCCTTGGACTTCCTGCATAACTACATTCTGTTCCTGTGAATCCTTGGTCCTGGCTGTTACCATTGTTAAGTTACCTGTACCTGCAGTTCAGTATTCATTTACTAATCACCTGTACCCAGCCACACCTGGATGTTATCCTGATACTGTCTCCTGCTTTGCACATACTGCAAACTTACTTTCTGGTTCTGTGAATCTGGGTTCTGGCTGTTACCATTGTTCAGTTAAGTTACCTGTTCCTGCTGTTCAGTATTCATACCTGTTTGCTTCTTATACCCAGCTTTACCTGGTCTGTGTTTACCCTGCATTACCTGGATTGAGTTCCTGCTACAATAAAATTGTTTTATGTCTTCACAATACTCCTCTCCATCCAATAATTGTCTCCAAATCTCCAACATACACAGTCTCCATCCAATAATTGTTGCCACAATTTGATTGACCGCAGAAAGTGTAGTTGTTGGGGAAGGGATTATGTCTGTATCGTTTTATATAAGTCCGCACCTGGCACTAGATAAAAAGACTTTGGTAGATGTAGTTGGATGATAACCGCATCAGCCCGTGTATTCTGGTACAGTGTCAGATCTCTCTTATTTGATTACACATACATTTGTATATGTGTGTTCAAATCTGTCAGAGATACAACCTCTTGGTGATTGGGGCAAAGGGCCGGACAACCATGTGTATGGGCACCTTAATAGGAATTTTATTAAGTCAGATTTGATGCATGCTCATGTAGTAATATGCATGCAAGCATTTAAAAATTAATTAAATATAAAAAAATAAAAATATAAACAGGACTAGTAAAGAAACTGGTTATGGCCCATAATCAGAAAGTGCTGACTAATTCAAACACTGAAGCTTCAAGCTTATTCTATATCAATACTGTACAGGGCGTCCTGTACTAATTATATTTGTATTTTAATTAGTCAGTAGTCAGACATGATGGCAACAGAACAGAAAATAAAAGTTTGTTGTAAACTTAATGACAACCTTTTGTGTCTCAAACAGACTGCTGCCTATATTCAGTCTATATATAAGCTTATTTTCCGAGACTTACAGAAAATAGAGAAAAGTGTTAGTTTTTGAACCCTTTGGATTAATAGTACATTAATTATGTAACTTTTCTGATGCTAGGTTTGGTGGCTGAAATTGTACTTCTTGAACAGTGGTTGCATACAGAGGTGAGTTTGCAAGATGCAGGACATAAAAAAACGGACCATTTAAATCAGTAGTAAGCAATGCACACAATACAGAGAAAATGTATACAATTTGTTCAGCCCAATGCCTATAATTATGTAGCCCCATACGGTAAACATAGTTGTCAACAATGTAAAAATGTATCCATGAACACCCCTCCTTTCTGGCGTATGGTTAGATGTGTTGGGGGGTGGGGGGGGGGGGGGGCAATTTTCAGTGTGCAAGAGAAATATGTATTTTTGTTGCTACAGTAGTATGTATATTTTTTTAAAGTACCTAATCTTTGATTTGTAGTAATAAAAATAATAATCAGAGATATGCCAACTAGTTGCAGAAGCACTCAGCAGGGTGCCCATTAGAAAGGTAATGTAGTAGTAGTAAGAATCACTAGTAGTAACATGATGAGCTTAAGTAGCTGTCCCATGCTGTTGTCTTACCTCTGCTGCCCTCCAATGTCACTCACGTTCTATTGCATTGCCCTGGCAGTGCTCACTGTTAACAGGTGAAAATAAAGAATGTGCAATGAATCCCAAGGGCGGAATTCAAGTAGCCGTGAAGTTCCTCAAAACATCACAGCTGCACATTTTTACCGTTACTACGATAAAATCTCAGCTGAGATTTCTGTAAAAACCTGTGGCTTCGATGTTCTGAGGAACAGCGTGGCTAATTAAATTCCCCCCTAATTGTTAGGTGCTTGCGGCCAATTAGAAGACAGGTGTACCTTCACATCAAGTTAAGTGGTATGGGATATTACCAAACGACTCTCTCCTAATTTCAGCCTAGGAGCGGGCACTAACATAGAACTGTCTAGAAATGACAAAGCCCTGTGTCCATCACAAACAGTATTCAAGAAAGTTGAATTATGAACTTTGTTTCATGGAGATGCGTTTGACACCATAAACTTCCCAACACAGAAGGAGTAACTCAAGACAAACCAGCAGATTCTGGCAGCAAACAGATCATTTTCTGGTAACAGAATGAAGTATTATTAATACTATTCATTATTAATAGTTATTTATATACCACCAGCCTACAACTTAGTTCTTTACATTTGGGAAGAAACACAGCAATAAAGTAAGTATGTAATACCAAACAGGCAAAGAGTATAGAAGGCTCCGCTCGCAATCTTATAATCTATATATTTGATTACATTCTGGTGGTAAGTATACAAATCAATCCCAGATTTGGTGGCCAGTATACAAAGCAGACGTTATTCTGTAAACATACAATAAATCTCATTACTCACACCTTGTGTTGCTGTCGCTAACTGTTATTTCGATTTCCAAGTACAGGAATTTCTAACAATCATTCGCTTATAGTGTTTCCTGCAATGAACTGCTCTTATTGGCTGCCAAAGTTCACTACTGAACAATTAACTGGAGCACTGCTGGTGCATGATATATCACAAGTGCCAGCCTGCTCTGTCACCTAAGCCCCGCTGGGACCTGTAGTGCACCAAGGAAAAATGTAAAACTGTTTTAAAAAATATTTTAATTGAAATAAAAACAAACACTTTTACCCTCTTTATTATCCAGGGGTGTGGGAATAACCCTATTGCTATTCAGCACAGGACTGGTTAGAATTAGGGGAATCCTGCTCGGGAATGTAGCCTTGTGTAGCCCAGCCTGGGGAAACCCATGCTCAGTGTTATCCTGCTATAGGGCCTACTGCTGGTAATTTTGGGGGAACCAGATGCTTCCCCCCCCCTACCAGTTTTGCCAGTACCAGCCTAGGCTTGCAGCAATAAGGCTGGTTATGTTTTTTCTTCAGGGGAGATGGATCCCACCTGTTTTATTTTATTGTTATTATTTATTTCCTTCCTTTTGTTAACACAGCAAGCAACTCATATCTGTGACTACTTCCCCCCTCAGCATAGTACGTGAGAAGCACTAACATGCACCTACACTACTATGCCTTCACCTGCCTGCCCATCCCCTCCCCTGTTCCACCTCTCTAAGTGTAGATAGGCACAAGATGTAAGACTTTCTACTACGTATGTAAAGTTAGGCTGGTTATACACTACAGTGTTTTCAGTCAACTATCGGGCCAATCACCCAATAAACGACAATTCTGCTTCAAATTGCATTAGTGTGTACACTTAGATGATGAACGATAGTCATTACAAAGTACCGACCTTCTTTTGATTTGATTGTTCAGCAGGACTATAAATCTCATTCAGCTATGGAACGACGTCCTTCCAATCCTGCTGTGTGTATGCACTCATGATCAGGATCTCCATAGAGTCGTGATCTTTCCTGCTCATCGGCAGCCTAGCGCTGTCGGTGAAAGGAGGAAGTGCTGTGTGCACAGCACTTCCACTGTAATGGATTCTGCGAAGCCAGAGAAGCTTCAGCAGAATCTCATAGGAAAAGACAGGTAACGCCATCCTGAGATGGCGTTATCTGTCTGTGCAATGCAAAGCTTATCAAAGTCATGCATTGCAGAACATTGCAGTCCCCATAGTAATCTATGGGGACTGCGATGCTACATAGTATTTGCCTAAACGGAGATGTCTATTAAATCTCCTCCATTAGGCAGTTAATGCATAGCCATTAAACAGCTGTTTCCGCATGATTTAAGTGCTTCATGCATAGACCCCTGAAACTATTAATCACATTTCAACCCCCTAGTGATAAGATAAAATGAGGAAGAGTGTATATGCAGCAGTGTATCTGTGGAACACACCTTTTGTTGGAACAAATTTCAAACATACAACTTGTTTTACAACATTATAATAACTATTCTACATAAAATAATTGAAACGAATGCAGTGCATTTTACATCTACTTAACTTTAACTGTATTATGTAGTTTGTTATTTTTCAGTCACTTTGAAGGATTGTGTAAAAATATTTAGATGGGTTTAAAATGACAATATTCATAGACAGGAAGAGAACAATGCCTTGCAATTGGTAAAAAGGAGTCACAATTTAAATATATAGTGAAACGAACACAAATATACAAGTTTGTTTAGAACCAAGAAATGTGGCATCACATTATACAAACCAACAAAATATTGACTCATTGCAGAGTCAAACAAGTGAAAGCTGAAGTTTTATTTATCCTACCTGTCTGCACATTGGTTGGTGAGAATTCTGATTTCCTGGGGTTTTCCTGGAATCAGCAGCTTTGCAGACCATCTTGGAATGGTTAGTTCTCTACAGCTGCCAGTATCACTGTAATCAGATTGCCATTCGGAAAATGATAGGCATTGCTGCCCCAATCTCAGGTGTGGCCTGTGTTATGAAAGTTTCTCACGTATTATCATTTCTTATACACAACTGTTTTGCTGCCAAGGTTGGGTGGTGCTACAGCACTTCAATAACAGATGTGACAATACAAATTTCTACACTTAGTGACCGTAATAAAGAAACAAAGTGTTTCCCAATTCTTCCGTCGCAAGCAGAGACTTAAAGAGGAAGTACAGTTAAAAGAAAGATAGTTTTCTGTTTTAAAGTACAGGATACTCTGCACCATCTGTTTTATATACCCTTGATTGTCAAGATAGTTGTATGTACCCAGGAAATTATTTATAAGAAATACCTCCCTGGTCTCCAGAGTCCGCCATCATTGTGAGGACAGCAGTGGCACCTATTTCCTTGACTTGGTTGGGATCTATAAACTGCTATTTCTACTTGTACTCCTCATCAGCTACTGATAGCAGACATGCCTCTCAAACTAACAATACAGAAAGGAAAGTTGCTCAATCAATTTATAGGCTTACAGCAGGTGCTTAAAAGGGTGGGGTTATCCAGCAAAGAACAAATACAGAGGAAAATCCCCCAGCACAACGCTGTTAACCAGTAAAATGCAGATTTCTCAGTTACACATATTAGCAAATGCTCTGGTATCAGTAGCTGATGGGGAGTGCTGGTGCTGTATTGCCATTTAGAGGCTCTTTGGGTACCTCTGATAAGTTAGCTCTCAATTTGAAAACATATATATGTATGACCCAAAAATAGGGACTCTCCTGATTGGGACAGCGGCACAGAGCCCTCAAATCAGCACTGTCCTGTCTAAATCAGGACACTTTGGAGTTAAGTCCTTGTTTGTTCGTAACTGAAAGTCCCGATCAGCAGGCCGATTCATGTGTACACAATATACATGTTTTACACCATTTACCTTCAGATCTGTGCTTTTCATCTATCATAACCGTCAGTTAAAAAAGATTGTGACTCCATAGAGGTCTATGGACACTGTGGTCAGGAGCGCATACACACTGCAGAATTGGGCCGACACAATATCATTGTTGAACAATATTTTTAGCCCGGTTTAAAAATCAAATTAAACGATACAATGTGCTTTCGAATGATAATCGTTCATCGTTGCAGAGTACACACTAATGCGGTATTGGGCCAAACGGTCATTTATCACTTGATTGGCTCGATAACAGTATGAAAATGCTGTATTGGGTACCCAGCCTAACAGCACAATGATTCTAGCTATAAGTCC
This sequence comes from Mixophyes fleayi, assembly GCF_038048845.1. Classification (NCBI taxonomy): domain Eukaryota; kingdom Metazoa; phylum Chordata; class Amphibia; order Anura; family Limnodynastidae; genus Mixophyes; species Mixophyes fleayi. The sequence continues at coordinate 75,166,334 of NC_134407.1, forward strand.
AGGGGCAACATTGCATAACTAACAAGATGTCTGTTAAGACTTGGGAAAAGTCAACCAGAACAGGGGCAAACGCAGTATTCGAGAAGCGGGGTTTCCACGCCATGATACCAGTGGGCGTGCCCAGCATGTGTAGGGGCGTGGCTACAAACACACACCGGGTCAAACACACAGCCATGTAAACTGCCACATACACAGATAAGCACAGACACACACATACACAAATACACAGACATGTAAGCTGTCATATACACAGACAAACACAGACTCAAACACACACACACACACACACATACACACACCTTCTTACCTTCTTCTTCTGCTGCCTTCTGCATAACACCCATGCTGGCCGTGTGGGAGGAAGGGGCGGGGCCAAGCTGCTGGCAGAGAGCTGTGGGAGATGATCGCAAGCTACAAGCAGTAGTGGCTGGTCCCGGGAGAGGGGCCAGCCACTGTAAGCATACAACACCCCAGGAAAGACAGGGGTTTCTGGGGACTAGGAAACCCCCCTGGGTGCGCCCCTGCAGAATGAGATATTCAAAACATTTACTTCAATGATGTCCTGGTTGGTGCATGAAAAGAGCATCAAATGTGCAATTGCGTTTCTTATAAGTTCTTCATGACTATATTCATTAAATTGAATGGTTTATACTTTAAAGTATAAAAGAAAGCTTGGCATGGGCAGTTTGAAAGTAAGAATACGTGGATATTGCTTAACTAAACTGTTTACAATGGACAATGACACCCATGTACCTAATAAAACATACTAAGACTGTATTGTGCAACAGTTCAGGATTAATTTATAACAACAACTAATTTTTAGGGTTTTTTTTAACCTGAAAAGTTTTTTTATTGATTTTTTTAAATAAAACAAAACAAACATAGCAATGTCTACAGGAAACTCCTTTTTAGTTTTGACTATATACTGCACTAATAGATGTGAATAACCCCTGGTATACGCTACGTATGTAGTTGCTGTGATTTCAAACTGCTAGCTTTGTGCATATGACAAGATGATCAGGGTTCAGCCATATGCTAAGGACAGTATATTCCCGAACACTCGGAGGTTAAGACACTGGAATAAAAGGTACCTGTTATATACACCCTGCTAGATAGTGTATCTAAACAACAATTAAAAAACGGGTACATATTATATTTTCAAAATAGGTCCTATTGTACACACTTTAGAGAAAGAATTAGTCCACAGAGGTGAACATAATGTAATGTCAGAACTACAGAAATGGTGAACATCAGTATATTGTGGAAGTATTTCTACACAGAAACAACGGTGCAACAATCAGTAGCATATGCAAGTCCTCAAGGAGAACACGGTTTAACTCCACTTATGAAGAATGGATTTAAATCATACAGGTGGGGTACGGAATAATGATGGTGATTATTCCGACGTCTTCACACCGAACGACTCCTTCCCGACCAGGCTCCAGGAAAACTGATGACAACCGACTGCAAGGCATCGCGACGAAGGAAGAAGCCGGCGAGACTTGATAACGTGACTGTCGACCACGACACTTTTATCAGTGCTGTTAGGGGGTAATGTAATATGCGGCCATGGACAATGTACTTTGCAAAGCGTTGTACATTGTCCATGCCTGCATACTTACATTACCCCCTTAACAGCACCGATAAAAGCGTTGCAGTCGCCAGTCACGTAATCAGGTCTGACCGGCTTCTTCATTCGTCGCAATGCCTTGCAGTCGGTTGTCACATTCGTCGTCCTGGAGCCTGGTCGGGAAGGAGCCGTTCGGTGTGAAGACATCGTGGGAAGTCTTGTCGGGGTAGTCAGCATCGATATGCTGACTACCACCGAGTCATACATGTAAGGTAATATGCTCAAATTTGTAGAAATAAGCACGCTTGAAACAAACGTGTGTTGATAAAAAAATAAGACACACTAATATAACCATAGCTCTCAATTTGAAGGAATTATCAGCCAGTTTCAGCTTGTACTGATTCCAGTAGCCATAATCCATCAAACTGCTAATTAGCCAAGCATGTTGGAAAGCATGAAATGAGATGTGCCGATGTCTGAATTGCTAGGACAAATACCTCCAAGCAGCCTTTAGGCTTGTTTTCAGGCTGTGTATTTTGTCCAGAGTCATGGAATGTCATGGAGTGTTTTCATTCCTAATTTTAAATGTCCAGATGTTTCCACGGATCTGTATTTTTACAGAGATGATTTTGGACTCATTTTGTTATTTTATTCTGTGTATCTTGATGCTGTCATATTTTCCATTCATTGGGGTATTTGTGGTGTTAAGTTTATGATAAAAGCTAATAACAGCATGTAGGTAAAGACTAAGGGCAAGTGTACTTACTGTATAGAATTGCCCAGGGTTTCCCAAACCCAGTCCTCAGGGCTCCCTAACAGTGCAGGTTTTCCGGATGACATGTGACATAATTAGGACCACCTGTGGATCTGTTACAATGTGTCAGTCAGTAATGAATACACCTGTGCTCCAGCAAAGAGATATGGAAAACCTGCACTGTTGTGGAGCCCTGAGGACTGGGTTTGGGAAACCCTGGAATTGCCTCTATTTAGAGAGACAATTTTTGGGGCACTTGACTAGATGATCTGCATACAAACAAAACAGGTTACATACAAATGTAAAGGATCATTGATGACCCTGGGATTGGAAAATTAAAATGTATATCTTCTTTTACTATAACTTCATCAGAAACAGTATGAAAGAAAATAATAGAGTAGAATGTATCTCATTTTTAACCAACCAGCTGCAATTTAATAATTTAACCATCTATTTATATATTTTACAAGCTGTATAGGGGGCACCTGAAAATGAAACATGCTGTATTTGAAAGCAGTGGATGCTGGCAAACACATGATGGCAGATCTTTAGGTTAAACTGGTATTTTAGCTACATTTGCCATTAATTAAGTACTGTAAATGTTTCATGTTTTCAACTGCATATGTTATATAACTACATGCTTGAATAATATGACAATGTAATATGTATGGCATTACTAAAATTAATTGCGCTTGGTATCTGCACTAAAATTTGGGATTCAGAGGCAAGTTGTACTCATTTGCTCTTATCCAGAACACCTACATTAAACATAAGATGCAAATTATTATTAGTGATTTTATATGCGACTGCTCTATGGCTGAAAATGTATATGAGCTTCTCTAAAGCATTAAGGACTGTGATTGGACAACTCTCCTGGATGTCTGCCACAGTCTTATTACAGTAAGTGAGTCAGAGATAATGATGCAGAACCACAAACTACTGTCTTAAAGGCATAGACACATACATTTTTTTCATATTTTAGATCGAATGGTTGTCTTTATATATGATTAGAGAAATGTTGATAAACTTGCTGATCACTTTTTTTTGACAATCTGATTATTTAATAAAGATCAGATTAAAAAGGGACGATTGCGTTAGTCATACTTTTGTTCCGGTTAAAAAATAACTGAATCTTAAAATTGATTTTTAATATATATTGCCAGCATAAAACTCATATGATCAAATGCTGTTTCAATACAACAGTATTATCTGTAACTTTAATTCTACTGTAAGGTGAAAAAACAATAGTTTTGAATTGCAAATCGTTTTATTATTAAACTTTATCCAACATATTAAATATCATCTTTATATTATTATACATTATATGTATCCAACAGTTCTGTATAACCAGGGAAAAATATTCAGGGACAGTGAACCTTTCAATGAGTCTTAAGCTGGGTACACACTACAGGATTTTCACCCGATTATCATGCCAATCACATGATAAACGACAGTTAGGTCCGATATTGCATTAGTATGTACGCTCCCACAATCATGTTTATTGTACCAAATCACATCGTATCATTTCATTTTATTTTATAACCAGGCTAAAAATCTCTATAAATGATGGAGTGAGGATGGCTAATTTCTGCTCTGTGTACGCGCTCATGACCCGCAGTATAGACAGAGCTCTATAGAGTTTACAGAGTCCCAATCTTTGCAGCAGATGGTTATGACAGATGAAGAGCACAGATCTGAAGGTAAATCATGTAAAATCATGTAAGTGTGTACACATGAATCGGCATGCTGATTGGGACTTTCAGTCATTGTAAAATCGTATCGTATTTTGAGAAATTTTCTGTACTGTTTACCTAGCGTTATTGTCTTACATTTCCCTCTCAAGCTCGCGAACAAACAAGGACATAACTCCAAAGTGTTCTGATTTAGGCAAGGCAGTCCTGATTTGAGGGCTCTGTGCTGATGTCCCAATCAGGACTGCTTTGTCCCAATCATTGTAAAATCAGAGAGACATTGCTTGTTCACACAGAGCAGCAATGAACAGGTGCCATTCACACTGGTGTGCACAGCAGTGAAGGTTTTGGAGAGGAGGGGAAGAGAGAAGGGGCAACCCAGGGTGTGGCCATGCCCCATTTTGTCATAGCCATGCCCCTAGACCAATATCAGAAATGTGTGGAGAAGGGTCCCGGCGACGAGGCGGCCGAGAGGGAGGCGAAAGAAGAAACTACTCACCATTCCAGCGGTGAGTATTCTTTCCTCCCTGCAGGTCCCGGCGGAAGCGGGCAAGTGAGCCAATCACAGCTAACTTCCCGCTGCTGGCCAATCAGCGGCCGGATGGGCGAGCCAATCCTGGCTCCCCTCCGGCCATTCGAACTACTGGCGCCACAGCTGCGAGCCAATCAGGGCTCGCGGCGATGGCTGATGACGTCAGCGCGCTGGCGGCTTTATCAGCTGCCGGGCGCCGACACGCGGTCAGTCCGGCGGCGGAGAGGAAGAAGGAGGACGTCTCCAGACGTCCAGCAGCGGCGGAAGCGGCAGGGAGCCTGTGTAAGGGCTGTGAGCTACCATGCCGCCTGAAGACTTCTATCAAAACACCGGAGAGGAGATCGTTGGCGGGGAGCCCTTGTAAGGGCTAAGAGCGCCCCCGCCAAGCAGCCTTCAACAGCACCGAACAGGAGAAGAGGCACCGGCGGCTGGAGAGCCTGGAAGACCCGAAGATGGTGGGTCAAGTGGAGTTTCCTGCATGGAGCAGGTGAGTACCAATTACTCTTTTAGGTCGGGCAAAGGCCCGGCGGCACCTTCAGGCACTAGGCCTGTGGAGCCTATTGTAGGCCTGTGGTGGCCATTGTAGGTGTTTAGAGGGCACTAGGCCCTTAGTTGTTTAGAGGGCACAAGGCCCTTAGTTAGTTAGAGGGCAGCAGGCCCTTTGTTAGTCAGAGTTTACCAGGCCATTTGTTAGTTAGAGGGCACAAGGCCCTTAGGTAGGCACAGGGCATAAGGCCCTTAGGTAGGAGCGTGGCTCCCCCGCCAGGCACAAGGCCCTTAGGTAGACACCGGGCGTAAGGCCCTTAGGTAGGAGCTCGTCTCCCCCGCAGGGCAGAAGGCCCTTAAGTAGCTTCTGGCTTTAGGCCAGAGTAGGTAGGAGCTCGTCTCCTCCACAGGGCGCAAGGCCCTGAGCTGTAGTTGGGCGCAAGGCCCTGAGCTGTAGGAGGGCGCAAGGCCCTTTAATGCAGAGAGGCACAGGCCTCTGGTTGAGGGAAGCGATAGGCTTCCGTGAGCGTAGCAGGGTGGCTGCGCTGTAGCGTAGCAAGGACTCAGGGTCCTTGCTGGTAGAGGGGCATAAGGTCCCTGATGGTGAGCGGGCAGTATGCCCTTACAGTTGGAAGTGGGCATTCGACCCAGATCTAGCAGGACGCTGGGTCCTGACGTAGAGTAGAGAACACACGGTTCCTAAGTAGGCACTAAGTAGAGTTCTGGAGTGGTTTATAGAACCCCTCCATCCGTCCGGAAGGGCACCTAAGTCCTGAGCCCCAGGACAAGGCGGGCTTAATGGCTGGGGCTCGGGCCGCGGGCGAAGGCCTGTGGGGCACAGCGTCTCAGGACGTGAGAGTGGTCGGTCTGAGGTAAAGTCGGTGTGGTGAGTTCCATAGCGGTCCCTCGGGATTGGGTAAATATCAGAGGTATGGGGAAGGGCTGTCGTTGTGCTGTCTCTCTTGTCTTACAGATGCTGATCGGAAGACATGGTACGCGGAGGGAGCCAAGGGGGCACCATCGGAGAGTCGCATACGTGAGTATAGCCGCGGCGAGGGTGGGTCCCTTGGTGCACTCACCTTGTGGAGCTGTCCCTCCCGTATTCTCCCTTTTCCCCTTACAGCAAAACGAGTGCTCTTTTCCCCCTGTGGCGTTTGGGGCGCTCGAACATCCCCCACCCCTTCCCCCGTGGGCACCTCACAAATGTACACACTCATAGCAAAAAAGATGCATAAACAAAAATTACCATACCAGTATGCTTTGTACTATGGTAGGAACATGGTAAGAACAAACTAGCTGCAGCTAAAAAAACCACCCTAGAAAAGAACTGAACCCTCGGCCCACATGCTGGCAGTGATAAACACTGTGAACTCTGAAAACATTCCAGTAGGTGTGCCTGGCAAAGGTAATCAGCTTGTGCATAAACATGCAATCAACAAGTTTTTCTGCTTCCCTGGATGTGTGAAGTAAAATCTCCCCAGTTACTTGATACTAATCTCATTTTAATCTACTGTGCACTGCAGATTTAGTTACCGTTTTACTGGTACAGGTGTACATTCTGTATATACACAGTACAGACCTTATAAATACACAAGCACTTCAGTACCCAACATTTTATTATTACAGAAATACTTAGCAAAGCACATTACAATTTTAACAGAATAATAAAAGTGAAATACAAGTTATTCTTAAACATTAAAGTGCACTTTGTTACAGTCACCGCTACATCTAACAGGGGCAGGCTGGGCTGGGGGGCAGGGGGGCATTTGACCCCCGGTCCAGTCCCACAGTGGTTGCCTTGGGCTGGGTCACTGGGTCACCTGTATTTTTTTCTTTAAAATGTTCCTAATAGGCTGCTGAGCCGAGTCTTGCTCCCCGGGCTAAAATATGCCAACCCTCTCCTGACATCTAAGTTGTCGTAGTTTTACATCTAAAGTGCACTTTGTTACATTCACTATTATATCTAAGTTTTCGAAGATGCAAATTTAGCGGCTAATGCAAAGTTGGGTTTAATATACATACACTCTAAAAAGCTGGATGTAAAAATAGCGTATTCACATCCATATGCTGATCTGTTTGCTTCTGCATATGCGCCCGGTTTACGCTAGGTACACAGCCCACCTATATCCAACTAGCACCTATGTTTTTAGCCATTTGTTTTATGTGCAACTATTAGGCATTAGTAAAACTGAAGAAATCGTGTCTAATACAGCAAAATAACTACCTGTGTACATGTGTACAAAATAACGTTTTACTTAAACACACATACAAAAGCATAATATATCAGAGCAGCAAATAAAGCACCAATCTGCATCGGTGATGCCAACGCAAACAGCCAATTACTAGAGGTTTACTTGTAATAATACAGCTTTCTAAGGCATATATACGTCTGTATTCCTGTCTGCATACACTTGCAACACACCCTTACTAAACTTGACCTCCATAAAACGCATCTGTCACTCCTCTCCAAAAAAGGAGAAAACTGGAGTAGTACTCACTCTGCTTCAGCCCCTTAAAGTGCACTGTTTAACATTCACCATTATTTTCATATATATTTTAAAAAAGTAATATATATAACTGTTAAAATCTTGGAAAGTCTGTATTCATTTTAAAAAGACAAGAAGTTATATAAATGTCTACCGTACTTTTCCCTTTGTTATCATGATGGTGGTACTGATTTTATTATTGTTGATGGAGAGTTTTCATACTATTGAAGACGAGACATGATATGCCACGCTTTTCTGTCCAAATATATTAATCCATTAATGCAGTAAAAATATGGTGTGAACCCTATTCCCGGCCGCTATGTATTTACGGCAGCAAGAAATAGCAGAACCACATTAGCGTGGCTGCATATTTAGGAGCTCATTTGACGTATGCCAATAATTTTTACAAGAAATATGCATTGCACCACTACACATGTGCACCAAAAGTTTGTACCCATATGTCTGTATCTAGATTTTTGGCATATCTTCGACTTGCATCCACTATGCAAGGAAAAAAGAAATGCTGGGCACTCAGGGGTTGGCAAGCATAAGCCAACTAAAGTAAAGAGTGTGTTCACATAATTATGACATAATTAAACTTATTGAATACTTATATAGTGTTTGTAGTTAATTACATTTTATATTGAAACTGTGACTTTCACATTTATTAATACCTCTCAAGACACTATTCCCTCTTGTGTATATGACACTTTATTACATTATTATATTGTGTACAAATAGGGTAATGTGACTTTATCATTTACTAGTAACACTGTCAAGTTAAATCTCTATGTCATCCTTCGCTCTAAGTATACACTCTTGTGCATTTGATGTACCCCAAATATAAATATACAAATACTACTCTTTTTGAGCTATATGCTTCCAAACGTCCAACTCAGCATAAAAAGATATAAATATAAAGTAAAACATAAAAGCAAAGTAAAAAACTGAAGCAATATACACCGTCACTTCTATACCCTACAACTGTCTTAAACTAGAGAAAACGACAAGGTATCAAATCAAATATAAGAAATAAGGGAACATGAAAAAGTGTATTTTTTATTTTCATCTGATTTGGTAGCTATAATCAAATAAAAGAAACTTTATTTAAACATGCCGGCCAAAAATGACTTGTCTGCCACAAAATTCCTATCACTACCTGCTTGTCTCTTACGACTTTTTTAAAAGCTTGAATCGGTTGGTATTAATAGATGAGTGCCCTGAGTTAACCTCCATTGCACCATATGCTATCATATCAACAATCCTCTATTGGAAAGATGAACACATGGGTTATCTTTCCAGGAAAAAAAAAAAGAAAGTTCATAACCTTATCCTTCCGACAAATAACGGAAGTTTGTGATGTCTACGCACTACTTGGTGCAGGAAACTCTGAAGAAAACAGAAAGCAGATGGACAGCTTGCTGATGTTTTATAATAACAGGGAAATCAAACTGAAGATTCACCAAGCATCCTGAGGAAAGAGGAACAAGACACATCAGCCAGGGAACCTTCTAAATAGAAGCTGAAAAATAGATTGAAAGGAACTTATTGTACTGACATGTTAAAGTGTAGAACTTTGAACAAGCTAGTGCATCTATATTAAAATATTTCCACCCGGTCACAGTTTATCCGTCCATTATAAAGAAGATAAAAGCACACACTGCAGTGTAAATGTACTATGCCAACTTGTTCATATCAGTGAAACAAAAATGTAAAAGAGCTGTCTAATGCCTTGTCAATGGAATTCCAGGATAAAAAGAGACATTAGTTAGCATAATAATACATAGTTAAATTAGATAAATTGTCATATGACTTAATTTATTATTATTATTAATTTTATTATTATATTTTATTTTTGGGACAAAGGCTTATTTGTTAAATTTAAATGTGGTTCATTTGATGAAGGGGCTGGTTGGGGGAACAGGTCTATTTATTGAATGTGGGTGCTATTGATTTAATTTTGGAGCTGGATAGCGGAAGGAGGCTTATTTATTGACTGTGTGTGCTATTTATTTAATGTTGGGGCTGGTTGGAGGAGAGAAGTGTAAAGAGATAGTTAAGCCTTTTCCTGCCAACCCCACATACTCTGGAGGGGAGCTGCCGCTGCGGCACATGCATGTTCCTGCCTCATACTATTTTGACTCCACCTACAGGTAATTTGGCCTCACATACAACATAAAAACATTTTTCACATTATTTTCCAGGGCCAATTATAGTTCCCAAATCTACATATAATGTTGTGTTTGTACAATTGACTTGACCACAGAATCTAAATAGCATCCCTCCCTGGCCACAGACATTATGAGATTTGTCACTGAAATTCTGCAGTTTTTTACTTTTCGTGGTTGTCACATCTGCCTGGGCTGTTGAACGTGCATTTTTGTTTGTTTTTTCTAATAAATTAATAATCAAGTAACAAATTACATTCAGTTTAGGTGCATTATTAATGCTATATCACACAACTGTCCCAGCTTGGGCTTGAGACAAAGTGTGGGTTGTCTGTGTCATTGTTAAAATTTGTTTTCAGGGTTGGTTGGTATCTTATGTAGTGTCTTGTAGCAGCACAATGAATACACCTCTGGCTTACAGCAATAATGTACTGTGATTTCTGATCATTTTAAAAGAATTTAAGTCATAGTATATTGGTCTGTTTTGTTGCATTTGATTGCATTTTATCAACTTTTTATTTATTTATTTATTTTGAGGTTTTTTTCACTTTAAATTATTTCTTTTTTATGTATTCTATGACAAATCAGATTGACTATTTTTTATTTAAATCTAATGACATTTATCAGTTTGGTATTATTTCAATAAATTTAACATTGCTTTTCATCACATTGCCTTATAAAACCTTTATTTCTTATCTGCTATCAGTTTTTATTTATTCTACATCTCTACTTATGCTAAGAAAATTGTTAGTGAACCTTCAAAAGGGCTGGACATTACTGCCCCAAAATTAATTTAGCACCCCCACACCCCATTCAAAAATGCTCCCATGTGCCACTTAGACCTTCCACTTTCCATAAAATGCTCCCATGTGCCACTTAGACCTTCCACTTTCCATAAAATGCTCCCATGTGCCACTTAGACCTTCCACTTTCCATAAAATGCTCCCTTGTGCAACTTAGACCTTCCACTTTCCATAAAATGCTCCCTTGTGCAACTTAGACCTTCCACTTTCCATAAAATGCTCCCTTGTGCCTACAGGCTCCCACAAGCGCTTAGATGCCACATGTATTCCACAACTTCTCAGATGAAACCTCCCAATATGCCCCTCAGTCCTCTCCATATGCCATTCAGACGTCCCAACGTGCCCCCATATGTCACTCAGAGTTCCCAAAATGCCCTCTACATGCCACTCAGACCTCCTCATCCTCTACATGCCACTCAGACCTCCTCATCCTCTACATGCCTCTCAGACCTCCTCATCCTCTATGTGCCACTCAGACCTCCTCATCCTCACATGCCTCTCAGACTGCCCCACATGACTCACTCACTGGCTAATCCAAATATGGGTTAATCTAATAATCTAATTACATCTAATTATAGCCTAAAACATACCTTTAATCCAGAGTCCACAGAGAAAGGAGGGAGACCACATGGTACAGAATACGCTGCACTCCCTCCTACTCCTCTTATGTGCAGAATGACGTTCCTGCAAAGGAGGTCGAGTGAAGCAGAAGCTGACTGCTCTCAATCAGTCTAATTGTCTGCTTTATGACATAAAGCAAGGAAGAAGTCAGAGCGGTGACACAAAGCTGGGGGCTGCAGGTGAAGGCTTGTCCTGCTGCTGGTGGCCCCCACAAGCCACCTTTTTTCCCACCAGTGGTGCAAGCTGCTGGCATAACATGCTCAAGGCCGTCCATAACTACATATTAAAAAACCATGACATACATATGTAACAATATGAAGAGCACTACAGTACATACACATTACACATTCTTCAATTACTGACATGGAGGTGAATTGTAATAGGTAACTCCCTGTACAGAGGTGCAGCTGGACAGTGATTAACATTGTAATTCTCTCCATTACAATGTGCTAAAAACAGCAATCCAGGTTGCCAATTCAGTTCCCACTGATGTGCCACTAAAGCCCCCATAATTGCATTGGTGAAATAGTTTTTCCCGGGCTGTTCTGTTTCTGTACTTTTGCACTATAAAAAAGAGTCTCCATTCTAAAAGTTGGTTGTGAGCAGTAACATTATTGTGGCTTCTGATTGGTCAGCACGCTTACATACTCTTCATCTCATTCGTGAAAATCTGGTGCAGCACTACAGAAATGGAAGAGACGAGGGGAAACTTGTACAACATGCAGTTCCCAGGGCTGCAGTGTGGGGAAGGACAAGGACTAAACCAGAATGCCTTTTGCTATCATTTTCATTTAATTTGCCTTAATAAGAAAGCTGTTTTTGCAAGTCAATTGTGTGTTCAGAGAGACTTGAAGAAAGAACTGGTACTGTGAGCCGCTCCCATCCAAATGGGACACTGTGAATTTGCTACTCTCATCCCTTTTTTTTGTTCCTTCCCAGCATAAATCAAATCTTTTTCTGAAACGTTCTCTGCCAAAAACAAAGGCTGGGGCAATGACTCAGATGTTATTTGGAAGCCACTTTTAAAACTGAACTCCTTGGGCATATAATGGGCATTCTTTGCAATCGATTAATGTGGGGTTACAAATGTAGTGGCAGATCATTATTTTAAAGGCTGCAAATAACTTAGATGTACAAATGTGCTGAAATATTTTAATTTGAGGTATACATATATAGATGGCGTTAGTAATTAACTGGCAGTAAGATAAACATCTAAATAGGTTTGTGCAATTTGCATTTTAAGTAAGATTGCAAGTGCCAACCTGTTTCTCACATATTATTTTAATTTAAAAAAAACTGAACCTGTCACCATTTAATCAGTTTAATTAGTTTATGCATATACTGATGTTTATAGATGGTGGGCAGGCAAACTTACATGTGCACTGCAGGTTGTACAATGATAATATACAGTAAGAAACTGATGCATGAAAATGTGCAACATTGCTCCAGAAAAGTATAAAATGCACAATTACACATTTGTGGTTGATATCCATCAACACAGATGCCTCCCAATAGTTCTGTTATTAGTGGAACAAGGGGTGGAGTCTATAAGAGTGAGGAGAAGTGGGTGTGGCTTGGGCAAAAGATTTTACTTTGCCTCAGTTTTTAACTTTTAAATGTTTGGAGATATGCAGGTGAAACTGATAGACATGTTTTAGAATGATCGGTGGGCAAGGATGGTTCATTCGGGGGGTGTTTCTGGTATCGCGGCAGTGCAAGGTCTTTACAAGAAAAAGAAGAATGATGATTTTATTTTTATTTTTTTTCTTTCGCAACTTGCACAAAATATAAAGATGATTTCTAACAATATAAAACAGTATAACATTTGTTTGGGTAGGGTCACAAATACAAAAGTAATACATGATTTAGTTGATACATATGTACATTGTTATCTTCACCTGTCACCTGAGAGGAATGAGACTGATTCTGATTGGATGTTGCCTTATAAATAAACTATGATGATGATGAGGACGAGTAGGCAGATTAAGCACACATACTAGTAGGTTACTCTGTCTTTAACACACAGATAAATATAAAACATAATACTAAGCTTTTGGTCCACCTAAGCTCCATAGTTATCTATTCTCCCAGAATGTCCTTAATTAGGAGGAAACCTCCTGAACTCTGTCAGTTATCATGGAGAGTGTTTACCAGGTAGAAGGAGACAAGACTAGGATGGTAAAGGGGAGGGAAGAGGCAGATTGATGTAGACAATGTACAGTAATGGTGTACTGAGAGAGTGCCGGCGCAAATGTGTCTGATTCATGTCCTGGGTTTCTCTTAAGTACGTGTGCTTCAGCCGTATCATTTGCACCAGTTACAGGGCAGGTGTCGTCTGATAGTGATGACTAAGACAGCATAGTCTTTGTTTGGAAAAGTACATGTTTGCGTGCCACTAGCCAGCACACAACATGTGTATGCAAGTAAGATATGCAATAAAAATGCATTGTATACACAGAGCACATTAAGAACATCTTGATTTATGTTTTTAATATAAAAACAATTTATAAAAAATATTTTTTTTTTAAACCCACCATATTTTTATGATTTATGTTTATACTGTTTAGTTGTTCATTTATTATATAACATACATTTTTTTGTATGCCGTTCTGATGTGACCTTACACATATGCTTGTGTTATACTGGTCTGTCTGTTAACATACAACACATAACGTTTAGGCAGCGTGTAAATACACCCAGATTCAAATATAAAAGGCATCTTGAGACCTGTTTGGATTTTAAAACGGTCCGAACTACGCTCAAGTTCCATGTCTTTTTTTTGCATTCCAATTTGAATCTGGCCAAGAGTATCAGGTTTTACCGAAGTGATTAGCCTTGATGGTGAAATTGCTTTGCTTACATCATGACATGAATCCTATCATGAAGCCCCCACCCACCTCCTCTTTTCCTAGTTTGTCTCCAGCATCTTCTGGGTGCAAGGTAGAAAAAGTACACTCACCTGGACCAATAAACCACATTGAATAGGGACTATTGATCCCTGTGCAGACTGATGTTTCTTCCATGTCTGATCTGTGCAAACTCCACTAATAATGCAACAAATCACACATTGGAGATATATCATAGTTGCCTACTCTTCCGGAATGTCTGGGAGACTCCCGAATTTTTGGGAGTTCTCCTGGACTCCTGGGAGAGCAGGGAAACCTCCCGCATTGTGCCTTCTGTCACTCACCGGACTGTGAGTGCCATTTCTCCTGTGTTCAGGAACCGTGGCCGTCCGCCATCCTGAGGGTCTGCGCAAGTGCAGCCCTTATGAAACCTTCAGTACCTGTTGCTTTTAATTGATTGGATGATCAGGCAACCCTCCCTATTTAAACCACCTGTGATCATTACCTGGTTGCCTGATCTTGGAGTCTCATTCCCCATGAGCCTCTGAAGGTGTTCCTGTGTTTCCTCGTGTATTCAGCTCCAGCTAATTCCTGTCTACTTCGCTCCTGTGTTCATCATGCCTGCACTCAGCTGATTCCTATCTGCTACTGCTGCCGGATTCCAGTCCGCCTCAACTCTCCTGTGTTCATCGTGTCTGCACTCAGCTGATTCCTATCTGCTACTGCTGCCGGATTCCAGTCCGCCTCAACTCTCCTGTGTTCAGCGTGTCTGCTCTCCGCTGCCTCCGTTACTGCTGCCGGATTCTAGACCGCCTCTACTCTCCTGTGTTCAGCGTGTCTCCCCTCCGCTGCCTTCACTTCTACTGCTGGATTCCAGACCGCCTCTACTCTCCTGTGTTCAGCGTACCTTCCCTCCGCTGCCTCCGCTACTCTGCCGGATTCCAGACAGCCTCAACTCTCCCGTGTTCATCATGTTTCCAGTTTTACTTACTACTGCTTCCTGAGTATTGCTCCGTTGATTACTGGTTACCTTCCGTGCGCTGCACCAACCTGATTACCGCTTCCATCCTCCAGTGGTCTCTCCTCCTGCCGGCGTTAAGCCGTTCAGGTATCCCTGCACGTTTCCTTGACAGCCTGCTCTCCTGAACCGCGGTATGCATACTTTCCATTGACTTTGCTATTGTATTGCATATCCGTCTGGACTGTGTTGTGTTCATCTCCGGAGTCTTCTATCTACTGAAGCTATTGTTACTATTGACTTTGTTTCCTATTACCTGGATCGCTATAGTGACTTTGTATACTTCAAGCAGCGCTTGTCAGTTATTATTGTATTGTGGATATCATCGTGGGATCAAGTTCTGTGTGCCCCGTGTATCTTCTGCATTACATTCATCTCCTCGTGTCCCTCCTCACATATATATAGCAGTGGTACAACTTGCTGACGCAGACCACTGACTCCTGTTTCCCATTGGCACCAGTTTCAAGTATCCTCTCACATAAGCAGTGGTACAACTTGCTGTACGCAGACCACTGACTTCCCCGTTACCTACTTGCACCTGGAATCCATTCCTTCACTATAGACAGTGGTACAACTTGCTATACGCAGACCACTGACTTTCACTACCTCCTCTCTACTCCTGGACATTCCTCCTCACTATAGCAGTGGTACAACTTGCTGTACGCAGACCACTGACTCTCCTCGCGTTTCCTTGTCCATCTGGTTCCTCGTGTACATACATCTAAGTCATTACCAGTTGCTGCTAGTCATAGACTTTCCTTGAGCATTCTCTCACCATCTGCTGAGTCTCCTGTTCCGTTGTCACCCTGCTACCAGAGGACCATAGTACCAGCTATATTACTCTGGTAAGAACATCATCTGGTGATATCCTGGGCAAAGACTCCTAGTGCCCGTGACACCTTCTTCGTTGGTGAAGTGGGTGGGGGTGGGGCTAAATGTGCCATCCTGGCCCTGCCCCCTTTTGTAATAGGCTAATATTGATAAAGTTTCACAGGGGTGGGCCTAACGGCACCACCCGTGTGGCTACGTCCCCATGATGGAGCCCCCTCCTAGAGCTCATACTGCCAGAGTGGGCAAGTATGAGATATATTTATCAGAATTTATTTTAATTTATCAGGCTGTTTTACCTAAAAAAAAAAAAAAAAGTTACAGAAAAGCTGCTTATATTCCCTTGTTTTATTATGTCTCTGAGGTCATATCACTCTTAAGACAGGTCGTGTTGTATGAGACACAACAGAAGAGTATAAAACTCCTAGTTGAGCTGCAGACACTACATTACCAGGTGCATCGTATAAAATCAACAAGTATAATATTACACAAGGAAAACGCATATGTAGACTGTGTCTCTGTAGAACAGGCTTCATTTTTCTCTGAAGTTTTTCCTTTAAGGAAATGTGCTAGACATCGAGACAGTGACTTATTTATTGTGTTATCAAAATTAGCATTTTCAGTTTTCCTTTCATAATTTTTCTTGCGTAGAGAATCTGGTAATGAGATTATAGGCGTATTATACAATGAGAAAAGGTCACAAAGCCAAAGAGTAAATGTGACCACATAAGCATCTGCTCTGTGCCTGAGCATAACACGCCATACCCATTTATTCATACCAACTGATGCATTACTGAAATTCTTTACGGCACAGCCAAGTGACATATATTTATGTAGAGTGTATATTAATATACAAACAACACAGGAAATCCTGAGACTAAATTTTACATCCAGGATTTCTATAAAAACACAGCTGTAGTGACAGACTTTTACGTAAGTGTGCATGCGTTTCGTCAATTTGGCTCTAACCAGTTGGTTCTCTGCCTTTAATCAAGATAGTTCTGAGGCTTCCCCTTAATTACATAACTGCACAAACAAGATGACAGTGTTTACATGGAATTTCAAGTAAAGGTCTCCTCTGGTCATGCCAGAAAACACTGCCTTGAAACAACAAATTTAATATATAAAATAATGTGTGTTGTGTGTATGTATATGTATATATATATATATATATATATATATATATATATATATATATATATATTGTAACAAAAGGAGGCATTTATCTGGCAATATGCAGAGAAAGCAGGGAAGTAGAGTAAAACATTGGCACAGTTATGTACCTAGGTGGAGATTAAACCAGGTAAAAACATATGTGTAGTTTAAAATTGGTTTACTTACATGATTTAAAAGCTGCTTCCTCTCAGCAAACAGACAGGGTGGGTCTGATAGTCTAAACAGAGCCAGGGATGGGCGTTTCCTTTTAAAGAGAAGGTGGGTGTATCCAGGCCCGGCGCTCCCATTAGGCAAGGTTAGGCAATTGCCTAGGGCGCCGGGCTCTGCAGGGCGCCTCGAAATAAAAAAAAAAACGGAAATCCACGGGGAGGAGAGGAGGGAAGGGGCTATTGAATCTTACCTGCATGAAGCTGCTCCTATCTGCTCTGTCTTCTCCCCTCCGCTCACTGACAGTGACAGGCCATGATGATGTCATCATCACGGCCCGACAGTGTCTGTGAGTGGAGGGGAGAAGACAGAGTAGAGAGGAGCAGCTTCATGCAGGTAAGTTAAAAAAAGACATGGGGAGGGGTGGGGAGGGAAGCGCAGCGGCGATTTTTAAAGGGGGGGGCGATTTTTAAAGGGGGGGGGGCGATTTTTAAAGGGGGGGGCGGCGATTTTCACACTGTGCCTAGGGCGCCAAGGACCCTAGCACCGGCGCTGGGTGTATCACCTGTCCATCAAGCTAGGCCTGTGGGAGGAGTGTCAGGTATAAAACCCTGCTTGTTTCATTGTTCAGGGAGATCAACGCTGGGCTAGCTGGCTGATCTGGACAGAGAGCTGGACTATGTATAGTAAGCGTTGAGGGTCTCCATAATTGCTGTGCAAGTATACGGTGTCAAAACATTATTACCATCCTGACAATAAAGAACCATAAAAAGGAAGTTGTACGCGTGTGCTTCTGCAGTAGCGGGCTCTTGCCACAATATATATTAGGGATCTGCACCGGCCACTTTTCGTGTTTTGGGTTTTGGGTTCTGATTACCTTCAGGTTTTGGGTTCTAATGGGTTTTGCCAAAACACCCCCCTCAAGGTTTTGGGTTTTGGGTTCTGATTTTTTTTTAAAAAAGAATAAAAACTGCTAAAATACAGATTTTTTTTTTGTTTTTTCACTCCTACGATATTATTAACCTCAATAACATTCATTTCCACTCATTTCCAGTCTATTCTGAACACCTCACAAAATTGTTTTTAGGCCAAAAGGTTAGGAGAAAGTGGTTCTTGATCTTTCCCTACTTTATCCTCCAAATTTTTGTTCTCCATTATATGCAGCACAAGAGAGAGTACCCCTAAACCACACACACTTGGCAAAGGCTTTAAAAATTATATGCGGCACAGGAGAGTACCACTGGACTGGAGTTATACAGCAGTACCACTGGACTTATACGGCAGGATCAGTGAACTTATATAGCAGTACTACTGGACTTATACGGCAGGATCAGTGGACTTATATAGCAGTACCACTGGACTTATACGGCAGGATCAGTGGACTTATATAGCAGTACCACTGGACTTATACTGCAGGATCAGTGAACTTAGTTATATAGCAATACCACTGGACTTATACTGCAGGATCAATGAACTTAGTTATATAGCAGTACCACTGGACTTATACTGCAGGATCAGTGTACTTAGTTATATAGCAGTACCACTTTACTTATACTGCAGGATCAGTGAATTAGTTATATAGAAGTACCACTGGACTTATACTGCAGGATCAGTGAACTTATATAGCAGTACCACTGGACTGGACACAGGACAGCACCACTGGAATTATGGCAGCACCACCACTGGACTGAGCAGGACAGAGCACAGGACAGCACCACTGGACTGAGCAGGACAGAGCACACGACACCACCACTGGACTGAGCAGGACAGAGTACAGGACAGCACCACTGGATTGAGCAGGACAGAGCACAGGACACCACCACTGGAATGAGCAGGACAGAGGACACCACTAACACACACTCCCTCTTCCCTGATCAATGCCTGAGTGAAGATGGCGGCGGCAAGCGGGGACTAATATGAATCCGGATCTCGCGAGATCCGACGGCGGGATTATGACATTTTGCCTCGTTTTGAGTTTTGCGATCGGCGGGAATACCCGAACAGTGCTCAGATTAGGCTCAGATCGGCACTGTTAGGGGGTGTTCTGATTTCTAAAATCCGAGCCCGCTCATCCCTAATATATATATATATATATATATATATATATATATATATATATATGTATGTGTGTGTGTATTTATAAGCATAAGTGCATATATATGCGGATTTATAGCTCGTCTAAGGTAAATATGGGAAAATGGGTGGCGCATCCACTCTTTCCTCCATGTTTGCCTGCTCTTGATCAATGTGCATGGAGTGGCCAAAGGAGGACTTTGGGCAGAGCTACAGCATGCACATGTGGTAATGAGATTAAACCATGAAGCGTGAGCACCAATATCCTCTGCTACGTCTGAGGTGGTGAAAGTCACATCTGCTCTGATTTTGTTTTATATATAAGAAACACTTATTAAATGGAAAACGGTAGAAAGAGATGCTAGCTTGGATAGGGGTCCCATGGGGTAAGTACAGCGCAGGTCCCCAATTCATCAATCCAAAATTGGCTGCACCAGTCATTTATTTTCATTTAGAGATGTGCAGAGACCCTCGTGTTTTGGCTTTGGTCTTGGTTCTTGGTCTTGGTAAAATCATGTTGATGTTTTGGATTTGATTTTGGCAAAACCAAAACCAAATGTGTTTTGTTTTTCGCTTTGGATCTGGAGTTCTTTAAAAATTGTCAAAAACAGGTAAAATCACGTCAGTGGGAACAAAAACCCACCCCCACTGTAAAATGACGCGTTTTGCGTCATTACGTCACGGGGGCGGGGCCAAAACGGCACGATTTTCGGAGCACCACCCCCTGCACGCCCACCTTCACCCGGCAGCTCCCGGAAGCCAAATATAAAATGTTGCCAGGTATGGTTTTGGAGCAAAGCTGTGTCATATATAATACCTAAATAGTGCATATAACAATGTTCTGCGCAAAAAACAGAGCGCTGTGGTTCAATGTACAACATAAAGCTTTATGTGTTTACTGACCACACAAACATGACACATTTACTTTTAACAGTTTTTTCAAGCTGACAATGTTTTTAACGTTTAAAACAAAATGTATCTTTCACTTACAGATAACTAAGCCGATAAGGAAATACCTTTCAGCGCTGCAAACAGAAGAATGACTTTATCTAAATTTAGCTGGTCAATACTAGTTCCACAGGTTTGCAAAACACTAGTAATTACAAAGGGCAAGAAATGACCTGTAAACAAGTGTGTGCAGAATTTCTCTTAACTTGTAGCTAGAGAGCTACTTCTGCACATACATATCTGCATATTTTGCACGTCTGCAAAAAAGCACTGGATTACCTAATGATATTTTTGCTTTTTGTTATTAGTGGATATAAGTTTATTTCCGACCACTTACAGCAACCTTCCAAAAGTGCAGGAAATTATACAGCTGCTCTTATATTAACATTAAACAACTCAAACAAGTGTACCAAGTAACTATGTATTTTCAATATTTCACATTTCTTAATTTAAATCATAATGGTGCATTTGATAGCACCCTATTGTGTTCAGTCTTCACCTCTTGGAATATTTACAGCAGCAGAGATTTTATCAGGAGATGAATGATTGTGTTAATGGCAGGGGAATTTTTATGACATGAGAAGAGACATCAAGACATGCAGACTGAGAGTTCGATAAATGAAGGAGCGGTTAGTAGAATGGCTCTTCTCAAATGCACCTCTGCATAAATTCAGAGTTCCAGAATCCAACTTGTATTATACTGCTTTCTGGTTCACATGATAGCACACTAAGTAGTATTCCTTTATATGTATCTAAGAGTAAGCACTGATTCTCAATTAAAATATAAGTTAAGAAGAAATGCCTTTCTTATTACATCTACACACCATCCTTTGTCCAGCCAAAATGTATTTGCATCTGCAATGCCACTATCTACATAGATGCCATCAGGATGCACAATGTCACAATATACAAACTAAGCTGTGGTGTTGCGGCACTTGCTCCTCATAGTAAATGCTGACATTTTTTTAGACTACTTACAGGATACCTATATTGGTTACTACAACTGGGGAGTCTTTCCAAGTACCCATTAGCTAATGAGTAAAATGGTACATCGTAATTACTCCTAAGAATTACAATGAAGGAAATAGGTTGGCGACAGAGATTCTTATCTGGGTTATCATATGTTGGAGGTGGAGACCAAGTATGGAGATATAGCTACCTGGATATTTTCGCCATAGGGTACACCAGTTTGTATTTGCACTTCTGCTACCAAGTTACTTATGCACATGACTCCTATGGACTATTTCAGTTTCAGTATTCTACTGGTGTCTTATGATGGAAAGCTAAACTTTCTTCCGAGCTGCCTAATGCTTTGCATGCATGAATTCTTCTACTAGAACTATTTAGGTTAGGTACACACTAAAGGTTTTTCAGCCAATTATCAGGCCAAATACCCGATAAACGACGGTTTAGCCCGTTATCGCATTAGTGTGTATACTTGTACGATAAATGACAGTCGTTCCAAAGTACCGATAATCGTTTCATTTGATTGGTCGGTAGGACTAAAAATCTCGTTCCAATAGCCTTCCGATCCTGCAGTGTGTATGCACTCACACGACTGTCTGCCCAGAGAGAGAGTAGGAACCTGTCACTGTGTTTGTGTTGTTAAATGTAGAGAGTGCTATAGGTGGATTAATTTGTCTGTTCGTTCTGAGACTGACTGTTTCGCTTCAGAGTCACAGAAGCAAACATAATTTATAACGACATTGTGGAGAAGTCGAAGTTTATTTTGTGTGTTATAATCAGTGTGACAGGAATGACCGAATACACTGCTCTTAAACCAAATGAAGAGCACAGATCAGAAGGTAAATCGTGTATATAGTGTACACATGAATCGGTAGACTGTTCGGAAATTCAGTCATAGGTAAAATCGTTGTAGATAGCACATTGGTTGGAAAATTCTGTAGTGTTGTACCTAGCCTTGCTAACCAGACAGTTTCATCCCAATTTAGCATAGCAGCCAATAACCCACCAAAGGGCTGAGTCCGGCACTCACAGGAAAAGAAGATCAAGGTAGCTATATGAATCAATATTCTATAAAATGGCTAATCCCCCCTGCAGCTCATTAAGGGCCTATTGAAACCCAAGAGGATACAAGAACACCTGGAAAGAAAATGGCGCTGAGGAAACTAGCCAACAACATAGACATAAATATGTACAATAAATAGAACAAAAGATTGAAGAGATTGGTTCATTCACAAATAAAAAAATATTTAATACAAAACACTATAAAATGAGTACATAAAATATGTATAAATTATTAAACGAAGAATAACTATCTGATGGTATAGTTACTGCAAAAGAGCTCCCTAACTCAGGAGCACAAATCATATAGTATAATCCACCCAGAGTCCAATAGGTCCTCTTCTAGGGCCCTCCATAAATTTAGAGAATACAAAAATCCTCAGATGGTATCATATATATGGAGAAACGATCCCCACAAATTTATAGGAGTGGAGCTCGAATTAAAAGTCCTCCAAGATAGGGTTAGCACTGTGAAAGCTTAACAAGGCAGCGCTGTATAGATCCACAACCTGATCCCCGACAGGATAGCGAGAAAAGAAACAAAATCGAATCCTCCATATTACCATTTATAAGCTTTTTGAAAGACATACACAACATACCATAAACTTGGGACAATGTTACTCATTATATGTATAAAGATAAGTCAAAGGAGAAGCACAATGCTGTAAAACATTCAAGGTCAGTAGCAGGAATGGAATTGAAAGACCTTGAAATGTCAGATGCTTGCTATGTTCTTTGTAGCAGAGACAGATTAGACAACCTTTGAGCGTAAGTTAACAACCTTAAGATCACCTGCGGAGTGGTCACTCACATGTCTGAGACCCGTTACCCATGTTCATTAATCATGCATTTGCACTCCAAACTCTAGATTTATAAATATACATGTAAACATATGAATGGGTTAATGCACATATTTTATGTGATATGCACTTTTTTTTATTCTTTAATGGCAAGTGCTGAAATTCTACTTTTACAAGGACACGTGTCTAAAAACTTGTGTTCTACATTGCATTGTCAGATGTGTATTAGTCATAACGTAAGCCGTGTTTTGTGCTCTCCTACGCACTATGCGCAGTGATGCGGCACCATATAAATAAAAGATAATAATAATGTGGGATAGTTTACTTGTGATTACTTATGTGTATTGCTCTTACATTTTGCACTCCAAGAGCCAACAAAACGATAGGTGCACACTCCCTAGCGCATACCTCCCATTCGTCCCGATTAAGTGGTTTGGAGGGGAGGACAAAAGGGTGCAGCCTAGCTCTTCAGAGCGCTAAGCATGCCCTCGGGGATGGGGCCCTACTCAAATTGGCCGTGGCTACTTCCCCATTACCGTAATAACGGTAATAGTGTTACAGTAACGCGGCCAATTGAAATCCCCCCTAAAAGTCCATTAAAGATTTGCAGACATATTAGCCTATTATAATAATAGGTAGTTTGTAATGGGTTATTAGGTTACTAGGTTAACTCTAAGTAACTGGTGATCTTGCTAGTTTTAATAATGAAAAAAGCATTACATTAGGTTTGTTTAGCATTAGCATATTAGAGTATTGGGTATTAGCTTATTAGGTATAAGAGTATTGGGTATTTACGTTTTAGAGCTTTGTTTGTTATTTATGTGTTAGGTCATTTTTAAATTAAAAAATCTTTGGCCATTACACAAGTTTAGTGTTAGGTATTTAGATTTTATAGGCTCAATTTGCTAAATAATAATAATAATAATAATAATAATAATAATAATAATAATAATAACAGTTTGTGGCTTCCCCCACATAGGCAATTGCAATATATTCCTCTGTACATGGCACAGTCTGGCATTAATGCGCATACTGACAATATGTACTCTTGATTACATGAAACTTATATAGAAATTGCAGTCAATATTTATGATTAAGTCTGAATTATGGCCTTATTGGTACACACATATTATTCATCATATGCACATATATTTAAAGGTGATGCCAAGGTAATGATATAAAATGTGAACAATATTATTAGTCTACAATGTCTCCACTGTCAAGAAATGAAAGAAAAGGAATGAAAAATCTATACCCTCCAACAAAATACGTTAATGGATATTACTATTTTACACGCAAACTAGATGCAAAGCAATATAACCCAAGTAAGAGCACCAGGTATGGTATAAAATGTATATGTGAGAGTGGCAAAGACTATACATATGCCTTCAGGGTTTATGAAGGAATAAACCATCATCTGGAGCCACCGGGAGGGAAGGGGTATGCAAGTGAAACGCAAGTATGTGGGCCTGCCTTAAACCGGGTGCATATGCTACTGGTTCCAACCTGCACAGATGTTAAGAGGTGTACTGCTCAGCATATGTGTGTAAATACAATAATTTTACTTCAACTTCGTGGGGTAAATGTATCAAGCGTTTCAGGCAGGTTTGAAGTTTCCCTTTACAAGGCAGCACCGCTTGAAATTTAATCGCCGAACACGCTGAACACGCGGGTGTTGAAGAACCCGCATGTTCATACATTTACCCCCAGATGTTAAAATCAAATCTAGCTATTCAAAATGTATTACCATAAAAAGCTAGTATTTAAAAATATTCAAACTGCACCTACCTGATTATGTTGCTGATTCTAATAATGAGTTTCTGGTGATTTGGGACTCTGGGGCATTTGCAATAACAGTTTAGAGCTGTAAAATCAATGTGGATTTAATGCTCTTTTAGAAAGAAAGTCCTTTCTGTCCCCAAAAAACTGTGCATTGGTAAGTAATAAATGATCAGTTAAAGTGACAGAGGATTCCATTTATCAATTCTTGACCAATTTGGGTATTAATTATCTATTTATCAAATTAGCCTAGCTGGGACAGCACCTGTGAAAAATGATGAAGCAAGCTATAAATCGGTGATTCCGTCACAAATACTGAAAATGGATTTAATCTGGCAGAATGGAAAGATCATCCTGCTGTAGTATTGCAAGTTTACACAGACAGACGCTTGGGGACCTATTTATTAATTAATAGGGTTCTGCCCCATTAATTGTCATCTGTCATCACAACGAAAGTAACCCGGGACAACGCATCCAATAGGAGCTTGTCCCGGTGATGACTTTACTTACCTTAAAACTGCCGTTGTCTGTCTCTTCTCTCCCGTCACTATTGCGTAGAGGCTTTGCACATGCTTTGCTTTTCGGAAGTTGCTAAAATTTCCCAGACAGCAGTCCTATTGACTATTATGGGGACTGCGGTTAATGAGGTACTTTCCCTAATGCAGGACATATGTCTGATATCTTCTGCGTTAGGCTTTTAGTAAATGAACATTTTACTTAAAAATGTCTAAACCACACAGATAAAGCAGTTTCCGCATGGTTGAGGACTTCATAAAAAGCTGAGCCCAATAGGTAGATTAAGGTGTCAGAACACAGTGTTTTAGTGGTTGACAATCACTGAGTGGCAAGTGATCACTGCATACGGAAGCTTAGATTGGACAGGTTGTGTGAGGAAAGTGGTGTAATTTACGGTGGTAGTCATTTTATTGGCACTGACTATGCTGACAAACCTTACACCTACTTAAAATACCGAAAACTGTCAGAGCGACAAGCTGAAAATATGGACTAACCATATCACAGACAGGATCTGTTTCCGGCATGTTTAATTAGCTCTAGACCTAAAATGCGAATTGTAGAAATATCTACAGCAAGAAATGACATCAGTCGTAATGGCCATAGTGAAAATGACGCTTTTAAAGCGGCAATGGCTGGACCCACTGCCTGGATTACATTATAGAGGCGGTGGGGCCAGCCATTGCCGCTTTAAAAGCATAGTCAGTGCCGATAAATCCTACCACACCAGTAATTTATGTAACAGACAAGAGAGTGGGTGAGAGTATTTATATAATACAGGATACAGGACAGATCTTTAAATGCAATACTTAAATTGTATAATGTGGGGCTATAAGGAGGTATTTTATTATTTTATTATTTTATTACAATATCATAATCATCATCATTTATTTATATAGCGCCACTAATTCCGCAGCGCTGTACAGAGAACTCACTCACATCAGTCCTTGCCCCATTGGAGCTTACATTCTAAATCCCCTAACATACACACAGAGAGAGAGAGAGAGATAAAGTATGGTTAATTATGATAGCAGCCAATTAACCTACCAGTGTGTTTTTGGCATGTGGGAGGAAACCGGAGCACCCGGAGGAAACCCACGCAAACACGGGGAGAACATACAAACTCCACACAGATAAGGCCATGGTCGGGAATCGAACTCATGACCCCAGTGCTGTGCGGCAGTAGTGCTAACCACTAAGCCGCCATGCTTTAAAGCAGGGTTGTCCCAGCCCGCCTGCAAATGTGGCCCAGTGGTTGTGGCAAGGGGGCAACGCTGTTAATGAAAAAAATATCCTGCAAAAAAAATAAAAATAAAATACTTACCTTGCGGTCACGTCAGCTGGCGCTCCGGCTCCCTCCCTGGTCTCCTCCTCCGTGCGGTGCTCGCAGTGAATGTTGGGGGATGACGTCATCACACCCGACATCCATTGCGTAGCGCAGCACAGAGGAGTCACCCGCGCGAACTATCAGCAGCAGTGAAAGATTATCCAGTATCTTATTGTTGTTACTCTGAATTTGGACTTTCTGCACCATGCAATTATGAACTAGCTGTGTTCTCTGTATGTATCTAATATAAATATTAAGAGATGATTGTATTTTTAATATTTTAAACCATTTTAAATGTGCAGTGCTGAGTAGGGTGAAATTATCACCCACTGTTACCCTCATCGGAGGCTGCTCCATGAGGCATTTTTCCCGCCACCCTATCTTTAAATCTCTGTAGATTTCTATTAGTCCTCCTGATGCTACCTATATCGGTGACCATTTCAAACTGGTCAATAAAAAAAATGATTCCTGGGTGCAGAAAGAGAGGAAAAAAAAGTTTGGCATTTAATTCCCAGAACTCCACAAAGGGGCAGATGCAGGTAAGTTAAATTGCAGCTGGTAATGGGACTACTGCTTTAATCATGATTCTGCAACAGGTTTCCTAACTCTTACTAACTTCATTTCCAAGTAAGTTTAATATGTTAACTATGTTTTCTATGTTTTTTTGGATGATCAGCTATCATTAGTGTTAGTGTATTTTATGTGCGGCCCAAACCAACTCGTCGTCTTCCAATGTGGCCCAGGGAAGCTAAAAGGTTGGACACCCCTGCTTTAAAGGGTGAAGAGGAGCATATTTGGCAATGATGTTTTGAGCAGTTTTTGTGTAATGAGCAAGTGGTGACATGCATGAGAATGGGGACGCACTTTGGCATCTTTGCTTTGGGTACCAAAGTGCCTTAACCCACCATGGATGTACAGATCGGATTATAATATGCAAATCCTTTGCTCACAATTTATAAACATTTCATGCAGTTTATCAAGAAGCATTGAAATGTTTATTCTGTGAGGTACGTGTACATGTGCCATGACATTTGTTCTTAAAAATAATCTTTCTAATTAGCACCCTTTCATAATAGTTCTGTATATTTTGGCACATGTTTCACCTAAAAAGATATCTTTATCTGCTACTGAAAACAGGGACCTGTCTGCATGCCAATGTTGTCACAAGCCATTTTCCACTGCCTTCTAAAAAAATTATTTAAACAACTCAAAATCTTATCTCTGTCTGGATTATAAGACCTTTGTTGAACAGTAAAGCAGCCAGTACAGACACGGTAACATATCGAGAAAGCCACAAAAGTAAGATAGCCAAACCAAGTCAAAGGAAACTGTATCTCTATACTCTTTTATGTACAGTAGCGATGCCGTTTTATAGCCTAAATATTATCGCGCTGCACCCACACTATCCGGCTTGGAAATGTTCCCGTGAAATGGAAATATCAAAAGCCACATACATGAAAAAGAGCTATTGCACTAGGTAGAATTATCTTCATGTACTTTTCCTGTGTTTAAGTGAACTGGCTGCAGCATCAGAATTCAGTGATTTCATCAGTTGGCAAAAAGAAGCAGGTATTATATTCACATTCAAGAGGTGCAGCAAGATCATGTTATACATAACACAGCTTCGTAACGGAATGTTTTTTTGCTAAATATAAAACTCAGGTTGATGAACAGAGAAAAATGGTTTCCATCAGTTACAGATATCAACTGAAAATAAATTAAGAAAGCTCAAAGCCCTTATTATGCACCGTTTAAGCATGTTGTCACCTCTCAGTTTCTCTATACAAGAATTAGTTAGTCCTATTTTGAGTGCCTTTGGGAGGAAAAGACCAGGGGGCTCATTTAAAGCTGGATACAATTTCCATCTAAAATGCAGATGTAAATTGCATCCAAAAAAAAAGACACATTTTACAGCCAGATGCATCTTAGCTAGTTGTCATCATCATCAGTTTGTAACTTACACCAGTGGTCGAGCACCCCACAAGTTTCCCGTCTTCTAATAGTCACATGTTCGTCTGAGGCTCAGTCTACATACTTCGCATTTGCTTACACACACCATTACATCATACTTGCCAACTCCCAGATTCCGGGTAGGTATGGCAGCCTTCCCAATCTGGAGACTTCCTAGTGAAGTGGGCAGAATTAGATCCAAAATCCCACGATTCTCAGGGAATCACGGCATTTGACCCCGCCCCCCCCTATATAATGATGCGTTTGCAGCCAAAATGACGCAATTTGCTGAGAGATAAGGCAATGATAAGGCCATGGTCGGGAATTGAACTCATAACCCCAGTGCTGAGAGGCAGAAGTGCTAACCACTAAGCCACCGTGCTGCCCACTCCTGATAGTTCCTCAAACTTTTAACTTTTAACACAACAATATGTCTATGAAAAGTCGCTGCTGGATGGTCGGTCTTTTGTTAATCATTTAAAACTTGTCTAGTGTGTAAGCATGAATCGCCCGAGCAATCGGGCCGACAGTCGTAGGTATAATCGTTGTAGATAATACATCGGTCGTAAAATTCTCCAATGTGTACCCTGCCTAACATTGTTCAAAGGTGCAAGTGTACACTAAACTTTTAAATCAGCAATTTCTGTTCCTTGTCTAACTTACTCTAGATAGGCAAATGCTCATTACTTATATGTTGCTGACGGTTGCTGCATATTTGCACAGGTCAACTGTAAACACTGATTCCTAATCATCCATTACACTAACCTAAAACTACTCTATCTATAGCTAAGAACTGATAATGTATGGTAAACGCAGTCATAGAAGTACTATCCTGCTATAAGGGAGTATATGACTAATGTTCAGAAATTGGTAAATTGTCAGAATCACTAGGTGGAATTGATGATACCTGCCAGCAGTTGGCGCTACTGAGTACTGTGGCGCGGAGCCTAACACGCCCCTGGTTTTCACCAGGAACCCCCGCAAGGAGGTATGGACTTCGCTGCAAGGGACGAGCAGGCCGCGGCCCTCAGTATCAGTCAGCTGGCGAGGTAACAATTGAGGCAACGGTGAGAGCCCACCAGGATGCAGGATGGAAGAGTAGTCAGCAAGCCGGGTCAAAACCAGAGGAACGGATATAGCCAAATCAGAAGCAGGAGAATGGTCAGGAAGCCGGGTCAATACCAAATATCAGTCAAAGCCAGAATCAGGAACCAAGGAGAAGTCAGGAACAAGCCGGGGTCAGAATCCAAATAATAGCAACACAGGAACAAACGCTGGAGCAAGGCTGAAGACCTAATACTCTGGCACTAGACATGTGTCAGAGGCTGCCTTATATACCCTAAGGTGCCTCCTGATAGGGTTAGGGAGATTTTGGCGGTAAGACATGCTGGCTGCAGATAGGTGAGCAGAGATAGCTTCCGGCTGCTAGGCAACAGGACGGGGTTGCTTGGAAGGTGCAGGCGTCCGTCTCCTGCACCAAGTGTCAGTGCGGAGACGGCGCCTGACAGTACTCTCCCCTTTCTTCTTTTTCAGGGCTTGCAAGGTCGCCTCTCTCTCCTTCTTGAATTTGGCCAATAAGCGAGGGGCATGTATCTCTTGTATATCGATCCAAGATCTCTCCTCTGGGCCATAACCCCTCCAGTCAACAAGATATTGGTGGCAACCCTTGGAGATCCGGAAATCCAGAATCTGATTGATCTCATATTCTTCCCCATGATCAGTCTTTACTGGGACCGGGGGTGGTGTTCTTTTGACAAATCTGTTGAGAACGAGGGGTTTAAGTAGAGCAATATGAAACACATTGTGAATCTTGAGTGATGGAGGAAGAAGGAGTTTGAATGTCACGGGATTTATAACTTGAGTTATTTGAAATGGTCCGATATAACAGGGTGCGAGCTTCATGGTGGGAACTCGAAGTCTTAAATTCCATGTGGATAACCACACTTTGTCCCCAACTCGAAGTCTGGGGACTGGTCTACGGCGACGATCGGCGCTAGCTTTGTAGCGTTGGGAAGAATCCAATAATTTGGACTTCGCCTGAGACCATATTTGAGAAAAGTCCTAAATGAGATTCTGCACGGCCGGCATCGCTGAACCAGGTTGGGAAAGTTCAGGAAGGAGAGGGTGAAACCCATAGGTAAGAAAAAATTGGAGACGAACCAGTAGATACATGCACCTGGTTATTATGAAAAAATTCTGCCCAACACAAGAAACGACTCCATTCAGCCTGATTACCCGAAGAGTAGGTCCTGAGAAATTGTTCCAAGTCTTGGTTGACCCTCTCCGTTTGGCCGTTGGTTTGAGGGCGGTACCCTGAGGAAAACTTTAGATTGACCCCCAACTCTCTGCAGAATGATCTCCAGAACTTGGACACAAACTGTACTCCTCTATCCGAGATAATATCCTTGGGACAGCCGTGAAGACGGAAAATCTCCTTGATGAAGAGGTTAGCAAGGATAGAAGCCGAAGGAAGTCCCTTGAGAGGTATGAATTGTGCCAACTTGGAAAATCTATCCACTACCACCCAGATAGTTTTGAATCCATGGCTAGCTGGTAAATCGGTGATGAAATCCATAGAAATACTAGTCCATGGTCTCTCCGGAATAGGAAGTGGTACCAAGGGTCCTGCAGGAGACTGCCTAGGTGTCTTGTGTCTGGCACAGATTCCACATGCGGCAACATAGGCCTTAACCTCCGCCCAGATAGAGGGCCACCAATAATGCCTAGAAATCAACAAGAAGGTCTTCTTAACACCCGCATGCCCGGCAAACAGAGAATCATGGGCCCACTTGAGAGCCTTAGGCCGAAGCCTGGAAGTGAGAAAGGAGCGACCAGGAGGAGGAACCTTGGTTGAAGTTCTGGTGAGGGCCACAATGGTAGTAGGATCCAAGATGGTTCTGGGGGTGGGGGCGGGTTGAAGATCTTTATCATCAAATGACCGGGAGAGAGCATCCGCCCTGATATTCTTAACCCCAGGTCGAAAGGTCAAAATGAGATTAAAACGGGCAAAAAACAAGGACCAGCGGGCCTGACGTGGGTTAAGACACTGAGCTGTTTGCAAGTACGTTAAGTTCTTATGGTCCGTGTAGACAGTAACAGGATGCTCAGCCCACTCTAGCAAATGTCTCCACTCCTCTAGTGCTGTTTTGATGGCCAATAACTCTTTATCCCCGATACCATAGTTTAATTCGCTGGAGGTAAATCTCCTGGAACAGAAACCACAGGGATGAAACTTTCCATCGGAATCTTTCTGTGAAAGAATGGCTTCTATGCCAATGGAGGATGCATCAACTTCAACAAAGAAAGGCAGAGAGAAGTCAGGTTGTAGCAAAATAGGGGCGGAGGAGAACGCCCTTTTTAATGACTGGAAGGCCCTGAGGGCTTCGGCAGACCATAATTTTGCTGCTCCCTTGCGGGTGAGAGCAGTAATGGGAGAGATGAGTGTTGAAAAGTCTTGGATAAAGTGCCGATAATAATTGGCGAAGCCAATAAAGCGTTGGATCGCCTTAAGGCCCAATGGTTGTGGCCAATTGAGAATGGCAGCCACTTTCTCAGGATCCATGGAAAGACCAGCACCGGACACAATATATCCCAGGAAGTGGACCTGAGAGGCTTCAAAGACACACTTCTCCAGTTTGCAGTAAAGGTGGTTGGAAAGTAGTCGAGAGAGAACCTCCTTGACGTGACCTCTATGGGATTCTAAGTCTCTGGAGAATATAAGTATGTCATCCAGATAGACAACAACTGAGAGATAGAGTAGGTCTCGGAAGATGTCGTTAATAAACTCCTGGAAGACCGCTGGGGCATTGCATAGGCCAAAAGGCATCACCAGGTATTCATAGTGGCCATCCCGAGTGTTAAAAGCGGTCTTCCAATTATCGCCCTCACGAATCCTAATCAAATTATAGGCGCCCCTGAGGTCTAGTTTGGTGAATATTGTGGCACCTTTGATCTGATCGAATAACTCGGAAACCAGGGGTATAGGGTACCTGTTCTTCACGGTAATGGCATTGAGTAGTCTGTAGTCGATGCATGGTCTTAGAGAACCATCCTTCTTCTTTACAAAAAAAAATCTTGCACCGGCAGGTGAGGAAGATTTTCTAATAAATCCTCGTTCGAGGTTTTCAGATACATACTCGGTCATGGCTCGAGTCTCAGGGAGGGACAGAGAGTACATTCTGCTACGAGGAATCCTTTCTCCAGGAATAAGTTCAATGGAACAATCACAAGGACGGTGGGGTGGAAGAGTCTCAGCGGCAGTCTTACTGAAGACATCCACGAAGGCAGCGTATTCAGATGGCAACCCAAGACTGGGTCTGAGAGCGTGACATCTAATAGGTAGGTTATTGAGGCATCGATCAGCGCAGAGCGGACCCCAGGAAGTAACCTGAGCATGATGCCAATCAAATTGGGGTGAATGGTCCCTTAACCAGGGTAGTCCTAATATTACCGGATTAACAGTCTGTGGAAGGACTAGAAACAAGTTCCATTCAAAATGGAGGAGACCAACTTGCAGTCGGATCGGCCGGGTGGCCTGAGAGATAGATCCATTGGCCACTCTGTTACCATCCACCGCTGTCAGAACCAAGGGTTGCAATAATGATTCCAGAGGGAGATGAAGGTTAGCTGCTAACGATGCAGAAATAAAGTTTCCAGCTGCCCCTGAATCCACGAAGGGAAACCGGACCCTGGGAAGCATGGATGATGATGGGCATCAAAAAGTCCATCTTGTCTGGGGAATAAGGGGAAGATGTACTCAGTCCTAAACCAGCTTTCCCGACACCGACTAGGATCTGGCGTTTCCCCGGTCTCTTGGGACACTGAGATAGAATGTGAGAGGGGTCAGCGCAGTAGAGGCATAGATGGTTTTTAAACCTTCATTCCCACTCCTCCACAGTTAGACGCGAACGCCCGATCTGCATGGGCTCCTCAGGTAGAATTGGTGGGTTCTGAAAAGTGGAGACCAAACGTGGACTAGCCCATCGAGATTGTTCTCGTTCCTGATTACGCTCCAAATACCGGATATCGACGACCTTGATGCATAAGGAGATCAGATCATCTAGGGTAGCTGGTAAATCCCTGGAGACCAACTCGTCCTTGATCCGATCTGTCAGCCCCTGCCAGAAGGTAGCTATAAGGGCCTCATTGTTCCAGTTCAGTTCAGAGGCGAGAGTTCTGAACTGAATCGCGGTCAAAACCAGAGGAACGGATATAGCCAAATCAGAAGCAGGAGAATGGTCAGGAAGCCGGGTCAATACCAAATATCAGTCAAAGCCAGAATCAGGAACCAAGGAGAAGTCAGGAACAAGCCGGGATCAGAATCCAAATAACAGCAACACAGGAACAAATGCTGGAGCAAGGCTGAAGACCTAATACTCTGGCACTAGACATGTGTCAGAGGCTGCCTTATATACCCTAAGGTGCCTCCTGATAGGGTTAGGGAGATTTTGGCGGTAAGACATGCTGGCTGCAAACAGGTGAGCAGAGATAGCGTCTCGCTGCTAGGCAACAGCACGGGGTTGCTTGGAAGGTGCAGGCGTCCGTCTCCTGCACCAGGTGTCAGTGCGGAGACGGCGCCTGACATAAATAAAGAGTACTACATTATTAGGGCATATAAAATTACAGCATTGGGGTATTCACAAAACCAATGACACTATCAGAATAATAATATATAGGATTACAATATAAATACAATGCTAAAAAATGAATAATATGATAAGTAATAAATGCAATATGTGGTAAAAGTGGAGCATAATGGAATTTTAAAATTAAGAGTCATGTCTTATCAATAGTAAGATAAACCACAAGTCAAAGAGCTCATTTCTGAGTTCTCTAAAGTTACTAGGAAGCACAAGATTAGTGGGCTAGAATGCTTAGTGATTTGCATATATCTCCCAACCAATTTCAGCAGATTTAGGGCACTGTCCTATCTGCTGGACATGTTTGGCCCAAGGGTGGGAATGGTTGGTGTTTCTATTCAGTACAAGCTACTAGCTCTCAGGCCATCTGATAATTGCTTAAGAACAAAAACAATACATTTAAAGTTCTCTGAATTGGTGGCGGTCATAATTGTGAAGGAGGTAATGGAGGCACTTATCTGGATCCGGAGGCTATACCCCGGACCCGGCGGCACTGCTCCTTTAATGTCGGCTTTGTGATTGGTGACATTGATAATGTCGCCAATCACACTGACGACTTTGTCAACCTGTCTGCACAATGTAAGTGTCAGCATTTAGCCTGCCGACATTAGCTCTGTTGCAATCATGTACCCTACCCCTTTGAATAGCATACCAAATGTGTTGTAGCAAACATTAAAAGGATAACATTGAGGGGTCTACAATCCGCCATAAACAGAATGGTCAATGCATATATTTATGAAGAGGATAATTTATCAAAAAATATGAATTATTATTACAATATTTTAAGAATACAACTATGTGTTAATGCTTTTGTTCTGTTAACCAGTGGCTCATGCAGGGGGGTTTCTGGGTCTCCAGAACCCCACCCCCCCCGTCCGCTAAAAAGTGCCCTAGATATTGGCACTGTAGTATACAGCAGCCGCGGCGCTGTTTAAGAAGCGTCCGCGGCGGTGCTGTATTGTATACAGCACTGCCACGGACGCTTCTTTGACAGCGCCGCGGCTGCTGTATACTACAGTGCAGCCGAAACGGGTCTCTAGGATTATTATTTTTTTCGGGGGTGGAGGAAACCCCCCCTGAAAAATCCTCTGTGCGCCCCTGGTTAACCCCAACCTGAGATGGCATCAGTAGAACAGGTATCGTACCACTACAGTACCGCAGAGGTACTTGTTAAATAGAGAGAAGCCTCTTATAATGCTGGCTGCAACTTCATAGATATATAAGGGGATGCGATAATAAAACTGTTCATAAGTAGACCCCAGTATTATAGTATCTATAAACTAATAACATTCAAGAATTGCTACAAAATAAAACATAACTATAAGCTATAGTTTTTAAACATTCACACACTACAAGAGCTACATTTAACTCTGACTGGATTACATAGAACAGTGATGGCTAACGTGACACTCAAGGTGTTGTGAAACTACAAGCCCCAGCATGCTTTGCCAGTAGATAGCTAGCTGATAGCTGGCAGAGCATGCTGGGACTTGTA
Organism: Mixophyes fleayi; assembly: GCF_038048845.1. Taxonomy (NCBI): domain Eukaryota; kingdom Metazoa; phylum Chordata; class Amphibia; order Anura; family Limnodynastidae; genus Mixophyes; species Mixophyes fleayi. Next base: position 75,202,006 of record NC_134407.1, read on the forward strand.
GTTTCGCAAAATACCTGGAGTGTCACAGGTTAGCCAACACTGACATAGAACAATATGTTTACACTAGTCAAACTGCATTGTGCTCCGTACTAGTGCATGAGTGCATATACACCAACATATTCACGTAGTAAATACAGCAACAGTTCCTCCAATCTTTTCACTCTGACCTCTGGCAAGTTGCCATCCTTAGTACCTTATTAAAAAAATAAAATATAGAGACTACAACCTCATTGGGCAGATCAAAGCATATTAGAAACCTATGAAATTTCACCCACCTGGCTGTCCTGAGTAACGTGACTGATGACAAAGCAACATGATTAACCATGTATTAGCCAGACATTTTTCCTTAACTCTCAGCTCTGGGCCACAATCTCTCTCCCCTCTCTCTCTAGCCAAGGAGTGCAGCTCATCGAACCAAAACCTGTCTTGAGCATTTTCCTGGGAACCCCGATCATATTCTTCCAACTCTTGTGCCTTAAACACCTGCAGGCCACAGACACGGAAACACAACTATACTACACAACTCACAAGAGAGTCAACTAACGTGCTATTAAGCTGGAATGTTCCCACGCACAAAAGCAAATATTTGTGCTCACCTAACACTGACATTGTAAAGCTTATTTGTGAAAAAAGCAAAGACGCTATTTATTTTCACTTTAGAATACAACAGAAGCCAAGTTATATGAGGAGACAAATGTACTGCTTGTACTGCTTAAGTGATTCAACTAAACTACAAAATCATGGAGTATATGACAATTACTATTTATAGCTTAAGAAAAGTCCATAGAATTTTGAGTTAGCTATTTCACTCATTGCCTGTCAACACTCACAGTCAACAAACCTTGTTGTGATCTTGTACTGAGAAATAAGGAGACATTTTCCCGTTCACAACTTAACATCCAAGGCACATTAATTAAATCCCACAAAGTAAAGAGAATGCTAACTGCACTATGTATGGTTCGTTTCTCTGGAATATCCACCCAGAATATTATTTATATACACATTTGAAGGTGCACCCATACATAGATTGCAATATAGTTTAAAACACACGAGAAAAGAAGGTGTATATAGTAAAAGTGGGTACTCTGGGATGAGGCATTAAATTAAAATATAATCAAACTTTGATTATATTTTTATTGAATACATACCTTCTTTTATTGTGTGTTTAAACATTAATTAAATCACCAGATTTGATTTTTATTTTTTTTTAGGATTTTTAATTAAGTGCTAAACAAAAAAAGAAAAGGCGCACAAAGCTGTCGTCGGCCATGATGACATATAGTTCATGCCCCAACCCCCAATTCCACCCCACATAATAAACACACGGCATGGTCAAATACATTTCTTTTATAAAATTACAAATAAATCACAATAATGAGCCAGGAACAGTTTTAAATATTTAAAAGTTAAAAACAATCACTTATACAGCTGTAATAATACAGCTAAGGTCTTACGTTCCTGTATATTACCCATTTATTGCCCAATATGTCACTCATCTCACCAGCCTGTGCCCCAGATATCCCTGTCCTCACCTGCTGTGCCCCACATACCCCTGTCTTCACCTGCTGTGCCTAACATGCCATCCACCTTACCAGTATGTGCCCCACATGCCCCCATCTCATTAGCCTGTGCCCCACATACCACTGTCCTCACCTGCTGTGCCTCACATGCCATCCACAACACCAGTATGTGCCCCACATAACCCCATCTCATAGCCTGTGCCCCACATACCCCTGTCCTCATCTGCTGTGCCTCACATGACATCCACCCAACCAGTATGTCCCTCGCATAACCCCTTTCATACCTGCATGTGCCCCATATGCCTTCCTCCTTACCTGCAATATCTGCACCAAGTAACTTGTGACATTGGAATATCCTTAACAAAAAGGGGGACCAGCAACTACTGTAGCAGTGATTGGCAGCAGTGAAGGGCAGGGATGTGATCAAATGCAGTTCCTACACCTGAAAAAAGTGGTGAAATGGCATTTTGGGGTACATAAATCCTGGCTCTCTTGCCCGCAGAGAGCATGATACTGAAGTTAGACCATACTTGCCCACTCTCTCAGAATGTCTGGGAGACTCCCAAAATCCGCCCAGGTCACTCTCCCACATTTTCCCACTTCCTCATGAAGTGGGCAGGATTTGGAACCTCCATGATGCAATTCTCTGGAAATCGCTTCATTTTGACCCGCCCCTGTGTTAAAATGATACGTTTGCATCATTGCATCACTGGGGGGCGTGCCAAATGTCATTATTCATTGAGGCATGACCCCTCTGTCCTCACACACTCACCTCTCCTCCGGGAGATCTGGCAACATTCAAAAGTTGGCAAGTATGAGTTAGACATAAGGCTACTCACAGCTACTCCACGAAGGCAAATCTCTTCTCCACAGCCAGAAGAAAATGGAGGTTCAGTTATTATAAATGGTAAAGGCCAGGTATGCTTTACAGCAAATGACAATTATTTGGTTTCTACAGTGACTGATTCATGTTTCCTGTCTATTCCTCCCACTGTCTTTCCCCATTCAACCCATGACGCACCACCGGTAGCTGCACAGGAATGTCATCCACCAAGGATTGCTTCATTATTGGAGGCTAATAATTCTGCCGCCTTTTAATAAAAACATGCACTTTCCTGTCCAGTTGCTATAATTGTTATTCCGCTTCCTCATGTATCTGCAACTTTTTTTTGTTTCAGTGTTTAGAATTTGTATTTTTCATGATCTCCTCAGTGCACAGCGCTGCATAGTATGTCAGAGCTGTAGAGTAAATGACAATAATTTACACTGCACCGCTCATCTATAAATCTCTAGCTGCACCTACTGGTACAAACTGGAGCATAAGTAAGTACATTCCCACAAGAAGCATGGTCATCATCTATCTGCATCTCCGCTAGGCAAGCCCAGGTGTCGCATTTTGCTCCACCCATGTGCCATTAATTGACATTTTTCCAATTGTCCCCCAATATGCTTCTTGTTTAATTGAAAGTAAGGAGACAGAGGAATTACACATTTTCTTGGGATATTTTAGCACTTAAAATAGATTGGATGGCTGTCTTACAAGAAATGGTATATGTAGCTCTAATTAATAGAGGATTTATTAAGCCAGTAAATGTATCAATTATCTGTTGTTGTTTTTTCCTATTTTCCCTGTGGGGCTCAATTGGCGAGCTCCTCTGGATCAACACAATAAAACTTTATGACAGGTTGAACCTGATGGGCCTGTGTCTTTTATCAGACATGGACTAACTATGTAATTATATTTACCCTTTATTATGCTTGGGACTTGGGAAAATGTCATGAGAAATGCTGCTTTTCACCGTTTCATTGTTGGGTGAGCTTATAAGTCCTATGGAACCATATAAATTTAGTAATGACAAACAAACTTTAACCCTTCCAGCTATATACATATGTCATTCTGCCAAAGGTTTGTTTTAGCAGTTTTTGTACATTAATGTGTCTATCCTACAGTGCGTATTTAAAACTTAGTTGCTCCACATTTATCTGTGGACAAATAGGCCAGACCCTTGGTCCATGGCTTAGGTTCTTAAATTACCCTTTCTGTATATAGAATGGTCAGTATATACAGCATATGGCACCTTCCAGGTCACCAAAGGAGATTCCAAAAAAGGAAATTTCACTTCATTATAATCTGGCTCCATGGGACCTGTTGTTTAGAGATTGTATTTGTAGTTGTTTGCCATGGTGTACTTATCTGCAGATCAACTTCGGGTACACTAAAGGCTGATAACATTATGGGATAGACATAAATGTCCATCAAAGTCAATATTTAAAGTGAAGCATATAGCGAGAGCACACAGGGAAGCCATTTAATGCAGCAGGTCGTGGGGGCAGTAAAAAAGGCAAATTAGTTAACAAAATGAGCTGATACTACTTTTTTAGTAGATGCAAGGACTCGTACACATGGTCATTGGAAAATAACACCTGTTGAAAGCATAGATAAAACCATGTATTTTGTGTTTGCAGCCTGTTCTCAAAGCCTCCTCACAACATTGTGTGCTATGTACTTAATGAGAGCTCCCATTATAATGAGTGCTCCCATTATAATGAGTGCTCCCATTATAATGAGTTCTACCATGTCGAAATTGATGCAAAGCAAACTATTGTCAGAAAGTGTGTCTATAGGTCTATTCACTTAATTTTTCTTAATCAGCTTTAAAGCACATTTACCAGGCTTTAAGAACTTGCGCTGAACATATGACATTAATTATTGTGGGCCTGAGTCATTAAGAATAGTAAGGCAAAAAAAGGAGTAAGTTTTCTCCTGGACAAACCATATTACAATGCAAGGGGTGCAAATTAGTTTATTATTTTGCACATAAGATAAATAATGGCTGTTTTTTCATCTAGCACACAAATACTTGATAGCTTTATTTTTACACTGAAATTTAAAGTTGATCTAGTATATGCTCTTCCCCAACTATAAATCTGCCATCACATTTTAAATGTACATCTCCCACCATTGCAACATGAATTTGTCAAGGTACAAAGTTACTCCATTTTTTGCTTTACTTTCCTTAATGAATCAGGGCCAGTATGTTTTAGCACTAATAATGTGAAAAAAAAGGTAAATTTAGTTTTAGAGTATTTTATTTTCCACCCAAAGAATGACTAGGCGAACTGTGGGAATCCTTTACTTTATTATTTTAAATAACTGGGTCCCCTATTACAGATTTAGCTTTTCCTTACATCTCCCTGGCATATATTAAAGCATATGCCTCTAAAAAACTGCCTTGGTAGGCCCATTTTCCGCATCAGGAGAGGGACAAAAACAAAATGTTGAATGTGATAGATTAATTTTTACACCTGCTCAGAGGACATGTAAATTCATATTTTGATACATACCAACGTTTGTCCCTCTAGCAGCTGGACAGGGCTTTTGAAGCACTACCCTGTCATGTTTCGTCTTCCCCTCCAAACCTCACCAGTGCACGGAGCACCCGTTCACCACTGCTCTGCCATGCAGAGCAGAAGTGGACAGAATCTCTCCCAAACTTCCCACTGATCAGGACAAAGCTATCCTGATCAGCACAGCGGGACAAAGTGCTCAAATCAGGACAGTCTCACCTAAATCGAGACGGGTGGGAGGTATGTATTTTAATGAGCGGTCATGTATGCTCACATGTCACTCAATACAGTGATGTGCACATGGTAAAGTTGTATAATAAGCTGACAGAGGGAGCAGAAGGCAGCGCACAGACCTAATCTTTTCCTGGGTTGTTTCATTATATAATATGTGAGTTAAATAGATTGTAAGCTCCAATGGGGCAGGAGCTGATGTGAGTTCTCTGACAATGCTACAGAATTAGTGGCGCTATATGAATAAATGATCATTATGATGATAGGTAGTTATAGTTACTGCAATAAGGCAATAGGCCCTGGATTATAGCAACATTTTGGGGTAGGGTCTGGTGATTTTATGTCACCCCTGCTGTTCGCTTCTGAGCATGTGCAGGGACCGTCATCTCTGAGCCTCCTAGCAGCAGCCCCTTGTAGTTGCAGTAGTTCCATCACTGCAATGCGCTGTAGTAACCCAGGTAGGTAGTGCTTAGACATAACCAGCAGACAGACAAAACTGGCAACTTTTGAGCTAGGGGGTAAACACAAAAGGGTAAACCAGGCTCATGTAGCAACACACCACAATAGAAAAGAGGGTATGGCTGAACCATGTGGTCATTGTTGTACACAGCCAAAATATGAACAATTATTATTTCAAAGAGCCATTATCAAATGCTAAACTACCCCATCTTACCAGTAATCCATAAGGAGTCTATTTTAGTGACCAATTTATGAAGCCGAGAGCATTTTAGTGATAGATATACAATGGAGAGAATACAAGTTTTTTTTTACAAAGAAGGCTTTGCCCAATACATAAAGGGTATATATGGCTTTCCATGCCTTCACACAAGGCCTATTTATCAAGATTTACGGCGGAACAAGTATGGCCACAGTACTTGTTTTGTTATCGACATCTCAGGGTGGGGATAGCGTAATAGAAATATTACAATCTCTGAATAAAGTATCTTTTAATGTATAAATGTTTTTGTTTTGTTTTTTAAATAATTTTTAAAATAAATTTTATCTTTTTTTTTTAAAACTGTAATTTGTTTGTATAACTAAGTGGAAGTGACAGCCCACATTTGGGATTTCAGTCTCACTGCACATTTGTGAGCCAGCATGCAGGCTCCATCACGGCACAATTACAGAAACTGGCCCAGTGAAGCTGTATGTATGTTCTTACCGCTCTGCACTAGTATCGCCGAGCAATATGTCAGTGATAAATTGCAGTGATAAGTGATTATTTTTTTTTTATCACCACTCTGGAGAATCATGGTTTGACTTTTTGTATTTCTTTATTAACATTATTAAGGGAAACAGTTCTAGCATGACCAGATAAATTGAATGTAAGAATTCTGACAGAGCCATGCAGAACTTACAAAGTGACAAAGTAATCCAAAATGGAAAAACGATCAATTTGTTTATTAGGTTTCTTAATGTTGCGATATACGGATTGCTCCAGGAAATGAAAGGTTAATTCCCATGAAAAAAGTAGCCTTGCTCCCCTCACTTTTCTTAAGCTTGTTACTAATTTTGCAAAGGAAGATCCAAAGGGGAATAAACAGTAAACATAACGTTTAATGCATTGGTGCTTCCGTATTGTGCCTCAACCCTGTCCAATGATGTATGAGAAAACATGAGAGGCTGTTTATGTTTTTTTTATGCCCCTGATCAAACAGGCTGGAAGAAAACTCGGATCCAACAAACTCAGGAAAAGTACATGCTGTAGTAAATGATACCCCCGCAAGTATATATTTTTGATAATCAGAATATCTCCCTCTTACCTGGGTTCTCTCTGCAGAACTTTTATTTCACGCTGGCTGCTGTACTGCGCTCTCCTAGCTGTAACACTATAAGAAAGTCTCTTCCTTGTTACAATGTAGCAATCAGGAATTTCAGTTAAATATTTACCCTTGTTGAATGATCTGACCTTGTTTATCTATGTGTGAAGTGATTGACTTTTTGCTGAATTGTTGGAAGATTCCTTTCCTTGCTTATTCTGTGTGCTCTTTATTTTGTTCTCTGGCAACTCAAGTAAAATAACAATATGTTGTTAGATGTTTTTATTCAGGCATTCTTGTCAATTAGGTGAAAATTGTTTTTGTTTCTGTATTTTATACTTTTTCCTAGTGCAATAAGTTTGGCTATATAGTTAAAGGGCTAAGAAACCCCAAGCCACGTTTTAACATTTATTGCATGTTCCCCGGGAAGCTAGATGCACCTGGCTGAAGTAGTCATATCAGGCTGGGATGTAAACCGATCACAAGATGCTAAGATTGTCCTGGATGACCAGCAATTCAGCCCAGGTTATTTCAGTTGGAAAATATGTGGAAAAAGGAGATTCAAGTTACTAATATCCTGTAAAAAGAACTTAGGTTGACGGGCATGTGGTGTCTCTTCCAACAACTTTAACTCTTCTTTATCATGTAACTCTGCCAAAACCAGCAGCACTGCTCAAACATTCTTATCGTTATCACACTGACTATACTAGCCCTTTGTTACTGCAAGATTGATCTAAAATCAAGCAATTGTGGTTACGCTGACAGAGTACAGATAATCAATATCACTATAGCTATCATTAAACACACTGCTGCACCACCCACCACAGGGGAAAATGCAGGATTTGAGGAGGGGGGTTTCCATAGCACACCACCAGTGGGCATGACCAGCATGCATGGCGACGTGGCTATAAATTTAGACAGTGCTAGGTAGCTCTCCAACTCTTCCAATTCCCCTTTAAATACACGAGCAATGCTGCGTGCACTACTGTTAGGTGCATGCAGCTCCCCCTTCATGAGTAGAGCAGTGTGAAGTGGGACAAACCTCCCAACTGTCCCTGTAGTCGGGAAAAAGTCCTAACTGAGTGGATCAGTCCCCAAACTCAGGACTGCCCCACCAGAATCAGGACAGCTGGAAGAATGTCCTGCTCTCTCTTACCTGTTCTTCCCGCTTTCAATACATGTTGCTGCCGCTTGGGTCCTAAGCTCAGTTGTGCTTGTCTGGATCCTGGAATGTTGGTTCCCTGTTTGGAAAAAGAATAGATACATGACATATAGAAATATCAGCAATGAGTGAACACAGTAGGCCTCCCTGCCTCTATGCAGTCCGACATTAAGTCACAACAATTCATGTTTTATTATTAGTGCCCCTTTCCTGTAACCAGCCCTGTAAAATAATTTTATTTACCCTATAATAAAAAGACCCATTTCCCCCAAACAACCCCAACATTAAATTAATAGTAATCACATTTATTAAATAAACCTATTTCCTACCATACATTAAATAACTTGCATTCACTTTTAAGAAATAGCGATCGTTTTTCCAAAACTATGCCACACATTTAATTATTAGCGCCCAAACCACCCCAACATTAAATTAATCATCCCAACCTACATTGATAAGTCTGCACCAACCCCATTATCAAATTAAATTGCCCCACCATCACCCCACAAACAAAATAACACCCATTAGTTAGCCACTACCTAGCTCACACATTACATTTCCACAAGCCCCTTGTTCCCTCACACACACTACGTTGCCACAAGCCCCCTGTGCCCTCACACACATTATACTGCCACAAGCCCCCTGTTGCCCTCACACACATTATATTGCCACAAGCCCCCTGCTGCCCTCACACACATTAGACTGCCACAAGCCCCCTGTTGCCCTCACACACATTGGACTGCCAGAAGCCCCCTTGTCAACAAACAAACACACACACACACACACACACACACTTATCTTGCTCTCTGCTGCATCACTCCGCGCTGCTCAGACAGGAAGTAAAATGAGCACTTCCTGTCTGACAGGAAGTGAAATGAGCACTTCCTGTCTGAGGCCAATCAGCAACAGGCAGCCTCACGATTGGCTGCCTGTTGCTGCCACTGACCACCAATGATGTATTTATTAACTTTCTTTTTCCCTGCCGCGAGCGGGGGAGGGGTGGGGACAAAGTTAATAAAAACATAAGGCACACCAGGCAGGGCACGGGTTTCCAGAGACTAGGAAACCTCCCCCCCCTGCGTGCGCCCCTGCACCAACCCCTTCCCATACATTTGTTAGCATTAGGAGTACTTTGCGACGTCTCCTATGCGGGTTGCTATCCCCGGTGGTCTAGGAGGAAGCCGGAAGCAGGGCAGGACTCCAATGTCCGTATTGCGCTACTGCGCGGCTTCCGATAACCGGAAGTTCGGATTTGTGCCATTACTTCTAATCAGACTCTACAGTGAATGGATGCACTAACTAGTAGCTACGCTCCGTATGTGTATATAAGTCCCCAAACTTATAGGAATGTGACCGGAGGCTCCCCTGACCACAAATAGGAGAGTCTGTGCCCACACTAATAAGCTGCTTCACAGACGTGCACAGTATAGTAAAGTGCCTGCATCATACCTGCATAAGAGTGTATTACAAGACTGCATCTGCATACCAGCTTTATACAAGACTGCATATAATCTGTATTGCCTGACTGTTGCAACTGTTGTTACTGCTGAATACTGTTGTACTACAATCAACTGTGAGTAACTGCATACATCTGTTGTTATCATCTTTAAATAAACAGCAACCTGTTTAAGTTACAAAACTTTGTGGCTTAACATCTACATTAACACCACTGAACACCTTTAGAAACATCAGAAGGTATAACCAACAACATTTAAATACATGGATTATCTTGCATGCACTAATGTTAGGTACATACATCTCCCTCTTCATGAGCAGAGCACATACTTCCCACTGTCCCTGCAATCTCCCAGAATCGGGACTGTCTCACTAGAATCAGAACAGTTGGCGGATTGCTGCTTTCTCCTACCTGTTGTTACAGCTTTCACTACCTGCTGCTGCTGCTGGTGCTTATGTTCAGTTGATGATTGTTTGTTTCCTCGGGGTAAATGTATCAAGGTGCGACTTTGCATTTCCATCGACTTTCTCAGGTGAGTTTAAAATTGCTGATTTATTAACCGGCAATTTGACGTAAAATTGCCAGAGATGTGTTTCTTTCAAAATCGCCATTTCCAAAACCGTTACAAATCGCGGTCCCAATTTCTTTCCACTCTAGCTATACAAATCGATAAATGTATGAAGCTACAACATTGCAAACTCTCCCGAGTTTGAATTCAAAATTGACTGATACAATATGCTGCTTTCTATAGGCGAGATTGGCAAACACATCACTGTTACACTGCATATGACAGGAGACACAATGGAAGTTTCAATAAACAATCTTTTTGTTGTAGAGAGGCAAAAATGACTATGAATTTTCTTACAGGGGACAATTTATTTTAATAACAAGTTAGTGGCTCAAATGTATTTATAGATTAAATGTAAGTGTTTTTTTTGTTTTATTACAGTGGCTTACCATCACCAGTGGGGCAATATTTATATTTTTATGATATGGCAACACTTTAAATTTCCAGATGGGGTCACCATTTAAAGTACAGACTTGTGACACTACAAGTGCTCATGTGCATGCTGACACTTGTAGTGTCACAAGTGTGTACTTTTATGACACCTTTATGGTGTCATTTTAGACAAATACACAGGCAATACAATGTGAAACAGGAAATACCTCCCAATTGTCCCTGCAGTCATACCAAATCCTGACTAATCGGGACAGTTGCCCAAATTCGGGATTGCCCCATCAAATTCAGGACAGTGAGCAGACATTCCTGCTCTCTCCTACCTGTACTTGCTCAGTACCTGCAGCTGCTGGTGTCTTATGCTCAATTGCTGTTTGTGTTGGTGCCTTATTTGGAAAACAAAAAAGTACATAAAATATAGAACGCCACTCCTTAATCCGACTTGGCCTCTTGAGAATTGAACATACTATAAAACCTTAGCAGATTATTAAGGTCATGTGCTGTCTTTTAATCAATATTTCCATTTGATCTACCATTGTGGGTAACGGCATTATAACCCTGTCACTCAAAGGGGTTTACCCTCTGTAGGTATCGTTTATTGACACTAACCTGCAGATTATCATGATCACAAGGCCAGAATTAGGACTCCAATTTGTAATCTCCAATATCAATTCAAACTAAGGCTTTGGAAGCAGTAGACACTAACCCTAAGAACGAGATACACAGGATGTAATTGTAGTGCTGGGCAGTAGCTTTTCAATGGATTATTTTGAGTCTCTGACATCCCATACATTAGCGGCTCTTACACTCATAAGCTTTTCAAGCATTGTTTGTCACACCCCTATCTGCAAGAATGTAAAAATACCTATGCAACAATTATACCAGATAGCAATTCTGGTAAAATGGAACTGCATAAGCATGTAATAAAATGAAATACTTATTTCAATGCAAATTAAACAGATTTGATTACAATTGCCTAAGCATTATTTATAGGCTGGTTCTAGCCTGGCCACACATTTTTAAAAATTCTATAAACAAATATAATAAAATAAATAAATAAATTAATATTAGTAACATTTGCATTTTTCCAGTAAATATTTTCTGCTATTGCCATCCTTATTCCCAGTGTTAACTCCTTGATATATAGGGAGAAGCCATGTTTGCTTCAGATAGGGTTTTTCGCTTTTTAGTAAATAGAGAAATGAAAATAGTTGTTTGTATTAAAAAATATAAATCAGGTCAATCAACATGAATGTAAACAAAAACGTACTGTATACAGCAGGTTATGTTTTTGCCAAGGAAGATTGTAGGAGGCTAGCATATACTCTTCACATCCCTGTACTCTGTGGGTGGGATTGTAAAAAGGGGACCATGCACATGCAAGTTTGGAAAAAGGCAGATAATGGACCATCATACGTGCATCAATAAAGTTCAAAATAGTTGGTATAATCACAAGGCCCCAGACCATCTTTTGATGAAATCCACTTTTTATTAGACACCTTCTGCAATAAAATTTTGCATCAACCTTATGTTCTTGCCTAAAAGCTAATGCTTCATGCCTTCGGGATAACCACTCTCACTATGGTCCTGTGTACAGTCCTCTACAGTAGCTTTATCTTATGATCATACTACCAGGTTGTTTACATTTCACTTAAATGTCCCTTGTATTAGGAAAGTATTACTTTGTGGTTCCTCCTGTTCTCACTCATGGGATTGAGGTCACTGTCATCTGACTCTACGTGTAGCTTGAGTCAATTTAGCTGTTCTGAGCTTAGTGCACTATCAGGCCCAGCATGCCCGTAACTGCCCTCACTGTCTTTGTGGCTCCACTTGACTCTTGCTAGTCTCCCCCTAGACTCTCTGCCTAGTGTGTCAACTACCACCTACACTCTGCACACAGCCCTACCAAGCCACTGGACAAGGTAAAGGCTATAATGAATGCTTGGACTTGACTTAGACCCTAGTCCTATCCCGATTATCTTCTCATGCCTTAGATAAAAATTTGTAGTTTTATCAATTTCAGACCGCTCTTTTTTTTTCAGCATACATGCTTTTCACATGAGTATATCAAATTCCACTCTCTACACTCACGCTCGCTATTGGTTTCACTAAGCTCTTTTTTATTCCACTGGTCCGCCTCTCACACCCGATCCCCTCCACAGTGGCAGTACTCCTAGTGAACCCCATTCCAGTAACAGTACACATTATGCAACATGTGGGTATATTATAATTGTTGTTTTTAATTTGACATTTAAATCATAGTTGCCTAATCCCCCAGAATGTCCGGGAGACTCCCAAACTTCTGGAAGTCCCCTCGGACTCCCGGGAGAGCAGGGCAACCTCCCGGTTCCTAACCACCTCAGTAGTAATGTGGCTGGGGAGGGCTTAGTATGCGAATCATGCGTTATTGTGGCCCCACCCCCTGCTGTAATTGGTCATAAAATGTGATTGATGTTTAGGGGCAGGGCCAAATGATGTGACCCCCACCCCCAACACGCCCACATCCCCCCATCTCCCGGAACAGTCTTTGCCAAAGTTGGCAAGTATGATTTAACTCATTTTAAATGTCAGCAGGAGCAGAAGAGAAGATCTACTGAAAACAGCAAGTAATAGTAAACAGAGGGAATAAAGACAGTATGGTAAGTGTACCTGTTTAAAATTATAAAGAATAGCAAATGGCCTGGTTAAGGATCTAGTTTGGCACAGACACCTGATTAATGCTAGATACACATGCAGTTTTTAGGGTCTAGCTATAAAAAGTTTTTTCTTTTTTTTTTTTAACCAGGGCAGATCTTCAGGAGACAGAAACTTCAGTTGGTTTCCCCTATTGTCAGTGCATAATGGTCCATTTTAAACAATCTAATAATTAGTTGTAAGCAAGCTCCTATTAGATCTGGTTCTACTGGATCCATTAGTGCACTCTGAAAAAGGGAGGCTGACTTAGGCATGCTTAGGCATTACCTTGTCTGTCTGTCAATGAAGGGATATCCTAGTGACAGTATGAGTTGATGTCAAAGGATTTCCATATTTTATGTGACATTCGCTCTGCATTAAAACCGTGCAGTGTGCACATGATTGTGGGCCTAGAAGCTGATCAAAATACTTCCTGATCCATATGTTCTAATTGACAGAGGTGGTCCAACGATTGCGTCATTTGGTGGACTTCTCTGATGGCTGTTTATTAATTACCATATAGGAATCTTCAGAATGAGCATTTATTGTAATTTATAAAGTGTCCATTTGTAAGAAGGGGTTAAAAAATGAAGGCTAGCAAAATAATGAGCAGAGTAAAAAGTAATACTATACAGATGAGCAACATTGAAGAATGAATAAATGTTAACATGGGGATGGAGGAATTTGTTAATAAGGTGATAAAAGAAACAATGTGACTGTTATCTGGATAGAAATAGATAGAAAAGATGTGAAACAATGGCAAATATTTTTTACAGCAAGTTTAATAAGGATAAACAGACAAAAACATAAATATATTGTGTGTGGGGGAATTCCCCACAGCGAGTCGCTGGACATCACAGTGATGTTCGTTTGCACTCATTTCCAGATACTACAGTACCCGGACATTACAGGCATTTCTGCGCACCTCCATGGGGTGTGAAAAAAAATAAGGATGAGCGGGCTCGGATTACCGAAATCCGAGCCCACCCGAACAGTGCGGATCCGACGGGATCCGATCACTGTTCGGGTACTACTGGTCGCCAAACGAATCCAAAATGAGGCTATGACATCCAAGTCTCGCGTCGGATCTCGCGAGACTCGGATATCATAAATGCCCCGCTCGCGGCCGCCATCTTCATTCTCCCTGCGATCACTGTCGAGGGAGGTTGATATCCTGTGCTCTGTTATACTAATTTACTATAGTCAAGTGGTCCTTTGTCCAGTGCTCTGTCCTGCTGAGTCCAGTAGTACTTTGTCCAGTGCTCTGTCCTGCTGATTCCAGTGGTGCTTTGGCCAGTGTCTGTCCTGCTGAGTCCAGTGGTGCTTTTCTCCTGAGTTTTTTTGGGCTAAGTCCATAGTAATTTTATAATTATAATAAAATCTTCTAAAAATTTTAAAAAAATGAAAAAAAAAAATAAAAAAATAATTTTAAAAAAAATATAAAAAAATAATTTAAAAAGTATAAAAAATATTCTAGAGCAATATATTCCTGCAGTCCCAAAAAATAGGAACTGCAATCTATATTACTACGTTCACTGTTTCTGCATTTCCAAAAAATAGGAACTGCAATCTATATTACTACGTTCACTGTTTCTGCATTTCCAAAAAATAGGAACTGCAATCTATATTACTACGTTCACTGTTTCTGCATTTCCAAAAAATAGGAACTGCAATCTATATTACTACGTTCACTGTTTCTGCATTTCCAAAAAATAGGAACTGCAATCTATATTACTACGTTCACTGTTTCTGCATTTCCAAAAAATAGGAACTGCAATCTATATTACTACGTTCACTGTTTCTGCATTTCCAAAAAATAGGATCTGCAATCTATATTACTACGTTCACTGTTTAAGCAGTCCAAAAAATAGGAACTGCAATCTATATTACTACGTTCACTGTTTCTGCAGTCCCAAAAAATAGGAACTGCAATCAATATTACTACGTTCACTGTTTCAGCAGTCCAAAAAAAAGGAACTGCAATCTATATTTCTACGTTCACTGTTTCTGCAGTCCAAAAAATAGGATCTGCAATCTATATTTCTACGTTCACTGTTTAAGCAGTCCAAAAAATAGGAACTGCAATCTATATTACTACGTTCACTGTTTCTGCAGTCCCAAAAAATAGGAACTGCAATCAATATTACTATGTTCACTGTTTCAGCAGTCCAAAAAAAAGGAACTGCAATCTATATTTCTACGTTCACTGTTTCTGCAGTCCAAAAAATAGGAACTGCAATCTATATTACTACGTTCACTGTTTCTGCAGTCCAAAAAATAGGAACTGCAATCTATATTACTACGTTCACTGTTTCTGCATCTCCAAAAAATAGGTTCTGCAATCTATATTACTCATTTACTGTTTAAGCAGTCCATAAAATAGGAACTGCAATCTATTTTACTACGTTCACTGTTTCAGCAGTCCAAAAAAAAGGAACTGCAATCTATATTTCTACGTTCACTGTTTCTGCAGTCCCAAAAAATAGGAACTGCAATCAATATTACTACGTTCACTGTTTCTGCAGTCCAAAAAAATAGGAACTGCAATCTATATTACTACGTTCACTGTTTCAGCAGTCCCAAAGTGTGTGTGGTTTAGGGGTACGCTCTCTTGTGCTGCATATAATGGAGAACAAAAATTTGGAGGATAAAGTAGGGAAAGATCAAGACCCACTTCCTCCTAATGCTGAAGCTGCTGCCACTAGTCATGACATAGACGATGAAATGCCATCAACGTCGTCTGCCAAGGGCGATGCCCATTCTCCTAGTAGAGGGCATGTAAAATCCAAAAAGCCAAAGTTCACTACAATTAGTAAAAAAAGAAAATTCAAATCATCAGAGGAGAAACGTAAACTTGCCAATATGCCATTTACGACAGAGTGGCAAGGAACGGCTTAGGCCCTGGCCCGTGTTCATGACTAGTGGTTCAGCTTCACCCATGGATCTAAGCCCTCATCCTCCCCACCCCTCTAAAAAATTTAAGAGACTTAAGCTGTCATCAACAACACAGCAAACAACTCTGCCTTCTAGAGAGATGTCATCACAAATCCCCAAGGCGAGTCCAAGGGTGTTGGTGGTTGCGAAGCCTGACCTTCCCATCACTGTACGGGAAGAGGTGGCTCCTTCCACCATTTGCAGCACGCCCTCTGCATATGCTGGAAGGATCACCCACAGTCCAGTTACAGATTTGGCTAATGAAGGTGTGAATGTTGTACACCGGGAGGAGGATATTGATGTAGCTGGTGCTGAGGAGGAACTTGACGAGGAGGATGCTGATGTGGTTATCATAAATGAGCCACCAAGGGGGGAAACAGTTGTTGTCCATGGGATGAAAAAGCCCATCGTCATGCCTGGTCAGAAGGCCAAAAAATTCACCTCTTCTGTCTGGAGTTCTTTTTATTCCAATCCGGACAACAAATGTATGGCCATATGTAGCTAATGTAAAGCTCAAATAAGCAGGGGTAAGGATCTTGGCCACCTAGGGACATCCTCCCTTATATGTCACCTGAAGAACCTTCATAATTCAGTGTTTAGTTCAGGACCTGTGGCTAGGACCGTCAGCAGTCCAGGGACACCTAAATCCCTTGGTCCTGTTGGATACACACCACCAACACCCTCCTCGTCAACTTCCTCCTCGATCTCCATCAGATTTAGTCCTGCAGGCCATGTCACCAGCCAGACTGAGTCCTCTTCAATACGGGATTCATCCGAGGAATCCTGCTGCTGCTGCTGCTGTTGCTGCTGGTAGTCGGTCATCTTCCCAGAGGGGAAGTCGCAAGAACGCTACGTCTTTCACCAAACAGTTGACCGTCCAACAGTCGTTTGCCATGACCACAAAGTACGACAGTAGACAACCTATTGCAAAGCGGATAACTGCAGCTGTAACAGCTATGTTGGTGTTAGATGTGCGTCCGGTGTCCGCCATCAGTGGAGTGGGATTTAGACGGTTGATGGAGGTATTGTGTCCCCGGTACCAAATCCCGTCGAGATTCCACTTCACTAGGCAAGCGATACCCGGGATGTACATAGAAGTACGAAAAAGTGTCCTCAGTGCTCTGAAAAATGCGGTTGTACCCACTGTCCACCTAACCACCAACATGTGGACAAGTGGTTCAGGGCAAACGAAGGACTACATAACTGTGACAGCCCACTGGGTAGATGCATCGCCTTCCGCAGCAACAGCAGCAGCTGCATCAGTAGCAGTATCTCCACAACGGCTGCTCGTTCCAAGGCAGGCAACGTTGTGTATCACCGGTTTTAATAAGAGGCACAACGCTGACAACCTCTTAGAGAAACTGAGGGAAATAATCTCGCAGTGGCTTACCCCACTTAGACTCTCCTGGGGATTTGTGGTGTCAGACAACGCCAGTAACATTGTTCGGGCATTACATATGGGCAATTTCCAGCACGTCCCATGTTTTGCCCACACTGTTAATTTGGTGGTGCAGCATTACCTGAAGAGTGACAGGGGTGTGCAGGAGATGCTTGCGGTGGCCCGCAAAATTGCTGGACACTTTCGGCATTCTGCCACTGCCTACCGCAGACTCGAGCAACATCAAAAAAGGCTGAACCTGCCCTGCCATCACCTCAAACAAGAGGTTGTGACGCGCTGGAACTCCACCCTCTATATGCTGCAGAGGATGGAGAAGCAGCAAAAGGCCATTCAAGCCTAAACAGCCACCTACGACATAGGAAAAGGAGTGGGGATGCGCCTTAGTCAAGCGCATTGGAGACTGATTTCCGTGTTGTGCAAGGTTCTCCAGCCGTTTTAACTTGCCACACGAGAAGTCAGTTCCGACACTGCCAGCTTGAGTCAGGTGATTCCCCTGATCAGGCTGTTGCAGAAGCAGCTGGAGAAAGTGAGGGAGGAGCTGTTAAAGCATTGCGATTCCACCAAGCATGTAGCTCTTGTGGATGAAGCCCTTCGTACGCTTTGCCAGGATCCGAGGGTGGTCACTCTTTTAAAGTCAGAGGAATACATTCTGGCCACCGTGCTCGATCCTCGGTTTAAAGCGTATGTTGTGTCTCTGTTTCCGGCGGACACAAGTCTACAGAGGTGCTGCTGGTCAGGAGATTGTCCTCTGAAGAGGACCGTGACATGCCAACAGCTCCTCCAGTTTCTTCAACACCTGTGGCTGCGAGGAAAAAGCTCAGTTTTCCTAAAAGACCCGCTGGCGGGGATGCTGAGAACATCTGGTCCGGACTGAAGGACCTGCCAACCATTGCAGACATGTCTACTGTCGCTGCATTGGATGCTGTCACAATTGAAAAAATGGTGGAGGATTACTTTGCTGACACCATCCAAGTAGACATGTCAGACAGTCCATATTCTTACTGGCAGGAAAAAAAGGCAGTTTGAAAGCCCCTGTACAAACTGGCTCTATTTTACCTGAGTTGTCCCCCCTCCCGTGTGTACTCGGAAAGATTTTTTAGTGCAGCGGGGAACCTGGTCAGTGAGTGGCGAAGGAGGTTGCTTCCGCAAAACGTTGAAAAAATGATGTTCATAAAAATGAATTATCAATTCCTCAATCAAGAACAGCACTGCCCTCCAGAGACTACAGAGGGACCTGTGGTTGTGGAGTCCAGTGAGGATGAATTGATAATGTGTGAGGATGAGGAAGTACACACTGAAGGGGGCGAGGAATCAGAGGATGAGGACGACATCTTGCCTCAGTAGAGCCAGTTTAGTTTGTACAGGGAGAGATGAATAGCTTTTTTTTCTGTGGGGGCCCAAACAAACCAATCATTTCAGCCACAGTAGTTTGGTAGGCCCTGTCGCTGAAATGATTGGTTTGTTAAAGTGTGCATGTCCTATTACAACAACATAAGGGTGAGTGGGAGGGCCCAAGGACAATTCCATCTTGCACCTCTTTTTTTTCTTTGCCAGCTCGTTTTGAGGGGGTCCAAACAAACCAATCATTTCAGCCACAGTTTTGTAGGCCCTGTCGCTGAAATGATTGGTTTGTTAAAGTGCGCATGTCCTATTTCAACAACATCAGGGTGGGTGGGAGGGCCCAAGGACAATTCTATCTTGCTACTCTTTTTTTGGCATTATGTGACCGTCCAACAGTCGTTTGCCATGTGCACGAAGTACGACAGTAGTCATCCTATGGCAAAGCGGATAACTGCGGCCTTAACAGCTATGTTGGTGTTAGACGTGCATCCAGTGTCCGCCATCTGTGCAGTGGAATTTAGACAGTTGAAGGAGGTATTGTGGCCCCGGTACCAAATTGGGTACCGGGGCCACTCCACTACGCAGTCCAGAAATCTTAGTATCAGATATTAAACTACGTTCACTGTTCCTGCTACATCAATAAAGCATGAACATGCCCTGCCATCAACAAAAACAAGAGGTAGTGACGCGCTTGAACTCCACCCTCTATATGCTGCAGAGGATGGAGGAGCAGAAAAAGGTCATTCAAGCCTACACAGCCACCTACGATGGGCCACGTGTTTGTGCCGCCGACTTGTGTCGCTTTGCTTAGACATCCAGCTACCTCGGTGCAACCTTTTGGACTAAAAACAATATTGTGAGGTGTGAGGTGTTCACAATAGACTGGAAATTAGTGGAAATGAATGTTATTGAGGTTAATAAAAGTGTAGGAGTGAAAAAAAAACGAAATATGGATTTTAGCACTCTTTATGCTTTTTTTAAAAAAAATCAGAACCCAAAACCCAAAATCAGAACCGAAACCTTTCGTGGGGTGTTTTGGCAAAACAAATCAGAACCCAAAACCTCAAGCTAATCAGAACCAAAAACCCAAAACCCAAAACACCAAAAGTGCCCGGTGCACACCCTTAAAAAAAACACAGTGATGTTACATCGCTTCAGAGTGCCTTCACAACCATTGCGGAGGCACTCCACAGCACATCGCGGGGAATTTAATTCCTCCCATTGAATGCAACAAATGCATTAATAAAATTAGTAATATTAATATTAATATTATTATTAATAACATTAATATTTTATCATTAATAAAACATCCATGAATATAGAAGAGTTGTACCATTTTTAAGTACATACACCTGTTCTTTTTTGCTATCTGCAAAGACAATGCGTAACCCTTCTTATTATTGAGCTGTTTATAAATAAATATTCTAGAAATGCCATTTCACCGCATGGCTATTTATAAAAGATAGTGCCCACCCTCACTGGTTCTCCACAGTTGACAGCTTGGTTCAGATAAAACGCTGTGAACTTCTATCTTCTTAGTGACAGCAGGATAGGGCAAATAGAGGCAAATTATATCTAAGAGTGGCAAATTAGATTCAATTGTAGCTGACTAACCAGTAACTTCCATTAGATACAGCTTATATTGGATCTATACGAGATTGCAATAGGTAAAACATATTGGCATACTGGAATCTCTGGTGACTCCTGATGGTGTCCTGGTTAAGTGCAAAAATAAAAATGTTAAAAATTTAAAATCTTACCCTACATGAAATACTTTATGCAAATACAAGTAATTGATATCTCTCTATTTAGGAAAATTAGCTCACTTTCCCATGCTAATTTTACCTATGTTTTCTTGAATAGTGAATTAAATAAATAAAAAATAAAAAAGATATTATAGGTGAACGATACACACTGCAAATCCATAAAAGTGGGTCTGGTGACTAAGGCACCAAATAGTGCAGGTCATTGAAGGGTTAAATGGTTATGCAATTTTGAATTAACTTTATTAATAGGACATTTTATAACAATGTGTTGGCAACAATGAAAAAATAATAACCTTGCCTTTTCAGCAGTACCGCACCTCTCTTACAAGGGGTTAAGATCATGTTCTTCAACTAACCAAACACTGCTGTAAAACGGAGCATGAGTTTAAGGTTTCCATCCATCTTTTCCCTGAAAGACAGAGAAGAAAAAAAACCTACTGGTTTTATTACTCTTGGCAGCTATTAATTTTCCTACCTTGGGAAACCAAGTACTTACAAATGAAATTAGCATTGTAAAGTGAAGCCCAGTATGAGAATTTTCCATTCATTTAAGCTGTTCTAGTTTACCCTATTTTCTCCGATCAGGTAATTGTCAGACCTCCAGTTTGTCGCTGCATCTCCTTGTTTTGTCTATCCCTATGAACTTGCACTCAGTTTTCTCTTTGGTTGGTAAACCTGTCTGCTTTCAAAAAGCTGGAATATGATGAGGGAATTCTGTTGAATAAGAGGGTTGATTTTATTGTGGTAGACCAAGTCTTCCTGTTAGAAGCAAAATGAAAAATGATATCCTTGTGCCAGTACCAAGGAATATATTGCATTAATGCAGCTAAAGTAGAGCTGAGGAAATTTCCAACCTTGGTGCCCATTGACCTTCTCTTGATACTCGTTCTGAACCCTTAGAGAGAGGGAGGCAGCTTTATGGAACATGAGTATGGGTGGTAAAGGCTAAATGAACACGGGCGTTTCTTGCGACTATTTACAATAACAATGCCAAACTAATTGCATTGTTTTATCTATAATAGGGATGAACCAAATCCAATGTTTTAGGATCCCTACCAATAACAAGCACTAAGACTGCAGGATGAAAATGTTCTGGAGACCAAAAGATTAAGTATAGAACACTATGTAACGTGACTAGGATTCAGAGAAATCCATCATGGTATTATTATATACACATTTCATTACTGTTGTCAGCAGGGGCGGATTGGGAACTGAAAGTGGCCCTGGAAAAAAAACATGAACGTGGCCTCATGTGGGCGGGACGAAATCAACTGTAGGCGGGGTTATCACAGCATTATCATAGCAATACAAGGAGAAGCCTATCACATCCCTGTGACTGCCACACAATACACAGGTCATCCTAGTGGCCACTAAATAAAGAACCAGAGAAAAAGGTCAACACAGAAAAATGTACACTCAGAGCACAAACACTTTTTTCTACTGGATGCTTAAAACTTGATACAGATAAAAATGCAGCAATTGATCGGGAGATCACAGGGATAAAAAAAAACAGCATATTGGAGGTATTTTGTCACCATATTGCATTTTGTAAAGAAAGCCTCTGACTTTCTATGGGGATCTCAGCAGGATGAGGCATTGGAGGATCACTTCACAGCCATAGTGGAATTAAGAAATATAGCGAATCACACTCTCTGCTGTCAATCACAGCTACAAGGGATTCTATCATCCACATCCCACAATGTCACACACACACAAGCCATATACACACACATAATGCTATATATATATATATTATATATATCCACATCCCACAATGTCACACACACACACAATACTATATATATATATATATATATATATATATATATATATATATATATATATAGATAGACATAGGCAATGGTATATGCTATTCCCATATACATACATACTATTTTTATTATTATCATAGATACATAAATAGCGTATAAATAAATATACACACACACACAATAACAGGCATATAACACTCCCATACATACATGCCCATTACCATATACACATATACATACATAGACAGAGCCATTTATATAGTTACACACATTACCATATACATACAAAGCCAATGCAACATACATACATACATACATACACACACATTACCATGTACATGTATAGACAATTATATATAATATTACCATATACATATTATTATTATTATCGTAGAGACATACACACACACACAATCACAGACATATAGCACCCCCACCGCCGGCCCCTTGCACTTAGCTGCTGTCTGCAAATATTCATTGTTGGAAGTTTATTGCTGACAGTAGGCAGGTCCGTAGACTTCTCTCCCAAAAAAGCCCCGCGCTGTGAAATAACAGGCAGTTTGGCAGCAGTGTGATTGGCTGTCTAGCTGCCTGTCTCAATGAGGTCATTCATAGGGCCAGCCTCAACAAACAACGGGCAAAATTTTTTGCACTCATTACAGAGGTAGCCGCCGGAGCGCAAAACGGCCACTCTCCCCCGCTGAATGCCCCACACCAAGCACAGGTGCGCGCGCTCCAGGAGTGCTTGAAAAAAAAATGTCATTCATTACAGAGGCAGCCTCTTTAGGGTACCGGCCTACCGGGAAACTTCCCAGTAAGGCCTATTACCAATTCGCCCCTGGTTGTCAGTACCCTGAAGATAGTATAATTTGGTGCAGAAACTGTATGGTATACTCAATTTCTACAGCAATCACTATTCCCTGGACACTTTTATAATTTTATGGATATTGCATTTATTTTTGAATGTAAGGCGCTATTCACATTATGGTACAATTAATTGTCATATGTTATCAGAATTGTGTTGTGGGTGAGGTACTTTTTATGGACACAACATTTATTCTATGAATCAAAGGCACTATTCTCCTTTTTCTCAACATTATTCTGTTGATAAGATACCCATTCATTGGATTCACATGATATTATTATTCTGGCACCATAGGACAATCTTGTGACACAATTATGGTAAAATATAATGTTTGATAGAACCATGTTTGTTTCAGTGAACCCAAATATTAGTTATTCTATTAATGATGTCATCATTTATTAGACACCCTCTTAATATGTTATTTATTATATCTATTATAATCACTTTCAGACATTTATAAGTGATAGATACTGAATTATTTTTACTCCAAAATTGCATGAACACAAGGCCAGCTTTGGAAATTGCTGGTGCTATATAAATAAACGATGATGATGATGATGATCATGATGATTCAGGAACCCAAATGTTGCTAAATACCCTGTTATTTTTACCAAACTCTAAACTGGGTCCTCCTTATTTAATGCACCTATACCTAACAATGTCATATGAGCACTAGTACATTCAATGCTAAATACGTACATAGCTTATGCCATTACATTATGTAAGCTATGAAATTTGAGTAACAGGAAACAATGTTTGATTGGAGCAGAAATCAATGATGGACTTTTATGAAAGCACAAAGAAAAAGCTTCTCAATAACATGAAAATAGAACAAAAATCAGACGTCAGACATGGAAGAGATGTTTAAATTTAGCCCCTTGCCCTAGTTCCATAGTTTTCTTTTATGTAATATTGTCATTATTATAGTGTTTCAACTATAATGAAGATGTAGACTTGTTCTGTTTTTGACGTTGCATAAGTGTTAATGTGATATTGATTTTCTGAAATGGCAATGACCAGATAAACAAGGTGAATTCTGCGTACAGGTTTCTGGGATTGTAGTCAGAAAGAAAGTGAGGGGATTTATACAACTTGCAAAGTAAAAACTGAATGGGGCAAGGTTTAAAAACTCAGGAAGGGTTGTGCAAGAATGGAATGATCTTGACAACTTTTACACAGACATGAAGGTGCCTTGGATAAAATTTCCTAGATGCATAGATGCTGTGAGCAGAAAATACTTACCTAGCAAGGAAATGTCATTGAGTGTAAAACACAGGAAAACTGCTGCTAATGAGTTTTTAAAGTGCAATGTTGACAACTATTTACCAGAACTGTTTTGGAGGTGATCAGTGCAATGAAAGGAAGTAGAGATGTTCAAACGGCTGCATATTGATTCTTGAATCAGTTCGATAAATTGGTTCTAAATTTAACAGTAATTTATTATATTCTACATTAATTAAGAAAAAGGTAAATTAGAGATGATGACATTATTTGGGCCATTTCCACCATTTTCGAGTCTTTCCGGACGTGCTCAAGCCTCTTTACAGACGTACATGTGCGATCTGTGAACTGGCTTTGTGTACATTGACAAAATTTGAACACAAATATGTTTAAAGCTTGATTTAGTACAAATATTAAAATATTTTTTCTTACTTAAAAATTTTGTTTAAAAAATGAAAAAAATTAATTTCAACAGCACATAAAAATCCTGGAACTTGAATGGCACAGCGAATGGCAAACCATGAACAAAATTTGGAACGCAAATAATGACAGCGAACGCAAGCTGCTTGTTTTGAACTACAAATTCGAACTGGGGTCTACTGTCATTTGCACAGCAAGCATGATCATGGCCATCGAACCCATGAATGCTGACAACATAGGATTACTGCCTCTCCCGTTCAATGTTCTCCTAGCCAGTAGCTGTCAAAAGTAGGAATTAGTAATTGACATTTAAAGAACTCCATCCAAAAAAACACTCTTCTCTTGATTTACCATTTGATCTGTTGCAAACAGGCAAAAAGGGTGCTGATGCCTCTCACACATGAACGTCCTACTCATGCAAGCTTTATTATATTCTTCTGGGCAATGAACAAACCTAGGTAAACATTACAGAAATTTCTGACCACTGTCTTTTCTACAACGATTTTACCAATGACTGAAGTTCCGACCAGTAAGCCAATTCATACATATAAACTATACACGTTTTAAATGATTTTTGCATAATGTAGCATCCGGGCTGCGATTTTTGTCTGTCTCAAAAGATTGTGACACCATACACAGTGAACTGATGAATGATCTTCCAGTAGCAATATGTTTAATACATTTAAATAAAGGGCGAAAAAACTGCCACAAACAAGGATCCGGAAAAGAAAATACGTCATCGTCATTCATTCTATAGCACATTTGTGTATAGTCTACGTTTGTTCGCAACTGCACATTCACTACTGTTTATTTTAATATAATGGCCACAATTGATCAACAGCAAGCTCGTGGTCTTTGCTTGTCGCTATGGTAAGTACACGGCAAGCACAGACCCAGAGGGATAGAAGGAGAAAGAATTGGACTTGTTGGACCAAAGAGTGGTTCCAGAGGAGAGACTCTTTTACACATATGCCCCTGCTACAGGAGATACGGGACAACAATCCTGATAACCAGGAATTTCCTGAGAATGACTGACCCTATATTCCAGGAGCTGCTCCAGCTTGTCACCCCACTCACCCAGAAGGAGGACGCCCATTTAAGAAGATTCATATCTGCAGAGCAAAGACTAGTTGCTATCCTACGATTTTTGCCCACAGGAAGGACACTGGCTGATCTCAAATACAGCACAGCAATTTCACCTCAAGCTCTGGGTTTGATCATAACTGAGACCTGTGAGGCTATTGAACAAGTTCTGCATGGACAATATATGAAGGTTGGTAAAAGAAATAGTCTTTTTTAAAAAATTTTTTTTTTTTTTTATTAAAATAGAAACTAAACATATTAATTAACATATTGAAAACCACATAAACACTGCCTTTGGCCTATATGCTGTTGGAATATGGAACCCATCTCTGCTCATCAAAGATGGGCAGAGATGGGTTGAAGATGGGATATATGGGAAAGTGAAATGAATATTTATGATTAATAAGGGCAAACATTGCTGGGTGTAGTGGGATATGAGACCCATCTCTGGTGTGCAGACCAGAGATGGGCTGAAGAAGGGAAAGCAAAACAAATATTTCAACTTAAATAGGTCACACATAAACCATATAAATACTGTTTTGAAAAGTTGTCATAAAAAACCACGGATGTCAAAGTTGTTCGTAATGGAAATGATCACTGTTTTCCAGTGGTGACGGACTCCCTGTATAATGTAGCATAGGTGTGCTTCCCATAGGTGCTGAAGTCCTGTAGGCAGGGGTGTTGCCTGTGGAGTGGCAGTATGCAAAATGTATAGGATTACGCCAGTCTAAAATATCCTTGCTCCTGTGTGTGGGGGTATTGTGTCAATATAGTGTCTTGTGAGAGATCTCCCCTCTGTGTCCTATCAATTATGTCATAAACCAAACGTTCCATCTTTATTCGCATCTCTGCCACCCTCAAAAAGTGGATCCTATTACTACAATTAAAGGATTCTTCAACGTTATTCTGATGGCCATAGTGGATGTCGACTATGAGTTTCTGTTCGAGGACATTGGGAAAATGGAAAAGTGCCAGATGCCTGAGCATTGGAGCAGAATGCTTTCCATGACAAACGTAAAAACAGTGCTCTTAATTTGCCACCAAGACAAAAGTTGGACTAAGCTTTGTTTTTGTAGCTAGTGAAGCCTTTGTGCTGCACCCCATTGTATTAAATTATTATCCCCAAAGAAATCTCATACCAATAGGAGGATATTTAATTATATATTGTCAAGAGCGAGGCGAGTTGTGGAAAATGCTTTTGGTATATTGAGCAACAAATTTCGAATTTTCCATTCCGCCATAAATCTGCGCCTAAACAAAGTAGACAATGTGGTGGTGACTTACTGTGTCCTACATGACTTTCTTAGGTGTAAAAGCCATGGAGTGCGTAGTGCACCTAGCAATATGGAGAGCACTGTAGATCTTGTGGAAGTGGTAGGGTTGATACTATTGGAGTTTTCTTCCCACATGAGAAATTCCAGCAACATGGCAACGTTAAACAGGGAATCTTATTTGGAATATTTTTATGGTGAGGGTGCTGTGTCCTGGCAGAATGACATTTTGTAATAATTGTGCATTCGCATTTTATGTTTGATTATATTTACTTGTCAGCTAAATGTACATAAATAAATCTTTTATGCATATGTTGTATGTTTTACTTACTGTGCCACTTGCAGGTATGTTGTCTGCTTCTATAACTTCAGGTGAGGTAGTGCTGTCCATCTCCATGTTGCAGGTAGTCTGTTTTGCTAATTCTTCATCACGAGTGAAATGCAGGTGCCACAACTTGGACATCATAAACATCACAGCCCCTATGTTTATTATTATATTAGCCCCTATTATACAAGTAGACATATCAATACACATTGATATAAATAGGTTTCTACCCAGGCAGTGCATTAAGAAAATTTAATACACATAGATGTATTAATTGGCATAATAGGTACATTTATAATAGCAGACATATTAAGACACACACACACACGTATAAACATTTTTGAATTTTAGTTCTTAATATTAACATAATAATACAGAATTGGAGAGGGACACACGTCCCATCAGTTAAACAAATGATAGCTTAGTGAGATTATGTACTTTCACATGTGTTAACAATGCATGTTGCAAACCCGTGATGGCTAACCTATGACACGCGTGTCACTCGTGACACGCTGAGGCATTTTGATTGACACGCCAGGTGTGACAGTCAAACTGCCTGTTTTAAACATGCCAAACATTTTCTTTATACAGCACCGCTGTACAACTCCCTGCTGTACAACTCCCCTTCAGCGAAATGGAGCTGCTGCGCATGTGCGGTCGCAGCAGCTCCTCCCTTGCATATCTCCTGGCATGACCTCACTGGCTGGCTTCCCTGGGGCACGCTAGGGCTTATAATTGATACTTGCAATATTTAATCGTAAAATAGCCTCAGATACTGGCCACAAGCAATCTTATGTAGTGTTTTTATTAATAGACCAAAGACTCGATTTCTGGTGAGTATGCAGAGCATATTGTATTATAGAATTAAAAAAGTAGAGGATTCCTCTACTTTTTTAATCCTATAATACAATATTTATATATAATCACACAGCTCTGCATACCCTGCAGGCTCACCAGAAATGAAGTTTTTGGTCTATTAATAAAAACACTACATAAGATTGCTTGTGGCCAGTAACCCAATACCAAATATATATATAATCGTTATATATATATATATATATATATCTATAATATAAATGTCTAGTGGCGTGTGTTAGTCTGTCTGTGTGTGGAAAAAATAAAACCAAGCTGCAGCGCCACCTGCTGGGCGGAGTTATACACTGACCTACTAAATTCTTAGTGTGTGTGGAAAAAAAAATTCAGAAAGGGCTGAATTTGGTATACTAAGTTGTATTTAATTTGTTAATTTAATTTGTTAATTGTTAAAAGTGTTTATAAAGATTAAAAAAATATATATATATATTTCTTGAAGGAGAAGTGATAGTTGGGAGTGGTTGGTGGTTGCCGGGGGTGACAGTGGGGAGTGGTTGGTGGTTGAGGCCTGGGCTATGGCCCAAATGCATGACAAGAAGCTTTTTAACACCTTAAGTAGCTTGATTTGACTAGAATGCATGAGTATCATGCACGGGTTAACTTGTATATATATATATAAAATTTATTTTTTTTATTGAAATGACACGCGACCCAAGGAAGGCTACAATTTATTCCGATTTTTGACACACCAAGCCATCACTGTTGTATACACTTGTATACAGGAAGACAGAAATGACATATGGAGCATATCAAACAGGATTATTATTGCTTCTCCATTAAAAGAACACTATTCCCATTTCCTTGCCGCTTTAACACCACACCACGTAGGAGACATAGAGATATTCTAAAATTAAATATACACGCCCAGAAAGGCCTCGCTGTTGGAGAAAAAATCATCAGAATGTCGGACAATTGGTCGTGAGTTCGTACACACTGCAGGATTGGAACAACGTCGTTCCATTGCCGAACACGGTTTTCCAATCAGTTTGAAAATCTCGATCAAGTGCTTTGGAACGACAATCACACTAATAAGATATCGGGACAAATGGTTGTTTATCATCTGATTGACCCATTAGTCGTCTGAAAACACTATAGTGTATACGTAGACTTTTGGTTATGTATGTCTCACCTTTTCCTGCTCTGTGTCTTATTTGTCTGACTTCCAAATTGGACCATGCCTCTATTAATATCTAATAATAGCTAATAATATCTGACCTGCCATCACTAACCCTTGCTCCCACTTGTCAAAGCTGATGTATGCTTAGAGGGTTTTCACACACAATATCAACAGAAAGTCTTATAAATTAGATAAGGGTTTTATGGGGCAGACAAAATTGGTGGCAGAGTCTAGCCTGAATACAGATAGGAAAACAGTTGCAGATAAAGTCCTGCAACATGACATTATTTATACACTAATCTCATCAAGTTGATTTTATAAGCGAAGGGAACACAGCATAAATAAATAATAAATAAGCACATAATAAATACATTTCTAAAACCAGTATTAAACTACAATGAAAAGAAATTACATTTGGATTGGTCATGCAGTAAAGTAGCAAACACTGGAAGTCATGTGGGTGGCCCCCAATATTTTTGTTTGTCAGGAAACAGAAGGGAAATAATGTGTTCTCTGTAGACATCCCTGTTTAATAACATGTCACTAAAAGTTAAAATAGGCAGGGTGATAATTGTGACCTAAATTTGAATAACCAAGTCTGTGTGTGGATTGATCACCATACACAGACATTTTAATCCAACATTAGGTCCCAAAACAGCCTTACCCTATATTGTATATAATAGCAGAAACATTATATTTGGTTATAGTAATATTTCAATTAACAAAATCAAAGAGTGCCCACTGAAAATAAATTGGCTTAAATACCCCATACACAGGCAGATAAACATAAGCAAAATTTTCAAAATGATTTCATGATATATTCACCTCTGCACTTGAGGTGAATATATTCATTATATATCAATTGATATATATTAATTATCAGGGTTTTTCCCCAATAAAAACCCTGCTACATTACACAGGAAGTCCGTCACCACTGGAAAACAGTGAACATTTAAATTACGGACAACTGTGACACCTGTGTTTTTTTTTTTTTAAGACATTTTTTTAAACAGTATTTATATGGTTTATGTGTGACCTATTTAAGTTAAAATATTTGTTTTGCTTTCCCTTCTTCAGCCCATCTCTGGTCTGCACACCAGAGATGGGTCTGATATCCCACTACACCCAGCAATGTTTGCCCTCAATTCTCATAAATATTAATTTCACTTTCCCATATATCCCATCTTCAACCCATCTCTGCCCATCTTTGATGAGCAGAGATGGGTTCCATATTCCAACAGCATATAGGCCAAAGGCAGTGCTTATGTGGTTTTTAATATGTTAATTAATATGTTTAGTTTTTTTCATAAAAAAATATTTTTTTAAAAAAACATACTATTTCTTTTACCAACTTTCATATATTGTCCATGCAGAACTTGTACGATAGCCTCACAGGTCTGAGGTATGATCAAACCCAGAGCTTGAGGTGAAATATTCAATGAGCTGTGGAGGGCCTCTGGAACGGTCACGCAGGTACTCTGCGGCAGTGTAACATCACAGATTTCTCTTGGCTCCCATATGGGTGCTTGGAGGAATTCCCCATGTTGAGGTACCGTAGTACATGCGGCTAATTGAATATGCCCCCTAGTGCGTATTTGTGGTGATGCAATGGCATTCTCCGGTGGGACTGGAAAACAGGTAGAGTCAGCCTAACGCCATCTTGAGATCCATTTGAATGTTGCAATGTCATTTCACTGTCCCCATTAAGATCTATGGAGATGACGGTATACAGCGTTAACTGTGTTAACGATGGAGAGATCAGTGATTTTCCTAATGCTAGAGCTTTAATAAATAGCCCCAATACAATACCCTTTTCTTCGTCAGAAAGTTTAATTTTCGCTAGTGTTAGGACTTCAGTCATAAAAGTTCACCATTTTCTCCGGCTCAATTTAACTGTAAGTGTTCCCAGTCTTAGCCCAACCACACCACACAATGACTTGACCGTCATTATCTCAACTCTATTCCTAATTTGAAAATTCCATAAAATACGAGTTTACAAATACTCCACAGAATATCATCCTCATCAACATTTATTTATATAGCGTCAGCAAATTCCGTAGTGCTTTATAATTGGAAACAAACACAGTAATAAAATGATACTGAGTAGTACAGACAGACAGAGAGGTAAGCGTTCCCTGATCACAAGCTTATAATCTGTAGGATATATAAAACTAAAAGTGTAACTTGAAGATTGGATCTCTGGAGTTTCACACTGAGTTTGATCTTTACTAGCAAGTATATAATGGTGTTTTTGAGCACAGTTGAACGTTAGGATGTTATTAGTTTGAACAAAAAGGGAGAGACTATGTACTGCAAATAAGTGTAGTCAGCAGCCACTGTCTGTGCTATTATCTACATGTTTTTCTCTCCCTAAGGCTGTACTTTTTAATCAGTCTCTGAATAACAAGTGCAATTTGCTGTGTGTTATAGCAGCCAAGTGCTTTGTGTGTTATTATGTCTTATTGCAACCATTAAATTCTAGTCTGAGCTGGCATATACCAGCAATGTTACCTTATGCCTTTCCCAAGGTCATGGAGGTACTTAGTCAATGGGACTTTC
This sequence comes from Mixophyes fleayi, assembly GCF_038048845.1. Classification (NCBI taxonomy): domain Eukaryota; kingdom Metazoa; phylum Chordata; class Amphibia; order Anura; family Limnodynastidae; genus Mixophyes; species Mixophyes fleayi. The sequence continues at coordinate 75,234,060 of NC_134407.1, forward strand.
CTAGCAACTATTTATGCAGTTGAACCAGTTTAATAACTGCACAAGCAATAACACATACACACTGAAGTTTATTTATATTATAGTGGATTAATACATTTAACCCAGTAAAATATATAAAGGCATAACTCCAGACAATTACAAAATCCAGTTTTGGTTGAGGAAGGTGAGTATAATGCAAAACTCTAAATAACTTTCAATGGAACCTGCAAAGAATAAAGCAAATTAGTATCCATGCTTGTAAGGTAATTAGGTAAAAGGTTGCTATAGTGCAGTGTTACTAATAAGTATCAAAATAGAAACACGAGCTAAATGTAACTCCTGAAAGAAAACATATTTTGGCTGCTTTTATTTCAAGTGGTGACTATTTCCACTGAAGGTTGAAGCCATCCTGCCTACCATCAGGCACAAAAAAATAATAATATAATTAATATAATATTACCCAAAATGTTTGCAAATACAATTTAGTAATTCGTGGATCCCTTGCACAGTACAAGATGTTTATAAACACACCCTTGTGATATTAAATGACCTTTTGAACATTTGTGCAGGTTATAGCAATGCTGTAATAAATGCATATTGGTTTCCTCTTCTACAAACAAACTTGGAAACAACTTTGAATTCTGTGTAATTATTAGACCTGCTTACAGCAGACAAGCGTCACCAAGTTACTTTGACTTTGACCTCTGCAGTAACTTGGAAGCAACTATAAGTTTAATCACTTTACAGCTGTGTCTGGTGGTAAGAAAAATGTATCAGTTTATAGATTCTGTAAACTCACCTAGGTTTTCATAATTCTCGTTGGCATATAGATCTATCTATTTTATTTTTCTATAAGTTTTTCTGTCTTTTGTATTTATGGTATTCCTCACAGAACAGATAGGAGGTATAGGAGGTATATCTTTACCATAAAAGATGGAATAAATGACTAACTATATATATGTATATACAGGCAATTTTATATGTTTGTGTGTGACCTGGTAGGCTTACACTTGGACATCTCAAAGGTACCTGTTTTTTGTCGTATCACTTGCACCAGCTTCTGGTCTGGTGTAAGTGCCGAATACTAGTGATGATGGTCACGTACGCAAGCGAGAACATGTCCTTGCAATCAGGAGCAACTGTAAAAATGCATTTTATGTACAGTAGACACTAATAACATCCAAATAAATGTCTATTGTTGAAAAGCAGGTAACTTAATTTTTTTTTATTATTACATTGCGTTCTTTTGTGACTTTACATTTTACATATGAATTGAACATACATGGCAGTGTATTGTCTGTTAGAGCATAGCGTACCTAGACCCATACATTCAACAATAGACAAATCTTTACATCCGCTCCTTGTTGAATACAGATGTTTGTATATCTGATTTGCGTGCATCTTGTTTTTTTTAGAAAAAGCACAATATGTTTATTTTACGTGCTTTAATGAATCAGGCCAGCTGTCTCTCCTCATTCCAACCCTACCACATCACCTGTATCTGCTAGTAGCCAATGGTTGCTTTTGTTTTAGCAACTGATAATGCCTTACAGTAGCCACTTGCACTTTCTCAACCAGCAGCTACAATTGTTATTCTGCTATTTATATATAAAGTGTTCCCCATACCTCTTCGGCTGTAAGCTCATTTGGGCAGGGCCATATTTACCTTCTATTTCATGCAATTGTGGGCAACATAGAGGCAGTGTGTTTAGCATTGCTGCCTCCCAACCCTGGAGCCGAGTATTCTCCCCATTATAGTGTGGGTTTCCTCTGGGTGCTCCTGTTTCCTCCCACACTCCAAAACAGACTAGTAGTTTAATTAGCTTCTCACAAAAGTATTCCAAGTGTATGTGTTAACGTAGTTGGAAATATAGAATGTAAGCTCCATTGTCGCAAGGATTGATGAGAATTAGTAAATATTATCTGTTAAGTTTTGCGTACTATGTAGGTGCTATAGAAATACAGGTTAATCAATAATAATAATTGTATTTCATTTGCTTGTGTTCTGATCCCGTCATTGTACAATGCTGTGTAATATATCACAACTTTAGACGTTAGAGGAGGATACCTCTGTGTTTTGGACTCTAGAAGACATTCAAATAAAATAATCACTTATTGAATCAATTGGACATGCTGAATCCGAGAGTCACAGACCATTGAATAATGTGACAGTTGCAACAGAACAACTATAGGAGGATGAAAAATGGTAAGCACACTCAAAACTCAAATAAAAGAGGTTGGTTGCAATATCAACAATAACAGTCATGTAGAAATGGACACATGAATTACATGTCCTCTATGTCTGCACTACAATTAGTTCACATGCTTGATGTATGTCTGCAGATTTTTCTGTGCAGACATGCAAGATCAGTTTATATAGATCCAGACTTACATGCCTTCCAAGATAACTCATTGTTTAAGCAATGAGATTACTCAATGAGCTGATATTCAAGTTAGCTAGTTATGATTATTACACAATTGATACTCTATAATACTGTAGGCAGTACATGTTTATAGGTTGGTTTAAACTGGATTAGGTTGGTTCCTGAGGCACAACATGTGCACAGCTGTTGGAGTGAGCTGCCCCCACCTTTGGAGCGCAATCCTTTGAACTGACCTATGATCTGCATTATATTGAACTTACCTAACGTCTGCACCAATGAAGAGAGTCCTTAGTTTATCTTTGTGTACATTGTGACATTATCACTGTTATTTTTGTTAACGCAAACTGTATATAAGCAAGCCCTTGCCCAATATTAAATCTCTTTGACCGCAGACATCAAGACTAATGCTGGGCCTGGGCCCAGGGGGCGCTTGCATAATGTATTTGGGCATATTTTCCTGCATATTGTCATACCTTTTTATGCATCATCATGGTTTGCTGCAATTCTGCTATCTTTTGCTATTAAATCTCTTTGTGCGTTTGAACCACAATAATCGCATTGGACAATATTTATTGGTAGTGACAATACGAACATAACAACTGCCTTTCCCTGCAATCTGAACCAGTTCATCAATTGCCATTTCTGCTGCTGGATTCTCTGTGCATTCTTGTGACCCGAACCTGAACTGTATCCTAGTGTTGACTCCTGCTAGCCCCTCCGTTTTTCACCTCCTTTTGTGACCTAGACCCCGGTTTAGTTTTGACCGTGCTCCTGCTCATTCCCTGGTATTGTGGATTTTCCATATTCTGACCATTGGCCTGTCTGACCCTCCGTTTCCCTGACATCCCTGGATCACCCAGAGCCTCATGCCTCCTGGCAAACCTAGAATCCTGACACTCATGGATCATCCGGTGTCTCATGCCTCCTGGCTAACCTGGACTGCCGAGACCCATGGATCGTCCGATGCCTTGTGCCTCCCAGCAAACCATGAATCCTGACACCTGTGGATCATCTGGTGCCTTGTGCCTCCTGGTAAACCAGAAATCCTGACACCCGTGGATTGTCCGGTGTCTTGTGCCTCCTGGCAAACCTGGAATCCTGACACCTGTGGATCATCCGATGCCTTGTGCCTTCTGGCTAAACCTGAATCCTGTTACCCATGGTTTATCTAGTGTGTCCTGCTTCTCCTGCACCTCCAGCCTCAGAGTCTGACCTGGTAAACCTGCTATCCAGTGCTGTAGTTCTCCCTGTGTGTATAGGAGCCTGCATTTATCCTTACACCTGCCATCCCCACTATCTTGAACCTGATGCTCCCATGATCTGAGTTTCCATTAACCATTCATTGCTTTTGTTGGCTCCTGTGAAATCCGTGCTATACTTGCTATTTTCTGCTGTCTTGTGTCTGCTACCTCTAAGAACTGAATTGCTGTTAACCATTAACTGCAGGTATTGTTTCCTGTGTAACCATGTTATCAATAAAGACATTAGGCCTGATTAATTGAGGAAAGTAAGGCAAAAAATGAGTAAGTTTTCTTCTGGACAAAACCATGTTACAATGCAAGGGGTGAAAATTTGTTGATTATTTTGCACATAAGATTTATCCTGGCTGTTTTTTCATGTGACACACAAATACTTGATAGCTTTATTTTGCGCTGAAATTCAAAGTTGTTCTAGGATATGCTCTACCCCAATTATAAATCTGTCCTCACATTTTAAATTGATCTCCCCCTCCAATGTGTCAAAGTCAGCAAATTGGATGAAGTCATTTCAATTAATATCTAGCAAACTTGATCATATTTGTCTGAAAATTATGTGTAGAGTATGCTACGGCGTGGAGAAGCGTATCCAGCCGCAACACGTGGCAATAACAGGTTTTACACATTTACACGAACATACACATTTGTAATTAGTACACATTAATTGTAGTTGCACCACAGTTATTTATGTCGAAATGTAGTAATATTTACTGTTAATATTAGAAATTATATACATGTTAGTGAAATCAAAGGTTCAGGTTACAGAAAATATGTCATGTTTGGTATCATTTTAATCCTCTATTTATCCTCAGTTGTCCGGTTCATTTGCCGAAGAGATCGCACATTGTATACTCTAGTTAGCGATGATAGTGAATAAATGTTTAAAATAATACTGTCTGTGTACACGCTTCGGCAATCAACAATCATTATTGGATAGCAACTAGACGTGCATAACAATTGAAACATGGTTTTGCCAAGGTTCAAAGTTACTCATTTTTTTTGCTTTACTTTCCTTTGTGAACCAGGCCCATTCTGTTTTCATTACCATAACTCTCCATAGTATTTATGTTAGGAATCCTGACAAATCCTCTGCAAAAGTAGTTCCCAGCTATCAAACAACTGGAAAACAAAGTGAGGACATTTTTATTAGCCAGTTGTTAGTAGAAGTAGCTGTTTCATAACTGAACTGCAACTGAACAAAAGTAATATCTCATTTAGTTTAGATTTAGTGCCAATGACTTTATATAGAATTATCGTTTGAGAAAATCTTAAAGCTGCCGTTTCAAAGGAGCACTGAGTCATTGGATGATAAAGGGTTGTGGTGGTCTCACAACACAAGGCTGTGAGAATTGAATTCCAAAAATGTATGAATCAGAACTATAGGCTTGCATGCAGCAGATTGACAACAACACATGCCAACAAAAAAATAATAACAATACATAAACTTAGTTTTAATGTTCAAAAGCTATCTAAACATATTTACTAGACTTTATGGATCTATGCATCTACAAAGAGGCAATAATGTAAATCTGATGGCTACCTATTGTACAGACTCGTTTACCAAAAACCCATATTGTGTAATCATAAGCATCTGACATTCTACTAAGAAACTTACTTGCACATGCTTGACATTCTTTGCCCCTATAACTGCGTAAATTGTGAAATGATGCCTGTGGGTTTGTCAGCTAGCTTTGCATAGAGCTTTAAGTCAATGAAAAATTTTTGGGGTGGAGGACAATTTTTGTTTGTACCAACATAAAATAAATGTATTAAATTATGATTTCATGGTAAAGCACTCCAATAAGCCTTCATGCTATTATGCTGATGTTTCACCTCTTTTTTGGTATCTGATTGGGGTCCAAAGCTACATCAGCCATTAAAACTTGTTCTGCCTCTAAATTTGCCACTTCTGAATCGACGACTCATACAATGGAAAATACATAAATATGTCCTTGGCTACATTTGTATATGGTTCAGAAAGCCTGGGCTCCAGAAAGCTAGTAAATCTCATTCATACAGCCACCCGCATCTGCATCTCTGTGAAAGGAAATGCACAGACTCACCATCCATGCCATACCTTCAAAACAGTCTGTCACGAGCCGCGGCGGTACTCACAGCCGCCGCGGCTCGCTTCTGGCTCCCTCTGGTGTCCCGGCCGTCACCTTAACGACCGGGACGTAATTTCCCCTTCCTACCCGGCCGTCGCCAAGGCAACGGCCGGTGGCCTGTCATATAGCGCTGCGTCCCGGCGGTGTTGGAAGCCGGGCGCATGCGCAAAAAAGGACACAGCCTGTGGGCTAATTAAAGGGGGCTGGAAGTTACAGGCATTAGCCTGCATCTGGGTGCATCTATCAGTGACTAGCCCTGATTGGTTTGGTGCTATATTGCTGATTAGTCTGCAGGGGTGCATGTAAGTTCTGATTGGGCTAGCTGTGTATTTAAGGCAATGAGCTCTGCTGCCTCATTGCCGGTTATAGTTTCTGTATCCAGCCTGCTAGACCTGCTCTCTGCCTTGTTCCTGTCTATTGGACTTGCTGTTGTTTACCCGTGTATGACCCTTGGCTTGGATTTGGACTTTGCTTGTGAATCTCGTGACCCTGACCTCTGGCTTGAATACCGCCTTTCCTGTCTGCTCATGACCCCTGACCTCAGCTTGTATACAGGTACTGTTGTCTGCTGCCGGCCCCTGACCTCTGCTTGGATTCCACTTCGCTTGCCTGGGTTCTCCCCAGCCGGTACACACTTCACGACCCTCTGTCAGTCTGCAGCCCAGCCTGTCCCCACCATCAGGGGCTCCAGTGAACACCTGACTGGCAGAGTAGACTCCGGGTTGTGTTGTGCTGGCTGGAGGGGTTCCTAACACAGTCTGAGATTTGTCTATAACTGAATAGATGACTGCATGACTAAATAACAAAAATAGATCTATGTATTGCTATATGGGACTGTTATAACACTTATTGGCTTTTCATATTAGGATGTTCAGCACTATTACCACTAGTCTAGTTGATGTGCTAAGTGCTTCAGGTCAAAATCCAGAATTACGTGCAATTTTATTTCTTAGACTCTGCACTACTAACTGACTTTTTACCTCTCTGGGTAAAGAGAGTTGGCATAAAAGCTTTTGAATTTTTGATTGTTGTCTTCACCTATGTACTTCGCTGAAGTAATCATGGCTACATGATATATAAAACAATTAAGAAGCTTTGCTACAATACCAGAAATTGTCTTTAGAAATGTACTGCCATGTGTCACATGAGCTGAAAATAGAAATGTAATTCAAATTCTCAGAGCTTCTAGACTTATACCAACTTGTGAGGACCGCACTTCCATGTGGGTTCTTTAAAATCACCTAGCCAGACTGTTGCAACAAAAATGCACTTTATTCTATAGATGGCAACGCAGTAATGTGGATATACAAACACCAGACTGATGCGATTCTTTGTAGGTACAGCATACACATGTGATGGAAGCGCAGTTCCTAGTCACCAATTCCACACACCAATACAGTCAAAAACAAAGGTTATATCCCCTTCAATATTCCCATGGTGGTGATTTAATAGTGGGTGGACAAAGGGTTTAGCCAGGTTATGATAGGTGGGAAAATTATAACCCTTAACCCTGAGTGTCCTCCCCTTGGTGCTTGGGACCATTGGCTCCCTGTAAGGAAGATACCTAGGAGTCTAATCCAGGGTACTAGTATATCAATGACCTTGTTGGCTAAACATGAAAAGTTTGATAGTATTATATCTGCATACGCTTATTGTTTAACCCAGACATCTTGTTCTCTCTTACCCCTGATGTAACACTCCACCTGGCGACATTTAAAAATAAATTGTCTAACTTATCTAAAAATTAACATAAATATGCATGGCATACAATATCATATGTTAACCAAACACATAGGAACAACATATGACAATAAGCAACAACAAATACCAATAAACTGTAACACAACGAGAGGATGAGAGTTCAGAGTACACAGAAAGAGGAGATGAATCTCTAGTGTCTATTTGCTTCAATCGCATGAGTCTAAAAATCACACCACGTGGTTTCACATTCCTCACCCTACTTAAATCTGGTAGATGAATCTGTTTGTCTCAATGCCGGACAAGCTGGCCAGGTAGGTAGAATCAACAGCATTTGGTTCATCCTGACGCGATAGTGCATTCCCATGTTGGCTGCCCTTTTTGTAGGAAATGGTAAAATTATATATTTGCAAAGCCAGACTACATCTCAACAGTCATCGTTTGTCTCCCGGGGTCCAGTTGAGCCAGCTCAGGGGATTATGGTCAGTAACAGTCGAAAACTCGCGGTCATATAAATAGGGTTGCAATTTTTGGACTGACCACACTATGGCCAAACATTCTTTTTAAGTGGTGGAGTAGGCAATTTCCATAGTCACCAGGTTCTGTGACAAATATGCTACAGAGTGTTGTTGATTTTCCTCCACTTTTGTCCATACTAACTGTGAATTCCGTCGGTGGTTTGATAATGGTACCATAGCGGGACACAAACTTGCGGTAATATCTTGCAGTATTGAAGAAAGCCTCGCAATTGTTTCTGGTTGGAGGGGAGTGGCCAGGAGAAAATGGCTTTTACCTTGGCTGAATATGGCTGCACCTTGCCTCGGTCTACCCTGTGCTCTAGATATTATACCTGTGCTATTCCCACTTGGCATTTGTCAGGCCTGACAGTCAGTCTGGCATCTGCCATGCATTTAAACACCTTGATAACATGTCAAAATGGTCTTCCCATGTGTTCCTGAATATAGTTATTTCATCCTGACATCCGTCTAACAGATCATCCACCGCCCTCTGGAAGATGGCTGGGATGTTCTTCAAGGGCATTGCTTTAAATTCAAATTTCTCATACAATGTAATGAATGCAGATTGCTCCTCTGCCTCTTTATTAAGGGGAATTTGCCAGTATCCCTTACTAAGATTCAAAGTGGTTACATAGCGAGTGGCTCCAAGCCACTCAAATGTCTATCAGAGCCTGATAGAAATAACTTTAATAAACTTTATTTTTATTGGGCATCAATAAAATAATATGACATTTTATTTAAAGTGTAGTCATTGAGTGCCTCGAGTATACATATTTTACTTCCTTTCTCAAATACAAATATTGAACTGCAATGTGTGAGTGCACCCCTCCTAAATTTTCTATTTGGTATATTAAATGCATAAGTTTTCCAAAAACTGTGCACACCCAAACATCGGAGATCCGAGTACCGAACCGAGTCTAGCAGTGTTCTTGTCACTCTCCAGTCTCCAGTCACATTGTTCTTGTGGCTCTCCAGTCTCCAGTCACATTGCTCTGTGCCATCGATATGGATTCACATCAGTCCACAAAGACCAGGAGTACCAAGCAGCTGTTGGCACCAGTCATGATGATACTAATCCCTCTATGTCATCTGCTAAAGCCATGTTCAAGTGCATAGTGGTTTTAAGTTAGGGAAATTTTTTTTAAAAATTATCTTTTACATCTTTAAAGAAAAAATACCTCTCTAATAAAGGTGAACGTTTACTGCAGAAAAACATAAAATTGGCAACATGCCATTCTACCCAAAATATTAACAAACATACCAGCAGCAGCTAGCTCCCTTCTCTCAGCTAGATCCCAGCACCTGCAATCTACACTGTCATCATCCTCACCCACATCTTAATTAAAATGTACATTTCTTACATGCAAAAAATTCTGTATGTGACCCATGAAGATAGCTATATGTTCAGTCATTATATATACACAGTTAGCCTTATATGGGTACATAAATGTTGAATTGAATAAGACTAATCCGTAAAACCCACCAAAACTTGAAATGACGATAATTGTGTCATACAAAATATAAATATACACTTGCATTTCCTCTGCAGCTTATACCAGGGCTCTTCGATGTGGACTTTTCTTTCCTCTCGATGTGTTCAGGAGACGGCGTCTTCTGTCTTTCTCACCAACCTGCAGGTGTAATGGGATGGTGGGTTGGTACCCAGGAAATAGTGTATTGAATGATTCTAAAGACCTGGTGGTATGGTAGAGAGGTAAAGGTCCCCCCAGTAGTGTTAAAATAAAATAAGTAACACACAGCTAAAACTGTATAAACTTGTGGGTTTTATTCTCTTTGCTTTTGGCATAAGGTTGTACCACAGCAGCAGATAAGTAGCAGTAGTGTAGGAAAGTAATACAACAATACTATCAATCTGCAATGTTATTTAGCATGTCACAAAATAAATAGCATTTTAGGAATCTTAGTTCAACAACATCAGCAATATGCAAACATAAATCACCACAACACATAGGTCACTAAATAACTATATCTCACTTTTAAGTTAGGCACTGTGCTTTAGTGAAATGAGTTTCACTGGATAAATACTTTTGAGAGTCAACCAGTTGCTAATGAGTCTAATGACCATTACACTAAATGCTGCTGCAGCTGATTATCTAGACAAACAAATCAATCGCAATAGACTTTTAGTGCAATTATACAACACTTATCACACAAAATCAGTAGAGATGCAACAAGGATGAATCCAGCTTTTTCAGGTTAGATGCTTTAGCAGAAATTACTATATTAGGGACACTTTACAATAGACAGAACCCACAGGGGTAAATTGCAATACACAGGTTAAAGTGAAGTTTCAGCTGGACACATTAACTTGTTAGCTTATTAACTTGTACACAATACAATCAGTAATCGATCTTTCCCAGCCACTGTAGAGTTAAATAACTTTTAATTATCTTCTCAGCAACTAATTTGGGCATTTTCACAGTAGAATCAAGCTTCTGATGCAATATAGACACACTTGTGACAAATGATTGCTCTCTATGTCCCTTGCACACTGAGTCAGCTTACAGATAACTTTAAACGCTGCAGATTTCCCTGGAATAAACTATTCCTCCAGACAGCAGCATAACCTCTGAATAGCAATATTACAATCCCGACCACAGGTTTTAATAACACAGTTTGTTGTCTCACTTGGTTCAATAATTTGAACATAGTAAAGCAAAATAAACCATAAACGTATCAGTCTTCATATGAGTCCTGCTGACATCTCATGATCAGTGATAAGTCTTTTCCTGTAATGCAAAGATGCTCCCTTCCAGGCTGGCTTTTACATACTTTGGCTGCAAACATCCCTCAGGTCAACAGTTCATCAATAGCATTCAGTGGCTCCTTTTGGGAAGATCCTTCATTATCCAATCAGCAGCACCAAAACACTAATTTCCAACAGTCCTTTTTTGCTCCTCCCCTTTTCCCCAAGAATCTCCTGAAGCCTTCTAGTACATTCTATCACAAAAATGCTAATTTTTTGCAATCTTTTGCAACTTGTTGCACTGTCTAACTGCATATGCATGCTTCTAATGCCATCTGGGGCTCTAGTGAACAGCCTGGGGCTGTAGCATACAGTTTATTCACCCCAAAAATGACAACACAATTTGCATTGAACTTCCCAGAGGCACTGTGGGGAACTGTAGTTTTCTAAGTGAGTACATGCAGTTATATACCTGTGATTTGCAGGGTATTACATATGTTCCCCAGTGATCATGGATTGCTGCAGGCTGGTTTGTAGTAACAGTGCTGGTTGGAGCTTTTTACCTGCATCTGTAGTGTGCGGCCATGCAGGTTCCTGCAGAAGGAGAGGTTTTGCTTAAAGGACTGATGAGTCTGACACAGCACAGTTTAAGTCCAAAAATTGGATCATTAGGTATGAACAAAAAAGTCTATAATGTAGTTATTTTCTACATATTTCTCCCATGAAAGTTTACCGGCTGTGGGGTGAATTAATGTAAATTCATTGTATCAGAGTGGCACATGTTTCGAAATGAAGACAAGTAAATGATGGAGTGAATGAAAAAGACAAACAAATTCCAAAAATCAGCTGATTTCTAAAGATCCTAATGGAAGCAAAAAGAAAATGAAAGATTTTAAAACCAAACTGTAATCCGTGTGCCACTGGTTGCCTCAATGCAACTGGAGGAAAGAGGGGTGTTAAATTTCACAATCACTTTTTCTGTATTTTCTTCTTAACACAGTGTCTCCACTTGAGTCAGTTTCTCTCTTTAGGTTGCGGTCCTTCTAGGGTCTAACAAGGGTTGACTCAGTAAACCCCTAGAGAATCCCTAAAAACATTTTGCAGGAACACACACTCACAGGTTAAGGGGATAAGCCACTTGGCACATTTATTAGGATATTAGGACCTGGTAACTTTTGACCCAACACCTAATAAATAGTGGGCAGTGCGGGTAAATGGTTTGTTCTCTGGTATAGAGTGGTATAGCCATTAAGTGATATATGGAAAGTGTAAAAAATGCAAACACTTGAATACAACAAAAAAAAAAAGTTGAGTGACACAATATCAGTATCAGAAGACTTTGTTAAATAAGAAATCAATTCTGTGCAATTGACAAGATCATGCACAACGTAGTAGAAGAATAATGACAATGTAATGACAATATAAAAGACAATTGCAGAAGAAGGTCATCATCATCATCATCAATATTCGCAAGACATCACTGGACAGTGAGTTACAAATCATACAAATACAAATCGCACACAAAAACAGAAAAAGTGCAGATGAGGTTGATGAACGAGGATCAGACATGAGACAAAGGTTAGAGTGGGCCCTTCTCATGAGAGCTTACAGTCTAAAGGGTGAGGGCAATACTCAGACAATAGAAACTAGTGGACATGGAACTGAAGCTGGTAGATCATACAGAGAAAGTAGTATCAGGTATGGATAAGATAATAATAATAATAATAATAATAATAATAATAATAATAGTAATAAATCTTTATTTATATAGCACCTTTCTCCCAGTAGGACTCAAAGCATTTTACATTGTTGCAGAGGGTGAGCCAGCCATCTTGGGAGATACTATTCAATGGAATCATTAACATCAGTCCCTGCCACATTGAAGCTTACATTCTAAGTTGGGCAGCAAGGTAGCTGATGTGAGTGAGTTCTCTGTACAGCACTGTGGAATTAGTTGAGCTATATAAACAGCTGATGATGATGATGATAAATTCCTCACCACACACACTAGGATATATTTTTGTTAGAGGCCAATTAACTTGTCAGTATGTTTTTGGACTTTGGATTGACTATAGTGAAGAGGTGGGTTTTAAAAGAGTGCTTGAAGGATTGAAGAGTGAGGGAGAGTCAGGTCAGGTGAGGTATGATGCTTCAAGAGTGGGGAACAACATGGAAGACATCTTGGAGGTGGGAGTGTGAGGTGTTTATTAGAGAGGAGGAGATGCATCGGACAAAGACATATTGCAGAGGGCGAGAGGTAAGAAGAAGGCCAGATAGTAGGAGTTTGCAATAATCTAGACAGGAGCCAATGAGTGTGAGAAAGGGGCTTATTCTGCCAATAAAGACGTTACGGATGCATTGTGATTAGAACACTGTAATTAACTCTTAAGCATGATAATACACTTGGCTCAGGAAAGAGAAGATGAAGCCTTGTAGAAATATCATGTCACTTTCGGACTCTTTACAATAATTTGAACTTCCTAGCAATTAATAGGTTTTACAATCTGTAGTTTTCTATGGCTTTGCACCTTGAATCAAAATACATGCCACATAAACATAATGGAGGGGATAACATAAATTAGCAAATGTATATTTTAGGCCACAAGTGTGCTCCAATAATGAAGAATATAGTGCAGTAATAGCAATATCAGAACCTGGTGCTAGATATTTGTCTCTGCAAAGAGGATAGCTTGCAAGATGTAGAAACAATGATAATGATTATAGGGTTTTTAATCCTTGTATTAGTTTACTATGAGGATAGCTCCTGTAGTGACAGGCAGTATGATTAACTTGTGGGGCCACAGGAAATTCAACTTACACCAAGACTATACTGTTCCTCAACATGTATAGTAGTGAACAGCAGCGGAGTAGTCCCTTAAACAATAATCCCTACTAAGTGTATGGTAGGGATAGGTGACAACGCTGCAATCCCAGCAATGTACGCCACCGCAAGGCAGTGCCTCAGTCTCAAACAATATTCAACATAGGTAAATAGCTCTGGGTTTGATGCAGTACAGCATTAGGTAGACTACTCACGCATGCAGCAGACACTGACTATCTGTGGAGGGTTTTCTGAACACGATTCAAAGACCTGAAATTTCTTACTGTGAATCTCTTCACTATTTGGCAATATAAAGGAAGCAACAGCAATTTCAGCAGCAGGAATTATGGCAAAGAGCTAGGACAAGCGTCAGATAACAGGAATATTCCAGGGTGCTCCCTGCATCTTTGGGGTGTGTTTGGACTCTCACTTTTCCTGTGGGCTGATGTCTTGCACTTTCTCGTTCCCTCTGGGATGGTATCTTGATCTCTCATTTTCTCTGGGCAGGACCTGTAACCCCCCCACCTCGCCCGTGCTTTGGCTATTGCCGGTAATACCACCCATCCTGTCAATAAACTCCAGCGACTCGCCTCTCTCTCTCTCAGGTGATACAAAAATGTAAAGACTTCTATTGTCCAGCAAAAGACCAATATTTCATATTTTATGTTCAGAGACTCAAAGCTTCACATTGGGCCTGGACAAAACCATGTTTCAATGCTAGAGGTGCAAATTAGTTTTTTTTTATTTTGCACATAAGTTAAATACTGTCTATTTTTTCATGTAGCACACAAGTACTTGATAGCTTATTTGTACACTGAAATTTAAAGTTGATCTAGGACATTGCCTGCCCCAACTATGAATCTGCCATCAAATTTTAAATTTAACTCCCCCTCAAATGAAACATGGTTTTGCCAAGGTGCAAAGTTACTCATTTTTCTTGCTTTGCTTTCCTTAATGAATCAGGCCCATTACCTCCTATGGTGCCTGCCCCAACATCCCTGTTGTTTCAAGTTAGTGCATACTAGATTTTTTAGCATATATTTTTTAAAACATCCTTTGGTTGGGTGGAGCAAGTAACATACACAATACTTACCACCAAACTGTTGAGACAACAAGAGAATAAAAAATATTGCTATGAATAGAACTCTTCCTTTGCATAGATGGTGTTAACAGACTCTGTATGTGACTTCAGGAGGAATAAAGCATTTTAACTGCCAGACGGTGCATTATAGAGTAAGTACAGGATGTTAATTCCAGTTTATATTTATAGATAGATTTATAAATATAGGCTGGGAGCATCAATACTACTGTGTATAAAATGTACAGTGACCATCAGATGTGTTTTCCTACCTAATTTACCCATCATCACATGCTTCATTGGCTGTAATTTGACTTCTTTTGGTGAAAAGCTTAGTTAACTTAATTTGGCTTTCCTGTTTTTTTTATTTCTGCTAATTGTAAAATGAATGTCCTTTACCTTAGCAGGACTGGCCTGGCCCCTAAATTGGACTAAACAGAGGAGTTTTTCAGAATCCTAGGCTAAATAAAGTAAATCAATGGCATGTGTTTCAATATACGTTAAAAGAAGTAAATTGCAGACCCAAAAATGACACATTTATTTGTGCATGCAGGGCTGCGCAGATCTTAAGATACATGCAGCCCTGCATACTACATTAAATGCTTCTACTGAATAAAGATACATTTAAAGCATATCATGCGCTTTAAGCCTATGATCATGTGGTAGAGACATCAGTCATCAGCATCAATTTAATGATGATAACTGGCTTTTAAATGTCTTCCAAAAGGAAGAGTAACATGGGCCAGCATAGCCATGGCTGTCAGAGCATGCTGCCTCGGAGAACTACAAGGGCCTGCTGCGACCTTTAGTTCACGTTTAAAAACACACTGTAGAGTAAAGACACCACCACCATGAAAACTACCACTTTTACACCTTTTTTATCCACCTAGATCCAGGGGGTCTCTTCTGTCTTCAAGGATTGCAATGCAAAGATTTGAAATGACATTCTATCTATCTATCATTCTATCCAAACAAATGAGGGGGGTGGGAAGGTAGCCGCAAATGGATACAATGTACTTACTATAAATGTATATCAATGAAGGTGAACAACAGATCACAGCAGGCCCTGGATGCCAGGCCATATTGGCACCTGTAGTTCTACAAATGCCTGCATGCTCTGCCAGCCATAGGTATGCTGTCCAGGGTCTGATCAACCAATAGGCTGATCAGGATGCAGCAGCCTGGGGTGCTGGTACCTGGAGGGGGGGGGGGGGGGGGGGGCGATGCAACAGCAGCAATTAAGAATCTTTTTACAATGTTTTTTTTATTTTTATCCTGTGTGCCCGAAGACGCCCCTCCCCCCTACTCCAAGCTGCCGATCCCTCCCCTCTGCTCCTCCACTCTGCTTCTCTCTTCTCACTGACTGTCGGGCGTGATATCATCATCAATTCCCAACAGTGCAAGTGAGGAGCTGTGTTTAGAGGAATCAACTGCCCAGAAGAAAGTAGCCAGGTAAGTAATGATTTAGGTTTATGCAGAAGGTGGAGTGTGTAATGGGGAGAAGTGTATGATGACAGATAGACAGTGAGTGCTATAGGGGGCAGTATGTAATGAAAGGGGGACAGTGTGTGATGTAGGGGTACAGTGTGTAATGTAGGGGGACAGTGTGTGATGAAAGGGGAACAGTGTGTGATGTAGTGGGACAGTGTGTGATGTAGGGGGATAGTGTGTGATGAAAGGGGAACAGTGTGTGATGTAGTGGGACAGTGTGCGATGTAGGGGGATAGTGTGTGATGTAGGGGGATAATGTGTGATGAAAGGGGTACAGTGCTGTAGGGGAACAGTGACTGTTATAGGGGAACAGTGTGTGATGTAGTGGAACAGTGTGTGATGAAAGGAGACAGTATGTGATAAAAGGGGGCAGTGTGTGATGGAAGGGGGGACCGTATATGATGAAAGAGGGACAGTTTGTTCTAAAGGGGAACAGTGAGTGCTGTAGGGGGACAGTGTGTGCTATAGGGGGACAGTATGTGATGAAAGGGGACAGTATGTGATAAAAAGGGGCAGTGTGTGATGAAAGGGGGACAGTGTGTGATGAAAGGGGGACAGTGTGTGATGAAAGGGGGACAGTGTGTGATGAAAGGGGGACAGTGTGTGATGAAAGGGGGACAGTGTGTGATGAAAGGGGGACAGTGTGTGATGAAAGGGGGACAGTGTGCACTGAAATGGGGACAGTGTGCACTGAAATGGGGACAATGTGTGCAGTAGGGGGGACAGTGTGTGATGTTAGGTGGGAAGTGTTTGCTGAAGGGGTCATAGTGGGATAAAGGGCACTGAGTATTGAGTGGGGCAGTGTGATAATGGGCACAGTGATCTAATGGCTAGGGAGAGGAAGAGGGACATGAATTGGCCACTGGAGATTATTTCTGAGACATTTATGCATACATCCATTTTACTAATGCCATAAATTGGCAAGTAGAATGTATGTACGGTATCTAAGGTGGAGGATGAATTGGTTAGGGAAGGGGGGGTAGGTGATGATAAACTTGGAAAGTGAGTGATGAAATTGCCAGGGGAGTCAAGACGGCCGCTGGTGGTTGCGGAAATGGCTGGAGGGCATGATCTCAGTATTGTGTGGCGTTCATGAAGTTACTTTCTACAGAGCTTAATTATTGAGGGTTTGTAACATTTGCCCATTTACAAAACAGGACCCCAACTTTTCAGAAGATAGCTAAACAATAACAAAACTGCAAGAACAAGCAAAAAAGAACAGCAAGAGCGGGTAAGATAATCTATCTAAATTTGCTGAAGAAACTTCATTTTCCTTTTATGATTTGAGGGGGGGTTAATTAGCCTAGGGTGGCCAGAACTCTTAATCAGGCCCTGATTCTGTTCCCTGTAGGTCTACAAGCACCAGCATCGCCTGCCACTTTAGGCATGACAGGGTTTGCTGGGACCTCCAGCACAAAACACTATTGATCTATTTTTAATGGATTCAATACACCACACCCACTGCACCATGTCAGTGGGAAGACTGTCATCTTCATAGAGGATGAAGATCTTATTCATTTTCTGGGAGAGCTGTTATTAATAGCCAAAAGAGGAAGAGGAGTGATTTGATAAACAGAATGAGAACCGGTATAGGACCTAGAAAATACAGCATTTGTATGAGAAGTGAGTGGGCAGCAGAGATCCCAAAAAATTAGAAGTGAGTATTAGTCTTTGGATTTGGCAGTGATCACATTATTGACCACCTTAGTGTAGTCAATAAAGAAATGAAGCATGTGAGGTGAATGTAGGCAAGAATTTTAACAAACTTGGAAGAATATGGGATAGTAATCTGAGAGAGAGTTTTAATTATTTTTAAAAATAAATAGGAGTAATTCATCATCATCATCATCATTTATTTATATAGCGCCAACATTTTCCGTAGCGCTTTAATAATTGCATGCTTGAATAATGATGGAGATATACCAGTGGAGAGAAAGATTACTGATGTCAGTTAAGGCTTGGAAGAGCATAAGAGACAGGAGACAGTGATCAACTAAATTCAGGTCAAGTGGTAGAGTGGGAGGAGATCGTGGATACTTTATCTTTAGCTTGGTAGAGTAAGAGTGCGAAGAGGTTAAAGTGATGGAGGAGCACTTACAGGTGATAAGGAGATGCACTGAAATAGGAAATTAGTTTTAATGAAATTAGAAAATGAACAACCTCTTGAGAAAACAAGATCAAGGCAGTGGCTATCATAATGAGTAGGACAGTTAAACCACTGGGAAAGGCTTAAGCTGGGTACACACTACAGAAATTTCGACCAACTTTTTATGCAGAGTGATTTTACATGCGATCGATGTTCCGATCGCTCGGTCCATTGACTGCATACACACTAGCCTTGTTTAGGACGATAAAGGGAAGAACGGATGTCCCTTTAGCGACTTTTTACAGCCATGTTGTCGTGAGCAATGACTGTAATTTCGTACTCACTGTTGTGGATCGGTCGGAAGTTTATACACACTACACAGCGGAAACAAGATTGGACCGAAAATATTAAATGGTACGACCAACCAAATGAGGCGACAATCATCCATTTGGGCAGACTTTCGACCATCGTGTCACTGCACACATTGAACCGACTTTTAAACTAGCGGTCGTATGTCGGCTGCTTGAGCCGATTATTGGATGAAAACAGTGTAGTGTGTACCTAGCTTAAGGGAGAGAATAATTTGAAGGGTGCAAGGACAATGTGGATTATGAATTGGGATGTCTAAATCACCCAAGATGGACGGGATGTCAGAGAATAATAAACAATCTAGTCAGGCAGAGAAATGTTCAAGGAAGAGTTAGGGGTTGTCCAGAGGATGATAGATCACAGCAACATGCAGGGAGAAGGGGTTGAAAATTCAGATAGTGTCATATCATAACATAGTTATATGAGCAAATGTAACTAACATAGTAGCAGGATGCAGCTTTGGTACTTATAAAATCTTGCTGTGCGGCCTATAAATGTCTAGTTACACCTCTGAAAGTGAGTGATGGAATAACTGAATCATGTACTAACCCACCTGTGACCAATCAGGCACTGCCTAAAAATATGCACTTTTACAGAATCCCAAGGACCAGGGATGATGTCATATCAATAATTTGGCTACTCTTTTCAGAAAATAATATTTAAGAACACAATACAAGAGAGCAGCGGAACTCAGCATAACCAATCAGCATAATACCGTAAGTGTACCTGATCAATAGAAATATTTGCTATGTTTATTAAGTGAAACATTAAAAGAAAAAATACAATGACTCAAACTCAATGTTGTGAAATATGCTAAACTGTTTAACACTGAATCTTCTATCCAGGATGTCTTTTTTCTCTATTGTCAAATCTAATTGTAGGCCAAAAAAACAGATACTTCCCAGAGGTTTGGCACAAAGTCTTTCCTACTATAGTTATCTATGACTCACATTTCAGTATATTTAGGTCTTTCTCAGCCATCACAGAACATAAAGCACTGTACGATGTTCAGCAACAGAGCAGGCACGTCTGTATTTATTATACAAGCCAAACACTGGAGAGGACGCTGAGGTATTGAGTCAGGCATCCTGGAATTATGATGAACTGGTAGTTGACACTACAAGCTAGCCATGTGATCCAACATGACCTCATTGTACTTGGGAGAAGCCATCGCCTAGAAATGAGGCACGTCGGAGAGTTGTCTGGTAGTAAACTGAAAGAAAATGTTATTTCTAGCCATAAGCATTAGTCCTAGAACACACACAGACACACACATGCTTAGCATATGAAATATATTTAGCAAAAGTGAAAATGTTTACAAAATTATCTTATCTTTAAGCTAAGTTCTGAAGCTGTTGCTTTTTTCAGTGCTAAGAGACTGAATACACAGCTCTTTCTAATCACAGTCATAGCAGAGACTATGCAGAGATGCTCAGTGCAAAGTTTAAATGCAAATTGTCCTGGTAAAGACGTCAAGATATGCAGAATAATTTATGTGTACTAATATCAATGCTGTTGCTATTTCTGAAAGCATTTGCAATGATGTAATAAGCATATAAAAGGTTACTCTTCTTCTATTGCTGAACTACAAATCCCAGCAACAGGCATGACATGTTGAGAGTTATTGTGTGACATTAGTAAAAAATTAAGCAATGTTAATTACATGGTTCCTAAGCAACATTTCAAAGGAGTGTGAAATCTCAAAAACAAAACTTATAGTAGAGTATCTGTGATATAGCAAATAATATGATCATTCCCGCATTATAAAGCAATATGAAAAAGTAAATAAATTGCAATATTTAAAATAATGTAAATGACTATGTTGTGTATTCAGATGTCTATAGTCAGAATGTGCTGGTTCCAAAGGTAACTTCACCACAAAGACAGAAGTTGATTTTGACACAGTAACATGGTATTCCATGACTGCTTGATACTTTAAATGATTGTTGTAGACATGACCCCTTAGAGGGCTGTAATGCTGCCAGAACTCCAATCTCGAACCCCCTGTTCAACTATATGTCCCACAGAGGTTTGTGTTACTTTGTAACTCTTACTGAGCACTCACCATGTCTAATCTATGTAATATTTATTGTCCAATTACTCAATCCCATCAGTGGCGTCTGATAAGAAAGCCAATTGTGCTACAGTGTATCCTTAAACACAGTTGAAGCTCCTGACTCAAGCCCTATCATTTGTTTTCGCTTTGCTGAATATTTCTGGATTCTATCTACTCTGGACAGCAGAATGATTTATTCAAATCTCCCCCTGCCAATAATTTTTCTTGATGTATCTGGCCCTCTAAAAATATATATTTACACAATATCAGTAGGGCACAGCCTGTTGTGTAAGGGGCTGGATGCCTTTCGATGAACCGCTCAGGAAATAGCTGGAGTACGATCTATCTACGTCATGGAAGAAAATAGACTCAGAGTCATTGCTGGAAAGAAGTTTGATGGTTATACGCTCCATTTTTGTTTCCCGACGCCAGAACGCTGCCTACTCTACTTAGGTCAAGAGTAATGATTAAAGGAAACTTGCTGGATCCACAACAAAGTGTGGAAAAGCACCTCATGTTTTCAAGGCCAGAGTGAGAATGTGAGCAATAGGCTTTATACCGCGGTGTTACGCCATGGAATAGCTGGGCAAACATTTTGTTTGGACTAGATGAGCAAGGAGCAGAGGAAATGTATAATTAACGTGCCGGCTCTAGAATATTTAAGAGCGTGGGTTCAATACCTCAAGGAGGAAACAATCAAGCAATCATTATAAACCTTATTAGCCATAGGGTCTGTGATACATTGCTCCAAAAACATCAATCGGGTTTGTAATACCTCATTTATTTCAGAAGGGAACAACATTTTATTCTTTTTCCATAAACTTCTAATAATTGTATAGAAACAGATGCAAGTTTATATATTAAGTTTCTAATGTGAGATGCCTCACTATAGATGGACTGAACATTTTAATACTTACAGTATTTCATATTTTGCACATAGAAAATCCAACACAGTTTTCAGGACCACACAACTTGCAATCAAAGTACATTTCCTTAGGGCTTATGAATACTATATTAAAAAAAGAGCATTTTGTCACTTACTTGTATCTACCGTTTAGCTAGAACGTTTGTTATCAAAATCGCTCATCTCTATGGTAAATGGGTCCTCTATGCACATTCAAGCACTGGACATTCAAAAAAAACATGCTGCTTACCAAGTGTTTAGTAATCTCTATAACAGTCACTTCACCTAAGGAGAAAGGCTTGTTTTACCTAGTGTGTATGAGCCACATAAAACCATTGATAAGTTGCTCATTGCACTCAGACATAATTCTTCCCTTCATATACAACTCAGCAAACACCTATTTCATAAAAGTGACCATCATCAACAGACCATTGATTTCATTAATCAAAAAACAACTTTAGAGATCTGACTAAAGCAATTATTTCCCAATTTTTATGCAAATGCAATGAGCATATGCTTCAAACGTGTGTGGTACCCCAAAGCCCTGTTGAACAGCACAGAGGAGTGCATAAACGCTTTTAAAATGCAGGGCTACAAGGAGTTAATTGTGCTCCTGAAAACTTGTGCCCAGGATTGATTGACAGGAGGAGGGTGAAGGCCCTGATTGGCTGGGGGAGTAACAGGAAGAGGTTGTGCAGGAAGGAGGAGAGAGAGAGAGCAGCATGGTAGAAGAAACAAGGGGGAGGGTGTGCAGCCGAGCAGAGAGAAGATAAGCTGCTGCCAGAACTGTGACATTGCCAGCAAAGCGGACGGAGAACAGCTGGGGACACGCAGTGGGGCGCCGAAGACAGTATTCACTAACTACAGAACTCTTTTCAAGGTAAAACCTCAGCCTGCAGTGTATTGCACACACCCCAGTGTCAGAGGGAAGAGTGATGAGAGAATCTATCCAAAACTGACATTGCATTCTTGTACAAGGAAGGATTGTGAGAGCTTTTCCCCAGATCATACCTATACACAGGCTGCAGGGAACAATTAAGACGGTCATTTCAGCTATATCCTGTGTGTGTGTGTGTGTGTGTGTGCTGATATCTGGACATTATACCCTGCTGCAGAGCACATGTGCTGATATTCATTGACTGTTGAGAGAACAGCGCCATTTTGTGGCTGAAATGAGCAACAGCCCTGCTTTCTACTATAATACTTAACCCTTGATGGAAACCTCTGCAGGACATTGGAACACTACCCAAATTCCTGTGCACAGGTCAGCCTAGGACTGAGTGGAAAATATGGTAACGTTACCGGGGATAATATTGGTGCACCAAATGTTTTAGATGATGTTAATGTTATGTGATTTACCTAAGAATTGATTTATTAATATTGAAGGTGTGACATTCAGTGTTAGTGGTACTGCTGCAATTCAAGTTAACTCAGCAGTACATGCTAAAAGTGTGGCGCCTGACCCATAGGGAATAGCACGGTACCCCAAACACCTGAATAAGAATTAGCCCTCTAGTGGGCGCGGTAGTGACCGCAAGAGTCTTGATGGGTTATTATTGATGGTTATTGAATCATCACCAGTCAGATATTGTTAACGTGAAAGTAGTAACTGTGATTACCAGTGTGCCTTATTAGACAATGTGCATTGAAGATGTTATCGTTATTCTGCCTTATACTCACCAGGTGTATGTTATATGTTAAATGCTATTGTGCTCTATGCTGATCAGACGCATTATTTTGTCATTACTATTGAGCTGAAGGGGTCAGTGGCGCGGTGGCTTACCAAAGCTATCCTTACTGCATTCTCAATAAAATCAAGTTGTTTGACCAATCTTTGTCCCTTTCATTGAAGTATTTATCTCCAGACCACCGGATATCCAAAAGAGAAAAGAACCTGACTCGTATCTGGAAGACAAAGGTAAGGGAAGGATTTCCCATCAGTATTCGACCACCACACGTGGACTTTTTGTTTACAGTAACACAGATTAGAATCGGATCGGTATTTCCAGCCGTGGCTTTAGCTACATGTAAAGCCTGAGGAATTTTGCAGGTGCATAGATTTTTAGGTGCCCAAGGATTTGCAAACTCTCCAACATTAACCCAAACTTCCCACTTCATTGCCTATTACACTTAGATGGGGTTTCATCAATTAATTAATCACAGACAACTGCTATAGTAAATAAAGGGTGAAATTTAGAAGCAGAGCAGTGTGTGGGGAGGTGAAGTTGGATGATATGGATTAGAAAGGTGAATGGTGATGCAGGGGCAGGGGTTATAGTAAGTTAGTGTTACAGTTTCACAGTACCTATTTTTGTAAAGTATTCTTCTATAAAGTAATTCACATAGAGTGATCTGTCTTTTGAGGTGCTGACCAAGTATTATTTGTATGTATATAAACTACAAATAAACTCTTGTAATGTAGATCATAAATAGTAGAAGTGTCACGGGCACTAGGAGTCTTTACCCAGGGATCACCAGGTGGTAAGCTTACCAGAGCAATGTAGATGGTAATAGTGTGCTCTGGTAGCAGGGTGATCACGGAACAGGCAATAGTAGGTGATGAGATGCTCAAGAAAGTCTATGACTAGCAGCACTGGTAATATGGAGGTAATAATACACGAGGAACTGTATGGACAAGGGCAAGTGGAGGTAGTCAGTGGTCTGCGTTAGCAAGTTGTACCACTGCTATAGTGAGGAGGAATGTCCAACAGAAACGAGGAGGTGATGAGAGTCAGCGGTCTGCGGATAGCAAGTTGTACCACTGCTATGTGAGAGGAATGAAACAGGTGATACCGGAACAGGAATCAGTGGTCTGCCTTCAGCAAGTTGTACCACTGAATATATATGTGAGGAGGTGTACGGGGAGAGACTGCAACACAGGGTGTACACGGGCACATTAAACACGATCCACAGTAATATGCACAATATATATAAATGACTGAACAGGTCTGCAAATGTAGGAAATCTCTGAAGTAGTCCAGCACAAG
Organism: Mixophyes fleayi; assembly: GCF_038048845.1. Classification (NCBI taxonomy): domain Eukaryota; kingdom Metazoa; phylum Chordata; class Amphibia; order Anura; family Limnodynastidae; genus Mixophyes; species Mixophyes fleayi. Next base: position 75,258,502 of record NC_134407.1, read on the forward strand.
GTAACACAGTCAATGATGGCAAAAGACTCAGCGGATTGCAGACTCCAGAGGAGAACCAACACAGTCCAGCAAGATATGCAATACACCAGCACAGTCAATGAGAAGTATGCATACCGTGGTTCAGAAGGCAGTCAGATAGGAGTGCAGTGATACCTGGGCGGCAGGAGGCCGACAGGATGAGAAGTCCCTGGATGTAAGAGGCAGGAGTCTAGTAGGTGCAGCGCACAGGTAAGTAGACCAACAGGGACACGAATCCACAGGAATCAGTAAAACATGGAACTGGACTCATGGAGGACCCAGGAGAATGGAGATGATCTAGCAGAGGAGTAGCTGATGAGATACGAATCCAATGCTGACAGGAGGGTAGAGACCAGCGGGAAACAGGAAGGCGTGGAGAGCGGATCAGCAGTAGATGGACGATAGGCTGGCAGCGGCAGCAGGACTCTGCGGACCCACGGGAGAGATGAGATGAGGCTGACGTGCACAGGAGCAGCGGATAGGAATCAGCTAGCAGCCACGATGATGAACACAGGCGAGTTGCCAGCTGGAGGCTGTAGTGCACGGAGACAGCGGATAGGAATCAGTTCACAGTCACGATGATGAACACAGGCGAGTTGCCAGCTGGAGGCTGTAGTGCACGGAGGCAGCGGATAGGAATCAGCTCACAGTCACGATGATGAACACAGGCGAGTTGCAAGCTGGAGACTGTAGTGCACGGAGGCAGCGGCTAGGAATCAGCTCACAGACTTGATGATGAACAGGTGAGTGGATAAGGAGAGAAGGCAGTAGTGCACGGAGGCAGCGGATAGAAATCAGCAAATAGTCACTATGGAATATAATAGCGTTGAAGTGGTATAGGAGACTGTAGTGCACGGAGGCAGCGGATAGGAATCAGCAAACAGTCACAATGGAATATAATAGCGTTGAAGTGGTATAGAAGACTGTAGTGCACGGAGGCAGCGGATAGGAATCAGCTCACAGTCACGATGATACAGTTGATGGTAGAAGTGGTATAGAAGACTGTAGTGCACGGAGGCAGCGGATAGGAATCAGCTCACAGTCACGATGATACAGTTGATGGTAGAAGTGGTATGGGAACCACAGAAGTAGAAGTGGTTTGGAAACCACAGAGGTAGAAGTGGTTTGGAAACCACAGGAATCAGCAGCGCTGAATACACGAGGAAACACAGGAACACCTTCAGAGACTCATGGGGAATGAGACTCCAAGATCAGGCAACGTGGTGTTGACCACAGGTGCTTAATATAGGGAGTGTTGCCTGATCTGCCAATTGAGTTAAAGGGACATACACAGAAGTATAGGAAAGGGCTGCGCATGCGCAGACCCTCAGGATGGAGGACGGCCACGGTTCCTAAATGTCCGGGAAGAGGCACTCACGGTCCGGTGAGTGACAGTACCCCCCCTTTTAAAGGTGGGCACAGAACGCCTGGAACCGGGCTTGTCCGGATTCTTGGAATAAAACTTCTTCAAAAGGGCAGGAGCATTAAGATCTTCAGCTTTGATCCAAGAGCGCTCCTCAGGACCAAAGCCCTTCCAATGAACGAGGAAACGGAGTACTCCTCGCAAAATTTTTGCGTCTAGTACCTCAGTAATTTCGAAATCCTCCTCCTGATGAACTTGAACTGGCTGCGGAGCTGAGGGAGGTTTTGAAAAACGGTTGATAATAAGAGGCTTGAGTAAGGACACATGGAAGGCATTAGAAATCCGAAGATTCTTAGGAAGAAGAAGTTTCACACATACTGGATTGATTACTTGAATGATCCTATATGGACCAATAAAACGAGGGGCGAATTTCATAGATGGGACCTTCAAATGAATGTTTTTAGTACATAACCAAACACGATCTCCAATTTTTAGTGGTGGAATAGCCCGCCTCTTCTTATCTGCGAAAGATTTATATTTGATAGATGTTTTCTTCAAACAGGTTTTGACCTGAGACCAGATATTTTTAAAGGTCTGACAGGCAGTCTCCTACGCTGGAACTTGGGTGGGCGGGAGGGCAGGAAATTCCGGAAAAGACGGATGGTGACCGTAGACCACAAAAAATGGAGTTTTGGATGATGACTCATGGTACATGTTGTTATGGGCGAATTCGGCCCAAGGAAGCAACTCTACCCAGTTGTCTTGATTGGCTGAAGAGAACATCCTTATAAAAGTCTCAAGATCTTGATTGACACGCTCAGTCTGTCCGTTAGATTGCGGATGGTAGGAAGATGAGAGTGCTAATCGTATGCCCAAGGTTTTACAAAGGGCTCGCCAGAATCTGGAAACGAATTGTACTCCTCTATCTGACACAATCTCAGACGGACATCCATGGATGCGGAAGATCTCTTTAATGAAATGTTCAGCCAGGATAGACGAGGAAGGCAAACCAGACAGAGGGATGAAATGAGCCATCTTCGAAAATCTGTCCACCACCACCCAAATAGTGTTATGATTCTTACTGGGTGGTAAGTCAGTAACGAAATCCATACTAATATGGGTCCACGGCTTGGACGGAATGGGTAGTGGTCGCAGCAACCCTGCTGGAGTTCTGCGGGAAGATTTGAATTGGGAACATACTTCACAGGAAGCAATGAACTCTTTGACGTCTCTCCTCATTGAAGGCCACCAGTAACTTCGAGAGAGCATCTCAAAGGTCTTGTGTTCACCGGCGTGTCCAGAAAAACGAGAGACATGGAACCACGAAAGGATTTTCCTCCTTAAAGTAGGAGGCACGAGAGTCTTCCCAAATGGTAGCGTTTTGGTGGATGAAGCAGCCAGTGAGATACATTTGGGGTCTAGAATGGTATGGTTGAAAACCTCTTCTATATCAGAGGACGTCACAAAAGCTCTAGATAAAGCGTCAGCTTTTTTGTTCTTGGCAGCTGGTTTGAAGGTTATTATTAATTCGAAACGGGAAAAGAAAAGAGACCATCTTGCTTGGCGAGGGTTCAAGCATTGGGCAGACTGAAGATATGACAAGTTCTTATGATCCGTGAAGATCGTCACCGGATGGCGAGCTCCTTCCAATAGGTATCTCCACTCCTCTAATGCAGCTTTGATAGCCAGTAACTCCTTGTCCCCGATAGTATAATTCTTCTCTGCGGGCAGAAGACCCCGAGAATAGAAGGCACAAGGATGGAATTTTTGCTGTTCAGAGCGTTGAGAGAGAATAGCTCCCAAGCCCACATTAGAGGCATCTACTTCTAGAAAGAAGGGGAGTGTCACATCAGGCTGTCGAAGGATTGGAGCCGAAGAGAAGGACTCTTTGAGTGTTTGAAAGGCTTGAAGAGCCTCAGGCGACCATTGCTTAGGATTAGCCCCTTTTCGAGTCAGGGCCACAATAGGAGATGCAATGGAAGAAAAGTCTTGAATGAAGCGTCTATAGTAATTGGCAAAACCTAAAAAACGCTGAATAGCACGAAGAGTAGTTGGCTGGGGCCAATGTAGTACAGCATTCACCTTGTCTGGATCCATCTTCAGGCCAACTCCGGAAACTATATACCCCAAGAATGGAATCTGGGGCAATTCGAATGAACATTTTTCTAATTTACAGAACAATGAATTTTTTCGTAGCCTGGAGAGGACTTCTGCCACATGTTGGTGGTGAGAAGGCAGGTCCTGGGAAAAGATCAATATGTCGTCCAGGTAGACGACGACACATACATATAATAAGTCCCGAAAGATCTCATTGATGAAGCCTTGAAAAACAGCGGGGGCATTACACAGCCCGAAAGGCATTACCAGATATTCGTAATGCCCGTCTCTGGTGTTAAACGCTGTCTTCCATTCGTCACCGGAACGGATTCTGATTAAATTGTAGGCACCACGAAGATCCAACTTAGTAAAAATACGGGCTCCCTTGATGCGATCGAATAGCCCAGTGATCAGCGGAATGGGATACCGATTCTTGATAGTAATGGCATTGAGTCCACGAAAATCTATGCAAGGGCGTAATGATCCATCCTTCTTTTTGACGAAGAAGAACCCAGCTCCAGCGGGAGAGGTGGAAGGTCGAATAAACCCACGCTGGAGGTTCTCCTGTATATACTCAGATGTAGCTTGAGTCTCAGGTAACGAGAGTGGATAGACCCGGCCCCTGGGGGGAGTCTTGCCAGGTAGAAGGTCGATCGGACAATCCCAAGAACGATGAGGAGGAAGACGTTCAGACTGAGCTTTATCAAACACATCGGTAAATGAAGCATATTGAGGAGGGAGTCCCGGTGAGGTAGATGAGATGGAAGATTGCTGTACTTTGAGAGGAATAACTTGGGAAAGGCAACGATGGTGACATTCAGGCCCCCAAGACGTGACTTGAGGGGTGCGCCAGTCAATCTGGGGAGAGTGACACTGAAGCCATGGAAGGCCTAAGACAATCGGACTTGTCGTAACAGGAAGGATTAAAAACGATATTACTTCATGATGCAGGGCACCAATCTGAAGTGTTACTGGAGACGTACTCTGAGTGATGAGACCGTTGATGAGACGTGATCCATCTATAGCCGTCACAGTAATGGGTGTTTTTAAGGTAATCACTGGTAGAGACCATTGATTTACTAATGATTTGGAAATAAAATTTCCTGCTGCTCCGGAATCAATTAATGCCTGTGACTCAAAGGTTTTGGTAGCAGAGGAAATCGTAACATCAAAAGCGCAGACTTTAGATTTCATGGAAGATGGAGAGGACTCCATGGACCCTAACTTCACCTCTCCAGAACTAGTTAGGGCCTGGCATTTCCCGATCTCTTAGGGCAGGAGCTGAGAATATGAGTGGAATCAGCACAATAGATACAGAGTCTATTCTTTACTCTTCGTTTTTTCTCCTCGGAAGATAATTTGGAACGTCCTATCTCCATGGGAATCACAGAGGGTGAAACTGGACGAAATTGAGGGTTAGAACGAAGAGGTGCTTTAGCAGAAGTTGTTTTCTCAGCCTCCCTTTCGCGAAATCTCATATCAACACGATGGCAAAGAGAGATCAAATCTTCAAGTGACGAAGGAAGCTCTTGAGTAGTCAGTGCATCTTTAATTTTATCGGAGAGCCCCTGCCAGAAGGCGGCAACTAGGGCTTCAGTGTTCCACTGAAGTTCAGAGGCTAAGATCCTAAATTGAATGACGTACTGGCCTACTGTATGAGGTCCTTGTCGTAGGCGGAGGATGCTGGAAGCAGCGGAGGTCACACGACCTGGTTCATCGAACACACTTCGAAATGTAGAAATGAATTTGGCACTATCTTGCAAAATAGGATCATTTCTCTCCCACAGAGGGGAGGCCCAAGCCAGGGCTTGTCCTGAAAATAAAGAGATAAGATAGGCCACTCTGGAACGATGGGTAGAAAAATTTTGAGGTTGGAGCTCAAAATGGACTGAACATTGGTTAAGGAAACCCCTACAAGTTTTGGGGTCTCCATCGTACTTTGACGGAGTAGGCAGGTGAAGCGTGGAAGCTGTAGACACCTGGGATGGCACTGGGGAAACGGAGGAAAGCACAGAAGCCTCAGGAGTAGCTGTCACAGTCTGTCCAGATGTTCCTTGGGAGGTTAATGACTGATAACACTGAAGTAACAGCTGTTGGCGGGTATCCTGTTGCTCCACACGGCTGACCAGATGCTGCAGCATCTCTTTGGCGGTAGGTTCCGTATCTGGGTCTGTCATGGCCTGATCTTACTGTCACGGGCACTAGGAGTCTTTACCCAGGGATCACCAGGTGGTAAGCTTACCAGTGCAATGTAGATGGTAATAGTGTGCTCTGGTAGCAGGGTGATCACGGAACAGGCAATAGTAGGTGATGAGATGCTCAAGAAAGTCTATGACTAGCAGCACTGGTAATATGGAGGTAATAATACACGAGGAACTGTATGGACAAGGGCAAGTGGAGGTAGTCAGTGGTCTGCGTTAGCAAGTTGTACCACTGCTATAGTGAGGAGGAATGTCCAACAGAAACGAGGAGGTGATGAGAGTCAGCGGTCTGCGGATAGCAAGTTGTACCACTGCTATGTGAGAGGAATGAAACAGGTGATACCGGAACAGGAATCAGTGGTCTGCCTTCAGCAAGTTGTACCACTGAATATATATGTGAGGAGGTGTACGGGGAGAGACTGCAACACAGGGTGTACACGGGCACATTAAACACGATCCACAGTAATATGCACAATATATATAAATGACTGAACAGGTCTGCAAATGTAGGAAATCTCTGAAGTAGTCCAGCACAAGGTAACACAGTCAATGATGGCAAAAGACTCAGCGGATTGCAGACTCCAGAGGAGAACCAACACAGTCCAGCAAGATATGCAATACACCAGCACAGTCAATGAGAAGTATGCATACCGTGGTTCAGAAGGCAGTCAGATAGGAGTGCAGTGATACCTGGGCGGCAGGAGGCCGACAGGATGAGAAGTCCCTGGATGTAAGAGGCAGGAGTCTAGTAGGTGCAGCGCACAGGTAAGTAGACCAACAGGGACACGAATCCACAGGAATCAGTAAAACATGGAACTGGACTCATGGAGGACCCAGGAGAATGGAGATGATCTAGCAGAGGAGTAGCTGATGAGATACGAATCCAATGCTGACAGGAGGGTAGAGACCAGCGGGAAACAGGAAGGCGTGGAGAGCGGATCAGCAGTAGATGGACGATAGGCTGGCAGCGGCAGCAGGACTCTGCGGACCCACGGGAGAGATGAGATGAGGCTGACGTGCACAGGAGCAGCGGATAGGAATCAGCTAGCAGCCACGATGATGAACACAGGCGAGTTGCCAGCTGGAGGCTGTAGTGCACGGAGACAGCGGATAGGAATCAGTTCACAGTCACGATGATGAACACAGGCGAGTTGCCAGCTGGAGGCTGTAGTGCACGGAGGCAGCGGATAGGAATCAGCTCACAGTCACGATGATGAACACAGGCGAGTTGCAAGCTGGAGACTGTAGTGCACGGAGGCAGCGGCTAGGAATCAGCTCACAGACTTGATGATGAACAGGTGAGTGGATAAGGAGAGAAGGCAGTAGTGCACGGAGGCAGCGGATAGAAATCAGCAAATAGTCACTATGGAATATAATAGCGTTGAAGTGGTATAGGAGACTGTAGTGCACGGAGGCAGCGGATAGGAATCAGCAAACAGTCACAATGGAATATAATAGCGTTGAAGTGGTATAGAAGACTGTAGTGCACGGAGGCAGCGGATAGGAATCAGCTCACAGTCACGATGATACAGTTGATGGTAGAAGTGGTATAGAAGACTGTAGTGCACGGAGGCAGCGGATAGGAATCAGCTCACAGTCACGATGATACAGTTGATGGTAGAAGTGGTATGGGAACCACAGAAGTAGAAGTGGTTTGGAAACCACAGAGGTAGAAGTGGTTTGGAAACCACAGGAATCAGCAGCGCTGAATACACGAGGAAACACAGGAACACCTTCAGAGACTCATGGGGAATGAGACTCCAAGATCAGGCAACGTGGTGTTGACCACAGGTGCTTAATATAGGGAGTGTTGCCTGATCTGCCAATTGAGTTAAAGGGACATACACAGAAGTATAGGAAAGGGCTGCGCATGCGCAGACCCTCAGGATGGAGGACGGCCACGGTTCCTAAATGTCCGGGAAGAGGCACTCACGGTCCGGTGAGTGACAAGAAGTTACCAGATCAGCAAGGTAAATCAAAAAACATGAAACACACATGCTTCATGACTGCATAGCTAGGGGTACAACTAGAAATGTCTGGGCCCCAAAGCCCCTGCCATAGCAAGTCACTCAACAAGAGTGATTGACCACTAACATGCCAAAAGAAACCCCAACAATGTAAGACACTAATTACAGCTTTAGCTTTCTGACAATGGTATATTTGCATTCAGTTTATACTCAATGTTTGCGGATTCTGATTACAGACAAACAGAGGACTTTAGAGACATATGTCATCCCATGGGTCCCAGGTACACTATACTGCTATCATACCCCCCAATATTATAATAGGCAAGATAGGGACAGGATAAGCCCCATCTATGGTCTGCCTCAACCTCTTCCCTAATTTACTCTAATTTTTCACTAAATTTAATTCTGGAGGAATTGGGGAGCCTGTCTGGGGATCTGCAGAGTGGTGCAATGGATGCAGAATGGCTAATAATGAAAACCAATCTTGCTGCTTCATTATGGATGGATTTAAGCAAGGACAGATGGGTAAGAGGAATGCCAGACAGGAGGAATTTGCAGTATTCGAGGCAGGAGATGATAGGAAAATAGCAATTTTGGTAACATTTTGAGTAATAAAAAGGGAGTATTCTCAAAGGTGGAGGTGGCAGGACTGCAAGACAGACTGGATGTATAGAGTAAAGAAGAGAATAGAGTCAAGGATGACTACAAGGCAGCGGGCTTGGGAGATTGAGGACTTTTTGATGGTGAGGAAGATTTGAGAGAAGGTGATGACTTTATGCTGAGTGAAGGTAAATTCCTTTTGTACATGTTGGGCTTTAGGTAGCGTTGGGACAAGGGGCGAACATAAACTTTATTTTTAGGAGGGGGGGTCGATTTTACATACTCATGCTCCTCCTTCATTCTGATTGACTGGTTCCCGTTGGCCCTGCCCATGCACATGATTGGCCCCACCCCTCCCCTGTTTTGTTCGACGTCTTGGATAGGCTTGTGCTGCATTCGCCCCCTGGATCCGCCAATGGTTGTGACATCCATATAGCAATAACAGAGAGACGGTTACATGAGATAAAAAAGAAATGGAGAGAGGTCAGGGGAGGAAGGGTATATCTAGGTGTTGTCAGTGTAGAGGTGGTGCTGGTGGCCAAATGTACAAATATATATATTCACCTCAAGAAGAGGTGTTTAGTGTGAAAGCTAAAGTGCTGAATATGGAGCCTTGTGGGACCCCAAAAGTAGGGGAGTGGAGGAGAGGATGTGTCAGAGGTAGAGACACTGTAGGAGTAGTTGGACAAATGCATTAATGCAGGACCTTTCTTTAGCAACGACATTCCTTGACATTTGCAGTACACTAGAGGATTTGTTTTGTGCATTGCTAGACAAGCAATGTGCTGCCTTTATGTTTACTGAATAACTAGGAATAAAATCCTCCAATGTGGGGCTGTGTCACCCTTTACTTAAAAAATTGGTTGTCTTTTGGTCATTTGCTTCAGCCGAAAACAGAAGGAACTTCAGAATAGGAGCTTTTACTTTATGGACATATTCTACATGTCTATTTTAAAAATATTTTATTATTTTTAAGGCACGCCCCATTTAAATAATATGTTCCCTTTCATTTTCAAAGCTAGGTTTGCTATCTCCCTTTATTGACATTTAAAATTATGACTGTCTCCTAAATGGCTACCTCTTTCAATTATGACACAAACTACTTTTTCACATTAAAATGTGAGGCTAAATGTGTTTTTGTGTTTTTCATTCCATTGCGGTTACTGTTAATGAAAGGCAGCTGCAAGACTTCTCAGTCCGGTCAGTGTTGTGGTGTTAATCTGTGGACGTGTTAGGAAATTCTTTATTCACATACAATGGCATGATAAAAATGACACGAGTTTCCCACATAAAAAGACACTCATTCTGCTTATTCTGACAAAAATGCAACAATATCCAGAAACCAGACACTCATTCCTCAAAATAGAGTCAACCATAGATTTGATTCCTGCTTACTGTTTGTATACACACACTGAAAAGATCAATTTTACATTATTGCTACAGCAGCTGATGTGTGATGTGTTAAATATCATGCAAGAGTCATGCATGCCATACAACGGTGCTGCAGGATTATGGTCAGTGGTGAAACTACTGTGGGAGCAGCTCATTCAATATTAAGGGCCCAGGAGGTTTGGGTGACTGAGTTATGCAGGCCAATCTGCTACGTCATCCTCCCAATGCTTTTCTAACACATGCTAAGTGAAGTCTTGTTTGGACAGAATCAAACAGAAGCAGATAGCTTGTCCCCCAAAATATGCAAAAAATGTTGCCATGGGGGTCAGCGATTGAGTGTTCCGCTCCTGACTATGATCTACAGTCTACCTTGCTTTATGGGGGGAATTGAATTGGCCGCGTTACTGGTAAAAGTAACGCGGCCTGCACACTATTGTCATTATTGCGGTAATAATGCGCTTAATTAACGTTATCATGGTAGTTTCAACGCCGGCTTTTTGCTCGCAGCTCCTGAGCTGCGAGCAGAAAACCAGGTTAAAACTACTGTAATAACGGTAATATTTTTAACGCCGCACTAATTCAGGGGGGAATTGAATTCCCCTCATTATGTTACAATCATAGTTATTCACCATCCTAAGAAATGAAGAAAACATTTTGTAACTACAATTATTTGTGTCAATAAAACTCTGCAATATATCTGTCAATAATACATAATTAATTAAACTTTGGGTTTTAATTGTACATTTTAAACTTAGTTTATGTTTAATTAGCTTTTTTTAAATATATTTCTTTTATATAAACATAACAAAGAATCTTGCAAATTAAATGTAATTTTATATTGATCATGCATATTTATTTAACAAATGAATGTCTGTTAATCTAAATGTTTCACCTAGGGTTGTTTTCCAAAAAATATATGGGAATAAACTTGTATCTATCGATATTAATTCCAGTGTGTAAAATTCATGGCAAGATAGCTAAGGTGCATGCATGTACAGTATGTCTGTATATAATTTAGCAGTAGCAAATAGGAAGCACAGTCTGCTGGTTTCCACTGTATGGTTTCTGCTTTTAAAAGTCAAGTAGAACTGTAATAGTTTACATAGTAGTACCAGGGGCGATTTACAAGGGGGGGTTTCCGCCCCCCCGAAAAAATAAATAAATACTGCAGCAGCTCCATTTCGGCGAGTCTGAATTCTACAGCAGCCGCGGCGCTGTCAAGCAGCATCCGCGGCAGTGCTGTATTATACTACAATACAGCACTACCACGGACGCTTCTTTGACAGCGCCGCAGCTGCTGTACAGTTCAGTTGGTTCACAGAGGGGAGGGGTTTCTGGAGAACCAGAAACCCCCCCTGTGTGCGCCACTGAGTACGTAGATAAAATGTTGACTTATACTCTGATTTTCCATTCCTGACTTTTCCTGAAAATACCAACTGATAGCAAATGATTTGACAATGGTTATGAAATACACCATTTAGGTTGGATACACACTAGAATTTTGAACTTTCCGTTAACGCTAAGGTCGGTGCAGCTTAAATGGTAACATAGGAATAACTGACATCTATAGTAGAAACAGTCAGTACACAGTGACAATTTCCAAAAGGTTTGAATGCAGTAAGCAGCAAATGTTTGAGAAATTATCAGTGTGTACAGACAATCTCATTTTGCTATAGCAATCAATGATCATTACCTGCCATTCAAATTTCTGTTAGTTTCAGCTTAAAAGTAGCACACCACAAGGCACAAAATAAGTTCCAGTTTGTATTCACTTCTTTGCAGCATTAAGGTTTATAGAGTAAATGGTTGTTTGATAAGTGCTGGCTGTCTCATATTATCTGCCGACCTGCTGTCATCAGCTGACTTTACCTACAACCAAGTACACTGCATCCAGATCTGTCAGATCTGGCTTCCCACTGCGCAAAATTGGAAGGGAAAGCCTGTGCCTACATTAAAAGAAAAAAAGAAAAAACACCCCATTTTTTGCTAGTTATTGCTTAAATAAAATCATTAAAGCAGTATATGTAATTGCAGGATTTCAGCCATTGGGCAACATAAATATTAAAAAAGATATAGAAATCATTGTTTTTAATACTGGGTATTGCAGCATCTTTAGGAAAGCTCATTGCAAACCCCATAAAAGAATTGCTGTGGTAACAGAAATACAAGCAGGCAGATTTCCATAGGTTGCAGCAATGTTAACTTAACCTCGTTAAAATATTTTCCTACCAATCACAAACATGTGTTTTTAAGTCAACCATAAGCTTTAAACACCTGAAAGCCACACACACTGCTGTGTATACTTAAAAATGTTATGAACAATATTTAGAATGTCTGCATTCAATTACAGCTAGTGAGGGCCTTCAGACATTCATTCCTACTCATGGGTAAAAAAAAAAAGATTACATTCTTAAATTAATTAAAAAACCCTTTGCTTCACAGAGGAACCTGTAGCTCATAGCAAAAATATTATATCAACATCGAGAACATTGTATCCTACCTTCTCGCATCTGTCCACTTATTGCAACACCTACATAAGTTAAAATCTTACAGTTCTACATTATTCATAGTTTTATTGCTTTTATGACAGTAAATCAACAAGAAACACTGGACAATGCAGCATTTAACTGTGTGATGCAATTTTAAATGATTTTACTTTTCTGTCAGTACAATCAATTACCAAGAGCTTAACATATGTCACAGAGAATTCCAAGCATACCTAAACACCACTTGTTGCGTAATATCCATTAATTTTGTCACATCATAAATAGAATTATTATTAACATTTATTTATATAGCGCTAACATACTCTGCAGCCAGGGGCATAACAGAGCATCACCCGGCTCCATAACAAAATTTCAGTAAGGGCAGGGCCAGGCAGGGCTGGGAGGCAGGGGGACATCTGGCCCCCCAGGCTGGTCCCATAGAATAGGAATGCTTGATTAATGATGAGAAGATATGCAAGTGCCTGCATGAAACAGACATAGAGGCAAATATATTATAAACCAAAGTTTCTTTAAACACAAAATGACTTACAAGTACAGAAGATTTGTTGTGTCAAATACCTGTAACTGTGTAAATGTATGCTACTTTCCATTGTTTACCATTAAAGATAAAATTTATGTTTTGGGTCTAATGACCCCAAAACGTACAAGTTTTAAGTTGTCTAGGAGTGTACTAAAAAGAAAACCAAGGTAAATTGAGTTTTCTATTATGTTCAACATAAGGAAACACATTAATAATTCAAATCTAAACTATAAGTGCCAATGCTGAGTCCCAGAATTCTGTTTCCTTTAAATAAGTATCTCTATCCCTATATGTGTATCATTTTCTAGGACTGTACCTTCAGTGCTGGAGTGGAATCACTGAAGAAATTGAGACTCCACAAAGAAGGAGATGAAGTGGAGATCTCTGTGCAGCATTCTGTAAAACCTTTTCTCCAATGCATCATGTCACTGCTTCATATAAGTTGTGTAAAGTGCTTAGCTTAGTGACTTTTGAGCTGGGGCTTTACAAACATATTACACTGCATAATAAGTAAACATCCTGACATGGTAGAAGCTAGCCCAAGAGAACACTCCAAGAACACTCTGATGATTTGTGAAGATTAGTTCCTCCTTTGTGAGGACCCAGCCTAATATATTCATAGGTCCCTGAAGAAGTAGGGTCCAAGGGAGGGGCTCCTATTATACGTTTACTGGGAGGAGGTGATGCATTTCCACTTTATGAAATGTTCCTTAATCTTGCATGTATGCAAAAATAAATTAAGAACTCTTGTTTAAAGATATTTAATGCTTGATACACACTAATTCACACACAGTTATATTTAATTAGAAAGGGGTCTTTCCTCTCATTGGTGGTCTTGGAGTTCAGCTATGCATATGAGTCTTAAATCAATAACATTCATAAAAAGTTATAACATTTTATTTCATATGTTAGAGTAATTTCATATAATGGGAAATGTCAATATTTACATATCATGAAGCGAATGTAAACTGTGCATAAGAACTGCAAATCATGTTCAAGGTTTGTAGAACAAAATAATAATAAAAGGAATTTGTCAATGTCAAAGTCACTTTTACTAAATCTTTTCTCTTGCCAATGGCAATATTTAAAAGGTTGTCTTTTCTTAGGGTCCTTCCCTATTTCCTGTATTTAGCAGGGTCAAAACACTTATAGCTTTGCTGTGGCAATAGGGAAATGGCATAGGTCCTGGCTATTTGTGAGTGTCAGGAGCGGAAAGTGAAAAGTGGGGGTCCTAGATGAGGACCCCCCTCGAAAGTCCTATTATTGAAGCGAAGGGGATTTAGCCAACATTGATTTTTAATGTGAAAACCCATTAAAGTTTCTGGTAGGATAGAAGCAACATAAAGATACTCTTCTCAGTTCAAGTAATTTAAAATAGGAGACATCCATACTGATACCCTGGCACTCTAGGTGTTGTGAAGCTACAAGTCCCAGCATACCCTTCCAGCAATAAGCTGCTATATATTGGCAAAGCATGCTGGGGCTTGTAGTTTCACAACACCTGGAGTGCCACAGGTTAGCCAAGCCAGGGACAATCCCGATTTTTGGTGACTGTTCTGCCCAATCTAAGGACTAAGACTGTGTACTCTTTATTTACACACTGCATTCTTTATATACTACACTAAGGTGCTAGATGTCCTTCGTGGGCTGACCACTCCTCCTCTAGTGTCTGATCTCGCCTCTATGATGGCTGGCCACACCCCCCTAGCATTGCAGTCCCCCGGTGGGCCCTTCGTGCCCCAGTCCGACACTGTATAAAGACCATGGAAATTGAAGAGATTTTTACGTTGCTTTAGTGAAAATTTAAAATTTCACAAAATCTGTGTCAATGTAAAACTAAGAGGAATTATACATTAAGGGCTTGACTCATCATGGAGCACAATATGAATGCAAATTGGGCAGAAATTGCAGGCAGGTATGCCCGTGTTCAAATACAAAGGATCTCAAGAAACAATTTTAGTTGAATATGGTTATAAGTACGCTCTGGTTATATTTAACTTGCTGTATGCTGTCAACAGAACACAGTGCCGGATACACACAATGCATATGTGCAATATAAAGTCCCATGTTAAAATACATTAATAACTCTAAATACTATAATAATTAATAAAAATACATTTACTTTTTTAATAATAATATTAATAATAAAAATAATATTTTTTTACATGAAATACATATATCAGGATGTTCTTAATGCCCACTGTACATACAATGTATACACATGTCCTGGCAGGCATACACGTCCGTCATCAGTGTCGGACTGGGGCATGAAGGGCCCACCAGGGGACAGCAACGCTAGGGGCCCCCCAGAGGGGGTGTGGCCAACCATCAAAGAGGCGAGACCAGACACTAGAGGGGGAGTGGTCAGCCCACAAAGGACAGCTAGCACAATAGTGTAGTATATAAAGAATGCAGTGTGTATAAAGAGTACAGTCTTGATCTGCACCTTAGATTGGGCAGAACAGTCACCAAAAATCGGGATTATCCCACTAGACCAGGCTTGACTAACCTGTGGCTCTCCAGGTGTTGTGAAACTACAAGCCTCTTTACCAATATATAGCAGTCTATTGCTGGAAGGGTATGCTGGGACTTGTAGTTTCACAAAACCTGGAGTGCCACAGGTTAGCCAAGCCTGCACTAGACTCAGAACATTTGACAGACTGTCCTACCTGTTCTTGTCACCACCTGTGGCTGCTGGTTTCTTTAGCTGCGGCTTGTCTGGATCCTGGAATGTTGAGGGGTCCTATTTGGAAAAAATAATGGGTACATTTAGAAAATTCCAACTAGCCCCGGCGATAAAACAATAGGACCCACATTTAATACTTAGGACTTCCTCCAGCCCCAACATTAAAGTAATAGTATTCCCATTTAATAAACCTATTTCCCTCCCAACAGACAGCCCCTGCAATAAATTAATCACATTTACATATAATAAATATACCTATTTCCTGCAACCGTCACTGCCATTAAATAATTCATATTCACATTTAATAAATATACCTCATGCTCCTCAAACTCAGCCCCACATTCAATTAATAGCGCCCAAACCACCCCATCTTAAATTAATAGTCCCCACTATAAAATTAAATTGCCCCATCTTCACCCTACAAAGAAAATAGCACCCATTATTTAGCCACCACCTACCACACACACATTACATTGCCACAAGCCCGTTGTGCCATCACACACACATTACTGCGCCCCTTCATCACCATGATGTGCCTCCTTATAATCACACTGCACCCTCCATGCTACTTTTGCTCCCCCCTTCTCCTGGCTCCCCTTCACACACTGCCATACTGTCTCTGCTCCCCCTTCACACTGCCATGCTCCCCCTTCACTCTGCCATGCTCCCCCTTCACTCTGCCATGCTCCCCCTTCTCTGTTCCATGCTCCCCCTTCTCTGTTCTATGCTCCTATTTCTGTTCCATGCTCCCCCTTCTCTGTTCCATGCTCCTATTTCTGTTCCATGCTCCCCCTTCTCTGTTCTATGCTCCTATTTCTGTTCCATGCTCCCCCTTCTCTGTTCCATGCTCCTATTTCTGTTCCATGCTCCCCCTTCTCTGTTCCATGCTCCCCCTTCTCTGTTCCATGCTCCCCCTTCTCTGTTCCATGTTCCCCCTTCTCTGTTCCATACTCCTATTTCTGTTCCATGCTCCCCCTTCTCTGTTCCATGTTCCCCCTTCTCTGTTCCATACTTCTATTTCTGTTCCATGCTCCCCCTTCTCTGTTCCATGTTCCCCCTTCTCTGTTCCATACTCCTATTTCTGTTCCATGCTCCCCTATCACTTACCTTTTCTATCTGCTTCTTCCTTTTCTTCTCCTCTGTCTTGCCGGCGCTCCTCACTGAACGTCGGGCGTGATGACGTCACGCCCGGCATTCAGTGCGAACGGAGCCAGCGTTGCGGTCAGTGAGGTTTGTTTTTTTTTATATTAAAGTTTCTAGCTCCCCCCACCAACGAAGAGGGGAGCGATTCAGGGTCGGGTCCTACCGGTGGATAGTCCGGTCCACCGGCGGGCCAGTCCGACCCTGTCCGTCATCACTATCAGTAGGCTCTTACACCTGCCATGTAGCTGGTGCAAGTGATACAGCTAAAAACCTAAGTCATGCCCTGAGCTTGAATCGAACGAATGTGTATGTGCTTGACCTCGGCACACCCTTACTGTACGACCGCCCCCTTTCTCCCCCATTTCCGCATTTCAAATCTTACGCTGTCGGTAGTGTTGTTTAGGTTGAAATTTTGCTTATGCTTAGGTCAGATTTTTACTTTCTTTATTTGGATTGATATGTCTAAGGAACCTATTAATTTTTCTTTTAGGTGAAATATCAATTTAGTTCCATGATTTATGTTGCCCAAAAGTATGTGTAATATTTCAAATCAAACATTAAACCAGGTACTGTATTTACTTAAATGGTAAGATTCTAACACCCCCAGTGCAAATACTTGTTCCATAGATGCTGGTAATTGTATGTTGCTTTTAGTCAGCTGTTACATGTGTTCTTTATTCTACTTACAAGTTTCCCAAGATTTTGGGTGGGAAATTGGAACGGTTCTGGAAGAAGCAGGTTGCAAACAGCCAAAAAGTCAGACTCTCCAATACTGTTCAAAGCGGAGAGTAAAGCATACCAGAGGACTGAGGTGCGTTACACAAATAAGATTTCCACTGCATGTGATCAGACTGATCATTTGCTTCAAAGAGAATCCTTCATGTGCCCTGTACTTGGACTGAGACACAGCGCAAGTATGCATTCAGCAAAGGTTTTGTACTTCAGCTCCAGCTGAACAATTGTTTTCCATTCTCACTGCAGTCTGGTAAATGAACATCTACCACTCTGTACGATTAACGGAAACACTGGCCATGATTCAGTTAACCAATATACTCGGTTTTTAGCAATCAGAAATCAGAAACATGTTAATGTGTTGTTGTTATTACTAATAATAATGATTGATATATTGCCAAAATTATTTAGCATCACCTTACAAAACAAGAAATAGATAGATATAGGGGTAAAAAAAGCAATACATTGGTTTAAAATGAGGAGGATGTAGGAGAATTAAACACAGAGGGGTATATTTACTAAACTGCGAGTTTGAAAAAGTGGAGATGTTGCCTATAGCAACCAATCAGATTCTAGCCGTCGTTTATTTAGTACATTCTACAAAAAAGAGCTTTGGCCCCATTGTGTGCCCAGATATCGCTTGATCACATGGACGCACAGTGCAAGATGGCTGCATTTGAAGAGGAGCAGCCATTTACACAGGCATCATGATGTTCTTAATGCGTACTGTACATATAATCCATTATTATACATTCTCTTATTTGCCTACACGTGTTCTGTGCCATCTTATGGCATGCCTACTTGGTTTTTGTTTTTACAATAAAATTTTTTACTAAAGCTTTTAGTTACAGGGTACATAAAAATAAACAATAAAGTGCCAGGAATATGGGGGAAAGGAGTGGGAAGAGGAATAGGAAGAAAGGAGGCAGTACAAATCAATACAGTCAGAAAATGCAAATCTCATCACCTTAACATATTGAGACTCATTTGAACTATACAATGGGGAACACTCTCTAGCAATTACTGCGACGGAGTTAGGGCTGACTCAAAGGGAGCAAGGCTGGAGTTTTGGAAACATATTGAGGAGAGGAAGAAGAAGAAGCATATGGTACTCTCATAGTTTCCATATCACAACTTAACTGAACCTTGGAAATTATCTTGGCTATGAGTGAAAGAGTGGGAGTTTTCCACTCTTGGGCTATCAATGCACGGGTAGCTATAAAAATGTGGCCTATGTCATACTGTTCTCCTAGTAGGACTTGTGAAGGAAAAAAGTGTAAAAGTGCCACTTACGGAGTGTTAGGGACCAGAGTTTGAGTAACCTTTGATATTAAGGTGAAACCCTCGGCCCAGAGGGTACGGACAACCGGACAGCTCCAAAAGATATGAAAAATGCCTCCTATCTCTCCACACTGACGCCAACAGGCCCTGGTCTGGGACGGTCAGATCTTATGGAGTCTATCTGGAGACATATAGAGTCTATGGAGTCATTTATAGAGCATCTCCGTATGGTTCAAACACTTTGACATCCAATGGGCATTGTGGTAAATAATGTCCCATTGAGTCGGGTCAAAAACCCGATCAAGTTCTCCCTCCCAAAGTAGTTGGGAGGAGGCCTTCACGGGTTGATTTCTTTCATTACAGTAAGTGTACCAAAAGGAAATGGCCACCTTGTTAATTCCAGTTGACAATCTGGTAAAGAGGAGGGCTGGAGGGTGTTGTAAAGGGAGGCGTTGCTTACTCAGGGAGGTTAACCAATGTCATACTTGGAGGTACTTGTAGAAATCTTGGCTAGGATCTGAAATTGCTCTCTCAAATGTGAGAAGGTTAAAAGAGACTAATCAGAATGGAGCGCTTTAATATTGGTAATACCCCTAGAATACCACAAGGAAAAGCTCAGATTAGGTATAAATTTAGCTAAGGCAAGGAGGGAGAGATTAGAAGTAGGAAGAGTGGCCGCATTAGATGTCTTTAAAAACTTGTCCCAAATTATGAGAGCATCTCTCGTGAGACAGGGAAGGTCAACCTGAGAGGGCCTCAGAATTTAGGGATCCAAAGAAGCTCAGCCAATGGAAATGTATAATTAAGACCTCTCTCCACGTAAACCCAAGATTTATGGGAACCTGAAAGAGACCAGTTTCGTAGCTGAGCTAAAATGGTATTTAAGTAGATCTGGTAAGGCTAGACCTCCTGTCTATTTTGAGTGGGATATAGTCAAACGAGCGAGTGTGTGTGTATGTTAGGGAATTTAGACTGTAAGCTCCAATGGGGCAGGGACTGATGTGAATGAGTTCTCTGGACAGCGCTGCTGAATCAGTGGCGCTATATAAATAAATGGTGATGATTATGAGGATGATGAGTTTAGGTGGTTTTCCCTTCCATACATAAGAGGTAATAATTATACATCGTAACTTATCTATATAGGACTTGGGAAGAGCAAAAGGTATTGTCCGAAATAGGTACATCATTTTTGGTAAAAGAGATATTTTAAACACATCAATTCTACCTAGCCAGGAGACTACCTAGTCATCACTATCAGTTGGCACTTGCATCTGCCCCATAGTTGGTGTAAATTATACAACTGAACATTACGTACTTAAAAGAAACCCATAACTTGAATCAGCTGTATCTGTGTTGGTACTCATTGGGCACACCCTTACTGTACATTGCCTACGGTAATCCGCCCCTTCCCTCTCCCATTCTGCCTTTCAAGTCATAGTCAGTAGTAAGTCTCATTTGCGTTCAGACATGAATTGCGCACAATGTTTTTTTCTGAGCATGGGCAGAGCTATTTTACGCAAGATACGGATCGCCCACAACATTAACACCACTGACAATTGAAGTGAATAACTTTGATTATCTCATTACAATGGCACATGTCAAGAGGTGGGATATATTAGACAGTAAGTGAACGGTTAGTTCTTGAAGTTGATGCGTTGAAAGCAGGAACCCCACGTGCATCAATGAGACTTGGGCGCACATCATCCTGTCGCCGGTTCATCAGTTGTCCATCCATGAACCACTTTTGGTAGTTAATAATCACTGTATACCAGGAAACCCCCGTTTTGGAGATGCTCTGTTTCAGTCGTCTAGCCATCACAATTTGACCCTTGACCCTTACGCTTGTCCATTTTTCTTGCTTCCGACACATCAACATCAAAAACTGACTGTACAATTTCTGCCTAAGAAATCTCACCCCTTGACAGGTACAATTGTAACAAGATAATCTGTCAAGGTCACTAGAGTTCTTGACCCAGCTTTCTGCCAGTTGTTATCACTACTCTCGAGGCGCGGAGTCTAACGTAGTGACTGGTCTTCTCTAGGGACCCCCGCAAGAGGGTTTGGGTTTCTGCGGTGTCACTACGCAGGTTGCGGTTCTCAAGAGAGTGCAGCAGAGCAATAGAGTACAGCTTAATATAGAGACAGACGGTAATAATGATGCAATGATACTTAGGAGAACAATTGTATATTTATATATATGATAGTTGTAGCAACAACTGCTGGACAAGCAGAGAGATGAAACAGAACTATGGGATAAACAAACAACAGTAATGTTATCCTATATGAGGCTAACAGAGTCATTCCATCTAGAGAAAGAAGCAGGTTGCAAACAGCCAAAAAGTCAGACTCTCCAATACTGTTCAAAGCGGAGAGTAAACATACCAGAGGACTGAGGTGCGTTACACAAATAAGATTTCCACTGCATGTGATCAGACTGATCATTTGCTTCAAAGAGAATCCTTCATGTGCCCTGTACTTGGACTGAGACACAGCGCAAGTATGCATTCAGCAAAGGTTTTGTACTTCAGCTTCAGCTGAACAATTGTTTTCCATTCTCACTGCAGTCTGGTAAATGAACATCTACCACTCTGTACGATTAACGGAAACACTGGCCATGATTCAGTTAACCAATATACTCGGTTTTTAGCAATCAGAAATCAGAAACATGTTAATGTGTTGTTGTTATTACTAATAATAATGATTGATATATTGCCAAAATTATTTAGCATCACCTTACAAAACAAGAAATAGATAGATATAGGGGTAAAAAAAGCAACACATTGGTTTAAAATGAGGAGGATGTAGGAGAATTAAACACAGAGGGGTATATTTACTAAACTGCGAGTTTGAAAAAGTGGAGATGTTGCCTATAGCAACCAATCAGATTCTAGCCGTCATTTATTTAGTACATTCTACAAAAAAGAGCTTTGGCCCCATTGTGTGCCCAGATATCGCTTGATCACATGGACGCACAGTGCAAGATGGCTGCATTTGAAGAGGAGCAGCCATTTACACAGGCATAGGGGAGAAGTTATGCAGAGTGAAGACATTCCTAGCACTGCGCTTTATCTTGTGGAGCAGTGCAAAAACTAGATTTCTTTTTGTGAAGCATGATTATTGTAATGAGATTAAGGAATGAAGAGCACATATTCCCGGTTGCTTCTTGCAGTGCCTCGCCATTGCCCCTCCACAAAAGAAGTTGAATTTAGGCAAAACCTTAGATCTGGAGAAGCTTGCATCTAATCTTCTACTTTTACTGAGGCTCTGCAACTGCCTATTGCACTTCAGCGTAGAAACACATTTCCAAGCTCACTCCCTAATGTAATAACACATATAACATACAAACATGCCACCAGTAATACAGTCAGTTCACATGCACAGTGATGTTAGAAGTTAAAAATAATTAAAAGAACAGGTAACTTCTCAGTATAATGGACAGTGGTCCTTTATACCAAAAAGCACACAGTCAATTTTCAAATGCATTTTAATTACATAAACTACAATTGAACTAAGTGTGCACATTAAAATAAAACAACCCTGAAAAATCCCTATAACAACTCTCCACCAACTCATGTCACATGCATTTAATGATCCAAGGTAAAAGTTTCTGGACCTATCCGGCACCATCCAGCCAATCACAAGTGTTTTCCATGCTGGTAGCTTATGATTAGCATGCCAATGAAGAGGAGTCCCAGGGACAGTCGGCAGTAAGCATGTGAATAATTTTTTATGCATAGAGAAGAAAGAATATTTTGAAAAGAGGTGAAAAAGGTTTTTTGGGGTGTGCTTTACTCAAAAAAAACTTATAAGGGGCAGTATGAAAAATGTAAATGAATGAAATTTGATAGTTTTGCAATCAAAGCAGTAGGAGAAGTGGCGGTATGGCATTCCACCATATAACAGACTCTGGTTATAATAAGGGTCTTAGGGACACTTGTCCAACATGCTGTGGGCTCTGTGGCAAAGTTGCCACTCCAGGGGTCCCAGATTTGTTAATAACCCTGCCCTGCCCTCCACAGTCCAGAGATTCAGGAAGTGTCCTAGGGGTAAACTTATCAACAGACAATTACTATAGGGCAAATGCAATAGCTACTTCTGTCCTCTGGAAAATCACACATAATGGGCCTGATTTAGAGTTGAACGCATTTTTGCAGTCTGAATGTAGGTGTTAACCTAAGGTGACAAAATTAAGATACAAGCAGTGGTCGAGGCGGGTGTATATGGTGATTTGCCATACCGACACTTCTCTTACTGCCTTCATTGTAAAATTATCAGATTACAATCACTCACATTCCCATTACATTTTTCATATCACACTTCTAATTTCCACTTCGAAAACTGGATATCTACAACTCAAAATACAGCCAAATCAAAGATACACCTTGGCATGTAGATGACGCAAGAGTAAAGATATGACAATCATCATCAACTTTGCCATAAAAAATGTTTAGTGGTTTAAAACATTAAAACAATAAAAAATAATAAGTAATATTTCTTTAAAAAAAACAAATAACATGCCTACCACTCCCAAATGTATAACCAGCACCAGTGCTATAGCCTCGTTTGTGCCAATCTCTCTGCTCCTCCCTCATCTATGCCAGACTCTCTGCCCTTCCCTCATGTGTGCCAGTCTCTTTGCCCTACCTCTGTCTGCAATAACACCTCTGCTCTACCCCTTTATGCACCAGCCTCTCTGCCCTCCTCATCTGTGCCAGCCTCTGTGGCTTTCCCCCATCTGTGCCAGTCTCTCTGCCCTTTCTCTGTCTGCGCCAGCTTCTCTGCCCTTCCTTCATCTGCAACAGCCTCTCTGCCCTTCCCTCATGTGCGCCAGCTCCTCTGCCCTCCACCTTTCTGCACCAGCCTCTCTGCCCTCCTCAGCTTTGGTGGTATTGGTATAATGTGTGGGAGAGGGATGGGGTGGTATTGGTGTAATGCATGTGGAAAGTAGTGGGGGTGGTATTGGTGTAATGCATGGGAAAATTCTTGCATAACTCATTCTTCTGGCACACTCAACCCCAGGGAATGCCTAGGGAATAAATAAAGCAATTGTGGAACTACAAGTGCCGACATTCCCATGTCTGCCAGTGGCTGCCAGAGCATGCTGGAGTTTGTGAAACTACAAGCACCAGCATGCCCTGGCTGCCAGTGTTTGCTGGAATGTGTAGCGCGACAATAGTACCTAATAGAAAAAAATAGACATTTGAAAAAACATTTTAAATTATATATTGTTACCCAACAAGCTAAATGATCAAAATATATTACTAACAAAATGGAAAAATCAACTTCATCATGTAGATAAGTAGAAATAATATCTTGTACTGTAGGATGATGTTGTTCTATGCGCTCCCAGCTCAGAATTAATATCTTGCAGATTTTTGGACTGTTGTGCTTGAAAATTGATACAATATATGGAAAAATCAATGAATGCACTTCACAGAATTTCCACAAATTAGTTACATCTCCAAAGGATTTCAAAAGGACAAATTATGTTAAATGCAGACACTCTAACAATGAAAAAAGATTTACAGCACAAAAACCAGACGCATGAAAAGATCATAGATATAGATATAGAGATATAGAGATATAGAGACATATAGAGATAAACTGTTTTTTTAATGGCTATCATACTTATATATTCTTCTAAACAAAATATACACATAAACACAAAGATAAGGGCTACACAAAACAGCACATTCATCTGATAATACACATAAATAGGTGAGGGAGAGGTGGTGAAGGTCCATATATACGGAAGCTTGCTTGGCACCTCTGCTACAGCCAGTCTGAACTGCGCTTACTGCATCTTGAACAGCTGTCATAGAGATCATTGATTTTATAGCGACAGCAATGTCAGTATACACTGATAATATCCAGAACACTTGACGAACTATGATTGCAAGAAGCAGCTTTTAACAGCCTCTACAGAGTATAATGATGTCTATTGTAACAGCTGTTCAAGTCACCACACAACGGATGTAATACCTTCTTCATAAGTTCAGGGATTTATGAACGTCTGAAATAAGCATGCACCTAACTAATTATTCTGGTAATACATTCAAAAGTTAAAATGTACACATACATAGTGAAAATCAAAGCAAGATTAATGCTAACTAAACTATGCCAATTTCTCCTCTCTCTTCTTCAAATATAAATAGCTATATTCTAAAAGATGACTTGATTTACCTAATATGGTTATCAATTATTGGCTAAAATGTGCACATAATTAAGTGTAATGTACCTTGGAACAGGGCCATCTTAACAGCATTATAGGCCTCCAGGCATAGCAGTGCACTGGGGCCCTACCTACACAATCACTCATAGGAATAAAAATGTAAATTATCGATAAAATTAAGCTTATATTTATTAGTACCTCCAATAAAATCAGAGTTTAAACATTAAAAAACATGTTGCACCGCAGAGATTAATCCACACAAAGATTTGGACAATATAACATGAGCCTTGGAGTTGAAAAACAAAATTCAACATAAAAATGGTACTCAGTTGGTAAATCATACAAACAAAGATGGCACAATACGAAATTACTATTCTTTATTTATTATTAAGTGTTCAACACAAACATTTGCAAAATTTCTGGGCTCACTAGTCCACCTAAACGTTTTAATAAAGAGGGATTGAAGGTTCTGAATAAATCTCCCGGAATAATATACTGAAAAGTTGGCAAGCCTATGGGTTCCCTATGCTCGTGGGACCCACTGGTAACTGCCCAGTGTGCCCTCCCATGGCTACGTACATAAAGGGGGGATAACCATGATGCATTCACACAAAAGGGGTGGCAAAGACACACATGGGGAAACAGAGAGAAAGGTACACAGATAAAATTTGAGACAGAGGGCCTGATTCATCTTTGAATCTAACCTGCACGCAATTTGTACTTTTAAAATGAGCACGGAACCTGAGGGTATGTGAGCCTATTTACAAATCCAACTTGATCTCAAAATACATTTCCATTTGAATCTGGATATAGGTACGCTCTGTCTTTACAGTAGTTGTCGTATGTTAACAGACAGAACAGACTGCAGGATAAGCACATGCAAATGTGTAATATCAGGTCCCATCAAAACACATGCAAAAAAAAAAAAATTATAAAAGAAATTACCAACTCATAATACTATAATCATTAATAAAAATGTGTTTGAAAAAAAATACTTTTTTTGTACATTAAATACATAATCATGATGTTCTTAATGCGTACTGTACATATAATCCATTATTATACATTCTCTTATTTGCCTACACGTGTTCTGTGCCATCTTATGGCATGCCTACTTGGTTTTTGTTTTTACAATAAAAATTTTTACTAAAGCTTTTAGTTACAGGGTACATAAAAATAAACAATAAAGTGCCAGGAATATGGGGGAAAGGAGTGGGAAGAGGAATAGGAAGAAAGGAGGCAGTACAAATCAATACAGTCAGAAAATGCAAATCTCATCACCTTAACATATTGAGACTCATTTGAACTATACAATGGGGAACACTCTCTAGCAATTACTGCGACGGAGTTAGGGCTGACTCAAAGGGAGCAAGGCTGGAGTTTTGGAAACATATTGAGGAGAGGAAGAAGAAGAAGCATATGGTACTCTCATAGTTTCCATATCACAACTTAACTGAACCTTGGAAATTATCTTGGCTATGAGTGAAAGAGTGGGAGTTTTCCACTCTTGGGCTATCAATGCACGGGTAGCTATAAAAATGTGGCCTATGTCATACTGTTCTCCTAGTAGGACTTGTGAAGGAAAAAAGTGTAAAAGTGCCACTTACGGAGTGTTAGGGACCAGAGTTTGAGTAACCTTTGATATTAAGGTGAAACCCTCGACCCAGAGGGTACGGACAACCGGACAGCTCCAAAAGATATGAAAAATGCCTCCTATCTCTCCACACTGACGCCAACAGGCCCTGGTCTGGGACGGCCAGATCTTATGGAGTCTATCTGGAGACATATAGAGTCTATGGAGTCATTTATAGAGCATCTCCGTATGGTTCAAACACTTTGACATCCAATGGGCATTGTGGTAAATAATGTCCCATTGAGTCGGGTCAAAAACCCGATCAAGTTCTCCCTCCCAAAGTAGTTGGGAGGAGGCCTTCACGGGTTGATTTCTTTCATTACAGTAAGTGTACCAAAAGGAAATGGCCACCTTGTTAATTCCAGTTGACAATCTGGTAAAGAGGAGGGCTGGAGGGTGTTGTAAAGGGAGGCGTTGCTTACTCAGGGAGGTTAACCAATGTCATACTTGGAGGTACTTGTAGAAATCTTGGCTAGGATCTGAAATTGCTCTCTCAAATGTGAGAAGGTTAAAAGAGACTAATCAGAATGGAGCGCTTTAATATTGGTAATACCCCTAGAATACCACAAGGAAAAGCTCAGATTAGGTATAAATTTAGCTAAGGCAAGGAGGGAGAGATTAGAAGTAGGAAGAGTGGCCGCATTAGATGTCTTTAAAAACTTGTCCCAAATTATGAGAGCATCTCTCGTGAGACAGGGAAGGTCAACCTGAGAGGGCCTCAGAATTTAGGGATCCAAAGAAGCTCAGCCAATGGAAATGTATAATTTAAGACCTCTCTCCACGTAAACCCAAGATTTATGGGAACCTGAAAGAGACCAGTTTCGTAGCTGAGCTAAAATGGTATTTAAGTAGATCTGGTAAGGCTAGACCTCCTGTCTATTTTGAGTGGGATATAGTCAAACGAGCGAGTGTGTGTGTATGTTAGGGAATTTAGACTGTAAGCTCCAATGGGGCAGGGACTGATGTGAATGAGTTCTCTGGACAGCGCTGCTGAATCAGTGGCGCTATATAAATAAATGGTGATGATTATGAGGATGATGAGTTTAGGTGGTTTTCCCTTCCATACATAAGAGGTAATTATACATCGTAACTTATCTATATAGGACTTGGGAAGAGCAAAAGGTATTGTCCGAAATAGGTACATCATTTTTGGTAAAAGAGATATTTTAAACACATCAATTCTACCTAGCCAGGAGACTACCTAGTCATCACTATCAGTTGGCACTTGCATCTGCCCCATAGTTGGTGTAAATTATACAACTGAACATTACGTACTTAAAAGAAACCCATAACTTGAATCAGCTGTATCTGTGTTGGTACTCATTGGGCACACCCTTACTGTACATTGCCTACGGTAATCCGCCCCTTCCCTCTCCCATTCTGCCTTTCAAGTCATAGTCAGTAGTAAGTCTCATTTGCGTTCAGACATGAATTGCGCACAATGTTTTTTTCTGAGCATGGGCAGAGCTATTTTACGCAAGATATGGATCGCCCACAACATTAACACCACTGACAATTGAAGTGAATAACTTTGATTATCTCATTACAATGGCACATGTCAAGAGGTGGGATATATTAGACAGTAAGTGAACGGTTAGTTCTTGAAGTTGATGCGTTGAAAGCAGGAACCCCACGTGCATCAATGAGACTTGGGCGCACATCATCCTGTCGCCGGTTCATCAGTTGTCCATCCATGAACCACTTTTGGTAGTTAATAATCACTGTATACCAGGAAACCCCCGTTTTGGAGATGCTCTGTTTCAGTCGTCTAGCCATCACAATTTGACCCTTGACCCTTACGCTTGTCCATTTTTCTTGCTTCCGACACATCAACATCAAAAACTGACTGTACAATTTCTGCCTAAGAAATCTCACCCCTTGACAGGTACAATTGTAACAAGATAATCTGTCAAGGTCACTAGAGTTCTTGACCCAGCTTTCTGCCAGTTGTTATCACTACTCTCGAGGCGCGGAGTCTAACGTAGTGACTGGTCTTCTCTAGGGACCCCCGCAAGAGGGTTTGGGTTTCTGCGGTGTCACTACGCAGGTTGCGGTTCTCAAGAGAGTGCAGCAGAGCAATAGAGTACAGCTTAATATAGAGACAGACGGTAATAATGATGCAATGATACTTAGGAGAACAATTGTATATTTATATATATGATAGTTGTAGCAACAACTGCTGGACAAGCAGAGAGATAAAACAGAACTATGGGATAAACAAACAACAGTAATGTTATCCTATATGAGGCTAACAGAGTCATTCCATCTAGAGAAATATAGCACGGCAGTGATGGTGAGCCAGAGGTAATTTCACGACCGATAAAATAGGAAATGGCCAGCAAATTATTAGACAAAACAATAATAGAACAAAGTCAATGAATGATAACTTTACCACGGATGTGGCTGAGAAGTATCCGGGCAATAGATGAGAAGCAACAGTCACTACAGCATACAGCAGGAGGCAGGTTTACCACAGAGGTGGCTAAGAAGTATCCGGCCACAGGTGAGATGCAGCGGTAATGATTAGGCAAAAGAATAATAGAACAAAGTCAATGAAATGATAACTTTACCACGGATGTGGCTGAGAAGTATCCGGCCAACAGGTGAGATGCAGCGGTCACTACAGCATACAGCAGAAGGTAGGTTTACCACGGAGGTGGCTGAGAAGTATCCGGCCAACAGGTGAGATGCAGCGGTCACTACAGCATACAGCAGGAGGCAGGTTTACCACGGAGGTAGCTGAGAAGTATCCGGCCAACAGGTGAGATGCAGCGGTAATGATTAGGCAAAAGAATAATAGAACAAAGTCAATGAAATGATAACTTTACCACGGATGTGGCTGAGAAGTATCCGGCCAACAGGTGAGATGCAGCGGTCACTACAGCATACAGCAGAAGGTAGGTTTACCACGGAGGTGGCTGAGAAGTATCCGGCCAACAGGTGAGATGCAGCGGTCACTACAGCATACAGCAGGAGGCAGGTTTACCACGGAGGTAGCTGAGAAGTATCCGGCCAACAGGTGAGATGCAGCGGTCACTACAGCATACAGCGTGACCTCAACCCCATCAAACACCTTTGGGAAGAACTGTAACGGAGATTTTGAGCCAGGCCTTCCTCTCCAACATTAGTGCCTGACCTCATAAATGCTTTACAGAATGAATGGGAACAAATTCCCAAAGAAACACTCCAACATCTTGTGAGAAGCCTTCGAAGAAGTGGAAGCTGTTATCGCTGCAAAAGGGGAACCAACTCCATATTAAAGTATATGTATTTGAATACAATGTCATTACAGTCCCTGTTGGTGTAGTGATCAAGTGTCTAAATACTTTTGTCCATATAGTGTATCTCACTTTGAAGTTAAGCACTGTGTTTCAGAGACATGGGTTTCACTGGATAAATACTTTGAGAGACAAACTGTTGCTAATGTGTTAGACAATTACACTAAATGCTGCCTGCAGCAGATTATCTAGACAAATCAATCACAATATAATGAAGAATGTGGAATCCGCGCTTCCTCACCTAAATGTGCAATGCTGCCATTGGGAGTAGTGAAGGGGATCGTCCCAATCCCCAAAATAATGACAGTTAACGTATTAGCTCCCAGGCGCAGGTGCCAGATTGTTAGATGTACCAATCAGAGAATAAGAGGAGATCTAATGGTATACTTTAAAACGCTCTGTTGCTTATTGAAGAAAAAAATTGAATAATTAATAATACCAGTGCACTAGATATATAGGTATCTGTGCAAAATATACATAGATAACTGTCACCTTGGGTTGGAAATCGGTGGTGAAACAATCACAATAGACTTTTAGTGCAATTATACACTTATCACACAAAATCAGTAGAGAAGCAACAAGGATTAATCCAGCTTCATAAGGTTAGATGCTTTAGCAGAAATGACTGTAGATTAGGGTCACTTTACAATAGACAGAACCCACAGGTGTAATTTGTAGCCCACTGGCTAAAGCTTCAGCTGGACACATGAAACCTATTTACTTGTAGAAGATGAAACAAAACATTGTTCTCTCCCAGCAACTCAAGAGTTAAAAAACTTGCAATTCTCTCCTCAGCAAGCATTTTAGGCAGTTTCACAATAGAATCAAACTTCTGATACAATATAAACAAATTCTTGTGACAAATGATTTCTCTCTATGCCTTTGTCATGTCTTTTACTACATTTAGTGTGAAACCATACAGGGTTTTTTTCACACTATTTTATGCTATTTATGTGTAACTGTTTATATGAATTTGTTATTTTGTTCACTGTATTAGTTGCCTTACCTCTATTTGCATGATTGCCCAGCAGTGCAGAATCTGTTGCACATTATTAATCATACTTGCCAACTCTCCCGGAATGTCCGGGAGACTCCCGCATTTCAGGTGGGTCTCCCGGACTCGCTGGAGAGTGTGGCAATCTCCTGCATCTGCCCGAAATAGGGCCAAAATTGTCAAATGGCGCTTTTTGCGTCATTACATCGCGGGGACGGGACCAAAATGACGCAATTCCGGAGCCCCGCCCCCCGCACGCCCACCTGCCACAGAGAGACTCCCGGACACCAACTGAAAAAAGTTGGTAAGCATGATATTAATGAATAAATGATAATAACCTCTCACATGAGGAGGCAGGGAAGAAGGGGACATGGAGGCTGTCACACACTGAGGGAAGGGATAGAATGGCTTTCACATGTGGAAGGGAGGAAGGGAGAGAAAGGCTTTCACACACATATAAAGCTGGTAGCTGTTGCATCATGGTGGGGAAGGATGGGGAGACAGAGGGGAGGCTGTCACATCTGGAGCGGAGTGACAGAGGGGGAGGCTATCACATGGCGGAGGGAGACAGAAAGGGAAGCTGTCGCATGGGGATGGGGGAGAGACAGGGTAGGGTCTATTTCCCAATTATTGCTTGTTTTTAGTATTTGAGAAGTCTCCCACTAAGAGTCAGAGATCAATACAGATGAAAATTACTAGTGCCATTTAATCATGAGACTTCCCATGTACTAGACAAGAAGCTATATTTGTCAACTGTCCCCATATTATGTAGGATAATTCTTAAGAAATATCATTTACAATGGTATAAAGTGATAAAACACAAAAAAGAGGAAAAAAAAACTTTTTGTTATTGTAATATTATCTTCAGGACTCCTGAAATGTGATAAGTTTCGCTAGTCATTGTGATCATTTTTTCAAGGGCCTTAAATCAACTTTAAGTTCTCCCTTATGTCTCTACATTTTTTCTTGCAAATGCCAATCATAGTTTTTAACTGCAGCAGATAATGAAAAATTTGCTTTTTCTATGCTATGATAAATCTAAAGGCTAAATTTAGTAAAGAACAGATTGTGAAAATAATCTACTGTTAGCGAGTGTATGCACCGAAATTTATGCACAATTTGAAGGTGTAACTTAAACTTGAAAACTAAAGAAACAGACTATAAAAGTGTTCCTGTGAGCTGGGGACTGCTCCTTGCAGCCCTTTTGGCCCTTTTTGTTTCTACACTTCTTATGTTAGCAATTGCAGTTCTTTTGACCATGACAGGAAAGTCGATAGAGAGAGACACAAATAGCGGCCACAGCTGTGTGACATCATGTGCTGTCCCTACTTTCTCTTTACCAGCATATCTGTTTGCTCTGCTATGTTGTGCGAGTGCTTAATTTTGTGTGGAATATCCACAATTTCATAGCAAACACAGATTTGTGCTTTGCCACCTTGGCCCTCTTGATCTGCCAGTGCACTTTAGTAAGATCCAGATTGGAAATATACTGGATAGATCTCAGATAGTCGAGGAGTAAATCCACACAAGGAATAGGATAGGCATCAAACTTGGAGACACCAATTACTTTACAGAAATCCACACAGAAATGAGTGGTTCCATCTGCCTTCGCGACAAGGAACTTTTGGGTTATACCACTTACTCATGGACTTTTCAATGACTCCTAACATCTCTTCGACTTCCTTTTTTACCTGGTACTATTTCCCTTCAGGGGCATATATATAATGTCTTTGGTGAACCACAACCATTTGAAGTGTAACAAGTATATGCATTATCAAGTTGGTTTCCCCCTTGAGTGTCAGATAATGTACCTGGATACTTCTTAACCAAGACTAATAAAGACTCCTTTTGGGTCTAGGAAAAGGAGAAACATGGGATTACAACAATTGGCTTCCCATAATCTGAGGGCCTAAATCAACTTCACCTAAACCAGGTGTACAAATAAAGTTCTTTCCAATCCTTTAAGAGATTAACAAGGTATATATTATTTCCTTTTCTAGATTCAGTCAGAGCTGTTACAATTACTAGTATGAACTCCAGGGATAACGGAAGTGTTTGAATAAAACGAAGTATGTTTATTAATGCAAATATACAAGGAAGCCAATAGGTGCAGGACATTTGTAAACAACAACTTAGTTGAAGCAATGATATGGTTCATCAGGTAAACTAGGTCACTTTTTGTACTTACCACTCACAGGTTGACCTCAGCTGGGCCCCAGTACAATCATAGAAGCAAAACTGACCAGTGCTGCTTTTAACAATGGATGTTTCATCATCATCATCATCATCATTTATTTATATAGCGCCACTAATTCCGCAGCGCTGTACAGAGAACTCACTCACATCAGTCCCTGCCCCATTGGAGCTTACAGTCTAAATTCCCTAATATAGACACACACTCACAGACAGACAAGGAGACAGACAGTCAGAGACTAGGGTCAATTTTTTTTTTTTGATAGCAGCCAATTAACCTAGCAGCATGTTTTTGGAGTGTGGGAGGAAACCGGAGCACCTGGAGGAAACCCACGCAAACACAGGGAGAACATACAAACTCCACACAGATATGGCCATGGTCGGGAATCGAACTCATGACCCCAGTGCTGTGAGGCAGAAGTGCTAGCCACTAGGCCACTGTGCTGTTTAAAGCCGTTTTTGTTGGAATGATGGTGACAAATGTAACCATCATTATAGTCTGATGAAGAAAAACCAACCAGGTCAGCAATAGCCAAATTACTGACATTGATATCAACACAAGCATTAGTGTCAGCATTAGTACCAATATTAACAGTAGCAGATGGCCTGTCGTTCACCTCTTGCAGTTTCTGCTTGAAGTTGTCGGGACTCCTCCTGATGTGCAATCTGCTGCAGCTAAAACAACAGGAGCAGGTGATTGTGTTTGCTGATCCATTTGCTCCATCTAAAACTGCTGAAGTTCTTTACCTGCTGCATAACAATTTCCATAATAGTTTCCCTGCTATTAACACTTGGCTAGATCCCACTTTCCGATGCAAATTTGTAGTGGGCTCAGTCCAGTCAGTGATGTGGAGAAAGGCAAGTTCCAAGCTCGGGAATACCTTAGATACTAATGGGAGTCTGGATGTTCAGGCCTAATAAGTAAGGGTGTGCACCGGCCACTTCTAGTGTTTTGTGTTTTGTGTTCTGATTAGCTTGAGGTTTTGGGTTCTGATTTGTTTTGCCAAAACACCCCACTCAAGGTTTTGGTTCGGATTTAGGGTTTTGGGTTCTGATTTTTTTTTAAAAAAAGCATAAAAAGTGCTAAAAAACTGTTTTTTGTTTTTTTTTTCCACTCCTACGCTATTATTAACCTCAATAACATTCAATAACAATCATTTCCACTAATTTCCAGTCTATTCTGAACACCTCACACCTCACAATATTGTTTTTAGGCCAAAAGGTTGCAGTACTAATATTTCTGGACTGCAGGAACAGTGAACGTAGTTAGATATTGCAGTAGTATTTTTTTTATACTGCAGGAACAGTGAACGTAGTTAGGTATTGCAGTAGAAATTCCTTTTTACTGCAGGAACAGTGAACGTAGTTAGATATTGCAGTAGAAATTAATGTTTTGTTTACTATTTAAATGCAATTGTATTGTTGTAATAGGTAAGTGTTTGGCATTAGATTCAAACCTCAAGTAAGGACATCAATGTAAACTTACTAAAGCTGTTGTTTAAGATGAATTTTTTCCTTGTTATGAAGATACCTTTCAAATTACTCCAGCTCGATGATAACAATAAATAATACATTTGCATTTATATAGCACCTTTTATCCAAATAGATTCCCAGGATGCTTTGCAAGTGTTATACTTCAGAAATATATTTCATATGCAGTGTGTTCAACAATATGGCCCACAATCTTTTTAAGCGTACACAGTATACAAGCCAGCATATAAAGGAGAAGAATGACAAAAATGACTTCCGTTAAATAATGGCAGGTGAAGTACCATGTTCTAACAATCAGTGGCAGAGCAATATTTCAAACAATCAAGATATAAAATTTACATTCAGGAGTACTTAGTTCTAGAACAAACTTTCTGTTTCAATATAACTATATATAAATGGAGACTTGAATGCAAAATAGAATTATTCATAAGGTGAAATTCACTTTAATAGACAGGTTTTAAGCTCACAAATATTTCAAGCATATATTAGTCATGTCTCTCTTGTACAGTAAATTTTGTTCCAGACTGCTCTGAGACAATGACATTGACGTGGTCCCATAAAAGCCACATGCTATATTACTATACCTTATAAAAGAGGTCTTACTCCCGTGGCCCTGCGCTCCACACAGTATGTTGACTGAAATGGAGACCAGTGTGGCTCTGTTCCTACTGATGTAGATGAAGCCGAATCAGAATGGATCACAGGGGCTTACTATTACAAATGTGTTCTCATCCGAGTCTCGCGAGAATCCGACGGCGGGATCTGGAGCTCAGCCTCGCTTTCAGTGTTTCTCCCCGCCGGAAATACCCGAACAGTGCTCGGATCGCCATCGGATCCGCACTGTTCGGGTGGGCTCGGATTGCGATAATCCGAGCCCGCTCATCTCTGCTAATAAGTAGCACTAGGCCTATCAGAGGGCTTGCAGATTTTTCACAGGAACACTGTTTCCTCCTGGCAGACTAATTCATGCTTTATAAAGAAAATAACCCCATCCAGTTATATGAGGAAGGGGTTGGGCTATCAAGCTCCATGAAAATGTAACACCTTCCTCTCATGTGGCAACTGTCTTGCTAGGTATAGGGGTATGGCTGAAGTGAAGGACTCCAAGCCACTGAAAGTGAGCTTATTTCTGCTTCCTGGCCACCCTGGCTGCTTCCCAAAATTATGTGGTGTGTGTTGTTTTATATGGGGGGCATGACAGGCATGGATATAAGGAGCCTGGACACTAGGGGAAGTAGGAGTGGGAAAGATCAGTAAAAAACTTTATTTAACTTAGCACCTCCACAGACTTCAAGAAGAATTTATGCTACCACTCCCCCCCCCCCCTTTCCCCCATCTCAACATTCCTACCTGCTTTAGTTTTCCTTTTACTGCTCTCTGAGATTATCTGCTTTTGATTACTAAGGGCAATCATGCTCTTCATGCACATGGCTGTAAATGTGAACATTTACCAAATCATTTGCTCAAATTGAGTGAACTGAAAGCCTGCACAAACAGCTTGAAATGTTAATTTTATTTAAGTCATGGCAGATGAGTGACACACATACAGGGGTGTAGCTAGGTATACCAACTGTAAAGCAGTACGGCATTTGCTGGCACTATATAAATAAATGTTGATGATGATGATTTGTGGACCCAATAGCAAGAGTTTGGAAAGGTGTCTATGGGCCACCCAATGGTGAAATAAAATAAACATACAAATGGGGTTTGCACAGAGGTCACATGAAAAATATTTATTGGGATGATCTTAATGTCTAATGATCATAAAACACATTTTTATGGTTGCTCCTGATTGCAAACACATGTTATAGCATGCATACAAGCCTATCATCACTAGTACTCAGGACTTAAAATTGCCCTGTAGCTGGAGCAAGAGATATAGCAGACAAACAAGTAACTTTGAGATGCTCAACACTTGATTTGTACGTGGCTGCGTGTTTGGCAGGCAAAGACTGTACATTGACCCTCGGCGAATGCCCCTTCCCTGCTCATAAAAACAAGTATATAACTAAATGTTAACTAAAGATTAGAGGATGACCCTTAATTTGTTAATTAATAATAAAGATATAGTGATGAACCCTGCCGAATAGGGCGGAGTTGTTGTCATTCAAGACATCTGTTATTATGTCAAGAAAATATGTTGGCAGCTATCTGACACTGTCAGGAATCCTGTATTTAGATGCAAGAGTCAGTATCTATCTTACATTCACTGTGTAGAAAGCACAGCTGAAGCAAGTTCACTGAGATACAATCGCTGGTATTTAAACTTGCTCTGCCTGTCATTCCCTGCTAGAGCATCAGCGTGTTATCTTGATTACTACTTGACTCCTGATGATTGACAGGGGCGCAGTGAGAAGGCGGGGCAGGTACCAGGGCCCAGGCCTTCACTAGAAGCAGCCAGGTGTGCATTGAAACTGTTTTGTTTATTTTCTTTCTTTTTTCTTAATTCACAGGTTTTTTCCATTTGGCAGTAGGAGGGGGAGGGAGCTGCTCTCTGCTCCCAGCCCTCGGACATTGTGTGACATCACAAAGTTAGACACAGTCTAGCTATTTTTGAGTGCAGAGCGTTCCGAGGAACTTTAAATTTCATAAAATTACAGCAGCTTTGCTACTCACTCTGCAGAAGTTGGAAGCTTCTACTCTGTTAGATGCCACCAGCACAGCACATCATCGGTAAGTACAGTCGGTGGGCTGGGAGTGCCATGATCTGTCTAGGGGTTGTGATAATGTGTGTAAGGGGTGTGATGATGTGTGTGGCAGGTTGGCACGATGTGGCTTGGGGGTGGTATGATGGCTGTGGAGGGCAAGATGTGGCTGGTGAGAGCATGAGGCTTTCCATATTTCATGTACCTATTTTCAAAATAGATCCCAACATTCCAAGATCCAGACAAGAAACCAGTACCACGGTGTTAAAGTGGCAATAATAGGTGGGAGAGAGCAACGTAATTTGAATACATAATATGTCATGTTCAAAGAGGCACAGCCACACCCCATGTTGATCATGCCCCCAACATTATGTGGCCATGTCCCTTCAGAAGCACCTCCAACCCTTATAATAATCATTCATAGAGGGTTCCCCAATTTTTCCGGGCAGCCCTGATTATTGACAAGTCTTGTTCCTGGTCTTGTGAGACTTGGATTCTGACTTTATACTGCACTTACAGAGTAGTTTTGACCTTTGACTTTCCGTGACTATTTCCCTGCCTGCTGATTCTGTTTTGTGTTACTTGCACCCTATTCACCATGGCTAATCTGATCACTCTATCTTTTGTGCTACTTCCTGTAGTGTTCCACCTATCATGCTAAAGACCTGTTTCATGCAACCCAAATCTATTCCACATTGCAGTGGGCTCTGGTGAATACCGTTAGTAACGTAGGGGCATATCTACCAATAACCGCATTTGTTAAAGTGAGGCCATATAGGACGAACACAGTATGCAAATGCATGCGTGTGAGTGACAGAAGTATTCACTCAATAGTGTTAGGTCTTCAACTATAGCAGCCAATAGGAAATAAGGGAGGTCTTTCCAAGCTGCAGCTTTATAATTCCACTGCGCCAGCAGCGGATCCTCTGATGTGCTGGATCCAGTTTGCAGGCTGGTCTCCTCGTGCAGGCTCAGTATTGTGTTCTTCATATCTGTAGTTAACATTTTTCTCTTGTCAGTCTTCCACCATCCTAGCCGTCTCTTTTCCCCATCTCTTTTTGTCCTTCCTTATACCTCCTTTTTGTGTTTACTGCTGTTTGTCCCCTTATTCCTTGTCCCCCTCCTCCCCCTCTTTCCTCCGCCTCGTTTCCACCCCTCTCTATTCCATTTCTTCTTCCGCCAATCCTTCCCCCCCTCTTCCTTTCCTCCATTTCCTCCTTCTCCCTCATCTGTTCAGCTTCCCCATCAGCCCCATGCCCCGTCCCAAGAGAGCCATGTCCATTCCGGCCTGTTACCTGGACCCCCACTCCACTTCTGCCACAGCTTCATCCCACCCTCCATCCACTCTTCCCCCTCCAGCTTGCCCCGGCATACCTGGGCAATCTTCATCGAGGGAGCCAACAACAATGCGGCATCCTGCCTCAGCTCATTCCTCGAGCGCCGGACACAGATAACATGACACCGCCCCACCTTTCCCCTCCGGCGGTCCGTCTGTTCCCAGGCCAGGTAGGAGTAGATCCCCAAAGCGAGCCAGCCCCTCATTCAACACTCCTGTCAATAGCCCCACAGATGGGTCCCAGCACCAGCAGAGCTCCCCCATTTGCAGCTGGATACCCAGGCAGCTCTTCCCCCAGCCCTATAATTTTTTAGAAGCTGGGACTCCCCCTCCCCCAGCAGGGTAGCTGCTTCCTCCCCCCTTGGAGGCTCTGTCCATTCCCCTTATAGGGGTTTGGGCCCCATTATTTGGGATCCCATTCCCCTCCCCTCCAGGCTTGTCTCCGCTTCCCTGGGTGGGCATGAGGGTCCCCCCATACATACGCAGGGCTCAATCATTACACAGCCCCATGCTGCTACCCAGTTTAACCCAGTCGACCATGGCATTTCTCCTCTCTATCCCCCTTTTCGCGATCCACTTTTGGAAAATGTTAGGCCTCCTATGGCCCCTTCTCCTTCAGTCCACCCCACACCTGAAGCTTTGCCTTTGCTGTTTTTGCAGGAGTCAGTGTCAGCTCCTTATCTAGGCTCAGTACCACCCCTTCTAAGCTGTGTGGCTTTCTTCAAGCCCAATAACATAACTGATTCTGTTCCAGCCCCGACATCGGAGCGCTTGGGGGGCAAACATCGTGTAGACTCCTCCTCCTTAGACATGTTTGAACTCACGGTCTCAGGGAAGAAAGGTTTTGAAACAGCATGCTCCAAAGGTGGTGTCGGGGAGGAAGCATACAAAACCTTTTCAAACTGGCTCAACAGTTTTTGCGTGTTTGCGGCATGCTATATCGAAACTAGGCCAGAAGAATCTCTATATGTGTGGAAATATCTTCACCTCATTAACAAAATGCACATTTACGATCACCCTGGAACCTGGCGCACATATGATGAAAGATTCAGGGAAAACGCCATACCATTAGTTTCAGAGATGTGGATATTTGGGTGGAAGTTAACCGTGCATCCTTGTCCACTGCACAGGCTGGGTACACATGCAGGTTTCAGCAACCAGGGAGACAAGGAGCTCCCCAGTACATGAAGAACAGATGCTTTGCATTCAATAATGCATCTTGCAGCACGGGGGAGTCCTGTCGGATAGATCACACCTGCTCTAATTGTCGGGGACCACACCCAGCGAAAGAATGCCCAAAATAATCCCCTAACGTTGGCAGAGGTCATAACAACAATGCTTAAGGCTCCATCCCCTATCAAACCTGTCTGTGCTGAAAAAATGGCTCAAATTCTACCCTGGTGCATCCCAGGCTGCCTTTCTCCGCAAAGGTTTTTGGGCAGGCTTTTGCCTACCCATTCAGTTTGAGGTCATAGCTAGTGCTACAAAGAATCTTCGTTCAGCTCTTACTCACCCTGATATACTGCTTGAGAAAATTTGTAAGGAAGTCAGCCTGGGATGCATGTTAGGGCCTTTTCCTTCTCCTCCCATTCCCAATATAATAATCTCTCCGGTGTAGGTAGTTCCAAAGAAAGTGGCAGGTAAATTTCCGCTTACACCTATCAACCTATACAACACCTTTGGGTAGCTCAGTTAATGATGCCATCGATAAGGACGTCAGTACAGTAGTATACCAATCGTTTGAAGACGCCCTATCACTAGTTAGAGAATTAGGTCCCGGAGCTTCAATGCAAAGTTAGAATCGGCTTTCAGACTCTTTACTCTACACCCAGAATTGTTCCGATTCAT
Source organism: Mixophyes fleayi (assembly GCF_038048845.1). Lineage (NCBI taxonomy): Eukaryota > Metazoa > Chordata > Amphibia > Anura > Limnodynastidae > Mixophyes > Mixophyes fleayi. The sequence goes on from NC_134407.1 coordinate 75,298,599, forward strand.
GGGTTTCAAAGTACAAAATGGATACTATATTGATAGATATCTGCCCATGGGATGTTCAGTCTCTTGCGCCTTTCAGCTTGTTCCTGCACTGTAGTGTACATGCTGGGACTGTCAACGAGGCATGGTACATTATCTTGCTGACTTTGTAAGTGCGCCCCCCGAATTTAGGCATCTGCTCAGATACATTGTTCGCTGCTAAAGTGTTTTTTTCCACGATGGGTGTTTCAATAGCTCACGAAAAAACGGTAAAGGCCTTTAACGCAACTATATTTTCTTGGGATCAAGATTGATACAGTTGAGGGATGTTGTCTCTTGCCAATGGATAAAATTAAGAAACTAGAATCCTTAATTATAGAAATGCTGTCCTCTCCATCCAGCAAATTGTGGCGGGTTCAGTCACTACTGGGTTCTTTTAACTTGCCTGTAGGGTAATAACTAAGTGTAGGATATTCTGCAGGAAGTTGCGATTAGCCACAGCAGTTTTGAATTGCCTACACGCCCACTTGCGACTGAACGAGGAAATAAGAGGGGACTTGAAGGTTTGGCTACATTTCCTTCAAGATTGTAATTGTAGTAGGATCTAGCCCTCCCCCAAATATCTACCAAAGAGATGGATTTGCACACAGACACAGCAGGAGCTAAGAGTTTCGGAGCATTCTATCAGGGTGAGTTGTGTGCCTCACCATGACCGCAATCATAGAGGGTTAACGGATTGGTGCACAACCTCCTAGTTTTGGAGTTATTCCCCATCATTGTGGCATTGGAATTGTGAACTTCCACACTCAGCGGGCATAACGTAGTGTTCTGGTGCGACAACCTTGGCGTAGTTTAGGCAATAAACAAACAAAGCACCTCATTACAACCGGCGGTTAACTTGCTCCGTGTATTAGTTCTGCGTTGCCTGGAACACAACTAAAACATTTGTGCTCGTCACGTTCTTGGAGTAAACAACAGTATTGCAGACACGTTATCTCGTTTTAACTGGCGTAGTTTCAGAGTCCTTTCCCCTCACGCACGGCCCACCAGTTTAACATGTCCATTTTACGCTTGGCAGATGGATGAGCCAGGATAATGAGCCTTGCGGAAACTTCCCTGGCCCCGTCCACTAGGAAAAATTACCGCTTGACGTGGCAGTGATAGTCTCTTTTCTTAACATCTCAAGGCAACAGCACCTTTGACCAATCTTCCGGTATGATGCAGTTTATGTGGAGGCAATATGTAGAAGGGGTTACTAAAACATCCATGGCCTCCATGCTCGCTGGCATCTCATTCATGGCAAAATTATAGGGAGTGCAGGATCCTACCAAGTCCTTCATCATAACAAAGGCACTAAAGGTGGGGCGAAGTTGAGGCCTATGGTAGCAAATAGTAGAAGACCTATAGACCTTAATATATTGACTAGAGTTATTGCAATATTGTGTGAGGTATCCACAGATCAATACAAGGCATCCCTCTTTAGTACAGCTTTTTCAATACCATACCATGGAGCTTTCAGGGTTAGTGAGTTGGTCGCCCAGTCCAGAGTTTACCTAGGTTCCCCTCTACTAGCTAAACATATCGTTCTGCATGTCGAGCCCATACAGTGCAAAATCATTAAGTCTAAGACAGATCAGGCAGGTAATGGTATGAGTTATGTCGTGAACAGAGAGAACTTACAGTGTTTTATAAGGTTAACCCATCATATTATTGTGGGGGATAAGGCCTAAAATCATAACTGCAGTGTAAATATGTTATATCAAATGAATCCATTGATAAGCTACTAAAGTGTAAAGGTTGAAGTTAGAAAGACTGATGTATGTGTATTGGATGGCTTTGCACATTCCAGTGTGAAAAGATAGGAATGTCACCTGTGGCAGCTTCAAAGAGCCCCTGCTGTGAGATATAGCCTGTCCTGGGATGGAGTTTGACACCTGTATAGACTTTTAGGACTCACTCAGTATGATGTCTGAATCACAGAGCCCATCTGCTAACTTGTGGGCAGTATGGTGGCTAAGTGGTTAGCTCTTCTGCTTACAGCACTGGGGTCATGATATCAATTCCCGACCATGGCTTTATCTGTGAGGAGTCTGTATGTTCTCCCCGAGTTTGCATGGGTTTCCTCCGGGTGCTCTGGTTTCCTCCCACACTCCAAAAAAACATACTGGTAGGTTAATTGGCTGCTAACAAATTGACTCTAGTCTGTCTGTCTGTCTGTCTGTCTGTGTGTGTGTGTGTTAGGAAATTTAGACTGTAAGTCCCAATGGGGCAGGAACTGATGTGAGTGAGTTCTCTGTACAGCGCTATGGAATTAGTGACGCTATAAATGGTAATAATATAATAAAATAACTTGGCTATACTTTATATAGACAAATAGAATTCAGTTTTAAAATATGCTACTTAAAATCAATAAAAGTAGTGATCAACCATGATAAAATTGGATCAGTGTGACACTCCACAGAAAAGTTAGGTCACTTATTAGAATTGGTAAGTAAATCAGGCAACATGCAAATGGTGATTTGCAAAAGTGTCACAAGCCACAACCCCCTGGGGGTAGGAAGAGCTGTGGAAGTATCTTTAAAAGGCTGAGACCAGGTACAGCAAATTGTCAGACTTTGGGAAATCAATTCACATTGATAAGCTGTCCATCTTCCAAGCCAATTTCCCTTGCTTGTGTATGTTATGTCAATTTATTACTTTTATTAATTGTTTTTTGTTTTTATCTGAATGCCCTGTACTTTTGTATATTAAATATATAATTTAATATGTTGCGTCTTTGATACTCTAACAAATCCATTAGCCTGTTAAGAAAAAATAGCTCGACCAAGTTAACCCTTTGAATGCCAGTGTGCGATTTGTTGATACATTTGATTAACATGCTTAGTGTGTGCTTGCATTTACATTTGTGTAACAGTCTGGAGGTGTGAAGAGTTAACCCATTGTTCGCTGGTGGGGGCTTTGTAGGCCTGTGATAGCAAGAAGCCTTGTGTGCCAGTGTGGGACAGTATATTGAGGTCAAATTGCCCGTAATCAATAGGTGGTGGCAAACCTGAAATGTATAGGGGTGTGAGAGTGCTGTGTGGGGGCGATTCAGTAGGTCTATAACCTGTGTGATAGGTAGAGAGAGACTGCGGGCTTGAATTGTGTGTGACCTCATATAGCAAACACCCCAAAGTCACGGTAGCTGGGAGCGTGTTTGTGACAGGTTTACTTACCCCATCAAGCTGATAAATCCGTTTGCCCCATGTACCTGTGTCATAGATTGGCTAGCATGGGTCCCAGCAATACTGACACATGGCTAGTACACCTGGATAGTTCTTCTGTAACGAAATTCCAATTTCAGGCCCTGTTAAAACATTCACTAGTTCAAGTCGGTTTAGATCTTTCATTATATGGTACACATTCTTTCCGGATTGGGGCAGCAACCGCTGCAGCTGCCAGAGACGATTCTGGTCCGGAAATCCAAGCCCTTGGTAGGTGGAAGTCGGAGACTTATTAGAAATATATTAAACCTGATACTTAAGTACTATATGTTTCACTTCCTTTTCCCTGCTCTTAATTAGCAATGGAGCACTGGAGCTCTCCTCTTTGTGTTTTACCTATATAACACAGTACAATGTGACTGCAGATTTAGAAGACCAAGCCTGCCAGCTCTATTATTTCTATTTCAGCAATGACAATTAGCAATGGAGCACTTCTCTTTGTGTTTTAACTATATAACACAGTACAATGTAACTGCAGATTTAGAAGACCAAGCCTGCCAGACCTATTATTTCTATTTCAGCAATGACAATTAGCAATGGAGCTCTCCTGAATGTCACTGTAGCCTTTGAAGAACACTGCTACCCCTCCTCTTTCTTTTCTACCTATGATGCTGCCCAATTGCACTAGAGACTGCCAAGATCTGTACTGCCCCTTCTGTGTCCCACTGTGAAATGGCGCTGGATCACTGTGGAGGGCGGTACTTATAGAACCCAAAACACGCGAGATCCGCGATCCGATGATGTAACAATGACGTTTTGCCTCGTTTTCAATTCTGAGGGTGTGCGAAAGTACTGAGCCGGCTCGGCATTCGGATCTGCTAAGTTCGGGTGTGTTCGGTTCTCGGGGAACCGAGCCTCATCTCTAATGATAACAATGGGACTGCAGCAGATATCAGAGATTTTCTGCTGCGATCCTATAGTTATAAATTTCTGCAATTCTTAATATTGGCACACTTTGGGGGATTAGGAGCTTCTTAAATAGGCCCTTTAGACTCCACAAAACCCTGATCTCTCTCATTCCCTCTCTGTAAATATGTATGTATATATATATATATATATATATATATATATATAATTATATCTATTTTGTTACTTTGTAATAAAGGCAGCCTTCTTGTAGCACTTCTGACACCTTTTGAAGACAATTGTAGTACTTCTGGCACTGACACCCCGCAGACATCAGACATTGTTTACACCTCCTGGTGACCCTAATGCTAAGCTGAACACAGTTCAGCTCATTAGTGACTGGCCAGTTCTTTCAGCATCAATCACCAACATAATGACAAATGAGGCTGAATAGGACGAATGCACTTAAAGGGCGACAGGGTTTGTAGTAAGCTGTACAAATACCTGAAGGTGTTAACATGGGTTGGCCCGACCAATGTGTAATCCAGTGGGAGGGACCTTGATTGATATAGGAGGCTGCACTTCCTGTTCTGGTTCATTCCACAGCACGAGATTGCCTGGGAAGGAAGACATCAGAGAGAGAGCGGATAAGTACCTGTTTCTTTTCCTATCTTCTGCCTTTTCCTTCTCCTTTTCTTGTCAGCTTTTTCTCCTGCCCTCTGTGTTTCAATCATTTCCTCCTGCCTTTCCTTGTTTCTCTCTCTCTCCTTCACCTGTTTCTTTTTTCCCCTGTTTTTTCCCCCTTCCCCCCCCCCTTTTTTTCCTTTAGTTTATTTTCGTTCCTTGTCCGTTTTCTCCCCTTCATTTTAGCTTTCTCCCCCACCAGCGTTTCCATCATGCCCCGTCCACGCCGCCCCACCTCCCGCCCTGTCCGTTACAGATCCCCCTCTCCCCGGAGCACTGAGCGCCATTTTGTAGGCCCCACCCCACCCCCTTCTCTCCCGGCGGCGGCCGCGGGTCCCCCTCCTCCTCCACAGCGTGAGTCCAGTATTCTGGCTCACGCTTCCTCACCAGGGTCCTCTGGCACAACGGTGCTGGATAGCGGGCGGCGGGGTCGCTCGACCCGGCCGGCGGCAGCATCTGGGTCGCGCATGCGCAGACCCAGGCCGCCAGCCCGCTCTGCTGTGGTCTCCTCAGCCAGCGGCAGCGGTGGGGGGGATATGCCTGCGGGTGCCCCTGTGTCACATACAGCTGGAGTCATGCCTGCATCAGCCCAGGCTGCATATGTTTCCCCATCCAGGGGCAGTGCTGGGGAGGGTAGAGTGGGGGTAGGTAGCAGCCCGCTGGTTGAGGAAAGGGTATCCGGCTTGGGGGTGTTTATCCAGTGCCCCATCACACCACCCATCTCGGCCCACAGGGGGGACATGCAGACCTATAATCCCCCTGCCCCTCACCAGTTGCATTTCCCGCCCAGCCCCTTTTTACCCCACAGTGGCAGGGGTTCTTCTTGGGGGGCTCATTATGGGGGGGCTCCTTTTTCTGACAGGGGCCCATTTAGACCATACACACCGGGGACGGACAGGGTCCAGAGTGTCAGGCTGGGACAAAGGCACGTGGGATCAGATACGCCCAGTAGGGGGAACATGGAAGTTTTTGGGGACAGCCCCTCGGCACCTGTGAGGCCCTCTCTTTCCCACCACGTTCTTCCAGCAACAGACGAGTGGACGTACAGGTCCCGGCGGGCCCCATCGCCGTCTGGAGCGTATGCCAGCACCAGTCAATGTAGGCCAGGTCCCACGCGAAATCTAGTATACTGAGGTAAACGCAGCAAGCAAGCACCGCAGTCGGGGGGCGAAGACCGGATGGTGGCTAGGAGTGACTTAGGGCAGGTTGAAACCCTAGAGATAACCCACGGTATTAGGCCGAGTGTACGGGATAGGATTAGACGCGGAAAGTATGTGGACATGTTCGCCCTGACAGGGGAGGGAAAGAAGGCTCTTGCCGCGGCTTGTGAAAGGTCCGGCATGGGGGAGGATAGGTTCTGATCGTTTACTAGATGGTCGAATTCCTTCTCTATTTTTGCTAATATTTACCTGGAAACTAGGCCCGGCGAGCAGGATGAGGTGTGGAGATATATGCATCTTATTAGCGGGATGGCGTTAAAAGATGGCCCCTCAATCCGGAGAGCATATGACGAGCTCTTCCGCAAGCGGATGAGCGGTCGCGAGAAGCTCCCGCTGGGGTCAAAAGACATAGACACCTGGCTGGAACTCATGAGACCGAGCAGTCAAGGGGTCGAGGGTTACACGGGCAGGAGGTTTCAAGGGCCGGGGAGGGTACAAGCAACCCTCCCCACAAAAGGTCGATGTTTTGATTTCAATGCAGGCGCCTGCCAGCGAGGCACATCATGCTGATTTAAACACAATTGCACGGCATGCGGAGGTCAGCATCCAGCCACCAAATGTGCAAAGGCCCGACGGAGTGGGGGTAGCGGAAGAGGTGCAAACCCAGCTGTGCCGAGTCAAGGGTCCATCGCCAATTAATTTGGCTGAGCTGGACAAATGGCTCGCTTGGTTCCCAGATAGAGACACCGCTGCTCTCATACATGACGGTTTTCACATAGGTTTTAAATTACCAGTGCAGGGCAGCATTTCTACGGCGACGGCGATCAATTTGAAATCGGCGCTCGCTCTCCCGGAAGTCCTAGACGCTAAAATCGCGAAGGAGGTTGGTCTGGGTCGCATGGTGGGCCCTTTCCCGCTTCCTCCCATTCAAAATCTTATTCTGTCCCCGGTAGGGGTAGTACCCAAAAAGGCAGCAGGTAAATTCAGGTTGATACAGCACTTGTCGTACCCAGCTGGTCTGTCAGTGAACGACGCTATAGACGCCACCCTTAGTTCCGTAAATTATCAATCGTTTGAATCCGCACTGGCACTGGTGCTGGAATGTGGGAGGGGAGCCCTGTTAGCTAAGATCGACATTGAGTCGGCTTTTCGGTTACTGCCCCTTCACCCGGAGTCGTATCGATTCATGGGTTTTCGGCATCGTGGTAGATACTATATCGATCACTGTCTGCCTATGGGATGTTCGCTATCCTGTGCGCTATTCGAGAAGTTCAGTGGCTTCTTGCATTGGTGCATTCAGGCGGGAACGGGGTATCGGTGGATCGCACACTATCTTGATGACTTCCGATACGCTTTTTTCCACTGAGGCTCTCTTTAGGGTGCTAGGCGTTCCCATTGCCGCGGATAAAACGGAGGGTCCAGCCACGTGTCTCTCGTTCCTTGGAATTGAGATCGACACAGTGCCGGAATTTGCAGGCTCCCAACTGATAAAGTGTCCAAGATGTGCAAAGCTATTGCAGAAGCGTTGGAATCCAGCTCCAGCCCGCTCAGACAGGTTCAGTCCCTGTTAGGGAGGTTCAACTTTGCCTGCCGTGTGATTCCCATGGGTAGAGTTTTCTGTAGAAAGCTACAGAGAGCCACTGCAGGGAGGAGTAGGCCGCATGTGGCCGTGCGTCTATCTAGGGTCATCAAGGACGATTTGCAGATTTGGCTCACCTTCCTCAGTGATTTCAACGGGACACGAATATGGCCTTCACCACCCATAACAAACGTTAATATTGACCTGTTTACGGATGCTTCCGGAGCATGCGGCTTCGGTGCTTACCTGGACGGGCATTGGTGCGCGGAAAGCTGGCCGGAGGAGTGGCATAGGGTAGGAATTACCAAAAATTTGTTGGTCCTGGAACTATTTCCTATTGTCGTGGCAATTGAACTGTGGGCGTCCACGTTGCGGGGGAAGCACATAGTTTTCTGGTGCGACAATTTGGGGGTGGTCCAGTCGATCAATAAACAAAGCGCATCCTCCCATCATACAATATCTCTGCTGCGCCACCTAGTGTTGCGCTGCCTGCAGTACGATATTTCTTTCAGGGCTAGACATGTACCAGGGGTGCAAAATAGTTTGGCCGATGCTTTGTCCCGAGGACAATGGAGCAAGTTTCGTAGTATGGCTCCCTAGGCGGACAATGTTGGTATTCCGTGTCCCTCTTGTGTTTGGCAGATCATCAAGCCGGCATAAGGGGGCTCATAGAACAGGCGGTAGCACCTTCCACCCTGAGGACGTATCAGGCATCATGGAGACGGTGGTCACTATTCAGCGGGCAAAAAGATCGATCTGAGGCAGGTCAGCGTGATGCTATGTTAGCATTTATGTGGGAGAGCTATTCCAAAGGGGAATCTAGAGCCTCTATGGCGTCTACTTTGGCAGGGATATCTTTCATGGCCAGGCTGCAAGGTTACACGGATGTCACAAAGGGGTTCATGATCAGTAAGGCCCTAAAGGGGTGGGCTAGGGCTAGACCCTCGCAGGCGGATGCGCTCTTGCCTATCACCAACAATATTCTGGACCAGTTGATAGGGACCCTGGGAGGGATTGCAGTTGATGAATATGAGAAGACCTTATTTAGCACTGCGTTCTCTATGGCTTTTTTCGGTGCTTTTCGGGTATCTGAATTGGTGGCTAAATCCAGGGGGCATCAAGAGTCAGGTTTGAATGCAGAGCATGTCAGCTTATGCGGAGGGGTGGTTTCATGTAAAATAATTAGATATAAAACTGATCAGAGTGGCAGGGGAGCATGGGTGCAGTTAAATAGGCAGCCTAATGGTAACATCTGCCCGGTTAATTTAGTGTCACGGTTTATGAATATGAGACCTCAGGCTCGTTTGTTTTTATGTCACCATAACGGCATGCCCATGACGAAATATCAATTTTCGGCCATTATGCAGAAGTCCCTACAGTCATTAAATCTAGACAGTTCTATGTACGGAACGCATTCGTTCAGGATCGGGGCGGTCACATCTGCTGCTTTGGCGGGATCCTCCACTGAGACGATAAAAGCTCTGGGCCGCTGGAAATCCACGGCTTATAAATCTTATGTCAGGATTGACAATGTTGATGTTTGAATGTTTTGTTCCACTAATCAAAAGGTTGCCTTGCAGTTTTTCTTTTTCTTCAATTTCACTCTCTTATTGTTACCCTAACCACCCCCACTGCCCTCCCCTACCCCACCTTCTTCCTCCATTTGGTGGGCTACCCTGGGCTTTTCCGCTCGTCGCTTTGAAGCGGGGGCGCGAAGGGATTTTCACCCGGGTTTCCCTGGGCGTAAGTCCTGATTAGTGGTGTGCTGCCGGGGTTTTTCCGGGTGTTGTTTACCTTCGTCTGGGTGGCCTGCTCCCCATTTGTGTTCCTCTTCCCTGATCCCCCTCTGTTGTACGGTTTTCCCCTATACCTTCTCATGCTTTAATGCTATGCCTGGCCTGTCTTCCAAATTATGGTGGCATGTTTGTAACAATGTTTTTCTGCTTCCAGGTGATGGTGTTACAACTAAGATGGTGTGGATCATGGGTCATTCCTTTGTGTTCTGGGCCGCTGGCCACCCCAGGTCTAACGTTATGCCGAATCACGAAGGCACCGTAATAAGATGGTTGGGTAGAAGGGGATTAGGTTGGCCTGATTTGGTTCCATGGTTGGCGAGGCTAATTAAACAGCATGGCCCGCCAAATATTTTAGTAGTGCATGCGGGAGGCAATGACCTGGGGAAAGGAAAGTCTCTGGAGCTCATTATTTCGATTCGGGAAGACCTTAGGCAAATTCACGAGGCATGGCCACATATCATCATTGGTTAGTCGGCATTAATCCCCCGGCTGGCTTGGAGAACAACTATCCCCTTAAAAAAGATGACAGTTATGGTCAGGAAACTGAATAGCGCCATTAGGAAAGTAGTGCGGTCCATGGGAGGTGTAGTTATCAATCACCCGGGATTAGGGGTAGAGTCACCTCAATTTTTTAGAAGTGATGGCGTACATCTAACGGAGGAAGGTATGGGGTTGTTTATAGATAGCATTTGCGGTGGAGTTTCGGCGTGTTTAGATTAGTGGTGGCGGGCTGCGGCGTCTGTGGGGCGCAGCAGGGTAGGAAGGCGCTGCATTCAGCGGCTGATTTGTGGGCGCACTGGTAGTTGTCGTAGGTCATTGCCCCCCGTTGAGGCACCAGTAACTCCCTTTTTGGCCCTTCGGTGAGGAGGGTCCCTGTTCGACTCGGTGAGGGAGGGCAGAGTGAGTTTTAAAAGGGGCAGTCACTCTGACGCCAACTCAGCGCAAAAGTTATGTTGGGATTTGTTCCCCGTGGTGGTGGACGTACGGCGGTTTGCGCCAGTCCACACGTGATAGTGTTTGTCAGCTTGAGAGTTGTTTCGCAGTGCCCTTTCTCCGCCACCATAGGTCTAGTTAAAATTAAAATCATAATAAAATTTCTGGCAATTTTTAATAACTTATACAAGTCTCCGTGTGTTTATTTGCATGCAAAGATTTAGAATTATAAGGTTGATGTAAGGTTTACGGAACATACACGGTGAGCCCTTTATGACAAATGAGGCTGAATAGGACGAATGCACTTAAAGGGCGACAGGGTTTGTAGTAAGCTGAACAAATACCTGAAGGTGTTAACATGGGTTGGCCCGACCAATGTGTAATCCAGTGGGAGGGACCTTGATTGATATAGGAGGCTGCACTTCCTGTTCTGGTTCATTCCACAGCACAAGATCCCACCCACCCACTCCTTTGTGTAGTATTTTTGGTTATGTTGCGGTAGGAAGGCACTGCCTTCAGCGGCTGATTTGTGGGTGCAATGGTAGTTGTCGTAGGTCACTGCCCCCCCGTTGAGGCACCAGTAACTCCCTTTTTGGCCCTTCGGTGAGGAAGGTTCCTGTTCGACTCGGTGAGGGAGGGCAGAGTGAGTTTTAAAAGGGGCAGTCACTCTGACGCCAACTCAGCGCAAAAGTTATGTTGGGATTTGTTCCCCGTGGTGGTGGACGTACGGCGGTTTGCGCCAGTCCACACGTGATAGTGTTTGTCAGCTTGAGAGTTGTTTCGCAGTGCCCTTTCTCCACCACCATAGGTCTAGTTAAAATTAAAATCATAATAAAATTTCTGGCAATTTTTAATAACTTATATAAGTCTCCGTGTGTTTATTTGCATGCAAAGGTTTAGAATTATAAGGTTGATGTAAGGTTTATGGAACATACACAGTGAGCCCTTTAAATGAACAACACAGTCTTAACCCCCACGCAAACACTGCAAACTAATCACAGACAATAAATCAATAACACTCATATTGTACACCTGTGTGTTTGTGTGCTATAGGAAAGACTGTGTGGGAATTAACTCTGTATGCAGCTTTCCCTTGCAGAGTTCCCGGGACACCTCCTGTACCTATGCAGGAGAGCTGTGGCAAATAGGTATCTGGGCGAAATGTCAAGTAAATTTATCAGAAGAAATAAATAATACATGATAATGTAAAAGTATTACTATTAAATCAGTACAATTTGGTATGCACATTCTCCTTACGTTTGTGCGTTCAATTTAAAACCCCTTTTGTTTTTATTTTTATACATTACCACAATTGTATCCTTTCTGTGGTTGTTATATTGCAAAAGCACAGGCCTTATGATGATTTAGATGGAAACACTTTTCATGTGGTATTTTAACTGAAATATGGGTTTTTTTAGTCTGGAAACATTATTCTTGTTGGGTTTCTGCTGGAAGTCTGTGGTATCCGACTAGGCACAATACTCAGACTATTTATTGGTGAGGTTATTTTTTCTGTTTCTAAGAGAACTGAGTAGCAGCTTGTGCGATTGAGGATAGACTTATCTCTTGAGATGGGATTTCACATTGAACCTGTAAACCCCAAATTACCCTCACCTGTTTGAAAGGTAACAATGCAACCAAAAGCAAACAATTTCTCATTCATCCACTCTGGGGGACACTGCTACAATGGGGGTTGTATTAGCGTGCAGGAGTTGGCACTTAAACAGTTAACTAAACTTGCTGCTTACTCCTCCTCTCAACAACCCCTTCCAGCCTCAGTGTAGTTTAAGTGCCCATGGAGTTGGGCTGTCTGGTACTGTGTCCAGTACTTGCTGCTATACATTAGTGTAGTTTTATTCTTGTTTTTTCTTTTCTGTTAATTTTATTAGAAGTGAGGAGATGTAAGTGCTCCGGGCAGCGCTTACATCTAGAGGGGGATGCAATAGCGTTCCATATTATGGTCTGGATGAGTCGGAAATTTCTCACTAAAGAGGGAGATTTCCACACTGTGACAGCCGCAGGATTGCCGACTGTCACAGTTTCCTCCCGTCAGGTCCACGCTGCCTCTGGCATAGAGCGCCGAGCCCTGTCAGGTGAGCGGCCATTAACCGGAAGATACCAAGTCCCCTGCTGAGGCAAAGGGGGGCTTGGATCTCCGCAGCTAGGTCATAAGGAGCAGATCCGATCAGAGCATTGGAGAGAGACTCTGCACATCGGAGGTAGATCCGGAGGGAGATTACTGTCTGGCTGTGTGGGGAGCAGACTTTTGAGAGGCGTCCCCCAGCACTTGGTACCTTCCAGAGCGGGAAGGATTCGCGCCAGTATTCGGCAGTGCGCAGTGTATCTTGACAGACACTGGGGACACTCTGCGGTGGCTGACTCCCTCCCTCTGCAATTGACACCTTTCAGCTAAGTCCCCTGAGGGGGTTTATTATTGTATAACTTTCCCAATATTGTTATATTGGAAATTGTTTTCCTCAGTTTTATCACTTAGAGTTTTATCATAGAATTCTCTAAGTGAATAGTCACACATCACTATTTTATATTTGGAACACATAAAATAACAGAGTTCTTTACTGTGGGCATTAGCCAGGGACAAGCAGGTAATACATTTTCTTTCTCTACGTTGTGTGACTGTGTGTTTGAAAAAAAATAATATATTTTTTTGTCATTATGTCTGATAAAGGCAAAAGCACTAAAGTCAAGTTTAATGCTTGCTCTAAATGTGCTACCAAACTTCCGGTGGGTCAGCAGGACCAGGGGTCTGTGTGCACACAGTGTGAAGTTAGAGCTGGTGGAGCGCAGGCACAGGGAGTCCCTACAGTGACAGCAGAGGAGCCAGCATGGGTTTCCTCGCTGGCACAGTTAGCCCAGCTTATTTACAGAGAGACTGAGACCGCTGCCATGGCGGTAATGGTCCCTATGGGGTCGGGTCCATCTACCTTGGCAGATAATGAGACAGCTGTTTCACAGATTAATGAAGGAGACATGTCTCAGACTGCTTCTACTACCCCTTGGTCTATGCAGGTGGAACCAGCTTGGTCATCTTCCCTAGGAAAAAGATTGGACCGCTTGAATAGGTTGGTAGACTCTCAAGTACGGCGACTCCTGGAGCCAAACGACAAAAATCCTCTCACACATTTTTTTCCCTGTTGGATTTAGAGGGGTCCTCTGAAGAAGAGGGGGAAGTGATTGAGAATTCAAACTCTACTCAGTTGGGCGATTGGGACAAGTCAGTTTGGAACCAGGGTGTTCAAGATCTGGTTATGGCAGTAAGTCACACCTTGGATCTGATAGAACCAGAGGAGCCGGGTCCTTCGAACCAGAGCCTCTTTTCTCATAAGGGAACTAAGACTGTATGTTTTCCTTCCTCGGTAGAGCTCACAGAGATAGTCGAGGCAGCTTGGAAACCAGATAAGAGATTTTCTGTTCCACGTAGATTTGCAAATCTATATCCCTTACAGGAACAGGAAGCGGCGCACAGGGAACTGATTCCCAGAGAAGACATTTCAGACCCATGTTTTCCTCGGCATGGGTTGCTAGAGCCATGGAATCCTGGTTGGATCAACTAGTGGTTGGTTTACAGGATTCAGAGCTTCTCCCATTAGCCATGCATTTAAAGGAGGCATCAGGTTATTTATATGAGGCAGCACAGAACGCAGAGGCCGTTTGTTCTGCGGTTCAGCTGCAACAGTTTCTGCTAGGAGAATCCTTTGGCTTAGGGCCTGGGATGCAGTTGTGGAGTCTTAAAAGTCTTTGGAATCCCTACCTTATTCTGGTTTGGTCTTTTTTGGACCCGAATTGGATGCCATTATCAGTCAGTCTACGGGAGGGAGGAGTACTTCTCTGCCTGTTAATGCACCTAGAGGCTGACCTCCTAGGTTTAGTTCTTTTCGACAGTCCTTTCGGGGTAGCCCAGTTAACAGGGGTCAGTCTACCAGTAGAGGTAGAATGCATGGTTGCCGGGGAGAGGCTGTCAGAGGCAGGGGATCTTATTCTAAGAGGTGCCCGGTCCTCAAAAATTCGGACAAACCCGCTGCACGATGGGGACATCAGTCTCTTATGCGGTTTACTATGGGAAGCTACCACCTTCAATTCCAGGCTCTGCCATTCGGACTTTCAACAGCGCCAATAGTGTTCACAAAGATTATTGCAGTAATGGCGGCTCACTTGAGAAATTTGGTGGTGAATATAGTACCGTGTTTGGACGACCTGCTCCTCAAGGCGTCGTCTCAACTAGTCCTGGAACAACATCTGTGTCTCACCATTCGGATCTTGGAACAACACGGCTGGATTATAAATTACCCCAAGTCTCAGTTAGTTTCTTCTCAGAGAATGATATTTCTGGGACTTCTAATGGACTCCAAGTGTCAGAAAGTTTTCCTTTCCGGAACCCAAGGCTTGTACACTAAGGCAAGCGGTAAGGAGACTCCTGCTTCTTTCAAGTCCATCTCTTCTTTTAGGTATGAAGCTACTGGGACTCTTGGTGTCCACGTTTGAGACCCTCTCATATGGGCGGTTCCACTCTAGGAGATTCCAATGGGATCTTCTGAGGCAGTGATCAAGATCACTTCTTCATCTCGATACTCAACGAATGATCCTTTCAGCAGAAGCTCGTCTCTCCCTTCCTTCACGAAGTACTATCAGTTTAATATGTTTGCGTCGTCTGACGCAAGGTTCGGCCGTAGTGTTTTGCAGGCCGGGCTAGCAGAGCGTTCCCTCCCTTAGGGTGTTGCTTAGGTATGTCCCCATTGTAGCAGTGTCTCCCAGAGTGGATGAATGAGAAAATGGGATTTATGTACTTACGTTAAATCTCTTTCTCTGAATCCATCTGTGGGACACTGTGTTCCTCCCTTTTGCTCTTCTGCTGTGTGGTCCGGCAGTACTGTGTGACATCATCAGGGCTGCCGAGAGGGGTGGAGAGGGGGGTGCGGTTACTAATTACCCGGGCCCGGGCATGTCAGGGGGCCTGGCCCGGGCCCTTGCACCGACAATTTTTTTTTTAATCTTTTTTTTTTTCAAAACTACATTTTTTTCTTTCCTTTTTTTTGTTCTTGCGACAGGGGGGGTGGCTCGGTCGATGGTAGGGGGAGCAGGGTAGTTGAAAAAAAAAACATACTCACGTGATCGCTGTCCCTCCTCTCTGCTGCTCTGTGCTCCATTCAGACTGAATGCCGGGTGTGACGTTATCATGTCACGCCCAGCATTCAGTCAGTCTGGAGCAATGGAGCACAGAGGAGCAGAGAAGACCAAGAAAGAAAAGAGAAGAAAAGGTAAGTGAAGGGAGGAAAACGGGGGGAGGGCACAGAGGGGTTAATAAACAAAGGGTGAAAGAGGGGTTAAAAAACGGGTGGGCAGGTTGGTATAGTGGGGTTAAAAACGGGGGCAGCATGACACTGTGGGGTTAAAAAATGGTGGGGGGCATGGCACAGTGGGGTTAAAAAATGGGGCAGCATGGCACAGTGAGGTTAAAAACAGAGGGGTGCATGTCACAGTGGGGTTAAAAAAGGCGGAGGCATGGCACAGTGGGGTTAAAAAACGGGGCAGCATGGCACAGTGGGGTTAAAAACGGGGGGCGGCATGACACAGTTGGGTTAAAAAATGGGGGGGCATGACACAGTGTGGTTAAAAAAAGGGGCAGCATGGCACAGTGGGGTTAAAAAGGGGGGAGGCATGGCACAGTGGGATTGAAAAAGGGGGGGAGCAGCATAGTATAGTGTGATGAAGGGGAGCCAGGTGAAGGGGGCAAAAGCAGCATGGAGGGCGCAGTGTGATCATAAGGCATGGCGGTGATGAAGGGGCACATTATTGTAATATTGGAGCTGTAATTTTACCCATACCCATACGTTGTTACACTATGGAGCATTTTCTCTTTTATTGGAGTCCGGCATAACCGAGTGAAACTCTACACTAGAGGATCGATGTTTGTAAAGAATTACATCTTTGATACGGGCTTGTTTTACTATACTATTTGTCCGGCATAATCGAGTGAAACTCTACATTAGAGGACCGGCGATTGTAAAGAATTACATCTTTGATACGGGCTTGTTTTACTATACTATTTGGTGAGTGCGCAACCCTGACGGGTTAAGTTCAACCCGTCATCACATGAAGTGTTCCTGTCTATTTACTATTACACGGAGTATATAGGCATTATTTCTCTTCCCTCTACATCTCAACATATATGTGGATTGCACTATGTTTTTGGTCTTTTTCTCTCCCCTTTTCTTATGTAGGACCTACGAGGAGTTCTGAAGTGTTTGGGACTTTTTTAGAAGATTCATCATCCGTGCCCTTTGGAACGTAGGACCTTCATTGCATTCATATATGTCTCTTTGTTTGGACGTTTTGTGTTTGTTTTGTTTTTTGGTTATATTACTGAATGTTGTGGATTTATTGTTCTGCATATGATTGGCGCCTGTTTGCAAACTTACTGTTTTTTTTAATATATATTTGATAGGGATTGGTGTTTTCTATATTGTTTGCTACAAGCTGCCTTTCTTTTTTGATACATTGGTTTGCGCCTTGGACTTAGTCATCCTTTGCCTTTGCCAATGTAAGGTGCAGGCCAAGACTGAACTCTTTGTGTACACACTGAATTCTTTCTATACTACACTGTGGTGCTAGATGTCCTGAAAATCAGGAGTGCTTGGACATATGGGACGCTCCGGTGAATTGAGAGCCTAGTGATTTTGATGTGTTAGCCACGCCCCAATGGCGCATTTGTCACGCCCCCAAATGCTTAACCACACCTCCTAAAAATTTAGCAATTTTTTTTAGCATAATCGACTATAAAGGGAGCCCCATGAATTTGTTGTACCGGGGCCCTGAATTCCTCTTGGCAGCCCTGGATGTCAGTACACCCTTCATGGCTTTAAATTTAAAGCGGCAGTGTCGGGACTCTGCAGGGACACTGTTTAAACAGGGTCCCGACATTGCCGCTTTAAATTTAAAGGCATGAAGGGCACACACAGTACTTCCGGAAGGAGGTCCTATCAGCTTTCTGCTGCCATCGGAGATGTGTACAGTCGTTTTTAAGGTAAGTCTGTCAATATACCTGTCGTTTTTTCATTAAATGTTTTTTTTCTTCTAGGTGTGCTCTGTGTCGGTGTTATCGTCATTTGCTAAGCGATTACCACTGGTCCAGGGATAACTGCAAAGCATTTGTTTTCTTCTTCTGTGCTCTGAGGCAGTATTATTTGTTAAGATATAATTGCCAGTTTCTCTGTTGTAATCCGAATATAATTCTAATTCTTAGAAAGTAAATATAGTAAATAGTAAATCATAATGATATGCGTACATTTGATCTATTGACATTTAACATGATCTACAACACCTGCTGTATAAACATGGCAATCTGACCATGCAGACAAAAGATTTTGCTAAATCTTGCATTTTTATTTTCAGATGAGGTTCACAGTTTCTCTGCAAAAAGTCGCTGATTACCGCTTTACAACAGCTGTAGTGTAAAAAAAAGAAAGAAAAAAAAAGAAAAGCAACATGTTGTTACAGACAGTTTTTTGTAACATTTTTTTTGGAAATATGATTTCTAGATTTTCAGAAATGTGCATGTTTTCCGAAGAATTATAGCTTGGCTATTCGCAAACAATAGTATTAGTGTTGGAGAGTGTTCAAGGACAGTGGAAATGTTTCGGAAGCAAAAGATGCCCAATTACTTCTCCCTGTTTCACGAATGAGGAGCAGCAGGAAAACTAATGACAAACTTATAAGGGTTAGACAGTACTCCTACCTCCATTGACATCCACACACCTTTACCTCTGTTCATCAATGTTGCCTGCTGCTTTTGCCTATGGGCAATTACCATAGTATGGTCGATGAAGTAGTGGGGTTTCCAGTTGCCTGGAAACCCTCCTTTCATCCAGGAGTCATTGACAGGCTGGTCCTTTCCTTGGCACCAGCCACTTTACTGTTACCAATCTACATATACGTTACACCCCTCCCATCTACACTATATGTTCCATCCCACTCTTTGCTTGGACATGCAGCTATTACAGTCCAATGTGGGGGGAGGGGGTTCTTACTATGATAGGGGTGGAGGTTGCTTATTAATTTAATGGTGAGGGTGGGTGATAATCATTTAATAGTAGGTGGAAAATATTAATTTATTCGTGGGGTGCCATTTAATTTAATAATGGGGTCATAGTAATGAGTAATTATTTTAATTAATACGAGCATGGTTTGGGGATTATTAATTTAATATGGGGCTGAGTTTAGGGAGTAGGAGAGCTTTTTGTGAATACCAATTATTTAATATCGGGGTACTTTGCAAATAAATATAATTATAAAATGGGAATGCTAATCAGTTAATATTGGGGCTGTTTGGGGGACAATAGGTGTATTTATTAATTACAGGTAGGGTGGACTAATTATTAAACATAGGTGCTAATGATTTAATGTCAGGGCTGGTTGGGGGGGAGAGAGGCCTAAATGGTTCATTCACTGCTAGAATTTTTTGATAGTTTATGTACCTATCTCTTTTTTTCAAACAGATCCCTCGACATTCCAGCATCCAGGCAAGCAGCAACTTAGCTTAAGAGGCCAGCAGCTGCAAGTAGTGAAAACTACAAGAACAGGTAGGAGTGAGCAGCACAGTCTGCCAACTGTCCTGATTCTGGTAGGGCAGTTCCGATTTTGTATGGCTGTTCTAATCAGTTAGGACATTGTCATGACTGCATTGCTAGTTAATGTGTAGGTCCGCTTCACACTGTACTGCTCATTAAGGCAAGCAGCTTATTACAGTGCCGTAACTAGACACTTTAGTGCCCTGGACGAGACAGGGCACCGGCGCCCCCCATCTAAGTGGGAGGGACATTTGTCAAGTGGGTGTGGCCAACCCAATATGAAGGGGGTAGGTTATCAAAGGGAGAGCAGACAAAGAATGAGAGAGACTGTGTAAGGAGAGAGAGAGAGAGAGAGCAAGGAAGAACAATAGAGAGGATAATGAAAGAGAACCATAGAGAGGACAAGGAAGAAAAGGGAGAGAGGAAAATGTGAGAAATCAGTGAGACAATGGGAAAGGTAAGAACTTGAGAGAATATGAGGAAGTGAAGAACTAGACAGAGCATGATGAAGTGGAGAATAAGGGAGGATGAAGAAGAGGAAAATCAGAGAGAGGGTTGTAGAACGAGAGAACCAAAGAATGATTAGAGAGAGCACACATTGCTGATAAAGGTGAGGAAAAACTGTGACAACCAATATGGTGGAATCGTATAAGGAAGATAAGATAGAAGGAGTGAAAAAGCATGAAGCAGAGGAGAAATTGAGAGAAAGGAAGATGAGAAAAGAGTGAGATAATAAGGAAAGTAAGGGGAGCATCATATAATGATCAAGAAGACAAACTTAATGAGAGGGGAGGTAAACTGAACCAGAAATATGGATGAGAATTGTAAAATAGAGCAAAGAGTGAAAAGAAACTGGGTGTTAGAAAGGAAGAAAACAGGTGAAGGGAGAGAGAGAGAGAAAAAGCTGAAAATAGCAAATAAAGTAGAAAATGAGAGAGGAGGCAGTAGACATAAGGGGTGGAAAGAAGGCATGATTACATTATAGATTAAGGTTATCTGTGTTCTCCTATCCTGTGGCAGCAGTACAGAAAGGCAGAGCAAGCTTTGCGCATTCTTGAAAAAACACGGCAAGAAGCCCCGGGGGTAACAAACAAGCAATCACACACACACACAGGCTATTTTTGCGAGAGAGAGAGACTCTTTTACTTACCCGCAGTGGAACGCATGTGCCTGTTGTTGGAACGCATGTGCCAATCTTTCTCTGATGTTTCAGGATGTTACCCGCCCACCCTCCCTGGTTTGGATGGGACTCCATGCCTGCTTGTGGTTTGTTGGGCTGTTCTCTTGTTGCCAGTTGCCAGTTCCTGGTGTGTTTGGTGCTCAATGGTGGAGGTCCTGGATGGCGTGTTGCCAGAAAATGCAGTTTAGCTGCCAGCCAGTGGTTGGATGCACATTAATGGGCATATTGAACCACCTATAGTCTCTGTGCAAGTACCACTCCTGTCAGTCAGCTTGTGGTTGCGCTCCTTTCTGGCCAGAAGGGTTGCAGGTTCATGAAGTGCCTGGACTAATTGTCCGGGTAAGGTAGATGCGTGCGCCCGGGTTGCTGTTTGGTTAACCATCCCCGTTTGCGGGTGTCCCATGGTTAAATGCTGGGATAGCCTGGCATATGCCGTACTAACTGGTCTTTTCTCCATCACCATATAGGTTTGCAAAATAAACTTCTTTTATTATTGCCACAATTATGTCTCGTGTCATTTATTCAAAGAAGTTAAATAAGTTATTAAGAGGTTTAAATGCAGTGATGGATATCAGCCGTTAAGCATTTTAATCATTTACAATTACAGAGAATACTAATATAAAACAACAACAAACAATTGAATACAAAATTGAAGTTTTATTAAAGAACTTAAAATATTGTCAATGTAAGTTATTTATAAAGTGCTAATATGATCTAATGGAGGTGAAAACATATTAAACTATGTGATGAAACCAATAAGAAGTGATTAAAGAACTTTTTCTGCAAGGGCATTAAGTGAGGCCAAAACTAAACAAGGACTGTTCTGAATTTACAAATCAGTTTAATTTATAGTAGAAAACACCGTATAGGAACTGGAGAGGAAGGAGGGGTCAAACATAATCCGCATAGTTCAGATTAAATAAAAATCACCTTGTTTTAATGTGTACAAAGGACAAAAGACATTTTTCTTATGAATATTGCTGCTTTAAGACAGACGTACTACGGTAACCTAGTGAAATGGCCCACACAGAAATTAGAGAAGGTGAGTGATATATGAGCCGTCCTGTGCTCTGGGAAAAGAGTGAATTGAAGCCGGCATTGGGGAGGAGGAGTAGGATAAGAGGGAAAGGAGTGGGGAGAGGTGGTATCTGGAGAGGACACTTGTTTGGCAAGATCAATGGAAAATAAAAAGTGCACAGAATCAAAAAATGTCTTTAAGAGCAGTCAGTGAGGAACTGCCAACAAAAACTAATTTGTATTACTGAGATGAGTGAAAGAGTACAAGACAGACAGCGAAGGGGAAAGAAAAGGAGGCACCGATCAAGAACAGGAAAGACTGTGACATAAACACAATACTTTTTTTTGCACTGATGTGCATATAGATTTAAATAGATATTTATTAAATAAATAGTCTTTTTATTCTTATAATTTAGCCTGTGAAAAGAGTTGGGATAATTGCATTACACAGTCACAAACCATTCATTTTTAAATCTGTGATACTCACTTTAAAGCACTTACAATTAGTAATATTCATTAAAGATCATTTACAAACTGTAAAATATGTGTTGTTGCAAATCATAATATTTTGTGCATAACAAACATCAGTGTCCACTTTCTCTTACAAGTCCAGATAAAATACACCTGATGGAAACAGTAAAAATGTCATTTCAATGTCCAGCCTGCTATCACCCCTCCATTCATTTAGACATGTTTAAATATTTTTATTACATTGGTTGAAGTTTACCTAGCAACAAACTTAGGAAATGTGCATGGAAGGTATTATAATATAAGTATAAGATGATGTCTGGTTTCCACCTCCAAGGATATGTGAAAAACAAGTTATTTTGGGAAGAAAAATATTGCCTTTCCATCTCCTAAATCTTGTTGAAAAACATTTGTCCTGCAAAACGAAATCTGACTTTTGCATGTTGGTACTAGCTTGCACTAGCAGGGCACACCCCTATGACCAGCTGATGAAACCATCTTGGCCTGCTAATCCTTGCTCTTTTTCATGAGACAATTGGTACACTTTACTAATTTACAGTATTTGATATTTTCATACTGTATTACATGTTTTTTTATATATATATTCATTATGTATTTTGTGTGCTTTTGATATTTTCCTACTGTCTTTTGTGTGTGTTTTGATATTTTCATACTGTATTTTGTCTTTGTGTGTGTTGATATTTTCATACTGTAGTTTGTGTGTCTTTTGATACTTTTATACTACACTTTGTGTGTGTTCACATTTTGATATTTTCATACTGTATTTCATATGTGTGTGTATTGTATCATATAAATGCACTCTCCACTTGTCAGGTATGTGTGCTGCTTGGGGGAAAGAGCAACCTCCTATTGATCTTTTGTAATCCGTATTCTTACAGCAACATACCCAGCCCACAGCTACCTTAAAGGTGTGTTAATTAATACAGAGGACTATATAACATTTAAACTGGTTTTAATGAGATAATATATATATACATATATATATATATATATATATATATATATATATATATATATATATATATACTGATCCATAAATAATATCAATAATAGTGTCCTTGATAAAACACCATAAAATGTAAGTCTTCCAATGTAAATTCAACCAATATGGTATCTTGCTAGTTAAGGTAAAACGATCTACAAAATATATATAGAGTGTGTTATGATAATTACAGGAAAAAAAAAAATCTATTCCCAATACCAGAATCACTGATATCTACACACCTGTTTCAGATGCTGATTAATATCTCCCTCCTCATGATGTAGCTAGATGAAAGTCTTAGATCTCCGTACGTGGTGTTGCTACACAAAATATATATAAACTCATTAAAATCTTGGATATAAATGCGTGTAAACTACGCACTATTCTAATTATCTCCAAATGTCCCGGATGGTGTACTGGAGATAGTTGATAATTGCCGGGCATATCAGATGCCACTGTAGATATTGCTGAAGGCTGCGTATAGTTTACACGCATTTATATCCAAGATTTTAATGAGTTTATATATATATTTTGTGTGGCAGCACCACGTACGGAGATCTAAGACTTTCATCTAGCTACATCGTGAGGAGGGAGATATTAATCAGCACCTGAAACAGGTGTGTAGATATCAGAAATTCTGGTATTGGGAATAGATTTTATTTTCTTGTAATTATCATAGCACACGTCTATATATTTTTTGTAGATCGTTTTACCTGAACTAGTAAGATACTATATTGGTTGAACTTACATTGGAAGACTTACTTGATTTTTATGGTGTTTTATCAAGACACTATTATTAACATTTTTTATGTATCAGCATATATATTTTATCTCATTAAAGCCAATTTAAATTTTATATAGTCCTCTGTATTAATCATTTCACACGTTTAAGGTTGCTGTGTGCTGGGAATGTTGCCGTACACATATGTGTGTGTATGCATTTTGATGTTTTCATACTCTATTTTGTGTGTGCGTGAGGTAGGTATCCTCTTACAGACTAAAGTGAACAAAATTTCCTGGGAACATTTACATATACATTTATAAATGTTCTAAGATGCCATTTCACATTAGATCAATTCACATTTTAGTGGTCCATTACTAGCAATGATATGTTTAATAAAGAATTCCTAGATCTTAAACATTATTGCAGTGATTAGATGCATATACAGGTACACAGAGACACCAACCTGTCCTATTTAATCTGAGAGACATTTCTCTCCTCTCGACCTTTTTTTTAATAATATTTCTTTATTCATTTTGATAGCAAAACTTTGCTGTGCAATATTGAGTAATAGCATAATAAAGCCAGAAAACACTTTGTTTACAATCCACATAAAGGTAAGAGCATGTGACAAAACACGTGAAATTGTGCTTAAGTACTATGTCAATAATAAAGGCGATCCCTGAATTCCAGGCAATGTAAGTAACAATCGTAAAACAAGTGAAGAGAGGTTCGCATTAACCATGGAGTAATAGCCTAATGACATATAAGGTCTGGAAAGGGAAGCAAACACAAAAGGACAATAAGGAAGGGAGGGGAAGAAAGAAGGAGGAAAAAGTGAGTGTTAAAGGATGAGGCGTAGGTGTAGGTTTAGGTCCAAAAAGCGAAATAGAAATTTAATTGGAGCAACAAAGTAATTATAGAAGGTAAAACATCCATAACGTGGTCAGAGTTGTAAAATTTATCTATAAAAGACAAGGTGAGAGCTTTCTTAGGTAATAAGAAAAAACAATGAGCTTTATTAGGTAACGAAAAATGACAAAAGAAGGATCCAGAGGTTCTGTCATATGTTGTGAGATTGTTGGCATCTTGTGTGAAAATCTCATTGAACATTTTAGTTAGAAAGTCCATCAGCCATTGCATCGGTATGTCCTCTGGTAAACCCCTAATATTTAAATTGCTACTACGATCTCTGTTGTCTAAGTCGTCAACTCTATTTTGTAGCAGTTTCAACTCTTTCACTTGTTACATCAATGAGTTTTGTAGTAGATGCTGGCTCTTCTAATGCCTCCTTGTTTTCTTCCAGGACTATCAATCTTGAAGCAAGATGGGCTTGAAGACTTGCGACTTCTTTGCGCATGGTCTCTCAATTGTCTTTTAATTTGACTTCTAGCATTTTGAAGTTGTGTTTAGTAGGTAGCTCCTGTTTTGCTGTGAGAGACTTGAGAAGCTGTATGACCGCTACGGAATTTGCTGACGCTATATAAATAAATGTTTATGATGATGATAACTCATGAAGACTTTGGTAAGGTCTAGCCTGCAGTAAGAACAGTGTCCACTTGGTGACAGTAGAGTTTTAACAGATGACCTTCCTAAGCAATAAAGTGTAGTGAATAAATATAGGCTATGAGGAAATAAATATAGGGGTACACAGTAGAGGATCAAATAAAGTCATAGGTTATGACACTTATGGAACCGTAGAAAACTGCAGTAACCTCTCTTGTTATTCTGTGCGCAGCTCAATAAGAAGGGAATGTATGTATTCCAAGCATATGATATAGAGAGCCTAATTGAGCAACCGTGGAGTGAGTGGGAGCCAGTAAAGCAGAAAGTAACCCACAATTGTCAATTAATGCCGCCAGTGACCATAGTTGCAATATAGATACTACAGAAAGAGTGCAAGGACAAATTTACACTTCAATCTACAACACCACTTACTGCAGAAACTTAGTTTTACGGTGTAACAGCTTGCCTGTAGAAAATCCAGAGTCACTCTTTAGTCACTCTTTAGTGGCAATAGCTGTGGTTCACCGTCTGCTGCATACCCTGTATACTGCTGACCTCTGCCTAACTACCTCACCGTGGATTGCCTTGTCCGGGGTCATCATCTTCTCCTTTCCAGTATTCTGCTAGAGACTCATTTACCTGCCCATCATTGGGTCTTACTCCTCTGTGTCAAGTTGCCTCTCAATGTTATCTCTCTGTTCTGTCTCACTGGGAACTTTCCTAGTGGGCCGCGACCTGCATGGTGGAAGCCGCTAAGCCTAAATCTCCTTGCGGGGATTCCTGGTGAATAACTCCCGCTCTGTTAGACTCCGCGCCTCTGGGTGAGTCTAACAAATACCAGCTGAGACAGTAAGATCTCACTCATCCTTCATGTATAATCCTGACAGTAAGCACCAGCCATGACAGATCCGGAAAGAGAACCCTCCGCGAAAGATTTACTCCAACATCTAGTTGGTAGACTGGAACGGCAAGATGCCATGCAAATTCAATTACTTCAGTGCCTGCAGTTGCTGGACACCCATATGTGCACTTTGCAAGCTTCTCCGCCTACTACTGTTCAGGCCACAGTTCATCCGGTAGTCCTGGAAACGTCTCCAGCCCCCTCTGCTTTATGCCTGCCAGCTCTTTCTAAGTTCGATGGTAATCCAAAGTCTTGCAGGGGCTTCCTGAATCATTGTCTTATTCAATTTGAACTTCTCCCATAGAATTTTTCCTCATCAGGTTCCAAGGTTACATATATCATTTCCTTCTTATCTGGGCAAGCGTTGGACTGGGCTTCCCTTCTGTGGAAGTAGAATGATAATCTCTTAAACTATTGTTTTGCTTTCATTGCCACCTTCTGAAGGATTTTTGATGAGCCAGGGCGAGTCATCTCCACAGCCTCCAGTATCCTCCGGTTATGCCAGAGTTCACGTTCAGTGGCCCAATATGTAATCGAATTTCGGACTCTATCCTCCGAATTACAGTGGAACAACGAAGCCCTGGTAGCAACCTTCTGGCAAAGTCTCTCCAACAAGGTCAAAAGGTCAAGGACGCTCTTTCCTCCCAAGAATTACCAGCTATTTGGATGCCCTAATCTCATTATGTAACAGAGTGGACATCAGATACCGTTGGCAGCACAGTGGCCTAGTGGTTAGCACTTCTGCCTTGCAGCACTGGGGTCATGAGTTTGATTCAAGACCATGGCCTTATCTCTGTGGAGTTTGTATGTTCTCCCTGTGTTTGCGTGGGTTTCCCCCGGGTGTTCTGGTTTCCTCCCACACTCCAAAAACATACTGGCAGGTTAATTGGCTGCTATCAAAATTGACCCTAGTTTGTCTCCGTCTATGTCTGTGTGTGTCTATATTAGGGAATTTAGACTGTAAGCTCCAATGGGGCAGGGACTGATGTGAATGAGTTCTCTGTATAGCGCTGCAGAATTAGTGCTATATAAATAAATGATGATGATGATAAGGTCTTCTGAGAAGGAGAATCCTAGATGATCAAGTTTTCGGCTAGCCCCCCCGATTTCAAATTCCTGGCTTGTCTGATGAGCCTATGCAGTTGGGTCATTCTCGCCTGACTCCTGAAAAGAGGGATAAGAGGATAAAGGATAAACTTTGTCTTTATTGTGGGGATGCTGGCCACGGTCTTAAACTATGTCCCAAACGGTCGAAAAACGCCAGACCTTAGCTTGCTCAGGAGAGGTCAGGCTAGGGGCGTTTCACCACTCTCCGGATTTCTCTTTTGGCTAAATGTGTTTGCTTCCCGTTACCTTACATTGGGCCTCTGAAACTGCTCATACCACTGCCCTGTTGGTTTCGGGGGCTGCTGGAAATGTCATTTCTTTATTTCTTGTCAAACAACTGGCTCTCCATACCATGCCGCTGAAGAAACCTATCATGATTACCGGCACTGATGGAGCTCGCCTCACCAATGGTCTTAATCACCACTGTACTAGTCTACTCTCCTTACAAGTAGGAGCGCTCCATTGGGAGAAAATTTCTTTCCTCGTTCTTCCTCTTGCCACCAATCCTCTCATCTTGGGCCTACCCTGGCTTTATCTCCACTTGCCCCAATTGGACTGGCCATCTTCTTAGATTACAGCCTGGAGCAAAGCCTGCTCAGGAAGATGTCTCACACAGGTCAAACCTTTGAGGACTCTCCTTGCTTCTTCAGACTCAAGTACCTCCGCTCTTCCTCCTCAGTATTCTTCCTTCGCTGATGTCTTTAATAAATCCTATGCTGAACGTTTACTCTCTCATCATCCTTGGGATTGCCCCATCGACTTAATTCCGGGTAAAATTCCACCTAGAGGATGTGTCTACCCCCTCTCGTTGCCTGAGACTGAGGCTACCACAAATTATATTAAGGATTCATTAGACCTTCCACCTCTCCAGCCAGAGCTGGCTTCTTTTTTGTAAAGAAAAAAGATGTAACTCTCCACCCCTGTATTGACTTTAGGGGTCTAAATACCATCAAGGTAAAGAACCGCTACCCCATTCCGCTGATCACGGTTATTCGATCGCATCAAAGGAGCAAAATATTTTTCTAAGCTGGACCTCCAAGGGCAATACAACCTCATCCGAATATGAGCTGGAGATGAGCGGTAGACTGCATTCAGCATGCTAAAGGGCCATTATGAATATCTTATTATGCCTTTCAGCCTCTTCAATTCCAACACAGTCCTCCAGAGTTATGTCAATGAGATTTTTCACAATCTTTTGTATTCTTCTGTGGTAGTGTACCTTGATGATATACTAATCTTCTCTAGAGACCTCAAGTCTCATCTTGCCAAAGTTCTTTCTCGTCTGCGAAAGAACCATCTTTAATGTAAGTTGGAGAAATGCTCCTCTGAAGCCTCTGAGCTGCCCTTCCTAGGGTATATTGTGTCTGGTTTCGGTCTCTGGATGGATCCTGAGAAAGTCTGGGCTATTCTGGAATGGCCTCGCCCCAATACTCTCAAGACTATTCAACCATTCGCCAACTATTACAGACTATTTATTCTGGATACTCCACTGTAGTGGCTTCTCTCTCAACAAGAAAGGAGCTGACACCCAGCATTGGCTCCCAGAGGCTGTTAAGGTATTTTCCTTTCTCAAGGAGGCATTCTCTACTGCTCCAGTCCTGAAGCAACCCAACCTCTCCCTCCCATTTTTTCTCGAAGTCGATGCATCTATTATTTTTATCCTTTATTATCCCATCTACTATGGGAGTAGGAGCTGTCCTTTCACAGAAGTCCAGTCAAGGGAAACTTCAACCCTGTGCCTTCTTTTCCCATAAAGTCCTACCAGCTGAAAGGAACTATTCCATAGGCGGTAAGGAGTTACTGGCCATTTAACTAGCGTTGAGCAAATGGCGTTATCTTTTGGAAGTGGCTCAACACGTTATCACGGTGTTTACAGACCATAAAATTCTCCTCTATCTCCAATCCGCCCAGTGCCTAAATCCTCGTCAAGCCCGCTGGTCGCTCTTCTTCTCACATTTTAACTTGCATGTTACCTTCAAACCTGGCCAGAAGAATAAGAAAGCTGACTCGTTATCTTTCGCATTTGACAGTTCTGAACCCGAGGATTTTCTGGAGCGTCCTATTCTGGATCCTAAATGTGTCAATGCCATCAACTTATCTAAACCCCTCACTCCCCCCGGGGAAAACATTCGTTCCTCACTATCTGCTTAAGAGACTGTTGATCTGGTTCCATGCTTTGCGCTTTGCCGGACATCTGGGAGCCCGGAAGATCTTCAAATTAATTTTCCATCAATATTGGTGGCCCAAGTACCAGTCTGAAGTTTAGGAATTTGTAACCACTTGTGCGGTCTGTGCCCAACATAAGTCCCCTCGCCAACCTCCGTTGGGTCTCCTTCAGCCTCTTCCGGTACCTTCTAAACCGTGGACCCATATTTCGATGGACTTAATCACAGATGTTCCGTCAGTAAGAATTACAATACCATCTGGGTTTATTGTAGACCGTTTTTCTAAAATGGTGCACTTCATCTCCTTGGTTGGTCTGCCTCCTTTTGCTGTCTTGGCCCAACATTTTGTGAAGGAGATTTCCTGCCTCCATGGCTGCCCTTCAGAGATTGTCTCGGATCGAGGAGCCCAATTCATATCTAAGTTTTGGAGATCTCTGTGTCATCTTCTGGGCATTCGCCTAAAGTTCTCCTCATATTATCATCCCCAGACCAAAGGGCAAACGGAGAGGGTCAATCAAGATCTGGAATCGTTTCTTAGGATTTTCTTCTCAGCCAACCAAGAAGACTGGGTCGATATGTTACAGTGGGCCCAATTCGTGTATAACAATGCCTTTCATGAATCCACCTCAGCGACTCCATTTTCCATTGTCTATGGCATACACCTGCAAATTCCAAAATTTTTGGCTCTACCATCCACCCAGGTTCCGGCAGTTAATTCCTTGGGACAGGATTTCCTCTGCACTTGGGCACAAGTTGGAAGGGCATTGAAGAAATCCTCCTCTCACTATAAATTATTTGTGGATAGGAAACGCAGAGCCACGCCTCCCCTGAAGGTTGGTGACAAAGTTTGGCTGTCCACTAAGAATATTAATCTCAGGGTACTTTGTATGAGTCATCTCTACGGTGTGCTTTAAACTTCAGCTTCCCTCAGCTCTCCGGATTACGAATGCCTTCCATATTTTGCTATTGAAGCCCCTGGTCATCAATCAGTTTTCCTCTCCCTTTATCTCCTCCGCTCATCCTGAGATTCAGCAAACCAAGGAATTCGAGATCAAACAGATGCTGAATTCCAAGTTTTCTAGAGGGGTGGTAATATATCTCGTTGACTGGAAAGACTTTGGCCCAGAGGAACGATCATGGGTGCGAGCATCTGATTTCAATGCACCTCTTCTATTGAAGAAGTTCCATACTTAATTCCCCAGGAAACCTGGTCCTAGGTGTTCGGTGACCACCTTTAAAGGGGGGGGGGGGGTACTGCCACACACCGCTCTCCAGGTATCTCCACTTGAGGATCGGCGCACCTGCCCTCATCTTAATTCTCCCCATTGTGCATGCTGTCAGCAGTAGTCTGTACCTATGCTATGCTTCACCTGTGTTACCTGGCCTATCTGCCCATTGGTCAGTACTCCTTTATAAGGCTCCTCCCCTCACCTTTCAGTGCTGGTTCTTCGAGTCTTCACCTGGCCTGAAGCAGCTCCCTTCTCTCTGTTTGGAATCCAGAGCATTCTGATAGAAGTTTGTGCTAGTACTAGCTGGAGCATGCTTATGCATACCAAAGTTTGTTTTAATATACTTTTCAAATAAAACTTATGTGCTTTGGAACCACAGCAATAACATTGGACAATCTTTATTTTAAATGAGAGTTACAGACCTTATGGGAGGTAAACAAATTCTACCTGTCCCCCAAAATTGGCAATAAAATACATTCCCTGGATCAATTAACATCATAATGTCTCTGATAACTACATATAGTACTTATTGTAAGAATTGTATAAAATAATTTTTTCAATTCTGTTTGTAAAATTACAATCTGTACCTCATTTGGTAAGGAATTCCACAGCTTAAACACTCTTAAACCAAAGACTGCCTTCCTATGCTTACGGTGAAACCATATTTCTATCATTCGCAATTGTTAACACTTTGGTTAACACAAATGGTTATGTTTGGTGAAATATTAGATGTGCTTGACTGCAACATATGGAGGAGAACAGCATTAAAAAGAGGGAGGATGACAAGCAGCAGCAGTAGCAATATCAGGAATTGTGGAGGTTCCAACGAGTGAGACAATATCAATTAAGACTTGTCCTGGAATCCTTCTCAGACCAGGAGGTCATTCAAATGTTCTGGATGAATTGCAAGAACCGCATGAAATTTTATTATCAGGTGTGGGATGATTTGGAGTCACTGCACGCTCCAATGCTGTTCTACTCTGCACAAATAATGATGTGCTTTATAAGGATGTTTAAGGGTTCCTTCATTTATAATTCTACGTGCTCAGATATAAGAAGTGCATTTCGATACGTCATATTAGTCTTTTTGCACCACAAGGACTGATCTTTCTCACTGCTTCAACTGCCGCACCACTCTGCGAATCCCTACACTGACTCACCATATCCTCCAGGATCCAGTTTGAATTACTCACCCTTATTTACAAAAATCTCAATAATACGCCTTCCTCAAACTTCAAATCTTTAAATGCTGTCTGAAAACCCAACTCTTTATTAGAGCAACCCCTACTCCAAATTATACTTCTCACAGTCATACACCCTCACAACAGTTCCATTCAACACTCTGAGACACACTCGCTCTTCTTGTCTTAGTTCTGGGAGTAAATGTATCAAGCTGGGAGTTTTCCGGCAGGTTTGAAAAGTGGAGATGTTGCCAATAGCAACCAATCAGATTCTAGCTTTCATTTTGTAGAATGTACTAAATAAATGATAACTAGAATCTGATTGGTTTTTCAAACCCACCAGAAAACTCTCCGCTTGATACATTTACCCCCTGGTCTTTTCCTCCTAGGTTGTAAGCTCCCTCAAGTACAGGGTCATAACGACCCTTTGTTTTTACATATACTTTGACCACTTTGTAAGTCTTTATTTTATGTATGCTCTGTTTTCCCCACTGTTCAGTACTTGCAATAACAATAATAATAATAATAATAATAATACCACAATTTCAAGAACTGAATCTGAGTTAGATGGAAATTTAGGTGCCATGGTAAAAAACAGAAATGCTTGGCTCTTTATAAGATGAGAATTAATAAGAAAAAGCTTATTGACCTTCAGCTTAATAAGACACTGAAAGAGGACCTTCTGTTCAGTGGCACAAGGACTGATTAAACCTCACTTTAGCCCTGAACTCCATCTCTTTAATCAAGATTTCCCATGAGTGTAAAGTGTTTGTAGCCAGTCGACATATCTTTCTTTGTAGTAAAATTTATTATACCACAGTATGATATAATAAATTAAGAAGTTAAATGATGGTTTCATGATGGTAACAGAGGCTTCTTTACTCCGTGTTGCAACATACCATAATTTTTTTAAACCAACATCACAAATATTAAAAAGACTTAGAGACAATTGCTGACATGAAGCTGTGAAGATGAAATATCTTTGCTTTACACGGGCCAAACCTTGAAATTGTCCAAACGTTATTGTAATAGCTATTTTGGCGCCTGTAACTAGTTCATTTTTCAATCCCTTTTTCTTTCTGATCAAAGACAGTCTGTAGCTCAAATGACTTCTGGATGTGGAGTTTAGGCGTATATGATAGTTTTGTCAGTTTACAAAGGTTTAGAACTAGCTGTGTATACACATGATAAATTGTTTCCATAAGTTTAAAGTTTCCAAATTGTGTTCTTTTGTTTTGCTGACATTTCATGACACTATAAAGCCCAGCAACTCTCTCAAACCTAAAGATTCACCAAATTGAATCTTTGTTTTATAGTCTGTAAACTCAGGAACAAGTGTGTAATAATCATTATCATCTACTGACTCATTGCAGATAACAGTATCAATAAATAAATAAAACATCCCTTTATTTATATATTTCGTAGATGGTCTAATCTTGATAACTAAAGCTGCCCATACAAGCCATTTTTGACATTTTAGATTAAATTATCTTTATTAAAAGAATCAAAACCCACACCATAACAGACTTGTATGCATTAGTGTTAGTCGCGACTCTGTCTGTATTCCTCCGGGCATACCGGCCGTCACTATGACGATCGGGACGTCCCTTCGTGTAGCTTCGTCCCGGTTGCCTGGGCAACAACCGGGATGCTGGGGAGCTTTAGGCGCCGCGCCCGGCCAGCTGTCAAACAGCCGGGCGCGTGCGCACAGGTGATTTCAGGGCCAGCCGTTCAAGGCTGGGTTCAGTCAGCCAATCAAGGCTGATTAGAAGATCATGGTTACTGCTGGCACTCTGCTATTCCCATTGGCTGCAGGCTCTGCATGTTCATCATTCTGCAGCTGAGGACACATTCTGGTCTGTGTCCTGATTGGCCATCTGTACTATTTAAGGCAGCATCCTGTTTACAGTTCTGCTGCCTGCTTGTTCTCTCTGTGCTTGGTGTTAAACCTATGATAGACTTCCCGTGTATGACCCTCGCTTGTTCCTGGACCTTGAACCTACGCTTCTGACCCTGACCATTTGCCTGAAACCAGAATCTGCTCCTCCGCCAGTGCCCCTGACCTTTCGCCTGTCCCTGGATTCCGAACCTGTGCTTGTGACCTCTGACCCTGGTTTACTCTGTACTTTACACTGTCTGCTGCCAGCATCTACTCTACCTGAACCCCACGCTGCTGTCCGGCAATCACTCCATCCCTGGGTTCTCCTTAGCCGGTATACGATTCTCGACCCTCTGTCAGCCTGCGGCCAAGTCTGTCCCCACCACTAGGGGCTCCAGTGAACACCAGGCTTTCGGAGTAGACTCCGAGTTTTGTTGTGCTGGCTAGGGATCCTAACAATATAATCGGCCGTGAATATTGGTGTTATACTGCCATGGACAACAGTGACTCGAATCTTTCTCCGGCCCAGATCCTGGCCAACCAAATCCAGGCGATTTCTCAAGTCGTACAGTGCTTATCCCAGCATTTGGCAGAGGCTTCCAGAACACTGCAGGTTCAGCAAGCCCCCGCTGGCATCACACCAGAGCCTAAAATGAACT
Source organism: Mixophyes fleayi (assembly GCF_038048845.1). Lineage (NCBI taxonomy): Eukaryota > Metazoa > Chordata > Amphibia > Anura > Limnodynastidae > Mixophyes > Mixophyes fleayi. Next base: position 75,332,434 of record NC_134407.1, read on the forward strand.
TGCCTGACCGGTTCTCTGGAAGCAGGTCAGCTTTCCGCAACTTCAAAGAGAGTTGCAAGTTGTACTTCCGCCTGAAACCACGCTCCTCTGGCTCTGAACAGCAAAAGGTAGGGATCGTTATCTCTCTACTTCAGGGCGACCCTCAGTCTTGGGCCTTCTCCCTTCCTTCAACCAGTCCAGCCTTGCAGACCGTGGATGCCTTCTTCCAGGCCCTGGGGTTACTATACGATGACCCAGACAGGGTAGCCTCAGCTGAGTCTCATCTCCGGGCATTAAGGCAAGGACGTCGTTCCGCTAAAGAATATTGTGCGGAATTCCGGCGATGGTCCACCGATAGCACCTGGAATGATCCGGCACTGTGGAGTCAATTCCGCTTGGGTTTCACCGAGCAAATTAAGGACTCCTTAGTTCAGTATCCAGTACCCGTCTCGCTTGAAGATTTGATGCAGCTTGTCATTAAAATTGACCGTCAATTAGAGAGAGGAAAACTGAACGGGAGTCATCAATACCTCCTTACGCACCACCCAGTTCTAGTGTTAGTTTGCCAGATTCCCCGGAACTCATGCAGTTGGGTGCTTATCGCTTGCCTCCGGATGAACGCTCCAGAAGACGCTCACTAGGTCTTTGCTTATATTGTGGCCAACCAGGTCATCTAGTATGTTCCTGTCCTAACAAGGCAGGAAACGCCAAAGCCTAAGCGCTGGCGAAGAGGTGCGCTTAGGCCTTCAGATTGTCTCTTCGGAAAACTCTTTTTTGGTCCCTGGACGTCTAGTCTTCCATGACAAATCGGCGGATGTGACAGCTTTCCTCGATAGCGGTGCAGCAGGGAATTTTCTGGATATCCATTTGGCTCAGGCGCTCAAGATTCCGGATATCAAGTTGGGATCAAGCATTACCACCTGCGGTTTGGATTGTAACCCCTTGCCTGGGGGTAGAATACTCGCAAAGACTCCGATGGTTCGGTTGTTTGAAGGAGCCCTCCATGCGGAGGAGCTCTCTTTCTTCATAATTACCTGTCCCTCTGCTCCATTGATTCTGGGGTATCCTTGGCTTCGCAGCCATATTCCTCTTTTTAATTGGAAAAGAGGGGAAATCATCCGTTGGAGCCCAGAATGTTCCGCTTCTTGCCTGACTCTACCCCTTAGAGCTCTTTAGCCTAGGCCAGTTTTACTGCCTGCACCCTATCAGGACTTTTGTGACGTATTATGCAAAAGGAAAGCTGATTCACTTCCACCACATCGAGAATATGACTGTGTGATTGATCTAGTACCAGGTTCCAAGTTGCCCAAAGGGCGTTTGTATTCCTTATCCTTCCCTGAGACTCAGGCCATGGAGCAATATGTGGAGGAAAACCTGAAGAAAGGATTAATTCGCCCCTCTAAATCTCCCGTAGGAGCAGGTTGCTTTTTCGTTTCTAAAAAAGATGGCGGCCTTAGGCCTTGCATCGTTTTCCGTGGTCTGAATAACATCACTATTAAGAACACGTATCCTTTACCGTTGATTTCTGTTCTTTTCGACCAGCTTAAAGCAGCCACTATATTCTCGAAGATTAACCTCCGAGGGGCCTACAATCTTATCCGAATCAAGAAAGGGAATGAGTGGAAGACTGCCTTTAACACTCAGTCGGGACATTATGAGTATCTCGTAATGCCATTAGGTTTATGCAACGCTCCGGCAGTCTTTCAGGACCTAATCAACGCTGTATTACGGGAGTTCCTTGGAAAAACAGTCGTTGTTTATCTGGATGACATTTTAATCTATTCCGAGTCCTTATCTCAGCATCGTCAGCATGTCCGCCAGGTTCTATTCAAATTGCGGGAACATCACCTGTACGCAAAATAGGAGAAATGTGAATTTGAGGTGTCTACAGTGGCCTTCCTGGGGTACATCATCTCCTCATCGGGATTCGCAATGGATCCCGCTAAAGTCCAGGCAATACAAGATTGGATCCTCCCTACTAACCTGAAGGTGATCCAAAGATTCCTTGGATTTGCCAATTATTATCGATGGTTTATCGGCTCATTTTCCTCTTTGGTGGCTCCTATCACCGCTCTCACCCGAAAAGGAGCTAACCCAGCTGAGTGGCCCCCAGAAGCATTAGCAAGTTTTTCAGCTCTCAAAGCTGCATTCATCTCTGCACCAGTTCTTAGACACCCTGATCCAGAACTTCCGTTCATTGTGGAGGTGGACGCCTCGGATGTTGGTGGTGGTGCCATTCGCTCACAGAAAGTACAAAATTACATCCTTGTGCTTTCCTCTCTAGAAAGTTTTCTCCTGCTGAAATAAATTATGATGTCGGAAACCGTGAATTGCTGGCCATTAAGTGGGCATTGGAGGAATGGCGACATTGGTTAGAGGGAGCTGCACATACTATTACTATCTTCACTGACCATAAAAATCTCCAATATATTCAGACCGCAAAAACTCTGAATCCCAGGCAGGCCCGCTGGGCCCTGTTCTTCACCAGATTTAGGTTCATCATCACATTTCGCCCAGGATCGAAAAACACTAAAGCCGATTCTTTGTCTCAAAGTTTTATGGCACGTCATCCTCAGCCTCCTGACCCGCTGCCTATTGTCCCCTTGACCTCTATTCATCTTGGACTAACCCGGGATCTGGGAGCCACTATTAGACGGTTCCAGAAAATTGCTCCAGTTCAGACACCTGCGAACAAATTATTTGTTCCGATTCACTTAAGGAAATCCGTCCTCATGGAGAGTCACAACAACCGTTCAGCAGGTCATCCTGGAATTCGTAAGACCGTTGAAATTCTTTCTCGTTGGCTTTGGTGGCCCACTTTATTTGCTGACGTGGAGGCTTACATCCGTGCTTGCCCTGAATGTGCCCAAAATAAATCTGCTAGAAACCGTCCTCCTGGTCTACTGTTACCCTTGCCTACTCCCAGCAGGCCTTGGACCCATCTTTCCATGGATTTCATTGTTGACCTTCCAGTATCCGCGGGTCATAACACCATTTGGGTAGTCGTGGACCAATTCAGTAAGATGCCGCATTTCATTTCCTTACCCAAACTACCTGATGCCAGGACCTTGGCCACCTTGTTCCTTACACATGTCTTCCGTCTCCACGGTCTTCCAGAAGACATCGTCTCGGATCGAGGGTCCCAGTTTATTGACCCATTTAGTTTATTGCACAATTTTGAAGATCTTTTTGCAATTCCATTGGAATCAGTATCAGTCTGTCCTCGGCTTATCACCCTCAGTCGAATGGTCAGACTGAGAGAACCAACCAGTCCTTGGAACAGTTCTTAAATATCTAAGTCTCCAAGTTTCAGGATAATTGGTCATCTCTGTTGCCCTGGGCGGAATTCGCCTATAACAATTCTTGCCATTCTGCTACACACACATCCCCATTCTTCTGTAACCTCGGGTTTCACCCAAAATCTAATTCTTTTGCTTCTACTGTTCCCAGTGGTGATTCCAGAACACTTGCTTTTACTGCCAGGTTGAAGTCTGTTTGGAAAAGGGTGCACTCCGCACTAGGTCAAGCCTCCCAAAAATCCAAAGCCTTTGCTGACCGCCATCGTGCTCCATGTTCGTTGAAGGTGGGGGATCGAGTCTGGTTGTCCACACCAAACATCAAATTAAGACAACCCTGCAAGAAGTTGGGTCCCCGATACATTGGATCGTTTACCATTGTAAAACGGATTAATCCAGTAGCATTCAGGCTTAAGCTACCACCTTCTTTAAAAATACCCTCTACATTCCATTGTTCTCTTCTAAAGAATGCTGCTGCTCCCAGCAAATTCAGTCAGCCTTCCTCTAACAGGCCCCGGCCTTTGATTGTGAACGGAGACCACGAATGCATCATCGAAAGAATCCTTGACTCAAGGAAGGTTCAAGGCCAAGTTCAATTCCTAGTCCACTGGAAGGGTTACGGCCCAGAAGAGAGATGTTGGATACCACAGAGGCGTCTCCAAGCTTAGAGGTTAATGAAGGAATTCTTTAAAAAATTTCCTACTAAGCCTGGATGTCGGGGCTTCTTGACCCCTCCTCAAGGGGGGGTACTGTTAGCCGCGGCGGCCGCGGCCACCGCCGCGACTCTGTCTGTATTCCTCCGGGCATCCCGGCCGTCACTATGACGACCCGAATGTCACTTCCTGTAACTTCGTCCCGGTTGCCTGGGCAACAACCGGACGCTGGGGAGCTTTTGGCGCCACGCCCGGCCAGCTGTCAAACAGCCGGGCGCGTGCGCACAGGTGATTTCAAGGCCAGCCGTTCAAGGCTGGGTTCAGTCAGCCAATCAAGGCTGATTAGAAGATCATGGTTACTGCTGGCACTCTGCTATTCCCATTGGCTGCAGGCTTTGCATGTTCATCATTCTGCAGCTGAGGACACATTCTGGTCTGTGTCCTGATTGGCCACCTGTACTATTTAAGGCAGTGAGGACTGGGCTTCACTGCCGGTTGTAGCGTCCTGTTTACAGTTCTGCTGCCTGCTTGTTCTCTCTGTGCTTGGTGTTAAACCTATGATAGACTTCCCGTGTATGACCCTTGCTTGTTCCTGGACTTTGAACCTATGCTTCTGACCCTGACCATTTGCCTGAAACCGGATTCTGCTTCTCCGCCAGTGCCCCTGACCTTTCGCCTGTCCCTGGATTCCGAACCTGTGCTTGTGACCTCTGACCTTGGTTTACTCTGTACTTTACGCTGTTTGCTGCCAGCATCTACTCAGCCTGAACCCCACGCTGCTGTCCGCCAATCACTCCATCCTTGGGTTCTCCTTAGCCGGTATACGATTCTCGACCCTCTGTCAGCCTGCGGCCAAGTCTGTCCCCACCACTAGGGGCTCCAGCGAACACTAGGCTTTCAGAGTAGACTCCGAGTTTTGTTGTGCTGGCTAACAATTAGTGAAAAGCTTTTTTATACTTTTCTACATTTTGGAGATGTTGAGGTCACCTTTTCCAAGATCACATAAACATGACAATTAGTAACCCACAACCACTTGGTAACTCCACCTCCATGCAATTATAATTGGGTAAAAAAAAGGTGTTCATGGTTGCACAGCAACCATCGTCATAATCACTAGGCGGGAGTTCAATTCTTGGCGATGTGCCGCAAAGTGCTTAAGGAACAGTATATGGAGGCAATCTGCGGCGGTGCATCTTTGCTCTTTTTTCCACCCAATAGAGGTGCGCAGAAATATCAGTGACATTCCAAGTACCATAGTACCCAGAAATTAGCTCATCGGCACATTGTGTGAGGCTACTAAGGAGATTTGCGCAGGGTTGAATCTGACCCATTTAGTTCAAGAAGGATAATTACAACACCTTTTGCAAACTAATTAAAGACCATTAACTGCCTGGAACAATAGATATAAAACATTATGGGCCTGATTCATTAAGGAACGCAAAGAAACGTATTGTGCATTTTTTTAAAAACAGAAATTCGGGCATACACACGTCCATATTCAACTACAAACGCAACTGGTACACTCTGCATATACGGCACTTGCCGTATTGAGACAGAAAAATACACTGCAGGATATATTAAATACATATGTGTAATATAAACTATTAGCAGAATGATCAGAAAACAAAGTATCCCATTATTGTCTCCTGTTAATAATATAATCATTAATGAAAAAACATTAAAAAGTTTTTATTTTATTTCTTTCTTTTCCATAAAATACATTTATCAGGATGTCCATAAAATGTATTTTTACAGTTGCTCTTGATTGAAAACACATGTTCTAGCATGCGAAAGCGACCATCATTACTATCACTCAGTACTTAGTAATACAACTGAAAATCAAGTACATTAGAAATGCCCTAAGCTTGAAATGGACGCTGGTGCATACGCTCAATCTCGGCACCCACATATGTACATTGACAACGCGCATACACACATTCTCTTCCCCATTCCGGCCTGCCATAAGCAACCTTTGCGCTTGAACATGAATTGCATACACTTGCATTCTTTGACATATAGTTCATTCTGCGCATGCACAGTTTAATTTAATGCAAAATACGGCAAGTATCAGCGTTTACGTTCCTTAATGAATCAGGCCCTATATGTTTGTTTAATATCTAAATAATTCAATTTAAAATAGCTAAATATAAGCTATAAAAAAAGGTTTCAAATATTAGTTTTGCTGTTACGCGTTGATGTGATACTGGAGGCAGAACAAGCAAATTGGTTCCTAAGGTGAAGATGTGTATACTGAGAAAAGTAAAGGACCAAAAAAAGCACCTTTTGGGACACCAACAGATAGTGGGAGTGGAGGGGAAGATGTGCCAGAGGTTGTAACACTAAATGAGTGGCAGGATCTGCCTGCAAGGTTATGCATTACATGCTACTTTGCCTGGCAGCTCCTGCCTTTTGACTTTATTAGTGTGTATTTGCAGCAGTACCTCTGATCATAAGAGGTGCTGCTATCTTGCCTTTCATGTTTGCATTAGGGGTTAACACTTTCTCCAATTATCCCATGCACCTGGGTGTGTTTTCATTTCCCATATATATACCTGTTCCTCCCAGCAGTCATTGCTGGTTATTGTTGTCCCATCCTGTTGTCATTTCCTGATGTTACACCTTGTGGATTCTTCCTCCTGTTTGCTCCTGTGATTATGCTGCATTGGGATCTCAACATACATTCTGCTGACCTGTTTTCATCTGTAAACCTGGTACTTTCCTGTGCATCTCCCTGTACTTGCTGCCTGGAATCTTTCCACACCTCCTGTTTACCTGCAACTGTGTATACCTGGTCATTTCTACAAGACCATGATTACATCATCTGTTCAGTCTCTTCAGCAATAAACTTGTATGTTTTTCACCATTATTCATGGCTCCTTAGCTGTATTTCTACATTGATCCGTGACAATGAGTGGTTCATAGGAAGGAAGTGAACCAGGAAGGAACGGTGTCATAAAGACCAGTGGAGTGAATAGTGTGTAGGAGAAGAGGGTGATCAACAGTATCAAAAGCAGCAGAGAGATCCAGGACGATTAGTATGGATAAATGATCCTTAGACTTTGCAGTAAGAAGATCATTGACCACTTTTGTGAGATCAGTTTCAGTGGAATGTTGAGGGAAACCGGATTGCAGAGAGTCGAGAATGGAATGAGAGAAGAGAAAGTGAGACCAATAGCTCAAGTAGTTTGAAGGCAAAGGGGAGGAGAAAAATAGGGCAGTAGTTGGAGAGACAGGCTGGATTGAAAGATGGTTTATTTACAATTGTGAGATGAGCTCATGATGGACATGCAGTGAGGGAGAGGGAGCCGAGAAGTTGGGAGGGAATGGGGTTGAGGGGACAGATTGTAAGGTGAGATAATGAAATGAGTGCAGATATTTCATCTTTAGTTACAGGAGAGAATGAATTAAGAATGGGTTGTGGAGTCTGGTAGAATGTGGGTAGAGTAAGTGAAATGTTTAGATTTTAGCATGAGGAAATATCTTGTTAGGTCTCTTTACAAGTTTGGGCTTTAAACTCTGACAGCATGGGAAAGTCCCAGGTCATAATTAGACCTAGCAGTAATTCTTTCATTATGTGCTAGGACGTTGTGTACGTCGTTTGTAATGGTTTTTCTTTTGCCGAGCATGTTCCAGTGGATTATTTTGATTATCAAGATAGAAGAACAGAAGATTTTATAATCCATGATGGAATTAATTGTACAATATATTTTTTTTGGGGGGGAGGGGGGAGCCACAGATCATTGGAATAATTTTATTAGGTACTTTTTTTTGAGACAACCACACACCATTGGAATGGTCTTGGTGCACTACAGGTCACGAGGTCCAGAATGCTCACAGTTGGGTGCAGGGGTCCAGCCAAACAGAGATGGCTACAGCAATCACAGCTGAGCTTAGTGAGCAGCTGAACAAATATTGAAACAGCAATGATACTTGAGGTCTGTGAGTCCAACAGCTGAACAAAGATGGCAATTACAATGAAAGTTGAGATGAGTGGCCCAGCAGCCATAGAGACTGTAGTTCAGTAGATCCTAAAACAGCCTTGCTTTTGGCATGAAGTCGATCCTCATTGCTACTGTGATGTTTGCCAACAGTATTCAGAAATACTGGTAAAGGTTACTGAATCAAGAAAAATAAACAGAAATTATTTTTAGGGAACAATTTTCAACAACATAGTATTTTTTTTATTTTTTTTTAAAAAAAAGATAAACATTGACTAGTTTTATAAACTAAAGAGAACAAGCTACAACTTCTACCATGAAAACATTCAATAAAAAAGCAACAAAAAACAGTATACTAATAAAATTAATAGCCAGGGACACCGTAGACCAAAAATGAGTGTATGTGCTTCCTTATCCCATGGTTTCCTCTTTTATCCATGACTTTTATTTTAACAGTGCAACATACAGTATAAAAAACAATTTTATTAGGACTCTGAAAATTCTAACTCTATTAGTTGCAAACTGTATAGGCAATTGAGTCTTAAACTGGACTTTAGTCATGGAACCTTCCTAAGTTTAGAATATTTATTAGAATGTTTAAGGATGACACACAGGTATTGAATACAATGAGAGCCACACCTTACCATAATTTATTCAAACAGGAAGAGACATATTTGAAGTAATTTAAAGCAGAAAAAATATAATTGTAAAGCTAGCTGGTAATGGCAGGACAGAATGAAAGAATTAAAGTGACAACAGGCAAGAAAATATTTTTTTATCTTTTGATACCTCTTGTTATGTGAAATTGAAAAAGGATTCTACAACAGAAATCAACAGTAAACGTCACTTTTTCAATACCTGATCATATAAAAACAGTAATATACAAAGGTATATAAAGGTATAAAACCCATTGTTTCTGCTTGTGATTCAGTTACATAGCATTTATCAAAATATATGGACTGCATGTTACAATATACAGTCAGGAAATAACATTACAATGGATACTGGTGATTTTGAAAAAAAACACCTTAAGAATTAAAAAACATTCTTTGCTACATTGACACCAGTGTCAATACATTGACACCAGTGTCAATGTACATTTCATCATTGTCAACAAACATTGATATGGATATAGATTTAAGAACAGTAGGTTATTGTTGAATAAGGATGAAAGGTAAAGCCTTCCAGCAGAATATATACTACAGCGTATAGAAATGGTTCTGTCATGCAATTTTTTAAAGTTTCAAAGGTAATGCTTAATGCAGAAACACAGGACTGCAATGGACACTTTCATCATCCAATACAAATTTATTTGTTGAATGCCCTGAGGAAATTTACACCTTTTCATCACCTATGCTGTTTCAGGGCCACATCATTAGATGAGGATACTATATAGATGATGTATTTATGGAGTAAAGGATAAAAATAGTATGGAATTTTCTAAAAACAACATATCATTTCTTGATGTATTAGGATATATTGAAACAATCCAGTTGAGATGTTACATGATATATAATAGTTGCAATCCTCCGTTCATCAACAAATGTATTAGTTTTATGTATTTTTAAGTAAAAACATATCTGTAGTGAAGAAGAGAAGCTTGATTTCAAATGTATAACAATTGAAAAAGAAATGTTATCCAGTGAGGTTACTGGATAATGTACTAGATAAACAAATGACATACAATAACATGAAACAGAAGGTAAACCTTGTCCAAACATATTTACAATCTAAGAAGTGTGGGGTATACTTGGTACATAGGGTAGCGGAGTAGCTGAATGAAGAAGCACAATGAGATAGTCAGGCAGAAGTTTCTGTTTTCTCCCTGCAAACAAGGCAGTGTCAACTGAAATTGACAGGTCCTAGGCAGTATCAGGCCCCATCCCTGCTTCTCCTCTCAAGCGCAGGGACAGTCACTTTCCTGCCACCGGTCCACTCCACGCTTGGCCCCCAGGTTCCAGAATCCAATTTTGACTCTGGAGGAGCCCATGCAAATTGATAATTTTTCGCCTTACTCAGGAAGAGCAAGATAGACGATTGAAGAACAACCTGCTCCTCTATTGTGCGGATTCTTGTCATATCTTGTCTAACTGTCCCAAGAGTCCGGGAAACGTAAGATCCTGTCGGCTCCAGGGAGGCCGGTTTATGATTCAAAGGTCTTTTTCCCTGTCTACAAGATAATCCTGACTTTCTTATGCCGGTCCTCCTACATCAGGTGCTTGAAAGGGTGGGGTTATCCAGCAAGGAACAAATACAGAGAAAAATCCTCCAGCACACTGCTATAACCAGCAAAGGAGTTGCTATCTCTATTTGTACATAAAAATGCAGAGATTTGAGTTGCCCACATTTATTTGAGAGACCTACAATCTTATCAGAATATGCCAGGGAGATGAGTGGAAGTTGACTTTCAACACCCGAGATGGACATTATGAATATCTTGTTATGCCTTTCAGGCTGTGCAATGCTCCTCCAGTGTTGCAGGGATTTGTTAATAAAATTTTCCATGATCAACTCTACCACTCGGTAGTAGTTTATCTTGACGCCTTCCTGGTCTTCTCCAAGGATATAACTTCCCACCACTACCACGTGAAAGAGCTACTCAATTGTCTCTGCGATAATCACCTATATTGCAAACTGGAGAAATGCCCTAGGGTACCTTTTCTAGGGTTTATTGCATCTATTTCTGGGTTATAAATGGATCCAGAGAAGATGGAGGCTATTCTCAAGTGGCCTTAATCATTGGGCCTAAAGGCGATACAACATTTTATCGGATTCGCTAATTACTACCAACAGTTGAAACCTTATTTCTCTCATTGCATCCATCACTTCCCTCACCCACAAAGATGCCCATCCTATGCCTTGGCCTTCTGAACAATTAAGGCATTTCAGTGTCTATAGAGAGATTTTTCTTCAGCCCCCGTGTGAGCACAATCAGAGCAATCTAAAGCCTTTTTCTTAGAGGTAGATGCTTCTTCAGTGGGAATCGGGGCCTTCCTGTCCCAAAAGAATGCCTAGGGAAAATTTCATCCTGGGGGGATCTTGTCCAAAAGATTTACTTCCAGTGAAAACAATTATGCTATTGAAGACAAAGAAATACTCGCGATCAAAGCCTCCCTGGATAAATGGCGTCGTCTTCTGGAGGGAGCCCAAACATGTGGTCACAGTATTCACAGATCATAAGAACCTCACCTACCTCCAATTTGCACAATGCCTCAATCCACGTCAAGCTTGCTGGTAATTGCTCTTGGCCTGCTTTAACCTCATTTAGACCTTCCAGTCTGCTACCAAGAACTCGAGGGAGGATGCTCTCTATCATTCTTTTGATAATTCAGACCTCTTAACGACTCCTGATCAGAGTCCCATCTTTGATCCCACCAGCATCATCAACCTAAATGGAACTTCCCCGAAAACACCACCTGTTGGACATTCTTTTTTGAACCCTAATTTATGTATCAAGGCTCTTAAAGGGACTCATAACTACAAATTTGCTGAACATTAATTGCGCTTAATAAGCTACCATCTGCCCCAGCCCTTGCCCTCCTATTCCTCTAGGAGATTTTTTCACCCTCAACGGCTGTCCGCAAGAGATAATTTTTGTTTGATGGGTCCAATTTGTTTCCAAATTCTAGAGAGCATTCTGTAAATATCTGAGAATAGGCCTTAAATTCTCCACCAGGTATCATCCACAGACCAAGGGTCAAACAGAGAGAATAAACCATGAAATCTTCTTAAGTAGCAACTCTTCTGATAATGAATCTGACTCGAGTGGTCTTCTCGCATGGGCTGAATTCGCCCATAATAATCATGTTTATGAGTCTACAAGTACCACCAGATTCTTTGTTGCTAATAGATTACATCCTAATCTACCTGAGTTCTCGGCGATCTCAAGTTGTTCTGTTCCCACAGTGGAGGTCTTGGTATGGGGCTTTTCTCATATCTGGACACAGACTAAGGCTAAGTTACTGGAGACTTCACAGCGTTACAAACTATTCACTGACCACCAACATAAACCGGTCCCTCTTCTTCAAGTTTGGGATAAAGTGTGGTTGTCAACATGCAATTTGAGACTGTGTTTCTTCCATAAATCTTGCTCCCCACTTCATTAGTCCTTTACGTGTCACGCAAGGCATAAATCCGGCAAACTTCTTCTGCCGCCCTCTCAAACTAATCATAACACATTTCACATTTCCTTATTGAAACCCTTGATCCTTAACAAATTTTTCAAAGAACCATCTGTTCCATATCCCATTAAGACAGATTCTGGGAAAGAATATGTGGTCAATGAACTACTGGATTTCCAAACCTTCAGAGGTCATCCACAGTATTTAGTCAACTCGAAGGGCTATGGTCTGGAGGAGAAAGCTTGGAATAGAAAGGAGGATATCCATGCTCCACTTCTCTTTATTCTAAATTGAAGAAAATATTCTAAAACAAAGTTTGTATGAGAGGGAATGGAGGGAGCACTATCAGGCGCCATCCCTGCTTCTCCTCTCTGGCGCAGAGATGGTCGCCTTCCTGCCACCGGGTGGGCGCACCTGTTGCCTTGCAATGGGACACATCATTAACCGCCAATATCAATCTGCTTCTTCCTACATAAGGCAGACTCCTACACCCATGGGATGCCAGAGTATTGGTACTCTATAGTTCAGCTCAAGCATTGTTCTTCTATTACTTATTGATTCCTGGTTTGGCATATGCTGCTGTTCCTGACTACTCACATGGATTCTGACTTGGCTCTCCTGATTACCCTGTTTGACCTTTGCTATTCCTGACTATTTCTGCTGGTATCTGATTTGACTCCATTGATTTCCTGACTATGACCTTTTGCTGTTCCTGACTACCCTCTTAGATTCTTACTCAGCTTCAGTATTACCATATGGCTTGACCTTGGCTTGTCTGACCATTCTATTCACCTGCGGCTTCACCAGTTGCTGACATTTAGGGCCATGACCTGCAACTCCCGCAAAGCTAATCCCATACCTCCTTACAGGTGTCCCTGGTGAACAGCAGTGATGTGTTAGACTCTTTGGTCGTTTGCTCTAACTACTAGTAAGAAGCTGCCACAAAGTTCATTGTGAACATGACAGGCAGGACTTTATATGATATTATTATTAGTACAGAAAAGGCAAAGTGAGCACAACTCCATAAGAGACAAAATGAAGATTAACAAGGGAAGATTAGTGTGTCATTTCATATATAATAATTCTTGACTTTAGGAGCTTTTTTAATTGGTTTTCCATGGTGTCACTTGGGATCACATGACCACAGCATAGGTACTGATTTGAATTGTTTTACTTGGTTAATAAAATGATAGCTATAAGTAATATAAAAGAGCCAGCTGCCATATTCACGCTACATTGCCTTCTTTTTAAAGAAATATATTAGGGAATGTAAACATTGATAACAAATATCACTATATTTCAGCCAATAGCTCTTGAAATGCTACTTTCAGCAAATATCTTTTTTTGTTATTTACACCAAGCTTCTGAAAAAATAATAATTGGTGTCCAAATATCTTTTAAATGCTGGGTACCAGGCATTTGATTTTCAAGGGAATGTTTTGTCAAATGCATTAACCACCTTTTGTGCCTGCCTGTCAGTCTTTCATTTGTATGGAATAAACAGGTGTAACAGGCCTATCAAAATGGCCACTGTGCTCCATTTTTGTTGTATTCATACTTTTCTGTGTGTATTGTAAAATGCTTATCTGATCAAAGGCTGGACCGAGACATCTCCACATATAATGCCAGGGTGTTATCTCAGATGCTTCTGCACAAGAGAGAAAATATATTATTTCTTATCACTAATGTACCAATAGCACGTCTGAAAATATATTCATACCCTTATATGTAAGTTGATGGCAAGACCCTTTGTTCTCTGAGTATAAAACTAGAATACAGCCAGAGAGACCCTTGCCTTATGACTGGACCTTGATGAAGAAAGGTGCCTATTGTTTTTCCAGCTTTTGAAAGAGGGGTCCTGGAAATTGCCTGTTACTTTAACATATTGGAAGCTAAGTATTTGATTTACTTTTATGTTATGTTTATTGTAAAAATAAAGGTAAACGTCACAATAAATATTGCGTTCATGAGTCATTAACTCTTTGAAACCGAAAGAACCTCATTCAACCTGAAACAACAGGCTCTGCCCACTTAGTTTTAAAGTGTTTTCTAATGAAACATATAATGTAAATTACTATTTAAATGATGAGATACAAAAATGACTATTAGTGTTCATGTAGCAATCAATATTATATATATAATCTATTACTGTATTAGGAATAAAGAAAACATAAAATATAGAAATAAGAAACACAGGGCATGATTACTCAAGGCACGTATCTGACGATTTTACGCATGCTTAGAACTAGGCCACACACAACTAAACACAGCAATGTGCACTGCATTTATGTACGCCAACTTATGACACTTATAATAGGCTACGATTACTGGGAGTGAACAGGGCAGGGAAGGGGCGTTCGCCCGTAGTCATTATACAGTAAGGGCGTGCCAAAATCGAGCGCATGCAGCCATGTCCAAATCAAGCTTTGGGCATCTCACAGTTACTTGTTTTTCTGCCATATCTCTTGCTCCAGCTACAGGGCTAGTTAAAGTCTTGAGTACTAATGATGACAGTCTCATATGCATGCTACAATATGCGTTTGCAATTAGGAGCAGCTGTAAAAAATAATTTTATATTCAGTAGACATTAAGATCATCCTAATAAATGTATTTCATGGGAAAACAAAAAAAATATTAAAAAAAGGTTTTTTGTTTGTTTCTAACTGTTTTGTCAGTAGTGTTTATATTATTACCTGGTGACATTAATTCAATAGTTATTTGTTTTTCTGTGCGTTTTTTTGCAAATGTATATTCCACATAGGCATTGGACGTATCCTGCAGTGTGTAGTAGAGCATCTCAGATCTACACATGAAGTAATCAGCGCACGTATCTTCAGATCCATTCTTTGTTGAATTCAGTAGTACGCAAAGCTGATTTACGTGTGCTTTAAAACAAATACAGGCTGCGCTCAGTATTCGTTCCTTGATGAATCAAGCCTACAGGGTTCATATTTTGCTCACTATCAGAAACATAGGTTTCATTATTTTTTCTTCAAAATCTTCATCTTGGGACCAGATGAACAGTGCAGATTTGCCAGTAGTTTGACCTTTCAGAACTGGAATTTTATGTGTTCTTTTTGATATTTTTAAACTAATTTATTTGATTTAATTTCACAAAATCCTGGCAAGAAAAATATATCTTATACACACGGATTGACTAATGCGCTGTCTGATTCTGCTCGGCAGTTTTTTGAGGAAAGAATGTAAAGTATATTCATTAACTTGTAAACTATTTGCTATTCTTGATGTATTTTATAAAGGAAGTAACATTTATAAATGAAAATGGAATCAAGCCATCCTGATTTTTTCTACTTTTTATGCCTGTGCTTAAAATTCATTTTCTGGTGATAATCCACAGGGAGAAATATAAGAAATATCAGTCAAGTTGATATCCACTTTTATAATATGCCAATACCCAGGGCTGTGAATAATACCCCTTTCACACTGAGGCTTGGACCCAGGAATAACCCAGGTCGTGTGTCTGTGTGAATAGGGCAACCTGGGCCCACAAGCCTAGCCAGGAGTATTCCCAAGTTAGAGCCGGATACGCTGCTGTCTGAAAGGTGTTCCCGGATTATTCAACCCGGGTTCAGTTAAAAGAAGCTCATTGGTGGGGCTCAAAGTGAAAATGCAGGGCAGACTCGGGTCCAGTGTGAAAGGCGGCGACCCGGGATATACCTGGGATCAAAGTGCAGTGTGAATGTTTGCAACACTGGTTGAAACCATGCTCATTATCCCATGTCTGACCAGGGATTTTGGTGAGAAAGGGGTATAAACTACCTGCATTCTATATTTGCGGAAGCTTGACGTGTCAGACTGACAGTATTACTATCAATAGTCTCTGGACACAATTTGCTAAATATCTACTCACTAGGCCACAGAACTGACACTTCATTGGCAATACAGATAATAGAATTTGAGCAGTATGTACATAATATAGCTATGGATATATATACATATGGGAAGTTAACCAGTTTTCTCTTATGTCCCTATGGACATGTATGTTTTCAAATTTAGTTAAATCAAACATTTTTTGTTAATTCAGTATGTAGGCTTCATACTGAGAAATTGTTTTATATCTTTTGACCTGGCTCTCGAATTGGAGTTCATGAATTATATATTTTTTATGTTACTTGTTAAATCTAATATGGTATATTTTGCTGCAATTTGTACTTCTTTCTGCCAGTTAAGCTTGGTATACTGGTTCTTCAGTGCTTCAGAAAATAGAATTTGCATACAATGTTAATCTTAAAAATGTGGTGTCATATGTACCTATGAACCAAGTTCATATCTACAAATTATTTAGGCTTTAAATTATTATTTTTGAAAATATTTTTGCAGATTTATGAAGTCACTTCAATTTTGAAGCATCTATCACTACCTCCACTAAAACAGCTCCATAACTGGTGACTAGCTAGAAGAAGCACTTCTTTTTTGTCAAAAATGTAAGGAAGTGACTTGGGTAAACAGCTTGAGAGCTCAATGCCCGGATCTGATCAAATTTGCCCATTCATGTGTGTGCGCAAATAAAATGATTATTATGTTGTTTGACTCTCAAGTTCTGCAACAGGCCTGGCAACTGTAGACTTTTGTTTTTTTAATAAATTAATCTGAAATTGATATTGGAGCTATAAACCCTAGGGGGTAAATGTATCAAGGTCCGATTTTTTCAGCGTGCTAAAATTGAGGCAAAATTGCGGGTGTTAGTCCAAAACTCATCAAATGTATTAAGCTGCGATTTTTACCCTGATTTACAATCGCTGGTCATCTCTGGCGCTTTGGCCCTCCCATGTTAGCTAACTCTCCTGTGTTGTAGCAGTGTGATTACTAAACCCTGTTATACTGTCCGTGCCTATACAGCTGGAGCACCAGCAGCTGTCAAAAGTGATAAAAATAAATAAAAGTTAAAAAAAAAGTGTGAGGTCCCCCCTCTATTCACTATTAACCCTAGTGCTGCCAGCCTACTGCTGGTTCTGTGAGAATCTGGGAAAAATTTGCATGGGGTCCCCCTAATTTTCACTTAACCAGCACTAGGCAAACCAGCCGGGGTTGGTGGCACTATGGCAGGGGGACATGCGGCAGGGGTCCCCCTGCCATAACAACAAACCAACCGCAGGCTGTTCAGCGCTGGTCTGGATTTCCTCGGGAGTGAGAATTTGGATATAAAATTAGTTGGGACTTGGTTGGCAGCCATTTTCAGATTAAAAGCTGCTGACAACAGATGAAAACATCAGTGGCATTTATTATTTTTAATACAAATATATGGTATAAATAAGGGTGCTTACTGTCTTTATTGTGGGTTTAACAATCCTGGTTGGGGAAGGGGGCTAGAGTGTGCCCTCGTTGCTAGACTTTCCATATTTAATGTACTTATCCCTTTTTTCAGACAGGACCCCAACATTCCAGGGTCCAGACAGCAAATGAGCTTAAGACATCAGCAGCAGCAGGTAGTGAATGCTGCTAGAACAGGTAGGAGAGAGCAGCACAGTCTGCCAACTGTTCTGATTCTAGTGGGGCAAGACTTTGTCCCGATCTAAGGGATGGGGCCTAGACTATGTACTCTTTATGTACACTGCATTCTATATATACTACAGTATGATGCTAGCCATGTCCTTTATAAGCTGACCACCCCCCCCTCTAGTGTCTGGTCTGGTGGGCCCCTACCTTTGCACTCCCCTGGTGGGTCCTTCACAACCCAGTCCGACACTGCTAGGTCCTCTGCTGTTCTCTATATTTACCACTTCTTTTGGAAAACTAATAAGTTCCTTTGGATTTCAGAATCATCTCTATGCAGTTGATTGCCAACTCAAACTCAGTCTTTCAAAAACAGATTTAATAATATTCCCACCCACCAACAGAAGTTACCTACCTGACATTTCTATTTATGTTGACAACATGACCATAAATCCCACCCCGCAAGCTCACTGCCTAGGTGTGATCCTTGACTCAGTGATATCCTTTGTTCCCCACATCGACTCTATATTTAAGTCATGTTGTATATATATAAAAAACATTTCTATAATGCGCACATATATCACACACAACATTAGAAAAACTTTAATTCATGCACTCATCATCACCCGCATTGATTATTGCAATACTGGTCTTCCCCTGAATCAGACTCTAGCCCCTACAATATATTTAAACAAACAACTTAATCTCTGGCGCTAATGGGATGCGTATACAGATAAAATAAAAAAACCTCGGTATCAATTGCAGCAACTCAGAAAGGAGTGCTAGATCCCCATACATATATAACAAAGAAAAATAGAGAGTTGCGCAGAATCACCGAATAAATGTTTAACCGTATTAATGGTATAAAGGAGTTAACTTTCCTTCTCACTATAAGCGGATGATTACCGGCTCTCTAATACATCTATACAAGAGTGGATCAGATCTATATAAATATCATCTCTGTAATTTCTCATATAACAACTAATCCGGACATCTTTCCGATGATTATGGTTTATAAATTGGATATCCTTTACACTAACTAAGATCAAGTGCATATATCTTTATAAATATAACTATGTGACATCTCTCATGTTGTATTTTTACTCTGTACAAGACGTATTTCTTTTATTTGTGCCATTTATGTTTTTTTTATATGTGTCAATTTAAGGTAATATATGTGCATGTGCACATTATTCCATTCATTTTATCTTTTATATGTAGCCTTTATTGTTTATAGGCTATACCTACAATATATTTCACATGCAGTGGCTAGATTGATTTTCCTTGCAAATTGTTCTTCCTCTGCTGAACCACTCTGTCAGTCTCTACATTGGTTGCTTGTTTTTTACTGAATTCAATAGAAAATACTTCTTCCAACATACAAGGCCATCAACAAAAGTACACCAACATATATCTCCTCACTTTTTTCCCAAGATATCTCCCAACTCGACAACTCTGTTCTGCACAAGATCTGCATTTTCCTCCATTTTCATTACATGATCTTATTCTTGTTTGCAGGACTTAATTCAACTTGCACCCACTCTGTGGAATTCCCTTCCTTGTACAATAAGACTTTCCTCTGGTCTACAAACATTCAAGCGTTCTCTAAATATCCACCTCTTCAGGCAAGCTTATAATATTTCTCAACCACCCCCTTAACCTCACTAGGTTACCCTATTACCACACTTTACACAATTCACACAAGACAACCCTCTGACCATCATTGCTGTGTTACTGGATCATATAGCATGCTAAGCACTTCTTACCTTTGCACTCTGGCTGGACCGAAATGCAATATGTAGACAATATCTAGACTAAACCTCACGTATCCAACTTCCATTGTCCCATAGATTGAAAACTTGCGAGCAGGGCCTTCTTACCTCTGTGTCTGTATTACTCAGTATTGTTTTATTACTGTGGGGGTTCTCAATTGTAAAGTGCTACGGAATTTGCTGGTGCTATATAAATAAATGCTGATATAATGGAACAAGACACAGAGTCCCAATCTGCAGTGAGACCTAGTGCAATGTGTGACAGACTGTAGCAGGCCTTAAGCATGCTGAGGACTGTAGCAGGCCTTAAGCATGCTGAGGACCTACCTGGAAAAGAAAACAAATGCTTCAATCAACTACAGCTTAATGATTTAGTAAAAAAAAAAATATCAAAAAATAATTGATTGATGGCAATTTAAAACAATTCAAGGTATTTTAACAGTCCACACTCCAATAGCGAAGTGATTTGTCAGTAAGGTCAGAAAGTTTGGCTGCAAATTAGAATAACTTGAGGTGCTCTTAATCTCATGAAGATCTTATGAGTTCGATATTATCAACATCTTATGAGTGGGATTAAGTTTAGCTGCCACTGCCAGGGAGCCATCTCATCCTCAGCACAGGTGACATGTGACAGGTAAGTAAAGTGTGTGACTATGTGTTAATTAGCATTAGTTAGCAATCATGTTCAGGTGGAGAATTGGCTGGGGGGGGGAGAAAGAGGGTTGATTAAGAATCAGCTTTAGTAAGGGTAAAATGAATTGGAGAGGGGGGTATTAATGAACTTATATAGAACCAAATCAGAAGGGTCAATTCATAGCCCCCACTGACAGGCTGGAGTTTGTGATGGTGCACAAATGTTATTCTATATACATTCCCCTGAACAATTGCTTGATTACTATGGTGGGGGGAAGACATGCACTCTTCCAAACACACAAGGAACTGGAGTGGAAGCTTCACAGCATCTCTACAAAGCCCCAGGTCAGTACACAAGGTCTATTTTAATCTCATCAATAGCCTCCCAACAATCTGCAAGCTGTGGATCTCGGAGGTTAGACTTTGATCTGCATGTCTATTTGAGTGTGCGTTGTTTAACTGGCGGAAGCAGTGTGATGCTCTGGGCAATGTTCAGCTGGGAATTCTTGATTCCTGACATTCATGTAGATGATACTTTGAAATGTACCATCATCATAAATATTGTTGCAGACCAAGTACACCCCTTCTTGTCAATGGTATTCCCTGATGGCAGTGGCCTATTTCAGCAGGATAATGTGCCCTGCCACACTGCAAAAATTGTTTAGGAATGGTTTAAGGAACATGACAAAGAGTTTAAGGTATTGACTTGGCCTCCAAATTCCCCAGATCTCAATTTGATCGAGCATTTGTGGAATGTGCTGGAAAATCAAGTCAAAGCCAACTTACAAAACATATACTGCTAACATCCTGGTGCCAGATACCACAGGACAAATTCAGAGGTCTTGTGGAGCTCATACCTCGATGGGTCAGACCTATTTTGGTGGCACGAGGGGGACCTACACAATATTAGGCATGTGGTTTTAATATTGTGACTGATGTTTACACACACACACACACATATATATATATATTTATGTCTGGTTTCAAGACGCTGTCAGGTTAATGTCTTAGAGAATGCCACTGACTGATATTGGCATGACTAATTTGGTCTAAGTCTAATGCACCCCCAGTAAACAGGGCCAAATCACAGAGCAGAGAATAGTCAGGAACAAAGCCAAAAGCCAGGAACCAAGTAAGGACAGGAGCAGGATACAGGACGCTGGAGCTGGTGATATCAATACTCTGGTACAGACTGGAGGGAGGAGGTGCCTGAAATACTCCACAGTGGGCCCTGAGAGGTTAAACGTGAAACGTGGAAGTACGTCCCTTTGCCCAGCAACGGGACGTGAATCGGAAGATGTAGCAGGCGTACATCCCTGGCAGATATGCACAGTGCGGGGACGGCGTCTGACAGACGCGTCCAAAGCAAAGATGCGACAGTAATCATCATCATCCTTTCCCCAGGTCCTTCAAACAGGAAAAATGCTTGTGATTGGCTGAACGGCTTTTGAACTTCCCGGTCAATTTAGAGCACACTCATTCAGCACTGGATGCTCATAGCAGTTATTGTGTATTATAAATTTTTGGTTTTATTCCCACTGGATTGAAAAGATATTTTTTTAACTAAGGGTCAAAAGAGAGCCTTTTTTTTAATTAAAATTATTATTATTTTAAAAAAGTTTGTGTTTTATCTACTAATTT
Organism: Mixophyes fleayi; assembly: GCF_038048845.1. NCBI lineage: Eukaryota > Metazoa > Chordata > Amphibia > Anura > Limnodynastidae > Mixophyes > Mixophyes fleayi. The sequence continues at coordinate 75,353,921 of NC_134407.1, forward strand.
ATATTATATTGGGATTTTTTATCACTATGTGGTGACAGTCTCAGAGAGCAAGGAGACCTGTTTATTTTTGTCAGCCCTCCAGCTCCCCTCCCCCCTCCATGGAGTCTCCAACCCTGACCACTGTCAGGCTGGTGAACACCATGCTGCTGATTTTCCTGCTATAGTATGATGGCCCATCCTGTCTAGCCTGGTGCTGGTTTCCAGGTTAGCAGATTTACCCCATGTTTTTTCTGTGATTGCGTGGAGAGGACATGCTCAATTTTTTAAAAATGTAGTGATTTTTTTTTTTAATGAAGACATGGAAAAGATTCTAAAAGATGCTTGCAATTCTAAATAGGACACATCTCTTAGAGGGATGCTTAGCTTTCATCTGCAAGCCCTTACTATACTCTATTAGCACATGAACACTCCCGATCCGCATCTCTAGGTACAATGGCTCACAATTACAACGCACTTGTTATTCTAAACATGGACCCAAGTTTTGATGCATGTGCAGTGCATCAGAACGAATTTTGCATTTGTGCAACTGACCGATCGCAGTTTCACTTAAGGTTAATTTTAATGCAACGTTGCTTCTGCTGGTTCAGAGCATATTCTATTCTTTATCTTTATCCTCTTGATTCATTAAGGAACGTAAATGCAAATACTTGCTGTATTTTGCTTAAAATTGTTCTGCTCATGATCACAACAGACTATACGCTAGTGCCAAGGTCGAGCGCATGTACATCCATATGATTCAAGCTCAAGCATCTATGAGGTACGTGATTTTTAGCCGTATCACTTACACCTGCTACGGGGCAGGTGTAAGTGCAGAGTGATAGTGATGACAGTCACGTATGAATGCTAGAACATGTGTATGCAATCAAGAGCAAACAAAAAAATGCACTTTATGTACAGTAGGCATTAATAACATCCTGATATTATTAAATATTATTAAAAGCTGTTAATGTCTTTAAAAAAAAATTCTGTGCACTCTAATGGGACTCTATATAAACATATGCATTGTGCATATCATGCAGTGTGTTGTGTCTGTCCTCATACGGAAAGTATAGTCAGATTGTACTTAGACCTGTAATCAACTAGAAACTTTTCTTGAGATCCTCTTGTTGTTGAATATGGGCGTACCTGCTTGCGTTTTCTGTCCATTTTAAACAAACGTAAATTGTGCCTGATTCATTAAGGAAAGTAAAGCAAAAAATGAGTAACTTTGAACCTAGCAAAACCATGTTGCAATGCAAGGAGCGCAAATGAGTTTATTATCTTGCTTATAAGGAAAATACTGGCTGTTTTTTCATGTAAAACACAAATACTTGATAGCTTTATTTTTACACTGACAATAAAAGTTGATGTAGGACATGCCCTACCCCAATTATAAACCTGTCCTCATATTTTAAATTTATCTCCCCCTTCAATACAAAATGGTTTTGCCAATGTACAACGTTACTATTTTTTTGCTTTACTTTCCTTAATGAATCAGGGTTATAATCTCTAATCTTAGTGATGAATAGATTTCTAATGTAATAATGTAACATTGATACATATAAAGTATACTCATTAAGAGAACTTGATTTTTGTAGAATTCAAATATTGCTGAAAGTCTAATAATTGGTCAGTTTTGTACAAAATGAACCCATTCATTTAATAATATACTAATAATGATTGTTACTTTAACGTGATTAAGTTATAAGTTGTCTACTGAAGGGGTTCTAGCAAAGTCCATAGGTACGCCCTTTAATTGAACATAAAAAGAATCACCAAACGTGAAGTAACTGTGGAAAAAACTAATTTCCCAAAAGGGAAGAAGTGCATTAAAATGAATATAATTATCCATATTGTATCATTTCTGAGGTGTTTTAAATATTGCTGATCCCTGTGGTATATTGGGACGGGTCACTTTCAAACATACAAAAAAGTACATCTGAAACATCAAGATCCTTATTATTCTCTATGAAGTTCTCAGTATATTTAATAAATGATCGCTGTGTCATAAGTCTAGGTTGCAAAAATTGATCAATGAACTTCTCTGTTAGTTCTAAATGTTGACATCAATTAACTTGGACTTGGACAGAATAAAAATACAATTTTAAGGAAAGTTAACTGTTAACAATTGCATGTTGCATAGTTTTAATTATCGGTTATGTTTATAATTTTGGAAGATATGCATTAATCATCTTTTTATTTGTAAAGTCTACAGGACATATAACAATCTGTTCATTAACCTTTAGGGCTAGATTTACTAAGCTGCGGGTTTGAAAAAGTGGGGATGTTGCCTATAGCAACCAATCAGATTCTAGCTTTCATTTATTTAGTACATTCTACAAAATGACAGCCAGAATCTGATTGGTTGCTATAGGCAACATCCCCACTTTTTCAAACCCGCAGCTTAGTAAATCTAGCCCTTAGTCTTGTTAAGCTTTAATCAATCTTGGGTCAAATTCAGTTCTCCTGTTGGTAAATAATATATATTAATTTGTTAATTACAAGGTCATTCAATTCCTTAGCCAATTTTCTTTCATTGTTAGTAACTGTCCTGCACAAGCCATGAATCGTAACAGTCACAGACGGAGAGTTTGTATATAAATGATGGAAACAGCGACCCTCTTGTTGCACCGCCATCCCCACTGCCTACCGTTGCAGGCAGGACGCGGGTTGCATCCTCTCCACCTGGGACTGGGAGTGTGGTGCTTGTCTGTGACATCATAGACAAGCACCACATTCCCAGGTTAACAATGACATGAATGGCAGCAGTCATCAGTTACATGTAAGAAGCTGCTGGCTGCTTCTCTATCATGTCAGTGGCCGGTGCTCCAGGGGGGACATTAAAAGCACCGGATGGTGACGCTATGTGGGGAAGGGATTTATAAGAGTCCACTTTTTGCGGTGTGTTTGCAATCGCCTCATCTCATCACAAATTGTCCTCCAACCCACGGGGATTAAAGATCCTGTGCATCAGAGGCTTACATTTAAATCGCTGGTGATTTGCAGCAATGGATGGCGAACTGCGGCAATTACAAACACGCCAAAACAATGAAGCACGCCAAAGCTTTTATAAAAATTGAGTGTGTGAGGATACAGGGACCTTTAGATCACTCAGACCGATACCAGGTGCAGGTTCAACACCATTTTATTAGTACTGAAGGTGTACTTTAACACAGCACAGCAAAACAGCAACTTTCCAAATTTACCATACACGATAGCCAGATGAACAACAGCGACCTGCAGATGGCAGATCAGTGTCTCTGGGTATGTGATGCCAAGGTCCTTGTATAGGATAGAGTTTCACACAATTATTCCACACAATAAGTAATAATGAAAGTAAATCCACACAGGGACACAGATGTTTAAGACCACACAGGAGACTGAAGAGCAATTCCACACAGGAATAATGATGAAGGAAATGCCTACAGGAAAAGAGATGCTCAAGTCTGCAAAGGAGCTAAAGAGCATTTTCACAAAAAAAACACAGATGCAATCCACAAGGACCCTTGGCAGAGTATCACCACTTAGCCAAAGTCAGTGACTAACCAACTTGCATCAGATGCTCTTCACTCAAGCTCTCCAGAGCTTACATTCTACCTAACATTATCACCACTTCTTCCTTTTATGATTAACTTACCTCCCCAAGCAAATATATGACATCACTTCAATACACTCACAATATAACATATGTTATACAATTAAATATCTAACAATGTATTTTAAATAACATTCACATATCACAGGGACAAGCATGGTCATTTGATTTTGACCTTGTCCTAGACAATAGAATAAGAGACTGCATACAATAGCATAGGGAGAGTGAGAAGGAACTAGAGGTAGGGGGTCCCTGCAGGCAGAGTTGGTGGATTGAGAGGGTGGTGAGGTTCTAGGGAGTCAAGACACTGTATCTTTGGCCAAACAAAGTCAGGCCGTAATGTCAGATTTTCTTATGATGAGAATTGTGCCCTTATCACATGTAGAGGGCCTGTCTAAGTTAAATGAGTGTGGGCTAATAATGAATTTGAGGAGGGGGTGTCATAATGTTTCTGGGGGGAGGAGGCTACAATGTGTTTGGGGGTTATAATATGTCTGGGGTGGTGGTGTGATGTGTCTGTGGCAGTGGTGCGGAGTGTCTGGGAGGTGACCCGATGTGGCTGAGGGATATCATGATGTGGCTGGGGAGAGCGAGATGTGTGTTTAGTACATAATATGTCATGTCTAAAGAGGGGCAGCTACACCCCATGTGACAGCACACAATCCTTTTTCTGTCATCTATGGGGGGATCGGGCAAAAAGTTCTTGTACCGGGGCCCCAAATTCCTCCTGCTGGCCCTGGTTATATGAAGGCACAGTGATGGCTATTTCAAAGTAAATTATTGGCTTTGTTGGAGCATATTATTGGCTATGAGGGGAATATTATTATCTTTATGAGGCATATTTTTGGCTATATGAAGACATATTATTGGCTGTGAGGGGGAATATTAGTGGAATATAGGTTACATACTGATATGTGGGGTTATATGCCAGGAGGTATTTTGATTACAGAGTTGTGATGCTAAGCACTGCATCCTTTTTTAGTTCCCTTTCCCTTAAAGCTGAACATGACTACCTACCGGTTTTGTGCACATAGTGGTAGGGGATTATACTTTAGAGGGTGGTGGTATATGGAAAATAGGAGTCATACCAGAAATGACAAATATTCAGGAGTAGGAGGTAAAACATAAACTGATGGTTGTGCAAATAAAGAAATAATAGGGGTACCCACATGTCCATGAATAAACAAAGTCCAAGAGTTTTGAGCCAAGGTCAAGTAGATGACAAGCAATGAGTGATTTCAGTCTGAGCAGAGGTTATCCAAAGAATGGTTATGGTCCAAGCAGAAGTCAAAGAATTAGGAATCACTAAGAATGAGAGCAATCCAACATAGTCACTTGTGTAATCCCACAGGTGCTCTTTTGGATTGAGATCTGGTGCCTGTAGAGGCATTTGAAGTACATTGATCTCTTTGTCATGTTCATGAAACCAGTTGTGAAGACTTGTGCTTTGTGACATGGCTTAGTATCCTGCTGGAAGTAGCCATTAGAAGACAGGTAGGCTGTGGTGATAAAGGGATGCACATGGACAGCAACAATACTCTGGTAGGCTATGGCATTTCAATTATGATCAATAGGTGATAATGGGCATAATTTGTGCAAAGAAAACATTCCCCACACCATTACACCATCACTACTAGCCTGGACTGTTGACACAGGGCAGGATAAATCCACGGATTCATGTTGTTTACTACAAATTTGGATCCCCATCTGTATGTCACAGCAGAAATTGAAATTAATCAGACCAGTCAACGTTATTTTCTAATCTTCAATTGTCCAGTTTAATTAACCTGTGCCCACTGTAGCATTAGCTTCCTCTTCTTAGCTGACAGGAGTGGAACATGGTATTTTTTTCTGTTTTTGTAGCCCATCCACTTCAAGGTTCAACATGCTGTGTGTTCAGAGATGCTCTTCTGCATATCACTGTTATAATGCATGGTCCTTTGAGTTACTGTCACCTTTCAGCTTACCTACCAATCTTGTCATTTTTCTCTGAACTCTCTCATTAACAAGGCATTTTTGCCCACAAAGCTGCAACACACTGGATGTTTGTTTTGTGTGCATCAGTAACGGGCCTGATGATTGGCACCCCACAAGTAGTGTAAGATAGTATTTCACAGGTTTGTTTGAGTGGTATACAAAGGTCCCCCCACTAGTGCAGGAATTAAACAAGGGACACAGGGCTAGTACTGCATAAACTTGCGGGTTTATTCTCTTTGCTTGTGGCGTAACGTTTTACCAAAGTGGCAGAGAAGTAGCTGTAGTGTAGGGAAGTAATTCCACAAGACCTTTAATATGCAATGTTATTCAATATGTCACAAAATAAATAACAACTTAGGAATCTTGTTTAAACAATATCAGCAATAGGCAATCAAAAATCACATAGGTCACTGAATGATATATATCTCACTGGGAAGTGAGGCAATAGTGCTTCAGTGAAATGGGTTTCACTGGATAAATACTTTTGAAAGACAATTAGTTTCTAATGGGTTAATTAGACAATTACGCTAATTGCTGCTGCAGCAGATTATCTACACAAATCAATCACAATAGACTCTTAGGGCTAAACTGCGAATTTAAAAAAGTGGAGATGTTGCCTATAGCAACCAATCAGATTCTAGCTGTCATTTTATAGGATGCACTAAAAAAATGATAACTAGAATCTGATTGGTTGCTATAGGCAACATCTCCACTTTTTCAAACCCGCAGTTTAGTAAATATACCCCTTAGTGCAATTATACAGATTATATTTACCATACAAAAATCAGTACAGATGCAAAAAGGGTTAATCCAATTCGATCAAGGTAGTTGCTTTAGAAGAAATGACTGTAGACTATGGTCACTTTACAATAGACAGAACCCCCGGGGGTAAATTGTAATCCGCAGGTTAAAGCAAAGTTTCAGCTGGGCATATGAAGCTTATTAACTTGTAAATGATGAAATCAGTAATCAACTTGACATGTGACTCCTGAGATTGGTGTAAGAAACATTAATTCTACACAATAAACAGTTTAAAGTGTAAGGAAAATAATATTCACTTAGTAATCCTTCTAATGGAATAAGCAGATCTCTCCCAACAATTGCAGAGTTAATCAACTTGCAATTTTCTCCTCAGCAACCATTTTAGGCAGTTTTACAATAGACTCAAACTTCTGATCAATATAGACAAACTCTTGTGACAAATGATTTCTCTCTATATCCCTAGCACACTGCTTCAGCTTGTAGATAAACTTTAAATACAGCAGATTTGGCTGGAATAGACTCTTCCTTCAGGTAGCACCATAACCTCTCAATAGCAATGTTACAGTCCTGGTCAGAGGTTTCAATAACACAGCTTGGTGTCTCACTTGTTTCACTTTAATAACTTGAACATTGGAAGATAAAATAAACTGTATACGTATCTGTCTTCTGACATCTGATGGGTAGTGTCAGGGCTGGCTCTTTTTCTTTACTCCAAGGATGCTTCCTTCTGGGTTGAATTTTAAAGCTGTATCTTCCAGTGCAGTCTGGGGCTCTAGTTTGGAGCTTGTCCAACTCAAAATGGCTGAAGCAATTTGCAATGAACTTCCCAGAGGCACTCTGGGAGATGTAATTTTTCTGAATGAGTGTATGCAGTGATATATCTGTAATTTGCAGAGCATTACAGATCATTCTTTGTAAACGCTAAAGACTTGTGTGTGAAAACCCCACTATATCAGCAGTTTCTGAGATACTCAAACAATCATTCCACCATCAATGTCATTTAGATCACATTTCTTCCCCATTCTGGTGTTTGGTCTGATCAACAATTTAACCTCACGACCCTGTCTGGATGCTTTGAGTCGCTGCCACATGATTGGTTGATTAGATATTTACACTAATGAGTAGGTGTGTGTATATATATATATATATATATATATATATATATGTGTGTGTGTGTGTGTGTGTGTGTGTGTTGGTATGTGTGTGTGTGTGTGTGTGTGTGTGTGTGTGTGTGTGTGTGTGTGTGTGTGTGTATATTTGTGTGTGTGGAATAGAAGTTAGATCAGCTTCACTGGAGAATTAACATTCTATCTAAAGTGCTGTTATATGTCAGTGCTATATAAATAAACGGTACAAGTTTAATAATTATATTATTATAGTGTAAAGAGGAATGTGATCAAAGAAGGCCTGATTTATTAAGGAATGTATATGTCTATACGTGACATATTTTACATAAAATCATTCAGTGCATACCCAGAACCGGACCGTTTGCCAGTGAACGCAGCAATATCCAATTAATCTTCGAATGCAAAGGACCCTTATGATAGCCTATGATTTCATGGGCAGAATGGGGAAGGGACTGGGCTTTTGCACATAGTCAATGCACAGTAATGGCGCGTCAAGCTCGCGCGCACACAACAATGTCCAACAGCTGTTTTTCTGTGCTATCATTTGCACCAACTACAGGTCGGGTGTAAGTGATGATTGCTAGTGATGACAGTCACGTGTGCATGCTAGAACATGTGGTTTTAATCAGAAGCATCTGTAAAAATGCATTTTATGTACAGTAAACATTAATAACATCATGATACATGTATTTTATGGGGAAATGACTAATTAATGACTATGGGCCCGATTCATTAAGGATCTTAACTGAAGAAACTTCTTATTTCAGTCTCCTGGACAAAACCATGTTACTATGCAAGGGGTACAAATTAGTATTCTGTTTTGCACATAAGTTAAATACTGACTGTGTTTTCATGTAGCACACAAATATCAACTTTAAATTTCAGTGTACAAATAATCTATCAAGTATTTGTGTGCTACATGAATAAAACAGTCAGTATTTAACTTATGTGCAAAACAGAAAACTAATTTGTACCCCTTGCATTGTAACATGGTTTTGTCCAGGAGACTGAAATAAGAAGTTTATTCAGTTAAGATCCTTAATGAATCAGGCCCCATATTATTAACAGGTAACATTAACTGAGTTCTTTTGGGGCTTTATATTCTACATATGCATTGTACATATCCTGCAGTGTATTATGCTGTATTAAGCATGAGACGTGCGTATGCCCAATTTACGTGTGTTTATTTTTATTTTTTTTAAAAAACACAATTTACGTTTGTCTTGCCTTAATGAATCAGGCACAGAATGTTTATGATGATGTGTGGTAATATCTTAAAAACATATTTGCCATTGCTTTTGTGCAAATATATGCAAACATTTATACTTCAAATGGTGAAACCTGTAATGGCTTCAGATAACTCTCACACTCAGCTGCAGAAAATTTACTCTGAATAAAGTTTATTTACCATTTGAATGTAAATTATTCTTGTATATTCTACCCATCCAGAACTTGCATCATTACCATGTAGCTCTTTATTGTTGCTTTGGGTAGACTAGAATAAATTACGAAAATGAATGAAACATGTTGTTGACTTAGGCAACAATCCATTGTCTTGTTGACCATTTCAAGTAATAGCCACTGCAATGCTTAAACTTTCAGATCTCTGCAACATTTTGGAAATTACCCTGAACTAGGTGAAAGTTGTGTTGATTAATAATATATTAAATACCTAAAATATTTTTAAATTACACAGTATAATGAAATGGATGTCAAGATGATCCTTGCTTAAGCAGCCAGCAGAAGTGATTGACACGTCATTGGTAGATGCCATTTTAGCTTCATTAAAGGATTTATATCCAAAGACATTCAAATTGTAAAATGTTTTCAAATTTGATAACATATGTTGTCTTTCACAAATTCTGCAGCCATTATTTAGGTTTTGAATCCTCTTTTAGTGAATTTAGCAAGACGTCTGGTGTGTTTTTTAATTTGTTCTAGGAATTTAAATAATTCTTTAAAGATCCATTAACATTTTTTGGCAATTTTAATCTGTTGATTAGAATTTCAATTTAAATGTTTGCATTTATAAGCATTCTATTGCCTTTTTTATCAAATGTATTAAAAGCAATATATGATTCAGCCATTTGGGAGGAAAGAAATCGGATTGTATTTCTCTTAAGTACCTTCTACTGCCGTGCAAAATCTTTTACACGTTTATGAGTAGAGTGAAATTTCTTGTAAGCTCCTGACGCCAAATTCAGTCTGGCACCCGCCATCCATTTATTTGAGAAAGGACTGGGAGTGTCAGCTTGAGAAGGGAACTATGTGTGATTTCGGAAGCTGATGGTCTATTTATAAGATCTCTGCAATTTTCAGGTATTTCATGGCACTTAAGCATTGGTTTAGGGAACGGAAATTCTCATTGAGTTTTTATTGATGGAGTTAACAGCCAGCCATATGGCTCAGTTTTGGAGACCTCGAGGGCAGAGCTTTGGAAGGTTTTTACTAGTTAAAGTCCTGGAAAAAAAAGTCTCTGGTGTCAAAAATTCTATAAATGACAACAATTTCCTCTGCAGTATTTTGGTGCCACTCCTTAAATTCCTAACCAACTTGTTGGATGCAGTAAAAATACAACATTAACCCTGATCATGCCAGCAGATGTTCTTCCACAGGTGAACTTGAATCTGCCAATGATGGTTTTATGAATTCATAATATTTTATATAATATGATGCGCATTTCAGTATTGCTTGACATCTTTTAATGTCTAGTGTACTATCGTTATTCCTTACTGGTAAGACATCCTTTATCTAGAAGGAATTGCATTATTTAGAAGGTTCCAAAAAAGAAAAAAAAAAGTAACTGCTGCTGCTCAGTGATTACCACCATGACCAAAGCTTCCACCTATAGTCACTGTGATGAGCACTGCTAAACAATTTAATACAAAGAGGACTGTCATGGGTCAGGTGGGGAAAACGGGGTCATTTTGTCAGTGTAATTTAGTATAATTTAGTTACGCTGCTATTAATTATAGTAAAAAATACATACCTGAAACTTCCTAAGTCCCAATTATTCAGGATAATAAATACCATATCTGCATTTACAAAGCAGGGACAGTGCCAGATTATTGTGCGATTTGGTCATTTATTTACTACAATTTCTCAAAATTGACCACAGCAAAGCCTGTTTCATTCAATCAATAAACATATGACTGGTGTCACCTAATAGCATGTTAATGCCAAATAAAGTTATCAAAAAAACATATTAAAATTCATGGACACCTGAATATATAATGGGTTACGTTTCATTATGCTTATTATTTCTATCCATGTATAGATGGTCCCTTTTAAGTATTGGCGGCCTTTAAAATGAATGATGGGACAAAAATATAACAAGTAATGTTTATGATCTGTTGCGACAAATGGCCAATTATAATTCTCATTCTTAATACATAGGGCTTAATGATCCCCACTTTTATGTCCTTTCAAGCTGCATCCAATGTGGGTTGAGCAGAGAAAACTGACTCATATCTAAGTGCCCTTGAACCCATTTTTGTTTAATATTTTACACTTCACTTTTTCCAATTCTGTGCGCCGGGTCTGTAAAATTTGCATTAAGAACTAATCCGAACACAGTAATGAAATCGCAAGTTGCTAGCTTTAAAAAAAAAAAAAAAAATAGTCTTGCAAAGTTTAAAAAAATAATTAGCATCCTGTTATATAATCATTCTAAATGATACAAGCAAAAATGCATTGACCATTCATAGAAAGTGAAATATAGACATCTTTTTGTCTTTTTTTGCTTTAATTCTCCTCAATAGTTTAATTCAAACATCACAGAGATTAAAGATGATTTAATCTAAAGTATATTCATTCTTGCAATTACTGCAAAAGTCACTATAAGAAACCCCATTGGACAAAAAGTTGAGTTAACAGACAGGACAATATAGATTTGCAGGATGTAGTCAAGCTGGATTTAGCTTTTAGCACAGCAACATTGCGCCATGGGGAAGCAGAGACGGAGACATCACTTTCCCTACACAGGTGCATGTCAAACTTTTCTTTCTTTTATCAGCAAAATGAATTAAGATATTGAGGAAAAGGAACAGATGTGAGATTAACCAATGTTGGGAAACAGGATGGAATAAGCTTTATCCAAGTAGGAGATGCAATGTTTGTGGTAGTGACACTATTCTGCTCTGTGACAGGATTAGCAAGGCTGCAGAATATTTATATTCTGTGTAAAAAAAGCCCTGATATGTTTGTAAATGGTGCACCTCAGCGGACATCATTTCTGAAAACCATTCCCTTATAAAACTTATACAAACTGAATTGTGCAGGCATTTATAGAAATGTCGCATGTGTACTATAAAATGTTGTTTCTTTATAATGCCTAGTCTGGACTGTTATTATTTGTTCTTTTATTTTGTACTCAATTTGTTGCAAGTCTTATAGGGTGCATAAGATACTTTTTCTATTTTCTTCTTCGTGTCGTATTCTGGAGTCTGTAACATGAGTTCTGCCTGTACCTGGCATTTTTCTAAAAAGGAGATGCTTATAGGTGTTAATGAGCATATTTTTTTATAGAATTAAATTGTCAATTCAGAGATCAAAACATCTTAAATGTACCAAAACAAGGAGTGTTCTTGCAATTCACAATCCTACTGAATAAGTCCCGGAATCAAATCCCATTTTAACTGCACAATCCAAAAATAGTCACAGTAAAGGAAATAATTGTATCTTGTTAGTTATAAACATGCCCAACTGGTGTGCAGTAATTGTTTTGTTTGTTTACTGGTGCTTTGCAGTGGTATTGGTTTTCAGAATGTTATCTATTGGGTACCAATTCTGAATAAACGCACCCCTTTTTAGAGATGTTGGGTCTGTTCTAAAAAACGCACACCTGGATTAGCACAGTAGTATGTCATTGATGGCATAGGGGTACATTTGTGCTGTTTAAGACCTTTGATGGACAGACCAGGGATTTCTAAATATATTATGTGAGAGATGCAATAACGCACCTATTTGTACGCATAAATGCAAAATAAGACTGGGTATTTCAATGAAATTCAAGGAATGTTACTTGCAGGAATTCATAATTTAACAAGGGTCCACAGAGCCTTTTTAGCCAAAACAGAGCCAGACCATGGGCAGGTCAACCAGGGAACTCCACACAACAGGACCCCCCCACCAGGGCTAGAGTGTATCAGTAAAGCAACATAATGGTTTTCCGGGAACATATTTAGGTGCAGAAAATATGTTTCTAGCTCTTCCCTGCTGTCAATCTCAGTTATAGTAGCGACAAGTTCGAATATGCTTTAAGGATGTTCTGATGTCAATGTGAGATCAGTATGTCATGTGACTACTCCAGAAACATGGTACAGAGCTTAAAGGAGAGGAGGTGGAGCTGAGAAGGGGGCATGCGGACACAAGCAAGTGAGGGCAGAGCATGTGAGCACAGACTGGTAAAGAATTGGCATGTTGAGAAGAATGAAGTTATGCAGGAAGGTAGGTAGGTAAGGAGGTGGCATGTGAGGCACAGGCAGGTATTTGGGGTACAGGCTGGAGAGAAGGGTGCATGTAGGACTCAGACTGGTGAGGATGGGCATGTGGGGCATAGGCTAGTTAAGTGGGTTTATGTAGGGCTATAGATCGGAAGTAAATGGGTTATACATTAATCATACTTGCCTACTCTCCCGGAATTCCCAGGAGGCTCCTGAATTTTGGGGAGTCTTCCCTGACTCCCGGAAGAGTAGGCAAACTTCCAGCATTTGCCAAAATTCACGGCATTGCATAACGGGGGCAGGGCTTACTTGCGTTATTGAGTCCCGCCTCCTCTATTCAATGCCGTAAATGTGCCCTTTCTACCCCCTGTCACATGTCAAATCTTAAAAGTAGGCAAGTATGACATTAATATAATAGTGCAGCAATAAAAAGTAAAGGTATTGGCCTGTTAGGCACATACACAAAACAATTACACCCAAATTCATAGACTAACATAGCATTCACTTATATACATGCAAGTGCAGTACAGTAAGGACATGCACATGTAACAGCAGCAGGACCTCTGAAAATGAATCCTGATTAGACTTTAACTGTCTCAAAGTGCTGGTGTAAAGATATGTTCAGCTTCTGCTGCCATTACTGCTGCTGATAATGATGAAAGCATCAGCATTTATCTTTACACTTTTAGAATATATATATATATATATATATATATTAAATGGCACCCCATTCCCAATTAATAACCAGCACAGGTGCCATACCATAACACATAGGGAAAAAATCCAAAGGAATCTTCATCATTGTTGTAATACAATTGAAAATAAAATACATGCTGAATATTTCTCCTTTTGGAGTTGCAACGCTAAATGAAACTGTGCTCAAATCACTTGGAGGCTCATTATTTGCTCAGCCAATCAGAAGCAGCAAGGTTGGAAATACCGCTCTAATTGACTGCATGGGTACTGGCCATTTATTTTGGGGGAAGGGGAGGTAAACAATTTAAAAAGAAAGTTGTTTTATTTATTTTTTAAAACAGTAAGCATACGCTAGTCATCTTTGCTGCAGGCGCATCTATATTCTGGATTTTAAGTTGCTTATATCTTAAAATAACAAAAACGTGCATCCGATACTGCTCATATGAATTTTTGCTTCTATACTTAGGCTACATTTTAAGGTGCTACTCTAAATCAGGTCTTATGAGTATATTTCTTATTACAGCAGTATTGGTGATTTTATGTTAAAATATTTATAACTGATTCACTTATGTGTAATATTAATGAAAATGTTTTTGAGCATGGAGTCCTTTTTCATACTATTATTCAGTATGGTTGGAGTTGGGGGTGGTGCAGTGTGAAACAGTGCATTGCTGGGTTCCTATTGTTAAGCCCCTGGGTTGGGGAATAATGATGAGTTGTGTGGTATCATGTTCTGTCCACAGCTTGGGGCAAAAATATAGATTTCTTGCACTGTTGTGTTAGGACTTATGCACTGGCCCCCACAAAACTTACTGGCCCCTTTGACACATGACACTCGTGTGTCTATACACATGCGTATATAGACACATCATGTATATCACATATATATATATATATATATATATATATGTTGGGTGTGACTTTATGATTTTGCTATTGGGCACTAGTACAATTATGCTATGTGACCCAGACATTGTAGTTACACCTCTGGCACTGACATTCCTTTACTGTCATGAATTATTTAAGACAGAAATATCAAATGAGCAATATTTTAAGAGAAAAAGTAAAAGTTCAAATGGGTGGTTATTCCAAATGTACAAGTTTCACATTTGCATATATGTGCATCAGACCAAATATAAGCAAATTGCTGTGTATACCAGCTGAGCATTGAAGCTACAAACATGTGAAACTGGAGTAAGCTCTAATGTGAAATAGGTGCATCTGAACAAAATTAAACATGCTAAACATCTGCATATTCCAGGTAGTAAATGACCTCTAATGTGTCCCAAGATGAGATGTAACATTCATAGGACTAATCAAAGTTTGTTGTTCAACATCCAAATGAAGATGCAATAAATATATATAACAATTGACAGTGATCCTATTGGTGTGCAGTTCTTAACTTTAGAGAGAGATGTAAATTCCACTTTGATGGTTTCTCAGAGATTGTACCAACTGGGAGCATGTTGGTGATGTCAATATTCCCTCATACTATGAACCTTCTCACATATGCTGCTCTAACATGTGCTCCAATATGGCAGGTCTGTGTGTTTATTGTTTAAGTGAATTAACAGATGAATAATGGAGAAAATTGCTGGTGTTTCTTTGTTATTTGTAGAGCTGCAGAGATTGAACAAGCAGGGCAGATGTTACAGGAAATATTTCAAAGAGCATATCAACGAATACATGTCAAACATTCCCCATCTTCCCCAGCTTGTTTCATGCAGGACTGTCGTGGAAGCAAGCAGTGTAACGTTCAAATAATGCTTATGGCCCTTTAATGAGAGGACATGGCAAAATGGGCAAACAAAGCAGCAGTAAGTTATTCTCTATTTAATGCAATGCAGCTCAGCATAGTGCAGAGAAGAGTTTAGAGGAAAGAAGCTTTTCTGTGAGCACAACTCAGACATGCATGAGCAGATCCTGTGAAACCTTAGTGTGCATTTTATATCCTGAGGGTGCTTGCACTGGAACTATATACTCATTAGGCAACTTAGACTTGGATCCATTAGACAACCTAGACTCAGACCCATTAGGCACTCTGGACTCAGATTACCCTAACACGTTTTTATGTTTTGTTTTTTTCATGGAAGGAGCCAGGGGGCCCAAACCAGTATGTTGCCTAACGCCCAATGAGGTCTTAACCCATATCTGTGTACATTTAATGGACAGCACATGGATATGTAAAAAGTACCAGGGACTGACTGGCAAATTTCAGCCTGGGGGGGGGCGATATACGGCTCAGCAACCTATTAGGAACATTTTAAAGGAAAAAAAAATGCAGGTAGCCCAGTGACCCAGCCCAAAGTAGCCCACTATGGGACCAGCTCAGGGAAAATATGCCCCCGAGCCCAGCCAGACCCTGCAAAGCATGTGCTCCAATAAAAGAGCAAATAAAATGCTGCTTGGACACCTGTGATATGCACTTAATTACCTATTGCTGTTGACATCTTCTTCTCTGACATTAAATCTGACATCACCACAGTTGGTGCTTTTCAGGAAACTGAAGACGGTTCAGTTTTCCTGGCCGCTATGGCTCATGCAAACTCACCTATTACATTTTAGTCATTTTCAGTCTCTGCTCTCCTGAATAACCTGATATGTATAGCATATCATATGATCAGATATATAGTAATATAATTGGCTGAAGTCCATCATTCTTCAAGCTAAACCAAAAAAAAAAAAAATCCCATTAATAAAATCCACATTTCCGAGCTGCAAATGACAAATACAATATTTAGTTGAATGAGTTTATTGCTTCCAGCTGTGTTAAATAAAAAACTAGTCCTTGTCTATGGAAAAGGTGTGCGTCCCAGTGGTATATCTAGTTACAGGAATTGAACTGTGTTCTTGAAATCAAAGCACTTGCCTACTATGTCCCCTGTTGTCTTAGTTGCTTTGTGAGCTTTTAATTACCCTGTGTAATTTCACAGTCTGGTTTTCTGCTCACTTAAAAAAAAAACTGGGACAGTAAGAAGGTTGCATTCTAAAACATATTCATGGAAAGATTGTCAGCCACCCACAAAGGGTCTGTTCTTTGTTCTTCTGAGAATTGTCATAACCCAGGCTTATGAACCAGAACTTTACTACACAAGGAAATTGCATTACCTATTGGACATCTGCTATTGCCTGTATGAAAAAACAATTACTAAATCCTATTCTGTCTATATTGCGACAGTTGATATTTCCATAAGCTGATTGAACACATTGCTGCAAAACTTGAAAACCGTCAAAGCGCACAGAGTGATTAAAATAGCATTAGCCCAAGGAACAGTTTGGGCTAATGTTATACACTTTGTTTTGTAGACCAGCATAAAAGCTGTATTAAGTTAACATATATCCTTTTGGCATGGATGAGTTTTCAAAGGTGATGGTTAACTTAAAAAATCCACATTAGCTGGTCCTATGTATGATTGTACGTCTAAGCTAAATATACCCAGTCAGATCACATGTGCCAGCTTTAATAAGAATGCCTAGCCCTGTTTTGAAATCCCTTGACCTCACAAAAGAATCCAGATCTGTGGTTTATTCAATTTACTAAAATAGTATGAAAAATAAACAGAGAGATTGGTTTAAAACACAAGTCGTGGAGCATTCTGGGGAAGAGCCATGCTGTTACCCTGAGCATTCCAGCCACGTTACAGTCTCAAGAAGAAAGACATCCGATCAGGCTAGGTTCTGATTGTCTTTTCAGACATCGGTCTTGATGTGGTTTGAGATTGGAGCTGCTTTGGAAAGCAACTTGACATTTTATAGCTGAGATATTTCATCCACTTCTTTTTACTTTCAAGAGCAAAGTATTTATACCACAGGCCATTGCCAAATGAATGAAATTGGAACCTGAGTGGGTGTTATGAAATACAGGTAGCACAGACCGATGTGCGTGACAACCTCCTGTGTTATTCAAATCTTTGCTAACAATACCCTTTGAAGGTAACATAGCTGAACCCAAAATATTGCATTATTATTTCCAACATTTTGAAAATAGAAAAATGTTTCTTGTAAGGGTCTGAATGAGACTTGCAAAACAGTATGCTTTAATTCAGCAGTATTTTAACAAAGCAAAAGGTTTTCTGTTTATAAATGGAAATCTATATAAAAAGAAGCTCTATTGAAGATGATGACAGGTTAAATGAACAACTAAAATGCTCTGTTCTAATGTATTTAAATTTGAGAGTGTTAGTTTTGAGCGCTTTGGACATTTGTTTAAAATTGTTTCACAAACTGAGCAACTAAAGCACTAGTGTCATATCTTGTCTTTAATATGGAGCAGTTACGTGCTATGCTTTAAATGTGGAGTGAAATACGCCTGTCTGACATCACCCTAAAACTTATATTTTAAAGCGAAAAATACTGTAAGTAATAAAAATATCAAGAAAATAACTATTTTTTTACTTTAAATTATCAAGCATGCCTTACCATTTTTCTTTAATATATCAACAACATTATATATATATTATATTATATTATATTATATTATATTATATTATATTATATATAACAACATCATTTCTGTGGTGCAGACAGGTAAATTGGTGGTTTTTATTATGGGCAGGTGTAGAGTAAATATGCCTAAATGTTTATGTGCAACTTCACTAGCACATACTTATGTGGATATTTACAACATGCATACATTTGTCTGTTACCATGTTCCTTCATTCAATATTGACTTATAAAGCCTAAACAATAAAAATACATGCTAAGAATTGCAATTAGAATGCAAAAAGGGAGATTATTGCTGAATTGGACAATACTGAAAATTAGGGACATTTCCAGGGACAAATCTTTAAACTCTGGTACTGTCCGTGTAACTTAGGAACAATTGGTGCCTGGTCACATCCTCTAACCAGAGAGGGTGATTGCATACACAGTAGTGTTGTCACAAGCAGCCCTGCCTAGGATATGGCTAGAATTTGTGAACCGCAGAAAGAAATGGGGAGGCACCCTTACCTTTCACATGTGCATGCTCCAGTAAATCAGCCCTTTTACACATTTTGTAAGCAATTACAGCACAGCGAGCTAAATTTTTCCTAAAAAGTATATAAAAAATACCACATGTGTGTGCTTTGTAGAAGGCATGATATGGTTATAAGGGACAAAAAGAAAGATTTATATTTCAGTTGTAGAGGCTTTTTTTTTTATCACTTTAAGATATATTGCACAAATCCGTAAGTTGGAGTATGCCACTTTGATTGGTGGGAAAAAATTCTCCTCAGGACAGGGCATCAGCATTATTATGCAGAGCCCCAGGCCTATGTTCCTCTATAAAGCTTTTAGGTTGTAACGCCAGGTACCAGTATGTGACCCTGGCATTCAACTCCTTATTGGTGTGCATCCATTGGAATGGAGCGTGATCGGGAACCAACGTGAACTGCAGGGCCCGATCAAGGGTACCAGCCGCCCTAGGCTATTACCGCCGCAGCGCCCCCCCCCCCCTCCACTCCCTCCCCCGCTGCTAGCTGCCTGTCAGGACGGCCATGGGCGCTTCTTACTGTGGTCACGTGAGATGCGGAAGTCCTGATCTCACGTGACCACAGTAAAAAGCTCCCGCGGCCGTCCTGACAGGCAGCTAGCAGCGATCGCTGCCAGACTGCCTGTCATGTAGTAGTGACAGTCGGGCCGCCCCCTTTACACCAGGGGTGATCCCGATGATGCAGACCCGGCGCTGCCTAAATTAAAAAAAAAAAGGCAGTGAAAAAAAATTAATCTCCGTGACGCTGCGCCCCCCAGGCTCCAGCGCCCCAGGCTGCAGCCTGGTCAGCCTTTTGGCTGATCAGGCCCTGGTGAACTGTCTACCAAGTGGATTGAACGCTGCCCACTTAGTGGCTAAACACTCCTGTTCTACTGTAGTGTACGGCTGAGGAAAAGAACCTGTCTCTCTCTTCAGCCTTCACTCTGGAACAATACTGCCTCCAGACCTGTCCTGGTAGCATCTGTCTTAAGAAAGAACCTCTCCCTAAAATTAGGTGCTTGTTGCAGTGGTGCCGTGCACAAAGCTTCTTTCAAATCTTCTCAGTCAACCTCCAAACACTCAGAATTAACTCATCTGGGTTTTCCTTTTTAAGAAACTCTGTCAATGAGGTGGCTTGGGTAATGAAATTTTGGATAAACCGTTTGTAGTACCCGACCAATGCCAGGAAAGTTTGTAGTTAAGACTTTCTTTCTGGTTTAGGTGAGTTCCTCACAGCCTCTACCTTTTCCACCTGAGGTTTTACTTTCCCCCTGCTGACCACATAACAGAGATATTTAGCCTCTGCCATGGCTAGCGCACACTTAAAGGGTATCACCATAAGGCAGTGACGGCTTAATGACTTCAAAACTGCCTTCACCTTGGGAGGATGTCCTGACTGTAAGCAACTAAGTCATCAAGGCAAGTCTTAGTGTATTCCCGATGAGGCTTTAGCAATTTGTCCATCGCTTGCTGGAACGTGGCTGGTGCTACATGCAGGCCAAATGTTCAATTATCTTGGTGTGCCCTGGAATAGCCGGAAAAAACCGCCCTAATTCTGATCTACCATTTCTAATGCTTGTCATTTCTCAGTCGGTGTCAGGGAAAGCTCCACGGGGATTACGCAGTCCCTTGGTTTTTATCGTCCCCTACATTAAGGTTGGGGATTCCCCTACCAAGGGCTTTAACAAGTTAGCGCAATAGACTTGCTCTTTTCATCATCTACCGAGTTGCTGTACCCAGAAATGTATTTGTCCTATGGGCTTTATTACCTCATAAGTGCCTTGCCAATGTATTCATAATTTGCTCTCTTGAGTTGGTACCAGGACAAGCACCTTGTCACCTTTAATAAAGATGCATAAGGTGCCTTTTTTTGCCAACCCTGTGCTTCCGTTAGATGTTACTTTACCAACGGACCGATCTGTTGTAGTCGGTCGTATAATTGGGCCACAAACTGTATTAAGTTTGGCTCCTTGGGTCCCTGCTGTTCCCACCTTCTTTGAGTGTATGCAGAACTCTGCGGGCTTGTCTCCCAAACAGAAGCTCAAAGGTACTGAACCCTGTTGATGTCTGGAGCACCTCCCTTATGGAAAACATGAGATAGGGTAACAGGGTGTCCCAATCTCTCTTATCCTGATCCAAGGCTAACCTAATCATTTGCTTAAGGGATCTATTAAACCACTCAATCAACCCATCATTTTGCAGATGATAAACCAAGGTCTGCAGTCTTTTAATCCCTAGCAATTTATACAACTCCTTTAATAATCCTAACATGAAGGGAGTACCCTGATCTGTCCTTTCAGATACCAAGTCAAGTGTACATAAAGAGTAACTCTTTTGCAATCGTGCTTGATTTAATATTCCATAGTGGAACTTCCTCAGGGTATTGTGTAGCATAATCAAGAACTAAAAATACATATTAATGCCTTCGGACAGACTTCTCCAAGGGACCTTCTAAGTCCATGGCAATTCGCACTAATCGAACTAGAATTATAGGAAAAGGTACCGGGGAGCTCGAGTGTCTGGTTTAATGATAGTCCACTGGCATACTGGGCAGGCTTGACACTATCTCTTGACTGCCATGCGCATTCACTGCTTAAGGTAAAACCTTAAGAGCACCCAGTTTAGAGTCTTATCCTCTTCTAAATGCCCCCCCCTCCTCAAAAGATGTGTATGGGCTGTTGTTAATACCAAAGGGACGTATACCTGTGGCACCAAGAGTTGATGAACTCTTGTACCACTGCTTGACTATATTGCAGTTCCCCTTTAATTATATAATAAGGTTCTCCCCTGGCCGGTCTCTTTCCAGGCTCCAGGTATTGCGGCTTCCCATCTCTATCTCCAGTTCTGGGATAGGAAAGACAGGATCGAGTGGGGTCAGATGTCCAGTCAGTGACTAAGCTGTCAGCAGGTTCTAACTGATCCAGTCGATTATAATTTCCAGGGGAAATAACAGGGGAAAGTTTCAACCCTTTAATAAGGGATTATGGCAACATTGGGGCTATTGCTGCTACCTCTTGCACTGTTCATCCCTTCACAGTAATAGGAAGACAGACACAGTCATATTCCTAGACAGACACGGTCATATTCCTTGGTGACCACGTGAATGCATAGGACTTTCACTGACGGTAGCCAGGTTGGCAGGCCTTCTGAAACCACAGTGCTGGATACCAAGGTGATTTTACTACCTGAGTCCGCCAACGCTAGCACTGCCTTTTGCTGTATCAAGACGGTCACCTGGAACAGCAGTGGGCTCCCCGTGGACAAGGACATGGTAAAACAAGCAGAAAACTTGGGGGCTAGGCGAACCACCGAACAATCAGTCAGTTCTAGACGATTTGGACAATGCCTCTCGACTGTCCGGCCCATATTTTCAACAACACAATACTAGTCAATAGCTGTTGCATGCTCCTCAGACGACTGTAGAAGCCATCGATGTAAATTCCAACTTAGGTCCAAATGTTGATAGTCAGGATTTCTAACATTCTGACCGATGTATTTCTGTCGGGCTCCAACCAACTCTTTGTTAAGTTGGTTGGAGCCCGGAGGGCTCTTACTGTAATGATGATGAAAGCTGGGTATTATCTTAATGGTAAGGGAAATAGGTTTATTTATTGAATGTGAATGCTTTTAATTTTAATTTTGGGACTGGTTTCTGGGAGGCCTAATTATTAAACATAGGTGCTACTGATTTCTGAGCTGTTTTGAGGGAAGGAACCTGGTTCACTCACTGCTAGACTTTCCATATTTTATGGACCTATCACTTATTTTTCAAACCGGGCCATAACAGTCCATTATCCAGAAAAACAGCAACGGATCTTAAGACACCAGTAGCTGCAGTTATATCAATCTGCAAGTACAAGAGAGAGAGAGAGAGAGAGAGAGCTGTACAGTCTGCCAACTGCCCTGACTCTGTGAGTGTGCAGCTCAGTCAGGACTGTAATGATAGTTGGGATGTACCGTATTTCCCCATGTATAAGGCGCTCCCATGTATAAGACGCACCTTAATTTTGGCCCTGAAATGTAAAAAAAAAAAATTACGGTAGCTGTCAAAAAGGGCAGGAAGAGTGTAATGGCCGGCTGCTCTGTTTGTGATCAGAGCAGCCATGCAGCACACTCTCCCTGCAATTGCCCCCCACCCCGCTGCTACTGTGCCTCTGTCCCCCTCCTCCTGGATTCCCGCTGCCACTCTCTGCATGTCCCCCTCCTCCTGGATCCCCCCCGCTGCCACTGTAATGCTGTCCCGCTCCCCCTCGATCCCCCCCCCCGCTGCCCCTGTAACGCTGCCCCCCCCTGCATCCCCGCTACCCCTGTATAAGACGCACCCAGGTTTTAGACCCAAAATTTTTGGGAAAAAGATGCGTCTTATACATGGGGAAATACGGTATGTCCTGCATGCACTACAGTTAGATACAAGCAACTTGCAGTACAGTCTGAACAAAGACATACCTCCAAACTATTCTTGCAATAGGAACAAAAAAAATCACACAAAATACATCTTCTGATTATCACTGACTACACATGAGCTGCTATTCTTTATGATCACCTATTGGTGAGACCACTGGTCCTGGCACTCATGCAGAACAACAAGATTGGTCTTTCTGCATCCATCTTTCATCTTCTCAATGTCCAAACTAGATCCTGCATAGATAGGGTGCATGAGTTGTCAATTTCCGCTGCCTCTGCAAGAATGCCTTTGTAGGCAAGATTTTCATGGCAGTCCTGTGTATCATGCTTTGAACTTGGGAAATATTTTGAATCTCTTGTTTGTTTTAAAAAAACAAACCAAAAGATTCTGATATTTCTAAATTTGTTCATAAATATTACTCAAGACCACTACACAGAGGCACCTGGCAGCTCTAATACAATTCTTTTTCTATCTCTTGTTTTCTGTACAGGATAAAAAGCTATTTTCCACAAGTCTGTCAGTAATCAAAAGTGTTTATTCAAACTCGTTTTCACTTTGAAAAAGTCTTGCAATCACTTTTTCCATGTTTCCGATAACATGTGAGCCTGGAAAAAAAGCTTTTTGACGTTTCTTTTTTTTACTTTTTTTTATATGAAACACTTCTAAATCCAAGCATTGGGATGTGCAGCTGGCATATATTAAAGATTTGTAATGGCGAAAACATTACACTAATAATGAAAATAATATTATGATATATTTAGGATTCAAGCAGTATTGCTTCCTAATCATTTGTTGTTTTTACCTGTTGCATTTATATATTGCACTGATACTTGGTTATTTTGATGGAGCTTAAACATTTGCAAAAATACATAGCCATTTACATTACGGAACTTCCCCTATTATAAGCTGGTTATAGAGTCATTTTTAAAACTTACTTGACTTTGCACCGCACCAAATACACAGGAAGAGCCCTGGAATAGACTCCATCATGCTTTTGGTTCTGATGAGCTTGTGGATAGTTTTTGGTTTCCACAATATTTGACTTCCTCCAGTTGGTGTTCCCTCAAGACCTGCCCACATCCAGGTAAAACCAGGGAGCACACCAGTTATTAGATAAGGAGCTGCTCCACTTGGCACACTTGAGCCCTCTCCAAAGGGGCAGACTTCTCCAAGAGACCCACTAAGTTCATGGCAGATTCCAGAAGAGAGTATGTTGAACTTTAAGTTCCTGGGTGGTCTATGTGTGGATCTATAGTCTATATATGGAGCAGGGGAGCCAATATAAAGGAGCTTTTGTTATAGGCATCTATAACAGGTTTTTATGTATAATTATAATTTGATTTTATGTATGTGGATTTTTTATGTTGATGTGTATTGAAATTAGTTTTTATCTTACCAATCCCTTATTTTTATTTGATAGAACAAATGTCAGCAACATATATTTGTAGCCATTTTCTACAGTGCTACTCTTCTGTGTAACTGGATTCCTTAAAGTTCATTTTGAGCACTCCCTGCTTGGTCTCCTCTAGCTCATCTCTCATGTCCCAGTTGCACAGTTGGTGGTAATTCAGGGACTGTAGTCTTTGCAGCCTTCTGAAGTTCTTCATCCTCATACATGCCTGTTGTCTTTTTCCTGAAAGAAACTGCAAAATGTGACCTTACCATATTCCCACCACTCTGTGCAATTTGCATAAAGTTATATCTCCATTCTCTTCTTAACCTACCACTCTCTGGGGAGATAGTTCTGTTTATTAAATGGGATGTTATTAATTAAAATACTGTCAGGGCTGCTGGTGGCAGGGGAATATGTTGGTCTATGAAATGGTAATGCTATTAATTAAATGTTAGGGCTTGTGGGGGAGAAATAGATCTACATAATAAATGGTAATGCTATTAATTTAATGTTGGGGCTGGTTGGAGGGAAGGAGGCTTATTTATTAAATGTAACACTATTAACTTAATGTCGGGCTAGTTAGATGGGAGACCTATTTATTAAACATGGGTGCTATTAGTAGGCATGTTTGTCAAATGTGAATGCTACCAATTAAATCTTGGGGCTGATTGAGTGGAAGAAGGCCTGTTTATTAAACAAAAAAGGCTACTGACTTAATGGACAGCTGCTTTGGGTGTGGGAGTCCTAGATCATTCACTCTACTGCTCAGCTTTCCAGGAGGTGAATAATAACTATTTATTTTCCAAACGAGACCCCAACACTCCAGAATCCAGCAAAGCAGCAACTGGACTTAAGACACCAGCAGCAGCACCATGTAGTCAAAGCTACAGGAACAGGTAGGAGAGTGCAACACAGAGTTTGAGAATGATCTTACACTTGTAGAGGTCTAGGCACAAAGGGAGAGGGGGGGGGGACAGGGGCACCAGCATTCTCTCTTGCCCAGGGCACTGAAATATCTAGTTGCGGCTCTGTTTTCAAGTGTAGGTTTTATTATGAAAACCTATGTGCATAATTCTGCTTTTTTGCTGTTTAGAAAATGTGGTTTGATGCCAATACAAGAAACACAACGTATTTCTTGGTGGTGTTTAGAAAAACAATGCACACATTTGCTTTCAATTCACTTTCTTGCAATTTCAATAAAAAAACACTTTTTAAAAAAAAATTGGGTAGGGTAGATTTTCTTTATCAAGTGATCTAAGGAAACTAATGATATTTTCTAAAAATGCAAAGTCTTCTGAAAAAATAAAATATACAAGGTGAGTACTGCATAAGCAAATTACTTATGTTGATGTTGAAATGTGACCACCCCAAAAGTGCCTTAGCACAAGGTTGAGTAAAGCCGCATCAGCAAAAGAATGAATTGTTCAACATCTTAATGCGGATGCCGATTTAAAAAAATATTCTTCGCTCTGCTATTTCCTCAGATTCCCTTAATAAATCAATAACTGGAAGATTACTAATTTACCTTAACATAGTTAAACATACATTGTTACACAGTTATGCAACACTATTTAATGTTCAGTTCTCCTAAGAGTCACTCATCATATTAATGATGACAGTACAATAGTACAGGTATTAATGCATGAACCCTTTAATAAATTACCTGTTCTTAAAATGATCTATTAACAGTATTACTTGTCATCCACTAATGTCAGTTTGTACTGAAGTAAGTTTCATAAAAAATATATTGCAAGAACTGTTTATCTACTATTTATATATGAAGTGATATCTTCACAATTTTACTTAGCTCTTTATATAATATGCCAAGAGAGGAAAGATGAAAGCACTTAAACAACGTACATATGTGCTTTTCTTTAACTTTACACTTACCAGTAAGGGCTAAATTATCCCTGTGGAAGGCCGACCAATAAGGTTAAAGTGGGAGTGCCATGGCATTTGAAGCGCTATGGAATATGTTCGCACTATATAAATAAATGATGATGATATAAGTCCCCAGGGAAGGGTAGTCTGCTCAAGTCGGCTTCACAAGTTCTCCAGAAACCCAACCCCTCCGCGAAGAACGGGGACTAAAGAGTGCCCCTACATAGTGGCACTGTACTGTACAGCAGCTGCGGCGCTGTCAAAGAAGCATCCGAGGCGGTGCTGTACAGCACCGCGGCGGACGCTTCTTTGACAGCGCCGCAGGTGCTGTACAGTACAGTGCCGCTGAAATGGAACTACTGCGCTCTCTCTCTCTATATATTTTTTTTTCGGCGGGGAAACCCCCTCTTAAAAATCCTGCGTGCGCCCCTGGGTGTGGACACTTGTCGCCAGATTTAACGCCGGCCAATTATTTAGGGAGTAGCCCCAGGTGTGTTAAGTGGATTCAAGGCCAGTTTGCCATACACACTTGGTTCAGTTTACCAGTTCGTTAGCTGTCCAGCAGTGCACTTTCTCCGCCACCAAGTTCCTTATATATGATAAACTGTGACCTATTTTTTGCCACGTATATAGTCTCCGTGTCTTTATTATAGTTAAGTTAAGTACGGTAATACAAGGTATAGGAAAGGTAACAATAAAGGCATCCAGGTTTTGTTGTTTAAGCCTTTTCTGAGGTCCCTTGAGAAAAGTATACAATATATATAAAGACCTGGACAGAAGTTTAGTTAGTAAAAGAAAAACCTTGGCTAGCATCTTGGTGCACTGACACTTTCCCTGCAGAAGATATTGGTTGAAGCATTTCCCCTGTTACTGGATTATATCCTCATGAAGTCATGGTCGTTCTTCAGGTTTTCTGTATAGTATAGTACTACAGTGGCTGCCCTCTGTCACTGAATGGGAAGTCATCCTTCTGATATCATTCTATTGTCAGTCAGGAATTTCTTTTTCCATCAGTTTCTGCCTTAAATTATTGTCTAACTTATTTTATACAGATTAAATATGTCCTTTGTTCCCTTGTCTTCTGCTTTTCCTGTAAACACTTACTTGATCTCTTACTTTCTCTTAATTTTCTCTTCTTCTATTCTGTCTCTATACAGATCTTTCCCCTGCCTCTTACTCCATTCCTTTCTCTCTCTCTTGAAAATGCTCTTTCTCCCTAAATTGCCAATTAACAGGCCTGCCAGCATTAGCCTTGTTTTGATTGGCTCAGTAGGTTGGGGGTGTCCTATGTTCAACTCTGCAGTGTCAAATTATACAGTATAATACTCTAATAACTCTCCACACACAAATCAGGGGCACTACAAATCTATTTTCATAAAGTGCTTGTAAAGCTGATGATGAGGATGAACAGTCATGTAACTAGATGTAGCTCCCATTAAACAAAAACAGAACATAAGTGTAAAAAAAATGCCTGCCCTAACTGCATTTGGGAAACACACAACTGTATTGCAGAAACACAGTCATTATACTGTGAGGTCAATAATACATTGCCATCCAGTATTTGAAACTGATAATTAAATACCAGACAATATCAAATACAATCACCCACAACCTTTTAAACAAGCATATAAAAAACACTTTCAATTCAAGAAATGCAAGCCACATATTACATAGAAGACCATGCACTGTTGCACGCAACAAAAAGAGTGATATGGATAACATATTAATGGCAAAGTGGTATGTGCACAAAGAGGGGGGGGATTCAATTAACCGCAAAGTGTCTCCGGAACGTTCGTGAGACACTTTGTTGCAGAGATTTGAGATTTGACAGAAATCCCATACAGGTGCGAGGGAAAATGAGCAGAGAGTTCTATCGTAATTGCCGGAAATGTGTGCAGCACGATGTCAGCGCACCACATAGCTGGCAATTAAATCAGATGAGGGCGTCAGGGAACAAGGCTTAAAATGTCGGACCTGATCCACTATATGGAAATGCATCATACTCTTCCTTGAAAGAAAAAAGCAATCTGCAATCAAAGTCTAACAATAAAAGTGTATATGTGTCAGACTACCTAAAAATGTACATATTTCAGACTAGCTATAATCAGGCTAACACTGAAAGAGCTGTCACCTGTCAGACACAATTTGTCACAGCATTTGTGGCCATTGAAGCGTCCACTTTTGTTGCAGACAATACTTACAACATGACGTGAATTAGTTCATTGTCAGACTTGCAAGGAAGTGAACCACTCTCTGCAGAAACTATTGTTGTCCTAACTGGGATGACCCATCAGGTTTGGAAAGCTAACAGTGCCAGAGCCTCAAAGCTCACAGCCGCAGGTGGCAGAACAGCATATGCAGTGCCAGTGGTACTTCTAGGGTGTGTTAGCAAAAGGTAGGGGAGCATCTGGCTAAATTCTAAAAAAGCAAAACAAAATAAAACATACAAGTGTAAAATAATTTATGGCAATCAACTAAATAGATTTAAACTAATGTCTAAAGAAAAACTACCAAATTAAACTACTAAATTAATTACTAAACTTACTAAGATTAAACTTAAAGCTGCTTTACTGGATAAGATGAAAAAATTCACCCTATCCACCTCTCTCCTCACTAAAGTCCTGGTGGCTGGTCCATTCTACCATTTTTTCTGGAGCTCCTTCATTCATCTTACCATCCCAAGCAGAAAGCCACGGTGTAGCACTGTGGGTGCGTGGACCAAACATAAGCCACAATCATCAATGTTCTAACATCTCCAGTCCCAAAAGAGGGTACTCTGACTTCCCCAGTATTGTTAGAGGACATTTGTTAGGATACATATGTTTTCCATAATGAACAGCCATCTGCCACTCCAGCTTATGTACTTTATGAGACAAGTTCCTCAACAACCTATATCAGGTCAACTTCTTACAATATGACTGCAGGGCCAATCACATCAGTTTAGCTGGTACTGCCTAACAAAGAGATCCTCAAAAGTTATGCTCTACAGCAGAAAGAGTTTCTACATGGAATGTGTAGCAATTTGAATTTGACCAAATGGATTTGTATCATACAATGAAAGTTAATCAATTGCTGTGAAGATGAGTCTGTTTAGTTGAGTGTTTGAGAAAATGGTTTTAGCCAGACACCCCCTATCCCACCCCAACATTACATTAATAACATTCCCATTTAAAAAATGCAAATTTTACAACAAGCCCCAACATTAAACTAATAGCTTACAAATTTCCCACACAGTTAATAGAGACTATTATTGCTAATAAAGACATCACCACCTTTTGCATTATTTTTTATAATTATATGTAATTACTTATTATGTCTTATAGTTATAATGTAGCATATGTTTATGTACCAGAGAGAAAAAAACCTTTCCTCCAACCCCCAGCCCCCAGCCCCCCTGAATCCCCCCTTGTTCTCTCCAGCTCTTTCTCCTGTTCTCTCCAGCCCCCTATCCCCCCATTTTCTCTCTAGCAACCATTCTAACCTCCCCTTGACTCTAGCCATATCTACCCTGTTTTCTCAAGCCATACTTACCCTCTGTTTTGTCTAGCCTACTCTCCCCATTTTCTCCAGCTCCCAATCCCATTTTCTCCTACCATGTCTCCCACCTGTTCTCTCCAGAAACCTTCCTCCCTCTATTTTCTTCAGCCATATCTACCCCATTTTCTCCAGCCTTATCTACTCCCTGTTTTCCCCAGCCCCCTGTTTTCTCTAATTACCTTTTCTTCATTTTGCTTCTTGACTGCTTCTCATTTATTATTTATTTTCTTTCTGACTTCTCACCTCCTCTTGGCTCCTCCACTAACAGCGCTGTGATGTCATGAGGCTGTAGGAAGCTGTGCACCCTTTTGTTAGTTTCTTTTGTTAGTATCGCATTCATAAGCACCTCAGATCAGAAGTATGGGCACATAGCAGGAAGGCATTGTGCCACCATTGGCTTGTGTCCTGGGCGGTCTCACCACCCACACCATCCTCATTATGTACCTGCTTTTAAATGATAATGTATTTATTTGGTAGTTTGCAATTCCTTGAAAGAAATGCATAACGTGTAAGAATAATATGGGTAGCCAAATAAGGTATACTAATATGAAAATAAGACAACCTACAGCACCTTATGAGGGTACCCCCGAGTTTATTGTATCCAGGAGGGGTGTCGAAGTCAGCAAATTGGATAAAGTCATTTCAATTAAAGTCTAGCAAACTTGGTTGTCTTTGTCTGAAAAGATGCGCACGGTATGCTACGGCGTACAAGGGCACGCTACGGCGTGAAAGGGTGTACGCATCCACTACACGTGGCAGCAACAGTAATTGGTCTTTTACCATACATTCGCACAAACACGCATACTTATAAAATAGTACACATTAATGGTAGTTGCAACACATAGTCAGTTATGTCGAAATATAGTAGTATTTATATGTTATATTAGAGTTACATGCATATTAGTGAAATACACGGAACAGGTTGAAGGAATCACATCATGAGTGGTATTATAATGAACCTCGTTACATATCCTACTGTTTGGTTCACTCTGCGAGGGAATCGCAGAGTGCATACACAAGTTATGATTGATAGGGAATTATGAACTACTTAAGACTAAGGAATCTTGGCGGTAAGAGCCGAGCATACCCCCTGGAGAGGTGACCCCCTCCTTTGGATTCCTTAGGATGAACTAGCCAATGATTGACAACCCCTTGGACCTTCCTGAGACCTGGACCAATAGATGCAAGCTATACCATCTTCATTGTATTACTGTATTTGATTGTGTATATAAGCAGCAGCTTGTGATCCAGTGTGCAGACATCTTGTCCCCAGACTTCAGGATTGAATGACTGCACTGGATCCAGAGCGCCTGCGATAAGTAACGGCTGTATTTATTATTACTTCGCTTGAGCATATTTATTCTACTATTTGCGAATAAATCTTTGTGCTTTGGAAACACAACTCGAGGTTCGACAATCGTTATTGGTTAGCGACAATACGCACATAACAGGGGGAATATCTAGGCATTATAACACTCCCACTCATCTTGTCACCAGACAATAATTACTATGGGTGCATCATTCGAAAGTAGTTTAGGGTGTCCTTGCCTGGTGATCACACATTATCATAAGACAATAACTTCTAAAGAGCCATGTCATTTGAAAAAGCAGACTCCACTCTTTTAAGTGAGGGTGACCCTGAGATAGATGCCAGGACGGGGCTAATTGAAGAGGGGCCCAGGTATAAATGAAAATCTTATCTATGTTATTCATCCTGAAGTGACTATAGGGTCTAGTTTTAATAGAGTTGCTTTCGAGTAAGATAGAAAATTGGGCTACTGAACGCCTCCATCAAGGGCATAAGTACTATAGGGGCAGGAGGTGCAGTTGCTATGGGACCCTCGACCCTATGTCTACATGCAAGATTTGAAGGAGGTCAGTATATCATCACCATCAGCAATTTATATAGCGCCAACTAATTCTGCAGCGCTGTACAGAGACCTCACTCACATCAGTTCCTGCCCCATTGGAGCTTACAGTGTAAGCTACCTAACATACACACATACACACACAGACAGAGAGACTCTCAGGTTCTGTCACTTACCTCTTTGCTGCCTTTCCAAGTTGTCCCTGTGGTCCTCAGGCTCTGCTGGTTTCAGACCCGTCAGTAAGATGCTATCCAGTCTGTCTCCACTCCAGAAATCCCTCCAGAATCAGTATAGGCGTGGCCATCTTGGATTCAGTCACAAGATTCCTCTCAGCCAATCAGGTGATAAAGGCCTCCATTTCAGATTCTCTCCAAAATCAGTCCATGGGAGCTGCCATCTTGGATATAGTGACTTGATCCATCTCAGCAACTCAGAGTGCTGCTTTTGCCCAGCTGACTGCAGTTTCCAATCAAGAATCAACAACAACTATAAAAGGACTTCCTGGAGTCCTTACCTGTTGCCAGTGCAACATTGTATTTCAGATGCCAACCTAGTTCCCAGCAGTTTGTAGGCTTGCTATCTATCTTGCTACGGTCTTGCTATTAATCCAGCTCTGACAGTGCAATCTGCATTCTGGCTTCAGTCCGATTGTTGTGTTTTGAGTAGAGATGGGCAGGTCCGGTTCTCCGAGAACCGAACCCACCCGAACTTTGGGTATCCGAGTACCGAGCTGAGCAGCTCGGTACTCTCCCGCCCATTCCGAATCCAAATCGAGGCCGAACGTCATTGTGACGTCGTCGGATCTCGGGACTCGGTTCTCGCGATACTTCAACTTTATAAATACACGCCTCCACAGCAATCCATCGCCATTTGACAGAGGGAGAGAGCAGGGTGTAGTCATAGGCTAATTAGAGCAGGGACAGAGAATACCATATTGTTCTTGCAATTGCTCTAACCAAAATCGCTAGTGCAGAGAGGAGGATAGAGGTTTATTATTTTTTCTTCATATTTGGCACTCCCCAGCGCTTTTGGGGTGTCCCCCATAATTGTGCATTAATATTTCTGGCTGTCAAAAGTCATATCTGTCAGCAGTATCTACTCAATAATTTTTAGCACTCCTCAGTGTTTTTGGGGTGTCCTCCCTAATTGTGCATTAATATTTCTGGCTGTCAAAAGTCATATCTGTCAGCAGTATCTACTCAATAATTTTTAGCACTCCTCAGTGTTTTTGGGGTGTCCTCCCTAATTGTGCATTAATATTTCTGGCTGTCAAAAGTCATATCTGTCAGCAGTATCTACTCAATAATTTTTAGCACTCCTCAGTGTTTTTGGGGTGTCCTCCCTAATTGTGCATTAATATTTCTGGCTGTCAAAAGTCATATCTGTCAGCAGTATCTACTCAATAATTTTTAGCACTCCTCAGTGTTTTTGGGGTGTCCTCCCTAATTGTGCATTAATATTTCTGGCTGTCAAAAGTCATATCTGTCAGCAGTATCTACTCAATAATTTTTAGCACTCCTCAGTGTTTTTGGGGTGTCCTCCCTAATTGTGCATTAATATTTCTGGCTGTCAAAAGTCATATCTGTCAGCAGTATCTACTAAATAATTTGTAGCACACCTCAGTGTTTTTGGGGTGTCCTCCCTAATTGTGCATTAATATTTCTGGCTGTCAAAAGTCATATCTGTCAGCAGTATCTACTCAATAATTTTTAGCACTCCTCAGTGTTTTTGGGGTGTCCTCCCTAATTGTGCATTAATATTTCTGGCTGTCAAAAGTCATATCTGTCAGCAGTATCTACTCAATAATTTTTAGCACTCCTCAGTGTTTTTGGGGTGTCCTCCCTAATTGTGCATTAATATTTCTGGCTGTCAAAAGTCATATCTGTCAGCAGTATCTACTAAATAATTTGTAGCACACCTCAGTGTTTTTGGGGTGTCCTCCCTAATTGTGCATTAATATTTCTGGCTGTCAAAAGTCATATCTGTCAGCAGTATCTACTCAATAATTTGTAGCACACCTCAGTGTTTTTGGGGTGTCCTCCCTAATTGTGCATTAATATTTCTGGCTGTCAAAAGTCATATCTGTCAGCAGTATCTACTCAATAATTTTTAGCACACCTCAGTGTTTTTGGGGTGTCCTCCCTAATTGTGCATTAATATTTCTGGCTGTCAAAAGTCATATCTGTCAGCAGTATCTACTCAATAATTTTTAGCACTCCTCAGTGTTTTTGGGGTGTCCTCCCTAATTGTGCATTAATATTTCTGGCTGTCAAAAGTCATATCTGTCAGCAGTATCTACTCAATAATTTTTAGCACTCCTCAGTGTTTTTGGGGTGTCCTCCCTAATTGTGCATTAATATTTCTGGCTGTCAAAAGTCATATCTGTCAGCAGTATCTACTCAATAATTTTTAGCACTCCTCAGTGGTTTGCGCTCAGAATGGATTCAAAGCAGTCCACATATGATCTAAATGAGCAACCAGGTTCTGTCACCAGTCCTGATGTTAGTGTTCCCAGTACGTCATCTGGCCAAGGCGATGTCAAACAACAGAGTGTTTTCAAATTAGTGCAAAAAACAAAAACCAAAAAAAAATTTACTGTATTGAAGCGAAAAAGAAGTGTAACTGAGCAAAAGTTAAGTGACGATAAAAATAAAATTGCAAGCATGCCATTCTACACACGCAGTGGCAAAGAGAGAATGAGGCCTTCACCTTTGGCTATTAGTGGCAGATCCCAAAAAGTTACCCAGGCTACAATTGGTGCACAACTACTGTTACGCGTCAAAGCTGAGCTGCAAGATACCAGTGAGGCATTACAGGAGAATATTTGCTCTGATTCACAAATGACAACAATCCCTGTGGAGAGTCCATCCAACAGTGGGATGTCTAATCGTGAGCATTCTGCTGATGTGTGCCTTAATAGCCCGAGTGTAGCCGGTGATACCCAAATTGAGGATGCCACTTTGGAATTAGAAGAGGATGAGGGGGAGATTTGTGTAGGCGACGAGGGCGCTAATGAGGATGTTGATGAGGATGAGGTTGTTTGTGTAAGTCCTGCACCAGTGGCAGCAGTTCTGGCACGTGACAAGAAAAAGGCCATTGTCATGCCTGGGCATAAAACAAAAAAATCCACTTCTTATGTGTGGAATTATTTCTACCCAAATCCAGACAACAATTGTATAGCCATTTGTAGTGTATGTGAAGCCACAGTCAGTCGAGGGAGGGACCTTAACCATCTTGGAACCTCGTCTATGTTACGCCATTTAACGAGAGTTCATGGCAAAGTGTTGGGAAAAGCTGAAAGTTCTTCCCAAAAGAATACAAGCACTCCCTCATCAGCTAAGACCCTCCGCTCACCGACATACCGACGGCTACAAAATACACCCACCACACCATCCTCATCAATATCCTCAGTAGCGCTCGGAGTTAGCCCGGCATCCCACTTAAGGCTGGATGACTCCGGCACTATTATTGATTCCTCTGAAGAAAGCGTTAGTCCTGCTGCTGCTGTTGCTGCTGCTGGGGGTGAATCGTCATCCCAGAGGCAGGTGAATAAAATGAGCAGTCCTACATTTCAGCAATTAACTGTGAAACAATCATTTGCGAGGGGAAGCAAATATGACAGCAGTCACCCAGTCGCCAAGCGAATCACAGACGCCATGGCTGCAATGTTAGTGTTAGATCTGCGTCCAATCTCCACAATAAACGCAGCTGGTTTTTCACAGTTAATTGAGGTTTTGTGTCCGCGTTACAGAATTCCATCGCGACACCATTTCTCCCGTAAAGCTATTCCACAACTATACCAAAAAGTGTGTAAAAATGTAGAGATTGCGCTGAAAAATGCCATTCTGCCCACTGTTCACTTAACCACAGATATGTGGACAAGTGGAAGTGGCCAAACCAAAGACTATATGACTGTGACAGCCCACTGGGTTGGTCATTCACCTTCACCAGCAGGAACAGCAGCAGCATGTACACCACTACGTAACATTTGTCACAGGCAGGCCACTCTTTGTATCACCGGCTTCACTAACAGGCATACGGCTGACAATTTGTTACGCAAACTGAGAGATGTGATTGATGCATGGCTTATACCACTCGGACTCTCCCCAGGGTATGTCATTTCAGATAACGCCAACAATATAGTGCGAGCATTACAGCTGGGTGATTTCCAACATATTCCCTGTTTTGCTCACACCATCAACTTGGTGGTGCAGAGCTTCCTACGAAATAACCGTGAGGTGCAGGAGATGCTTTCGGTGGCCCGTAAAATTTCAGGCCATTTCAGGCATTCAGCCACAGCATGTAGGAGATTACAGCAGCTCCAAGAGCAGTTTAACTTGCCCTGCCACCAACTTAAGCAAGAGGTGGTAACTCGGTGGAATTCCACCCTGTACATGCTTCAGAGGATGGAGGAACAGCGCAAAGCCATCCAAGCATATTGCACAAGTCATGACATTGGGAAAGGAGGGGGGATGTATTTCACTCTTGCACAGTGGGGAATCCTTTCAGTGCTGTGCAAGGTGCTGAAACCATTTGAAGTTGTGACATGTGAGGTCAGTGCAGACTCTGCTAGTTTGAGCCAAGTCATTCCTTTAATTAGACTATTGGAAAAGCAGCTTGAGAAAATGAAGGAGGAGCTGAAAGCAAGCAATTCAGCAAAGTATGTTGGCCTTGTCGATCAAGTACTTAATTCGCTTCACAATGATCCTCGAGTTATTAAGATCTTGAACTCGGATCAGTACGTTTTGGCCACTGTGCTTGATCCAAGGTTTAAAACCTACATTGAGTCTTTACTTGTAAATGAGCGAGATGTGAACTTTTGCAAGGAGCTATTGCTCAGCAAGTTGGCCGCTGAACTGGGCCTCGGCTTGACGACGTGTCCTCCTTCACTTTCTCAAGCTGTTGCTCGTAAAAAATTAAATTTCCAAAAAAGAAGCAGGGAAGACACAGGGGGCAGACGAGAACAATTTAACATCTGGGCTGGTTTGAAGGATTTTTCAAAAAAAAGTGTCACTTTGCCCATAAGTCCATCCAATATGAGTATAAACATGCAAAGGATGGTGGAGGATTACTTTCAAGAGGTAGTTGATATGGAAATGTCAGACAGTCCCTTTCCTTACTGGGAAGAAAAGCAGGCCATTTGGAAACCCATGTACAAACTTGCTTTGCAATACCTAAGCTGCCCACCCTCCAGTGTGTACTCTGAACGAGTGTTCAGCACAGCAGGGAACTTAGTCAGTGATCGCCGTAGAAGGTTACTTCCCAAAAATGTGGAGAAAATGATGTTTATCAAAATGAACTACATCTTCCACGAGGAAGGCCTTCACCATCCAAGACATCCAAGCACTGACTGTTCTCTAATGGCGGATTCAAGCGGCGATGAATTGATAGTCTGTGATGATGACGTACACACTGATGAGGGTGAGGATGAAGCTGAAGATGATGCCGATAACATCTTTTTAAAACTTTCTATGTAAGTGTAGGGTGCAATCTACCCCCAAAGAGGAAAGGGACTTGTGGCATTTCCATATCACATACCATCTTGAAAGGCTGCTGTTAGGGCAATTTATCCTTAAGGGTAGGGTGTCATAGACAGAGTGACCCTAAACTGGCTTTGTCCATTTTTCATAATATTGTACAGTCTATAATGGCTGAATTTTTTAGTATTTTATACAAGTGGAGGGGGGCCTAGAGAGACAGAAACCAAACTGACTTTCTCCATGTCAATTAATATTGTACAGTCTATAATGGCTGAATTTTTTGGTATTTTATACAAGTGGAGGGGGGCCTAGAGAGACAGAGTGACCCCAAACTGTCTTTCTCCATGTCAATTAATATTGTACAGTCTATAATGGCTGAATTTTTTAGTATTTTATACAAGTGGAGGGGGGCCTAGAGAGACAGAAACCAAACTGGCTTTCTCCATGTCAATTAATATTGTACAGTCTATAATGGCTGAATTTTTTGGTATTTTATACAAGTGGAGGGGGGCCTTGAGAGACAGAAACCAAACTGGCTTTTTCCATTTCTTTACATATTTAACTATAAGTGTAGGGTGTAATATACATTCAAAGACGATGGCTGCATTGCCAATATGCATAGATGGAGAGGAAGACAATCTGTTTTGTGTGTAGAATAGGCCTACCAACGAAGAATTAAACTGTTTTTTTGGATGATTTATTACCTCAACAATTAGATTACTTGTCTCTAAAACAGTTGGAGCACTAAATTGGGTTAATTTAGGCCCAAAAACATGGATTTTCCCAAAAAATAGCAAAACAAAACCAAACAAAACCAAAACCAAAACCAAAACACGCAATGGCGGTTTTGCAAAACCAAAACCAAAACCAAAACACGACGGTAATCCAGATCCAAAACCGAATCCAAAACCAAAACACGGGGGTCAGTGACCATCTCTAGTTTTGAGGTACATTTCTGCCTCTGTGTGGGTACAGTGTGGGTGGTGTTCTATTCTTTCCAGAGAAAGTTAAAAGGACAATTGATAAGGAAGATGAGAAGATGAGAAGAAGTAGGTAGTGAGTTGTAGTAGCTTCAAGCTTCCAATCCACCTTCAGATCCTGTCTCACAACGCTGCCAGTTTGATGCAAAGTCTGAACAAGAGTAAACCTGTGAGGGATAGGCTGACAGAGGGCCAATGAGTAGTGAGGAAAGTTTTTAAAACTCATTCCGGTCTGCACATGCGCAGAACCATACCTAAGATGGTGGACGGCCTCGGCGCTGCAAGGATGCCGGCAGAGGGGTGAGTGAACCGGGTCTAGGTTTAGAGGAACCAGAGGCCCGGCGAGTGACAGAGCGGTTGCTGAGGTAAGAGAAAAACCAGGAGAGAACAGTGTCACAGAGGCCTATAGATTTGAGAGTTTGCAAAAGGAGGGAGTTGTTAATGGTATCAAAGGCAGAAGGGAGGTTGAGAAGGATAAGAAAGGAGAAGTGTCCTTTGGATTTAGTGAAGACAAGGTTATTAGTGACCTTAGTGAGGGCAGTTTCAGTGGAGTGGAGGGAGCAAAAACAGGATTTGAGAGGGTCAAGGAGCAAGTGAGAAGAGACAAAGGCGGTGAGACGGTTGTAGACATCCTGTTCGAGACGTTTGGAGACAAAAGGAAGGATTGAAATAGAGCAGTAATTCGCGAGAGAAGCTGGGTCAAGGGATGGCTTCTTGAGCATGAGAAAGACGAGGGTATGCTTAAAGGAGGACCGGAAGATTCCAGAGGAGAGTGAAAGGTTGAGGAGGTGGGCTACGTGGGAGTAGGCCCAAGAGAGAGGGAGCGGAGGAGATGGAAGGGGATGGGGTCCTGTGGGCAGGTGGAGGGGGTTAAAAGGAGAGAAGTGTACAGACTTCATCTGCAGATACCAGAGTAAAGGAGGAGAAGGAAGGTGGCTAGCAAGGGGGGAGGAGGGAAGGAGATAACGTCCACAGAGGAGGGTGGAAGGGGGGACACAATGGCTTGGGAGAGGGTGGGGCAAGAAGGGACTGTTGGGAGGAGATGTCATGACGTATTGACACAATTGGATGCTTGGATGATTGGGTGGAAATGAGAGCCTTTAAGAAGGATTGTTTAGAGAGTGATAGGGCAGAACTGTAAGAGGCAAGTATGAATTTGAAGTGGAGGAAGTGAGCATGAGTGGGTGACTTTCTTCACATCCGTTCTGCACTGCTGGAGCATTTTTGAAGATAGCGGGTAAGTATTGAGTGCCACGGTTGAGGGGGGGACCGACGAAGCTTGATGGTGACAGCAACAGTGACAGTGAAACACGGTGCTAAGGATGTGATTATAAAAGGAGACAGCCTCATCAAGTCAAGAACGAGTGGTGATGTGGAGAGGAGTGAGACCAGGTAGGAGAAGAACGTGGTATTGTCAATGGTGTCAAGATTTTGCCTGGTGAGAGTAATGATGGGGAAGGGGAGAGGGGTGGAGAGATGCTAAAAGAGAGGAGATGGTGGTCTGAGAGAGGAAAAGGTGAATTAATAAAGTCAGAGACATTACTGAGGTCTTAGAAGACCAGATCAAGGGAGTGGCCACTACGGTGATTGGAAGAGGAGGTCCATTGAGAGAGACCAAAGGAGGAGGAGAGGGAGAGAAGTTTGGAACCAACAGGGTCTAAGGGATTGTCAATAGGGATATTAAAGTCCTCCAAGATGAGGGAGGGAAGGTCAGAAGAAGGTATTTTCAGATCAAGCCAAGATCGCTATGCTGAATTTAAAACAACTTGGTTTCAGTGGCTGGAGTTCATGTTATCCACTTCCTATAGTTCACCGATAGCATGTTCTCCCAGTGTGTGTGATACTGAATCATACCTCGTTCCTGGTGGTGGACAGTGCGCCATTGGGAGATGCCATTGTACTGAATGCAAATAGTGCAGACAGAACTTAGGTTAATTTTTCTTATGGCAGCAGTATATCTATGCTAGAACATGCCCCAAGGATCTCTCTCTCCTTCCCTCTCCCCGTTTCTTACTTGTCCCCCCCCCCTATTCTGGTTTTATTTATTTAAAAAATGTAAGGAATGTTCTTTTATGTACACATGTCATGTGTTTTATCCTTCCTCAAGAAAGGCTAAATAAAAAAAGTGTGCCCTCTCCATCCTTTTATCTTGTTTCATTAATGTTACTCTGTATTATGAAATATAATTTTTGCATTAGCCCAACATCATCAATATTTATATATATAGCACAAGCAAACTCCCATGCTAAATGTGATGTGCATTGTATATATCAGGTACATGAGCCCACAAAAAAAAAAACAGTTTGATCTCTCATTTATGGTACAACATATCAGACAGGACAATCTAAATAACTAAACAAACTCTATCTGTAAACAACCAGTGGATCCCAAACTTTCTCAGTTCGAGGCACCCTCAGGGTCTCCATAATTTTTCAAGGCACCACTAAGCCAAATTAATTATCAATTAGTCCCCCACCTTTCTTTACCCAGTTTACCACCAGCCCTGCCTGCGGCACCCCTTTGAGATCGCTGCAGCACAAAGTTTGGAAAACGCTGGACTACACACTATTACAGGGGTGGCTAACCAGTCAGAGACTAAAAGCTAAAAATATCGATAGATCCCGGGAAGAGCCATCTTTACCTTTTACATGTGTATGCATACACATTTACACATATAAACACACACATACATACAGTACACACATACATTGAAAATAAAACATCATTTATCATACCTTGCTAAGTTTAAAAGAAAATAATGGAGATTGCCAAAATGTGCACAATAACTATCAAATTAGCGCAGCTCTTACCTCGCTGCTGTGTCCGTTATAGGGGG
Source organism: Mixophyes fleayi (assembly GCF_038048845.1). NCBI lineage: Eukaryota > Metazoa > Chordata > Amphibia > Anura > Limnodynastidae > Mixophyes > Mixophyes fleayi. The sequence goes on from NC_134407.1 coordinate 75,394,832, forward strand.
ACTACTATTAGTCTGGCTCTTCACAGTAGCTCACGCTGCTACTGCATCGCTGTAAACAGAACTGTTGAAGTGGAGACAAAAAAGTCATAAATGGCCAACATGCCCCTCAGACCTCTTTACATGTCCCTCACATTGCTATCAGACGTCCTCACATGCCCCTTATATGCTGCCAGACCTCCCCATATGTCATCAGGCCTCGCCACATGCCCCTTACATGCCTAACAGACCTCCCTGCATGCCATCAGATATCCCAAAATGTCCCTTATATGCCCATTACCTACACCACATTCCTTCAGATCTCCTCATATATCCCGTAAATGCCTATCAGGGATCTCCCTATATGCCCCTTACATATCATCAGTCTCCCCACTTTCCCTCAGTCTCTATATAAGCCCTCAGTCTTTATACATGCCCTCAGTCTCCCCACAAGCAATTAGGTATTACCTCATGGTGCTCACAAACATCTCACCCCCTCCCCCACTTACGTTTACTGCTGGAGCCCTTGCTGAGGAAGTGGAGATCACACTACCCTCTCTTCTCCTCCTCTGCTGATTGGGTAACTTGTTATAGCGTGACCTCCCTGCATTGTGCAGAGGAGGTCACGTGATGCGGGCTCCTGGTTGCTCCAATTCAATCTTCACTTCTGTCAAATTGGGAGCAGTCGACAGGGTTAAGCTGGCCCTATCTCCTCCTGGCCAAGAGCCACATTTAAATGTGCAAAGAGCCACATGTGGCTCGAGAGCCACGGGTTGGCCACCCCTGCACAATTACTTCTAAGGTGCTTGAAGCATTGGCTGAAACTTGTTTCAGTCCAAGCTAAACCATGTCCAGTTACCGGCAGAGTGGTAAACAAAGCAAAGCAACATCAGTGTTTAGAGTGTTTTCCTTCTTGTTTCCCTCCATTCTTATCCTCACATCATGACACTGCTCCTGTCACATCCAGCCCTGTACTCACTAAAATAATCACATAAGTGCATAGGACACACAAGATCAGCACACTCATCTCCTATGCTGTAGTTAGTATTCCAATGATTTTTTTCTATTTCTATTCGGTTTGTAAACTGGGGAAAATCTATTCAAAGTGTTGCAAATTGTATACTACATATAAAAAAATGAAGACTGGTCTACATAAATTTGTTATTTAGAGCTTGAAACATTCAACTTATATGCTAAAGGTTTTGGAATTGCCATAAATTCATAAGGAGCGGAGGAAGTCTATCACCATAGATACATTTGAGCGTGATGGGAGGTATTTTGTGCTTGTGTGAGTTCATCTTGTCAAAGATTATCAAAACTAATAGGAGAAGCTTCCCAGAACCATTTTTTGGATCTATGCCTCCAGTTCTTGTCAGTTCTGACAGTTAACTGCCATATTTATGATATCCAAGAGCATGGCCTCTAATAAAAAGCTATATTTCTTGCTGGAAAGTGAACTTCTTTTTTACTTTTCTTAACGAATTGTCAGCCATGATGAAAAACAGAAGTGTTTCTGTTTGGCCTGTACTGGAATAAATGGAAAGTGTGAAGAAAAAAAAGAGAGCATTTCAGTATTCAAAACATTCAGTACATTTTTCTACTCAGGTCACAGGTAATGGTCATACAAGGAGAAAGTTAATTATAAGCAGGCTTTGGCACAGGGGTGTACTGATAATGAGGCAGACTGATTCAGCTATCAAAAATTAAAAATGCTATTTTGTTTGCTCCTAAATACTAAGCTTTAATGTTTGCATTCATTGATATGTAACGCTACCTTGATAGTTGTAACTTCAAACTCTCAGATCCACTGCAAGCTTGTGATAGAAAAATAATTAGCTGCTTAATGACAAGAGGTATGCTGTACGTCAATGACAAGTGTAATCAAATCGTATCGGGGTCGCCATCCCCTGGACTGAACGGCTGCACTTCAGCCAGAGAAATCACATAAGTCCAATGTTTCAGGTTAATAGCCTCAGCTAGTTTTACTCACCAGCTTACAAAACAAAACAAATCATAAACAAAATCCTAGCCGTCCAGCTACTAGCCAATACAAAGGTATTCCCTCTCTAGAGTGAGGGGCCTAGTGTCCCTCACTTAAACCAAGGAAATGGAACTCACAGGACTTGTAGACAGCAATTCTGCCTCCATTCCCAAGATAGCCCCAGCCTTCCTGAGAAAGAGGCGCCTTGGACAAAGAGCCGCGACAAGGCAGAAAGACTCCTTGCATTCTCACTGACATCATGTAATTAATGATGTCACAATGCTTTCAATGGAGACAAGCCAGAAATAAGAAGCAGATAAGCAGAGAGGTAAATAAACTACTGCATTGGTTAGTTAGAACCAGAGATGGGCAGTGATTGGAGAGAATGGGGGGAGGTAAATATTGGGTAGGGGATAATTTCAAAATGGGGGTGGGGTGAGAGAAGAAAGGAAGAAATTGTTGGGTCTGTCACATTTGTACTGGACCCAACAATTTCTGATGGCAGCACGGTGTCCACTTAGTGCACACATCGGTGCATACTCATAATCCACATTAGTGGTCCTCCTTTAAACATCACTTTGCACCTACTTTGCAGGATAGAAATGTGCTTTACGGAAATAGTAAAAAGTAGGGATGCTCAGATTCGTTTTTTTGGATAACTTAGGCAATCTGAGTACCAAGCCGACCAGGCTCGATACTTTCGCACATCATTGGAACTGAAATCAAGGCAAAACATTTTCCGACGCCATTTCACAATAAGACACAGAAAGGGTAGTAGCGTTCTTGGCAGTCTCCAGTGCTATTGCTCAGCGTCATTGCTCACACAGAAACAGGAGGGGTGACAGTGTTCTTCTTATCAGTTTCCAGTGACATAGCTGTGTGCTATTGCTCAGACAGAAACAGGAGGGTTAGCAGTGTCCCTTTCACTCTCCAGTCACATTGCTGACTGCCATAGCTCACACAGAAAACAGGAGGGTTGGTAGTGTTCTTATCAGTCTCCAGTGACATAGCTGTGTGCCATTGCTAAGACAGAAAGAAGAGGGTTAGCAGTGTCCCTTTCACTCTCCAGTCACATTGCTGACTGCCATAGCTCACACAGAAAACAGGAGGGGTGGTAGTGTTCTTATCAGTCTCCAGTGACATAGCTGTGTGCCATTGCTCAGACAGAAAGAAGAGGGTTAGCAGTGTCCCTTTCACTCTTCAGTCACATTGCTGACTGCCATAGCTCACACAGAAAATAGGAGGGGTGGCAGTGTTCTTTTCAATCTCGAGTTACATAGCTGTGTGCCATTACTCATACAGAAACAGGGGGGTGGCAGTGTCGTAGTCACTGTCCAGTCACATTGCTGAGTGCCATAGCTCACACAGAAAACCAGAGGGGTGGCAGTGTTCTTGTCACTCTCCAGTCACATTGCTGAGTACCATAGCTCACACAAAAAAAGGAGGGATGGCAGTGTTCTTATCAGTCTCCAGTGACATAGCTGTGTGCCATTACTCATACAGAAACGGGGGGTGGCAGTGTCCTTGTCACTCTCCAGTCACATTGTTGAGTGCCATAGCTCACACAGAAACAGGAGGGGTGGCAGTGTTCTTATCAGTCTCCAGTGATATAGCTGTGTGCCATTACTCATACAGTAACAGGGGAGTGGCAGTGTCCTTGTCACTCTCCAGTCACATTGCTCAGTGCCAGTGCTAACACAGAATGGGTAGCAGTATTCTTGTCACTCTCCAGTTTCCAATGCCATTGTACATTGTCATTGCTCACACAAAAAGAGAAGGGGTAGCAGTGTTCTTTTCAGTCTCCAGTGCCATAGCTCAGCACCATCTATATGGCAACCAACTGCTGCCACCAGTCATAATGATACTAGTCCATCTATGTCATCTACTAAAGCTTATGCTCAAGGGCATAGTGGGTTTAAGTCAGGGAAACCGAAATCCAATAAGCAAGCTTTTACATTGGCACAGAAAAAAACACCTCTCTAACAAAAGGAAAGTTTACTGTAGAAAAGCATAAAATTGCCAACATGCCATTCTACCCAAAATATTAACAAGCATACCAGCATCAGGTAGCTCCCTTCTCTCAGCTAGATCCCAGCACCTGCAATCTACACTGTCATCAACCTCACCCTCATCAGTGTGTATATCATCCTCACACAATACTAATTCATCCCTGCTGGACTCCACCACTGCAGAAGTCTCTATACTTTGCTGCAATTGCTGGTAATGACCTACCTCATCAAATTTGTAGTTCATTTTACGACAGAACTGTCACAATTTTTGGGAAATTCTTTTAGACCAGACCAAGGAGTAAATGTATCAAGCTAAGAGTTTTCCGGCGTGTTTGAAAAACAAATCAGATTCTAGCACTGATTTATTTAGTGCATTCTACAAAATAATAGCTAGAATCAGATTGGTTGCTATAGGCAACATCTCCACTTTTCAAACCCACCGGAAAACTTTCAGCTTGATACATTTACCCCCAAATGTCAAAATATTGTGCTGACTCATCTGCATCACTACTGGGTGTCTTGGGAAAGCTAACTTTTTTCCTAGCAGCAGTTGCCACAGAAACTGAAGAAGGAGATATTGTTGTGCCATGTACCACTTGTGCTGTCAACTGGCTCACCATGAGCTCATTGCATTTCTTGTGATCTGGGTCAATTAGAAATAAAGAGAAGACATAGCTCTTAAACCAAGTTTCAAGCACAGTCGCCAACATGTTGTGATCCGATTTCAAGATGTTGATAAATCTTGAATTCTGGCGAAGCGAATAAAGTACTTGATCTACAAGTCCGACATGGTTAGTGGAATTGCTTTGTTTCATCTCCTCCTTCAATTTCTCTAGCTGTTTTTCCAAAAATCTAATTAGGGGAATCACTTGACTCAAGCTAACAGTGTCTGAACTCACTTCACAGGTGACCACTTTGAATGGTTTCAGCACCTTGCACAACACGGAAACTATTCTCCACTGTACTGGACTAAAATACATTTCCCCTCAAATTCTATTCTTCTTGTAGCTGCTGCAATCTCCTACATGCTGTTACAGAATGCTGAAAATTGCCTGAATTATTTTGGGACACAGACAGCATCTCCTGCGTGTCACTGTCATTTTTAAAAAGCACTATACCACTAAGTTGATTGTGTGAGCAAAACAGGGAATGTGATGGAATTCTCCCCGCTGTAATGCTCTCACAATATTGGTGGCGTTATCAGAAATCCATATCCTCAGGAGAGTAAAAGCCGGATAAGCCATGTTGCAATGACATCCCTTAGTTTTTCAAACAGGTAGTCAGTGGTATGCCTCTTAGTGTAGCTGCTGAAACACAAATTGAGGATAACACTTTGGATTTGCAACAGGATCAGGGGGATATTTGTGTAGTGGATGACGGCTCTAATGAGGATGATGATGAGGATGATGTTGTTTGTGTAAGTCCTGCACCAGTGAGAGCAGTTCTTGCCAGTGATAAGAAGAAGGCCATTGTCATGCCTGGGCATAAGACCAGAAAATCCACCTCTTATATGTGGAATTATTTTTACCCAAATCCTGACAACAGTTGTCTAGTCAATTGAATCATTTGTAAAGCCACACTTAGTAACTAATTAACCATCTAAGAACATCATTTCAAGCGAATTCATGGCAAGCTTTAGGAAAAATCTGAAACTTATACGAAAAAATAACAACAAGCAGTCCAGCATCAACTAGCTCCCTTCTCTCAGATAGATCACAGCACCTGCAATCTACAAACAAGTTCCTCATCAATATCCTCACTAGTGAGTGTAGTTAGTCCTGCATCCAATTTGCTAAGGCTAGATGACTCCTCCTCTATCCAAGATTCCTCTGAAAAATTCTTGAGCGTTAGGCACGCTGTTGCTGCTGCTGGGGGTGGATCTTCATCCCAGAAGCAGACCAAGAACACTACTAGCAGTTTACAACAATTGACTGTTAAACAATTCTTTGCAAGAGGTAGCAAGTATGAAAGCTGTCACCCATTTGCAAAGCGGATCACAGACGCCATGGCGACTATGCTAGTATTAGATCTGCGTGCAATATCCACGATTAAAGCAGTTGGTTTTAGACAGTTAAATTGAGGTCCTGTGTCCCCGTTACCAAATTCCATCACAACACCATTTTACTAGAGAAGCAATTCCTCACCTCTACCAGAAGGTTTGAAAAAATTTAATTATTGGGCTACAAAATGCCATTCTACCCACTGTACACTAAACCACATATATGTGGGCAAACTAAAGGTTATATGACCTTGACAGCCTACTGGGTTGGTGAATTGCCTTTAGCAGCAGGAACAGCAGCAGCATGTACCCAACCACGTCACATTTATCAGAGGCAGGCTACTCTGTATATCACCGGCTTCACTAAGAGGCATACCACTGACAATCTATTATAAAAACTAAGGGATGTAATTGCAACATGACTTAACCCATTTGGACTCTCCTCAGGATATGTCATTTCTGATAACGCCACCAATATTGTGAGAGCATTACAGCTGGGTGAATTCCCTCACATTCCCTTTTTTGCTCACACAATAAACTTGGTGGTGCAGAGCTTTTTAAAAAATGACAGGGACGTGCAGGAGATGCTGTCTGTGACCCGTAAAATATCTGGACATTTTCGGAATTCGGCAAAAGCATGTAGGAGATTGCAGCAGCTACAATAGCAATTCAATTAGCCCTGCCAACAATTGAAGCAAGAGGTGGTAACAAGGTGGAATTCCACCCTGTATATGCTTCTGAGAATGGAGGAACAGCAAAAAGCCATCCACGCTTACTCAACAAGACATGCAATTGGGAAAGGAGGGGGGATGTATTTTAGTCCAGCGCAGTGGAGAATTCTTTCCGTGTTGTGAAAGGTGCTGTAGCCATTTGAAGTAGTCATCTGTGAAGTGAGTTCAATCACTGCTAGCTTGAGCCAAGTGATTCCCTTAATCAGACTTTTGGAAAAGCAGCTTGAGAAACTGAAGGAGGAATGAAACAAAGCAATTACGCCAAGTATGTCAGACTTTTAGATCAAGTACTTTTTTTGCTTCGCCAGGATCCAAGAGTTATCAAAATCTAAAATAGGATCACTACATTTTGGCGACTGTGCTTGATCCTAGGTTTAAGAGCTATGTCTTCTCTTTGTTTCCAACTGACCCAGATCTCAAGAGATGCAAGGAGCTCCTGGTGAGCAAGATGACAGCTCAAGTGTTACGTGACAGGATGGCGTCTCCTCCTTCAGTTTCTCAGTCAACTGCCGCTAAGAATAAACTTAGCTTTCCCAAGAGACCCAGGAATGATGCAGATGACTCAGCACAACATTTTGACATCTGGTCTGGTCTAAAAGAATTGACCAAAAAACGTGATACCTCTTCCGTAACTCCACCTGATCCCACTTTCAACATCCAAAGGATGGTGGAGGATTATTTTAATGACAGAATAGAAATAAACACATCAGACAGTCCCTTTACATACTGAACAAAAAGAAAGTTGTCAACGCTTATCCTTTTAACTGCATATCTGTGTGTGTCTAGCAAAATGAAAACATGAGGTATTAGTTCATATTTTGATCAAAAGACTTAAGCCTGCAACCCAACGTCAAGGGTACCTCATTATATACAGGTCCTACACTGACTTATATGCTTTAAATACTATTAAAATGCAGTTAAAATCAGATGCACTCACCTCCCAGGTATAGGGGTTTACATCTAGCAAAGGCTGGCTTGTGAGCCACACCCAAATGTGCCTTAAATAGGCTTGATGGACAGCTGCTATGACAAAAAGGCAATATTTTGAAACAAAACCAGAGAAAAATAAGCCTGTGCTCGGTATATTCCACATTATATATGGTACCTGCTGCTTGGCAATAAGCCCACGCTCGGTATATCCCATATTGTATGTGGTACCAGCTGCGTGGCAATATAAATGCCCATATATGTATACAAAACAAAAAGAAAGTTTTCAGCGCTTATCCTTTAAACTGCATATCTGTGTGTGTCTAGCAAAATAAAAACATGAGGCATTAGTTCATATTTTGATCAAAAGACCGGAAGTAAAAAAAGGGAATTTGGAGACCCATGTACCAACTCACTTTGCACTGCCTATGCTGCCCACCCTTTAGTGTGTTTCAGCACAGCCGGGAACATTGTCAGCAATCAGCGTAGGAGATAACTTCCTCAAAATGTGGAAAAGTTGATGTTCATAAAAATGAACTTCAATTTCCACGAGGAAGGCCTTACCCGCCAATTACATCAAAATACTGTAACTTCTGTAATGGTTAATTCCAGCGGTGATGAATTAATAATGTGTGAGGATGATGTACAAACTGATGAGGGTGAGGATGATGATAACAACATCTTGCCACAGTAGAGTTCATTAACAGCATTGTTATCTTAGGTGCCTTAAGCTCATTGTTAGCTTGTTTTGTGGGGGCCCAAACAAACCAAGAACATCAGCTTCAAAATTGGTACTTCTTGTCGCTGAAGTACTTGGTTTGTTAAAGTGTGCATGTCCTTTTTAAGATCCAACATAAGGGTGGGTGGGAGGGCCCAAAGCCAATTCCATTTTGCACCACTTTTCCTTTCAGCTACCTTTGTGTGTCAATGTTACCTACATGTGCTATATACTGTTGCGTGCTTTGCAAAAATCTTAGACACTCATTTATGATGCAGATGACTCACAACATTTTGACATCTGGTCTTGTCTACTGTAAAATAATTGACCAAAATTAGTGACACCTCTGCTGTAACACACCTGATCCTACTATCAACTATCAACATCCAAAGAATGGTGGAGGATTATTTTTAATTTTATTGAACGGTATAAAAAAAACTGTTTTATTACCAAAAAACAACATTGCTTGCAGAAATAATGTAAGCATGGATGTCTAAATAGACGTGTATATGTATTACTCAAACTTTCCACTTTTCTGCTCTTTCACCAGTATTGCACAAAGAGTTTGTAATCTGCACTTTATGTCAAGGGAACCTAGCTATATTATAATTTTTTGGGAATTGGGGCTGATTCGAAGCTCAGTAATGAACTTGCTTTTTGCTGTGAATCTCAATGGCTCTTTTTAGCGCATTGTCTGGCACCCAGGATTGGTCTTGGTCTGATAAAAGCACGCATCCCAGGGGGGTCAGTGCTTAATGCCATGTATTAGCTGTAGAATTACCACAGTTATCCAAGGAATGGGTGGAGTGATCAAATGAGCCATAGCTGATTTCATGATACATTCTCAGTTTCACTGTACTGGCCATGTTCTCAGGGTGACAGCAATCTCCTCGTCTTCATCTTCCAAAGCTTAGTCTGCAGGGGCCGGTGACACACCCATTTGTTTTCTCAGGTCTCTTAGCTGTTTTTCAAACTGGACATATTTATCATCCTGCCTCTAGGCCTCCTCTGTATTATTCTTCTGAAGCGCAGTATATCTCTCGTGTACAAGCTCTCTTAAATCCAGGGATCTCATCTGGTGGGTCACATTTTAACTTAAGTACGACCTCCTCAACAGCATCTATATATTGGTTTAAATCTCTGTTCAATGCAGCGTATTCCAACATGACAGATTCCATGCTGCCCACATGTTCCCTGTCACAGTCTGTCTGAAGCAGATCTAATGCCACTTCAGTTGTAATATCCATTTCTGTGTCTACATAAGTTTGGCAGTTTTTCAGGGATGAGAGGGAGGTATCCATAGAGGAGAAGGAGATTAAAGAAGTAGCACGAGCAGACATGGTTTAATAATGTAGAGTTCATTGCTTAAGGCAGCTAAGCTATTGGTAGCTTGTTTTGTGGAGGCCCAAACAAACCAAGCACTTCAAACACAAAAGTGTAATTGCTTGTCGCTGGAGTGCTTGCTTTGTTAAACTGTACATGTCCTTTTCAATATCTTACATGAGGGTGGGTGGGAGGGCCCAAGGACAATTCCATCTTACACCACATTTCTTTTCTGCCACTGCTGTGTGGCAATGTTTCCTAGATATGCTATGAACTGCCGTGTGTTTGTGTAATTGCTCTGTCGCTTAACATCCAGCCAGGTCGCTGCAGTCTTTGTTTGAAAGTGTATGAAAATAATATTGTAAACTGTGAGGTGGTCAAAATTGACTGCAAATGACTTGAAATTAGTGTTATTAAGGTTAATAATAATGTAGGGGAAAAAAAGAGCAAAATTATGTGATTTTAGCAAAAACGTAGGGATTTTAGCAATTGAATAGGGATCCAAAACCAAAATACGCAAGGGCAGTTTTGCCAAAACCAAGACCAAAACCAAAACACGAAGTTAATCCAGATCCGAAACCAAAACCAAAACCAGAACATGGTGGTCAGTGAACATCTCTAGTCGTAAGGGGTAGTGTCAGATGTATGCAGATATGAATCACCAGCATTTATGCTCATTGGCCTAAGATTTGTTTCTGGGCATATGCATAGCGGAGTAACGCATGATGCGCTACGCAACTGGACGTTCATCCGAATTGTATCAGGCCCCAAATGAGGTCCAAGGTGAAGTATTTGTTTATTTTTACTTTATACACCAATTACCTCTTCTTTTGGCGATTCTATGAGAGAGCTGGGACTGGTATCTCAGTATCTACTGGGAAATAATGAATATCGCCACTGAGCCATAGTGTCCCAGTAACAGACTCTATACTCTTAGTAAACAGTAAAGGTTTAGGCAAACACAGTGCAGTAATAATAATAATAATAATAATAATAATAATAATAATAATGTAATCTGCAATAAAATGCGATATCAATACTAATCCTGCTGCCATAATATTTTAACAAAATGAGTGAATGGGTTTTCACTCAGATGCACAGATGGTTCACTATATCACAACTTAGTAAAAGGACACCTTGGTCAGCAACCAGGCAGAGCGATACCCGTGCAGTACTTTAAATAGTTTCGAAGTAATAAAACTACATGTAGCATGTCAGCATTCGGAAAGATAACAATATAATGACAAGGCACTGGAATCAATATGCATGCATAGATAATAAGATGGGATTTATAAACATCTGTTAGTGGAAATTTTCTCAGAAGCAATCCTGCAAAGCGTTAAAGTAGGTCATTGAAAATGAAAAGGTGTTCTTCTCAAAAATAGTTTTCTTTGCCAGAATCCATTTATTTTTTCCAGGTTTAGCCATTCTGCATGCATTTTCTGAAGGACAAAATGCATTTTTTCTATTCTGACCATCTGAGATCAAATCATCTTAATTGCTAAAACAGTTATTTGTTGAAATGATCATATATTTCCACGCAGGAGGATGTATTGTCAACTACATCAGATTCTTATTGTGATTGCAAAAGAAACATACAGACTGTAATAGGAAGTTGCTACTAAACATTCTACGTGTTATGGAGAAAACAGATTGTGTTCTGTCTGGTTCTTTAGCACTTCCTACGTTAGTTTTTTGTTTTTAAATAGTTAACATTGTCTTCACTTACAGGCGGCTAATGGGAAAGAAGCAAGGCACTGGTTTATATTAATCTTTCTAAGTGATTTACCCAAATTACTTTCATTGACTCACAGCTGTTTTCAGTGTACCAAATGTCATCTGTCATTCCAAAAAAATGAAACAAATCCCAGGCAAGAGAAAAGACAAGGAGATAACGTGGCAGAAAGAGAACTAAAGGCAATCATTGAAAATATAAATACTCTTAAAAATTGCCACCAAATTTTTCCTGTACATTAGACTTCAATCAAGTTCCGATCATCTGCTCCTGTTGTTCGTCCCTTACTTCCTCCCAGCTGTTCTAAATTGCCTCTGTAAATGGACTAGAGAACTCTGGAGACCATGGTCTGGAATGACTTTTTACCAGGAGGAATTGCACCTGTTACACTGGCCTTTCAGTGTATTTTTTTCCACCAGTCAGCAGTATTGATGGAGAGCTGCAAAATCATTGGGCCTGATTTATCAAGGCACACATACTGAGCGTAACAAAAACTGTCTCAGTGTACTCCCGAATTCAACACTGATCGGATCTGAAGATACGTGTGCTGATGAATTCGAGTGTAGGTCTGCTCTGCTCTACTACACAAGATACTGCAGGATATGTCCAATGCCCATGTAGAATATAAATTTGCAAAAAAATGCACAGAAATTTTTTTTTGTAATTAATGTCACCTTATAATAATATAAATAATGAAACAGCTTTAAAAGAATACATTGTTTTTATATGTTGTTTTTTCATGAAATAGATTTATTAGGATGTTCTTACTGTCTACTGTACATAAAATAAATTTTTACAGTTGCTTCTGATTGCAAACACATGTTATAGCATGCATACGATATTGTAATCACTAAAACTCAGGATTTAGACTAGCCTGTAGCTGGTGCAAGAGATAGGGTAGCAAAACAAGTCACTCTGAGATGCACAAAGCTTCAATCACATGTAGCTGCGTGCGCTCAAGTTCGGCATGCCTTTACTGTACATTGACGGCTGACGAACACCCTTTCCCTGCCCCGCCCCATTCCCTCCCAGAAATCCCAGTCTTTAGTAAGTGTCCTTTGTGTAAGAAAATTAATCGGATGTGACTGCGATCACTCGTGAATAAGCCGGTTCTGGGTATGCACAGAGCAATTTTGCAGATAATATCCAAATAATCAGTCCCTTGATGAATCAAGACCGTTGTGTGTAATGTAGTGAATTTAGGTAGCTGTGGTGCAGATAGTAATATCTATGACAAACATATATATATAAAAAGGAGGACTGGATGGTGGAGTCTATAAGGCTATATAAAGATCTAGATGATTTTGAACTGCAGAATCTGACCATAGTTATTGAGTGGATTGGTGAAAAAAGTACCTGTGTAGCGGGATATAATGGAACCAAGACTAATGAAATTCTCCAGCTGCTATTCCCACAACAGTTACACGTAAAAGAAAACCAGCCAGGATATATAAGGAAGCTGTATCCATGTCCAGAGGACAGTCATCAGGATCGGTGACAGATAAGCTACTTATATTCTGATTGTTGGTACACTTAACACCATTGGGTGATAAATGAGCACGGATATCTGATATCACATTTTTTACTTTTTCTGGTGCCCAACTATATACACGATTGGTCAGTAGACCTCTTCCACCAAGGTTTAATTGGTCATATATATATATATATATATAATTTAACCCGTGCATGATACTCTTGCATTCTAGTCAAATCAAGCTACTTAAGGTGTTAAAAAGGTTCTTGTCATGCATTTTGGCCATAGCCCAGGCCTCAACCACCAACCACTCCCCACTGTCACCTCCGGCAACCACCAACCACTCTCAACTGTCACTTCTCCTTCAAGAAATATATATATATTTTTTTTAAATCTTTATAAACACTTTTAACAATTAACAAATTAAATTAACAAATTAAAAACATCTTAGTATACCAAATTTCAGCCCTTTCTGAATTTTTTTTCCCACACACACTAAGAATTTAGTAGGTCAGTGTATAACTCCGCCCAGCAGGTGGCGCTGCAGCTTGGTTTTATTTTTTACACACACACAGACAGACTAACACACGCCACTAGACATTTATATTATAGATATATATGTATCATTGGGTGTATAACAGAATGCACTAAGGTACTACACTTTTACTGGTTTCTTCTATTGTTTTTTTATGGTATTTTCATGAGATCAGGACATTCTGACAGATGTGAGGACTTATAATCTGATACGGCTACTGGCAAGTTAGTATTTGGTACGCACAATAATATCACCATATTTATAGGTTTTTGATTCCTATAATATCACACTATGAGGCGCCCTGCCCTTTTATTTTTTTAGATTTGTGTCCGGACTTACTATCTGGCATCACGCAATATGGCAACCGCTTGTAAATAAGAAAATGAATTTGGTGTTTTGTAAGTTATTCATTGAACTTGATTTTATATAATTTTTTGTACTATATATATATATATATATATATATCAAAATGATAAGTTATGGAAGGACGGCGCCTTCAGGTGTACAAACAGATAATTGTGTATATATAGTCAGTAAGCTCAGAGAGTCCAGAGAACATGAAATACTGAGAAAAATAGTAATGCAGGTGGATATCAGCATATAGCAGCATATATCAGCAAATCAGGTGAGACACTGTGCAGATTAATAGTGTAGTAGTGTGCGTACCAGAAATAAGTAAAATAACAGCTTATCTGTATATAGGCTCCTCAGTCATCCCAGGTGGTGATTTCCTTTGCTCGCAGAGACAAGATGCAAATATAGTATGTTCTATTAATAACTGCTGCATCACCGCTCAATAGTAGGAAAGATATAAGAAAGCCATATGGCGTAGTATTTTTGCAAACAATTTATTCAGCAGATTAACAATATAAAATGCAAACTCACAATGAAGATAATAAATATAAGCTTATCTGTATAATATATAGGTGAGATCACTGGTAGTCATATCCCTGGCGGTAGTTAAAGATGTCTCTCTATAGGCTCCATACAAAAGCTCAAGAAAGGGGGATATCTTAATTTGTTACTCCCAGGGTAGATCAGTGAAACAGGGTCTCAGATAGTACAGTTGTGGGCCTCAACGCGCTGCGTTCAGTTTGAACTTCATCAGGAGGAATTAGGTGATATTAAAAACTATGCCTTTACATAGGGGTGTGTAGCGCCATTTTTCACTAAAATCGCAGGCAAATGACGCATATCTTTCCTACTATTGAGCGGTGATGCAGCAGTTATTAATAGAACATACTATATTTGCATCTTGTCTCTGCGAGCAAAAGAAATCACCACCTGGGATGACTGAGGAGCCTATATACAGATAAGCTGTTATTCTACTTATTTCTGGTACGCACACTACTATACTATTAATCTGCACAGTGTCTCACCTGATTTGCTGATATATGCTGCTATATGCTGATATCCACCTGCATTACTACTTTTCTCGGGATTTTATGTTCTCTGGACTCTCTGAGCTTACTGACTATATATACACAATTATCTGTTTGTACACCTGAAGGCGCCGTCCTTCCATAACTTATCATTTTGATACATATATATATATATATATATATATATATATATACACACACACACACACACATATATAAATATATATATATATATATATATATATATATAGTACAAAAAATTATATAAAATCAAGTTCAATGAATATATCAAGTTCAATGAGTATATCTGTGTGTGTATATATATATATATATATATATATATATACACAGATATACGTACATTAGGCACTCATGGATAAACAGAGTGATGCAAGAGACGGTCTTCCAATATACGTGATATATAGAGGGTTGCATGTGAAACACAGAAATAAAACAATATAGTCTAATAAGTTCAACTATTATTGTCCTCCACCACAAGAAAGACCACCAAAGTTCCCCATGAGATGGATAGATGATCTCCAAATTCTGAAAGGTGAAAGAATGATGAACTCATCAACCACATGTCATATGTAGAACACTCTCTTTCAATAATGTGCTTACAGGAAGGTTTCTTTCACACTTGCGATGTAAACATTAAACTCATCCTTAAATCAGATTGTAGACATACAGAGATGATGCGATATCCACTCACATCCATAAACATGAAAAATGGAAAAGACTTTCTAGTGTATTACCATTTTATCATTTTAATATCAAGATAAAATCTTAAAAACATGAATATTACACACATAAAATATTGGTTAAAAAAACCCTATTGTTAGGGTGTGTAGCCCTACCAGAGGTCTGAACTTCAGAAGCCTTAAGAGGAGATATGGATCATCAATCGTCTGTATATTGATTTCATGAGACCAGGTTCACCCCGAAGTCATGTCCCTGTTAAACATGTAATTCCTTCCAATATACCATGAATAATTAAGCATAACTCGAAGCGAACCTGGTACCCATGGCCGTGCCCATCTGTTGCATATAATACTGTTCCTTAAATCTTAAATAATTGTGGGATACATAAATATCATACCCTCAACCAAAAATGTTCTTAATTCTTCTGAATATGAGGTACTACCGAGAAAATATGTGACTGCCTTAACCCCTAAATTGTGTCTAATTATATTATAGAGGGAACTAACATCAGCTGTCACAAATGGACTGTAGATGGAAATCATTACATTCCAAAAGATTTGTCATAATACTTCCTGTCCCATCTGTAATAGGTCTTCCCAGGGGATTAGACAGATCTTTATGTATTTTGCGCAAAATATATATAGTCGATACTATTGGGTTGGAAATCCATAAATAATCTTCAAGTTAATCTGTTACCACTCATATATCCTCATACTTTGCATATACTTTGTCTAGTTCACTAATTATTTTATCTGTAGTGTCACTTTTATTTTTTTAAATGTGTCACCTTCATTTGACTGCCTTAAAACATCTGTTTCGTATAGACACAAGACCATGACTACAACCCCCCCCCCTTTGTCTGCGGGTTTAATTATAATATTTTTGTTATCTTGTAAACTTTTGAGGGTTTATCTTTCTTTAATGACAAGTTACATGATACCTGATTTTTAGTATGCAGACTATTTAGTTGTTCAATCATTAGTTTGCTAAACGTATCTATAAAACAACTCCTTTTTATATGTGCAGGGAAGAATTTAGATTTGCTCTTCAATCTGTTTCTAGCTTCCTCTTTTATGGCTATCTTAGTATTGTTGTCCTTTTTAGTGAGGGAGAATTTTTTTAATGTTATCTTTCTAATGAATTTTTGATGAATCAATGTAGGTGTTGAAATGGTGAAGACAATTAGAAGGTGCAAACTTTTGAACTTTTCTTATGACCCAATATGCCTCCTCTGAAAGTAATTTGGAACTCTGTATATTATTTCTTTTTTAAGCTTTTTTTCTATTTAGATAAGCTTTTATTCTTAATAGGATTTCCTCCTATATTGTCCCATATATTCTTCTTATTAGAAGAGTCCGCTTGAATTATAGCCTTCGCCAATAACGGTCCCCATGATCTAAAAAAGAGGGAGAGCCTGAGAAGTGGAATGGACTCCTACTATGGCTGAGAATATTGAACCTATTCCTCAATGTTAATGCAAATTCATTTGATGTTCCTCTAACTTTATTGTACCTACCATAACCTCTATCAATCCTGTCAACCTTATTTCATAAACTGGTAATATGTATCTTACCATTTTGTACATGATATTGATCTGGATCATTCCGAGCCTAGTTATTCTTGTAGTGGGACTATGTTCATGAAAGAATATATATTATGCACTTTATTCAGGACCATGCATGCATTTGATATTTTATTAAGTCTTCAGAGGGACTTGACAGTAATATAATTGCAGCGATACAGAGAGGGATCCAAGCCTCACTTTCAATCATTCCAAGCTTCGCTCTGGGCAAAGGCATGCCTCAATTTCAGTTGCACTTCCAAGTGCGCTGGATCATACTTTTAGCGAAAGTCTGATTGAACTATGGATGTATAAATAGACAGTTTGTGGACATGCAGGATATTGACTCTTTGCCATGAAAAAGACTCCAGTAAGGAGTAGATACGCATCGGAAAGCACTCCGTTTAGACCCCTATCGTGTCCGGGCATACCTACTGGAGAAGGGACCACTTCTAACATCTTTATGATCAATATCTCCTCCTAAAACTTTTGAAGTTCGGACTTCTGGAAGGGGTACCCACACTAACAATAGGGTTTTTTTTTAACTAATATTTTATGTATGTAATATTCATGTTTTTAAGATTTTATCTTGATATTAAAATGATAAAATTGTAATACACTAGAAAGTTTTTCTATTTTTTCATGTTTATAGATGTGAGTGGATATTGTATCATCCCTGAGTGTCTACAATCTGATTTGAGGACGAGTTTAATGTTCACATTGCAAGTATGAAAGAAAGATTCTTGTAAGCACATTATTAAAAGAGAGCGTTCCACAAATGACACGAGGTTAATGAGTTCATCATTCTTTCACCCTTCAGAATTTGGAGATCATCTATCTATCTTATTAGGGACTTTGGTGGTCTTTCTTGTGGTGGTGGAAGACAATAATAGTTAAAAATATTACACTATATTATTTTATTTTTGTGTTCCACATGCAAATCTCCATACATCACGTGAACATATGAGAAGACCGTCTTTTGCATCACTCTGTTTATCCATAAGCGCGTAATGTACGTATGTTTGTATATGACTTTATGGGGATTTGGATTTGGTGGAATACGGTATATATGTGCTGGGCAGTCTATGGAGTATACCTAGTTCTTCTATTGAATTTGTATGGCAAACCTACAATAATATCATGCTATCTTGATTTTTCATGTTGTCATATCAAATGGAAACTGATCAGATTTGAATCATTCAGGGCAATCGTTTTATGTTGCAGCTTGATTTGTGTGCTCATTTTACATACATAAGTTATGCAGATTCAGTATTTTGCTGCCCTGGATAAACAACTGGATCCTACTGAACACAATTTGTGGGCCCAGTAAGATTGTGGTCCTCACCCAACTGCATTAATGATAGCCTGCCTGATAAAGCCATATTACCCTAGTTATTATTATTATTATTATTATTATTATTATTATTATTATCAAAGATATGTAAGATAACACAGTGCTGCACATCACTGTATATTAGGAAAAACAGGAGTAGGGTAAACTCTAATAAAGAAGTGGGTTTTCAGAGAGCATTTAAAGATTTGAAAGTCTGTGGGAAAGTCTGATTGGCTTTGGTAAGCAATTCTATAAGTGTGTTGCAGCACTGGAGAAGTCTTGTATGCAGGAGTGAAAGGTGGATACCAGAGGCGAGACAAGGCACAGTTCAGAGATAAAGTGTGCAAGAGGGATAGTATTTTAAAGTGAAATTTGAGATATATGAAATGGAAATGTTTTTGAGGACTTTGTAGGTAAGGGTGAGTAACTTGAATTGGATTCTGGAGGACACAGGTAGGGATTTGCAAAGTGGTGCAGCAGATGTGGAACGGTGAGCGAGAAAGATCCTAATAAGTAGGTCAAATTTGTCTAAACACGTCTATGGCGAAATATGACAAATCTGGCTACTCACAGTTCAGTCTCAACAATTGGATTGGTAAATGTATTAGCACTTTTGAAGTGCCTCTGCACACTACGATTCTGCCACATTTTACGACAGCACCAATCAAGATCATAAGGTCCATAAACACTCAAATATACACTAAAATAATTGAGATTACCTAGTTAATTGCCAGAACTATTCTGTTCATTTTATGCTCATAGCCACAATACTGTTTAGACATAATTTGAACAATGAAATTCACAGTTAACTGCATATAGTGAAATGAACCCTACAATATTAATTAATTAATTAGTTCTCTCCTTCATTTTATACATGTACTTCTAAAGCGAATCATATTTATGGATGCATAGCTTGTTTCTAAAATGTATTAATTGTCAATAATGAACAAGTATTGACTACAGCCTAGAACGTGTTCTATATGTAATAAAACTAGCAGAAGACAGCCCTTATTTAGAATAGCTGCATATTGTGCATAGTCAGTACAGAGAGAATAAACCCTGAAAAGCAATAGGATGCTCTAGATCATTTTTATCAGTGTTTGATAGAGGGGCGGTCTTCCTCTCGAAAAAGATCACCCGCTAAAGTAACAGCTACAGTAGCTAGTCATATCCTGATAGCAGTTTTCAATTATTGTTCCAGTTGTGTGAGAAAAGACTTGCAGCCATTCTCACTGTGTAATTGCTTTGTCCCGCCCAAATAAAACAATGCCAATGGACTCTATTATGTGTGTTGTCCCCTGTGACCAAGCTGCTTAAACTGAAGTCATTTCCTATTCGCCTGTTTCTGTCCTATTAATATTATGTATGGCAATCATGCCAACTTTATTAAAAGACATTTGAAGCTGCTCTAGCAGAGTAAAATTTATACAGGGTCACATGTGAAACAGTACATGCTAAAATATATGTCAAATAAAAACTGTACTAAAATAAAAGTTATGTATAAGTAAGAAACAGAACTATATTAGTACACATTGCCAAACTTTAAGGTCTTATATACACCTATTCAATTTACGCTGCGTCTTGTTGTACATCTATTCTGATTTCCCTGGAACACACTGAAATTAACCAGGTGATAAAACTGGTCTAGCAAAGGATAGTTGGATCACTGATTTATGTGACAAGGTAAACCTGTAACCATTGATATGGAGGTTACGGAATAAAAGAAAAGGAAGGTGCAAATTAAAGAGAACCAGTCACAAGTTATAGATGACCTATAGATGATTAGATTGGTCTAGTCTGTGGTCACAGGAATTTACAGCAGATAAGTAGGCATTAAAACAGGGTCTTGAAGCAGTGATGTTTTATTAGCTCAAGTGTCCTAATAAGGACAGTTACATACACATTCACTAGTTGAAGGTACTAGTGATCTCCAGAAGTACAGATGGAATAATGATACTATATGGTCAAACAGAGCTCCTTTTTATACAGATTCTGACACAAATCCTGGCAGGGGGTAACCCAGCCCCCTGATCCAACCAGGCACCAAATTGTCTGATATCACATCAAATAATTTAACATCATGATGTGATATTTCTCTATACGTGGAGGTAACTCAATTTAACCTACAAAATTCACAGCAGTCTGTGAGATCCTAAATTAATTGTATCCTGAGTCTACATTGTTCAGACTGGTTTCTGTCTCTTTAACAAGATGTGACAACAGGTAAAAACCTCCTGCTGGGCTTCCAGGTTAAAGCAGGTTTGTGTCACTTTTGCAATGAAAAGACTTACTTAGCATTTCCTGCTTTCCGCAAAATAGACTTCCTCTAACCTAGCATAATACATTAAAAAGCAATACATTTCCTATACAGATATAGGCACAAAATAAAAAAATATCAGTACATTGGTAATGATATACTGTGGTGTCCTGCACACTTGATTAAAATAAATATCTACAATAAGTTATTTCTATGTGATCAAGCCATAACAGTTTACCCAAGACAGGACCAGAGGTAGGTACAAGATATGTATCTAGGTAGGAAATAAGAGCAAGCTTCAGATAAGCCTAGCCAGAGACAACAATATCAGACAAGACAGGCTGCAAGCAACAAAGGTCCAGAATAAAGGCAAAGATCAGAGTTGGCTGGAGACTTCAATGGTTCAAATGCAAGTTCAGGGCAAGACAGCTGCACAACTTCAATGGTCCAAACACAAGACAAGCGTCAGGGTAGGCAAGCATCAGGCAGGGTCAAAAACTAGGCGGTCAGAAGTAAGAAATTCAACAGATTAACAGATATATCCAGATTCACTGCTCCTATAATGGAAAGGGAATAAATCAAGGTGGAGTGATAGACGTAAATATCTAGAATTTAAAAAAGCCTTTATCCCGCATGAAAGGGGTTGGGTACATTTTTCCGAGTACCACAACCCCGACAACGACGATGCCTACAATGAAACACCAATTTAAAAAAAAACTACATCAATATAAACAGACTTACCTACAAAGCGACGCTGCAGATTTCGGATGGGTGGATGATGCTGACCACAACTAATTCCGACGACAGACCTCTCCGGCACTTGACTTCCGCGTCACTCAACAGTGTGACCTAGGTAACTGTTCATTTAAAGCGGCAATGTCGGGACCCCGCAGGTTAATTGTTGAGCG
Organism: Mixophyes fleayi; assembly: GCF_038048845.1. Taxonomy (NCBI): domain Eukaryota; kingdom Metazoa; phylum Chordata; class Amphibia; order Anura; family Limnodynastidae; genus Mixophyes; species Mixophyes fleayi. The sequence continues at coordinate 75,416,383 of NC_134407.1, forward strand.
CATAACAGATTGCTAAACAAATTAGAAGGCGTGTGATTGGATCCAAAGTTGGTTGTATGGAAAAGATGTTGGTTGAAGGTGAAACAACAGAGAGTTGTAGTAAATGGAATGCATTCAGTGGAAGGAAAAGTTACCAGTGGACCAGTATTCTACATAATCTTTATTGATGACATTACGAATGGTATGGATGGCAAAGTCTGACTTGCAGATGACACAAAAATATGCAACAACATAGACATAAAACAATGATATTAAAAAACTCCCAGTGGAGCAAAATGAATATAGAACAAAAAATGTGGTCTGTGACTAGTCCCACTGCTGTATAAGGAAATTTTGTTTTTCAAAAAAATTAGACTAAAAGCATGAAAATATAAATAGTGCTGAGACCAGAAAACCCTTCCACTCGAAAATATACGAGTGGTAAGAATATTAAAAGGACGTATTTTATTAATGCAACCATATAAAACACATATATTCAACAATTGCTGTTTGGTGCACCAAATATTGGGATATAAATCTGATTGCATTAAAAGACCCCAACCGACAGATATCCTGCTACAACCAGTTATATATTGTAATAGTAGTATTTGTCTCCTAAAATATGCTAGCATGCATCAAACACAAACTAATTTCTGAAAGCTCAAATTGTAGTGCTTTGTTTCTATGAAAAAAAACCACCAGTGGATTGTGACTAAGATTTCCAAAACAAGCAGCAGTAAATGTCTTGAAGATTATAACAGTGGTGTGGATTCAGTGGATAAAAGGTATTTTATGACTCTAATTGATGATGCAACCAGGAAAATATCTGTATACTTTCTAAAGAGTGAGGTTATTCGGGACTTTATTGAGTATAAAAACCTTTTAGAGAGAGAGACTGGTCTTAAACGGAAAGTGTTATGTTCTGATAATGGTGGTGAATATGATGACGCAGCATTATCAACCTTACTAAACAATTATGAAATTCAGTATCACTTAATCACTGCCTATACACCTGAACAAAATGGAGACAGCAAAAGAGCTAACAGAACCATTGTAGAAAGGGTGCAAGCAATGCGGCATGATGCAGGTCTGGAAAAGCGTTTGTGGGCAGTGGCAACATCAACAATTGTCTACCTCAAGACAAATGCACCGACTCTAGCAGTAAAAGGGATGATGCTAGAGGAAGCATGGAAAGGGCAAAAACCATATGTTGAACATCTTCATGTATTTGGATGTAAGGGCTTTGCACACATACCAAAAGAAAGGCGACTTAAGCTAGAACCAAAATCCGTACCCTCTGTATGTCTGAGGTACTGCGAAGTAAATCAAGGTTATTGAATTTTGGACATTGAAGGAAACTAATTAAAGTGAAATATGTCATTTTCTATGAGACTGACACATGTAACAAATGACAAAGTACCAAGAGTGTCACCACCACTGAAAGATGATTTGATTACATTATGCATGTTATCTGAAGATAAAATTGTAAGTGAGGAGCTGAGTGAGTCTCAGGTTGACCAAATTGATCCTACAGTTAAGATGCAAATGCAAGTGAGGACAAGGCACAACAGAATGAAGGAATTCCACCGCTAAAGTATGGTGATGAATTTGTAAGCTTTGTTTTGAGTTAGCCTCAATCTATAAGTGAAGCTAAGTCGAATGATGACTGGGAGAAAAGAAAAAGTGCTATTGACAAGAACGGTGATCTAAAAGAAGACATGTATAGGGCATTTCCAGAACATTACAGCAACACTGAGTTTCCAGCATTATATGGAAATAAGGTCAGGAACAGATCTTTGTTTATACTCAAAGTGGGTGAATGGCCACGTATTCCTAATTGTTGTGTATGTGGATGATTTGCTACTCATAATCAACCAGGTGAAATAAAAGAAAGAATCACTTAGTACACAGTTCAAATTGAAGAGCTCGGCACCTATACAAAGCAACAAGCTGGAACACTTTCAATTGATAAACAAAATTATTGTCACTATTCCAAACGAGAGGCAGGTCTTTACGATGTGAATCCTAGGGTTCGTACAGACGCTACTCCAGCAGGACGCAGAGTCTAACGGTGTTCACCAGGAACCGTCGCAAAGCAGTATGGTCTTAGCTGCGTCTGCTCGCAGGTCGCGGTCCCTGCTAGCGTACTGAGCAAGACCCTTTTGGGAAGTCAGGAGATAAGGGACAGTCAATAGCGGTAGATGAAATACCGGAACAGCTGATGGAACATAAGCCCAGAAGACAAAGTAGATAGATCTGCAGGTACTTGGATGAAGTGTCAGCTCTGTAGACAAGAAGACAGGAGTGCAGGTACTTGGTTGGAGCGTCAGCTCTGTAGACAAGCAGACAGGATATAGGATGTAGTTATGTCTAGCACCAAAGGTAACTAAAGGAACAGGCACTGAGTGTATAGAGGAGGTGCCTTTTATATTTGGTGCCAAAATCGGCTGGCCAATGGGAATGCGGCCAGAGGTTTTATATATCGCGGGTCTGCGCATGTGCAGACCCGAATCCAAGATGGCACCCGATATGGAGCGGACCGCCGGAGGAAGGTAAGTTTGCCGGGGGTCAGGTGAGCTGCCCGATACCCCAGCGAGTGACAATTACATTGAAGGTATGCTCTAACAAATTTGGAATAAAGGACTCAAAACCAATCAATACTCCTGTTGATGTAAGTGCAAAAATCAATACAGGAATGTATCCTACTACACCAGCTTAAATGGAGGAATTGGATGATTTCCATACCAAAGTGCAGATACATTGATATTGATGTATGTAGCCACTGGTACAAGGCCAGACAAAATGCATGCTGTAAGCAAAGTCAGTCAGTTTTCTGTAAACCCTGGAAATCATAAAAACAGATTTTGAGATATCTAAAGTGGATTGTCTCAGCAAACCTTGTTTTTTTCAAAAACAGGGGAACTCCAAACTGGAAGCATATTGTGATGTTGATTGGTTCGAATATGATCAGCTGTCCTATACAGGATATATCTGTTGGGAAATGCAGCAGTCAGCTAGGCAACCTACAGTCTACCATTGAGGCTGAAAAAAAGCCATTTGTTAGGTAACAGTATCTGCCAATTAAACACAGGAGGGTCAATTAACTGCGATATATACATCAGACTATGAATGAAATTATAACCCTAGCGATATTGTAGCAATAAGGATATCTAAATGGATATATATTATCTGCTGTGAATAAGATTACACTGCAAAACATCCGATAACACTTTTATAATAAAAAGTTTGGGATACCATAGCGGACCCTTCTGTTACTATTAAAAAAATTGTATTGCTCACTAGGTCTAATTGAATATAAAGGTAACAAAAAGCATAGAAGATTGCATGCTATACAAATAAAAGTCTTTATTAACAAAAATACAATTACGAACAACAAAGCATAGAAGTTTTTTTACTGCACTTTTTAACTCACACCATTGCACGATTTTTGCAGTTATTTTATTGATTTGGTTTTATACATTTTAATACTTCGCTACTGTCCAAGTAATCAGGAATAAAAAAACCCAAAACATTTTAATGAGACTTAATAAAGATTTAATATATTTTAATCATATTAAACATCCCAGACTGCCCCATTCAAAACATATTATTTTTCCTTTTTTCTCCTAAATACTATGGATATTAATATGTATATGGGTGCACCTCCCAGAGCATAGAAATATAAAATATTCTGGGTGGATAAAATTACTTAAACAATTCCAGGGGATGTTGAATACTCGGTGTGGTTGGAATATTTCTTGTTTTCTACAGCAAGCTGTATTTTTTTTCTGCAACCTCCACGGTGATTGTAGGGTTGCTATCACTCTGCTGCCTTTGATGATAATCTTGCTGCTCAGAAGTATATCCAAGTCTCACTTATTTTACCTGCATAACAAACGCACATATCTGTTACACTCATAAATATAAGAGGGAGAGACTGATTACTCATTTGATCACTTATTATTGTATCTAAACAGTGGATCTTTTCACTATGCCTGTGATTCATGTCTGTTTTTCTTTCCACATATGTCAACATTTAGGAACAGACAGGCACCCCTCTCCAATATCTCCTTTACACTTATTTTATTCACACCTCGGCACACACATACTTCTGAAGTCCATCCAAACTGTGCTGAAATGATATGTGTGACTATTATAGTCAAGTGTCCATGACAGTGATTAAGGTAATTACAAGGGAAAAGATAGGAAGAATTAATTCAGCAGTGGCCATGGCAAGTGGGACAAAGAAGAGCATTCTTGGGTCATTTATTCAGAAGAGTTTATTAATAAGACATTATTCTGATTTGTGTATGTAACCGAATTACCCTATTTGTACACAACAGAATATTGTATTAAAATGTGTTTTTATTACATTAGGTGGTGTACAAATAGGGTAATACCACTTCTGCATTGAGAACTAGCACAAAGGAATTTGGGGCCCCGGTACAGCAATTTTTAGGGGTCTCATCCTCCATAGAGGAGAAGGTAACGGGGTGTGTACCATCACTGTACGGCGGCAGCAGAGGGGGCATGGCCACATTTTAGGGGATTGGCCAACACGGGCATGGCTGTGCCGATTTAAACATGACATATTATGTATTATAACAGTTTTGCTCTCACCTACCTGTTATTGAAGCTTTCACAACCTGGTGCTGGATTCTTGTATGGATCCTGGAATGTTGGGACCTGTTTGGAAAATGTATAGGTACATGGAAAATTGAAAACTGAGCAATAAGTGAACACAGTACATAACACAGTTCACGCAGTATATAATACACACATTATAATAAAACATTACATTTATCATGCCACTTCACGCCACCGCTCAGCCACGCCACACCAGCCCCCAGCCACATCACACCAAACACGAGCCACATTATGCCCCACCCCAGCCACATCAACCTAAACCCCAGCCACGTCACGCTACAATACACCAAACACTAGCCACATCACACACCCCCAGTCACATCACAACCCCCTCAGCCACATCACAACCCCCTCAACTACATCACAACCCCCTCCTGACACATCACAACCCATCTGGCCACATCACTATCCCTCCAGCCACATTGCATACCCACCAGCCACATCACAACCCCACCAGCCACATTTCAACCCCCCAGACACAATACAGCACCGTATAGTAGGGACACAGAAGACATACACAAAACAAGGACATACATAAAACAAAAACATGCAAGGCAGACAGAATAAATGCAGACATGAAAACAAAGGGTATGGAGGACCCTGATCATTGGAGAGCTTACATTCTGGAAGAGGGCACAGCTGAAACAAGAGGAGCAAATGTGTCACAGTGTGGAGATTGGGATAGTTGTGAGAGTGCATTAGTGTGAATAGTATCATTAGGGATCAGGTAAGCTTTAAAAAAAGAAATGGGTTTTTATAGGTAGGGAATTCTATAAGTGCGGAGCAGCACAGGAGAAGTCTTGTAGGGGAGAGTGAGAGGTGGTTACCAGAGACGAGATAAGGCGCAGGTCAGAGGTAGATCTAAGAGGGTGGGAGGGAGAGTAATTTGATGAGATTTGAGATGTATGAAGGGGCGGTGTTGTTGAAGGCTTTGTAGGTAAGAGTAATTTGAATTGGATTCTGGAGGACACAGGGAGCCAGTGTAGGAATTTGCAAAGTGGTGCAACAGATGTGGAGTGGTGAGAGAGGAAGAGTTCAGTCTTGCAGCAGCACTTAGAATGCATTTAAATGTGGATATATGGGTGTCAGGAATGCCAGATAGTGGGAGGTTGCAGTAATCAAGACTGGAGATGATGAGAGAATGGATAAGAGTTTTGGGGGTTCATAAAGCAGATTTAGGTCAGGTGGTGGCGGACTGTCGGTCCCTTAAGGACGCCAGCGGTGTTAGGATGGCACTGCGATCAGCGGCTGATACATATGACGCTATCGCTGATTGGCCACTGCCCCCTTTAAAGTAATGTGACTCTTGCTCCTTTAGTGTGGAGGAACCCTTTACCTGCTTTGTGAGGGCTCATCATTGTGAGTCTAGAGGGGGTGTAGTCACTATGACACCAGAATTAGCGCCAACCAAGCAGTAAGGGATTAGTTCCTGATGTCAAGTGGATTCAGGACCAGTTTGCCAACCACGCTTGGTTCGAGTAATTAGTTGGTTAGCTAATCCGCAGTGTATTTCTCTGTCACCAGGTTTCAATATTAATAAACTGTGATCTATTTAGCCACTTTATACAGTCTCTGTGTCTTTATTTTAGATAAGTTACGTTAAGGTATGTAAATAGAAGGTTATTGTGAAGGGGAGGAAAAAGCATCCAGGATATGTAGTTTATGACCTGGTTTTGCACATGTCTATGTGGTTGTTTAAATGCCTCACTCAAAACTAATGTAAACCTGGCATACAGATACATACCTGAACACATTTTAAGATGCCTCAGAATATGGTGCAAATACGCTACTTTTACGGCAAATGTCCTTAGCATACATTATGCCCAATTTGTGGCCAACTTAGCTTTGTCTCATCAAACTGTGCAAACCAACACAGAGGACAGTGAGGAAATATATACTGCACCTTAGTGTTATAAAAATTAAAGACCTCTGTGAGAGGTGATTTATTGCTTGGATACTCAAGTCTAAATATTTCTTAATTGAAATTCCATTTAGAATTTTGACACCCCACATGCTGTATCTGGCAGTAACTTTACATCTATCTCTCTAAAGTTCAATTTACCCAAAGCACCTGCTAAATTATTATTTTTTTTCTGTTCACAGGGGAAATATCTTCTTTCTAGGCATCTGGCAGTTTTATAGCTTGCAGTGAGTGTTCCCACAGGCGGGGAAGTTACTGTGCTTTCCCAAAATCATTTGATTTGTATCTCCAAGAAATCCATCAACATTTCTGTGATATAAGAAAAAAAGACATGCAATTATTTCTTCCCTGTAAATCTTGTCTAAAGACTGAGCAAAGCCAAAATAAAATTGTTTCCATATTCTCACTGTATATAATTCACCCACAATTCAACTCTGTGACTGTTTAATGCATAGGCCCAGACAGCAGATTTTGGCTCATGTAATGTTGGTGAAGATATCTGTGAATCAGCTATATATAATACATCAGCTTAACCAGCAGCTATTTACACAATTACACAGAGCCGGAAAAAGATTTGTAGGGGCCCCAGGGAAGATATCTTGTTGGAGTCCTCCTGCCACAGTTTTTCTTTGGGATGCTGAGAGTGCAGCCTAGGTAGGGCCTGACCATGCGGACCAATAGGAATTCACCAACATAATTTCTGGTTCCTTACTTGACGGTGCTGACACCCCTACCCCTACTTTACAGCCAACATCTTGTGGGGTTCAAACTATGTAAGCTTTAGTTTGTGGGGTTCTTTGTTGTCTAGCAGTCCCCGTACTTGGATTTTCTCTCTGCAAAAGCTGGTGCAGCATGTACAACTTATAGAGTTGTGAGCACACAGACCAAAAGAAATCCGCCGAATCTCCTTCATCCAATCAGGGAACACCTTACTCTTTATATAGCCTCCTCTGGGACCATTGGTGTGCCAGGGTATTGGTTCACTCCCTACTCCAGCGTCTCCTGTTACTCCTGATCGAGTATTCTTCGGTGCTGAGTCGGCTTGCTCCTGTGTTACGATTCGATACCTTGTTGCTCGGCTGGTTTGATTATTTGGCTTGACCTGACAACTCTCTGGATCCTCCCTGTGTACCGCGATGCTCATTTCGCTTTGATCTGGACCGCCTGACTACGCCTGTCTACTACTGTTGCTACGCCGGTGACTGTCTTGGAGAACCGCAACCTGCGTACCCTCTGCAGCTAAGCCCAAACTCGCTTGCAGGGTGTCCCTGGTGAGTACCGGGGGTACGTTAGACTCCGTGCCTCCCTGTTCAGTTGCACTAATACCAGTTAGCGGCCATCACTACAATTCTGTGACAATAACATTTCTGTCAGTTCCTTTTATGCTTAGACCATATGTAGCATTAGCTCCTCCTAAAGATTGTTCTGCCTCACTGCACAGTGAGACACTTTTAGTTCATGGAACTGGCTCCCAAGTGCAGAGACGAGGCTTGGATCTTTATGTCAGTTAGGCAGACCATCAAGGCGTGCCAATGCAAGAGAAGGCGGTACCTCCAGTGTGCAAACAATAAAAACCCAAAAACAACACATGCTCACACATACAACCAGATCTAACCTTAGTGTGGCTCTTATACTGCTCAAAATATTTATCTGAGAATGGGTAAATGGGTAAGTAACACGCTTACTCATACTCAAATACAATAAAGAAGACCAGATAGCATTTTCATTTGAAATATTCTCCATTACAGGATGGAGATTTGGCGAACATATTGCTCAAATTGTCACATACTAACATGTCTAAAAAGCACAAGGGCATCATTCACTGAAGAGAACAATTTGAGAACAATTAGGCAGCACAGTAGCTTTTGTGTGTAGGCCTATAAGGGAAATAATGGGCTTGCCCCAGTTAATGTGCAGAATCTACTGTTCTGAATTTTCAGTTTCACAATTGCCTAAATGCAACAACATATCAGTATACAGTGATCCCCTCTTCTCCAGCACCTAAACCTAACGACCCCAGAAAGAGTCTGAGTATCTAAGAATAATTCCCAGTAACTTAAGTGCCAAAGTAAGCAAGGACAAAGAAAAGGGCCCCTGCTAAGGACCTCTAAAGACTAAAAGGAGAAGAAATAGCTCAGTTTGTGCAAACTTGAGCAATTGGAAACATATATAACAAATGTATCCCTCTAATGAATCTGTAAGGAACCCCTAATCTGACAAGTACGGTCCACAAAAACGGAAACTCTGCTGCATCACAAATCCTTTCTGTGTTTAACTACATGATTACCCAAGAGTTGGCACCGGTAATAATAATGTTGGTAAATAATCTCCTGAAATGAATATCAGTAGATTTATGTGTCATAAAGCCAGACTAATCTTGTGAGCAAATGACAAAATAACTGACTGCAGGTGTATCATCAGCACTTTAGCAAGGATTTTACAGTCCCAATTTAATAAGGAGATTTGTGTAGCACATCTCTGAGGATGCTTGCAAGGCTTTGGTATAAGCTCAATGAGGGCCTTTTCAAATGAGCGGCCTAGAGCATCAGTTTCAGTAGCTTAATAAACACGGTCAGAGCATTTCATAATATGTAGATATCTGACTGGTACGCCATCCAAACCAGGAGTTTTCCCCCAAAGGAAGACCTTTAATAGTATTCTGGAAATATAATTACACAACACCAAAATCAAGCACTTCATTTTCAACCAGGGGAAAAAGTCCACTTACTATGTCATATAAGATTGGTAATATACTAACAGATATATTATTAGGGATGTGCACCGGCCACTTTTGGTGTCTCGTGTTTTGTGTTTTGGATTCAGATTTGCTGGAGGTTTTGGGTTCGGATTTGTTTCGCAAAACACCTGACGAAAGGTTTTGGTTCGGATTTAAGGTTTTGGATTCGGATTTATTTTGAAAAAAACATAAAAAGTGTTAAAATCAAGTTTTTTGGTTTATTTTCACTCCTACACTATTATTAACCTCAATAACATTCAATAACAATCATTCTTTTTTTTATAATTCTTTTTTTATAACTTTTTTTTAAAAAATTTTATAATTTGAGAATAATGGGGAAATAACAATGCCCTTAGAAGGACAGAGCACAGGACACAGCACCACTGGACTGAGCACAGCACAGCACAGCACAGCACAGCACGAGATCTACCAGGACAGAGGACCACCTAACACACCCTCCCTCTACCCTGATCAATGCCGAGTGAAGATGGCGGCGGCTAGCTGGGAATTTATAGAATACGAGTATCGCGAGATCCGACAGCGGGATTATGACTCAGAGCCTCGGTTTCAGTTTTGCAATTGGCGAGAATACCCGGATCTGTCTCGGATCCGGCTCGGATCGGCACCGTTCGGGTGGGCTCGGATTTCAGATATCCAAACCCGCTCATCTCTATATATTATGAGTTGAAATATTTAGCAAAGGAAGTATAAAAAAGATTTTGCAACAGTGCAGAAGACTCCACCCTATCATACATCTCTGTAATACTAGTACTAAATCCTTCTGCCTTGGAGTGTACTATTATTTCAACCAATTGAAACGTACTTGCCCTTCATAAAGTAACTTCTTTCAGATAAGCTCAACTCTCATGTAGCCATTATAATTGCTATATGCTATGTTTGCATTTAACTCCTCCTCTTTCTTTTTCACATTTGGCAGAAGAATAGACCTAATTTACTGTCTAAATAAATGAATAAAGGACAAGTATGCCTGTCTAACCGAAACCTTGGAGAAGTCCCAAACTAATGAATCTGAGGCAGAGCCAGTTTCCATCATCATCTTCATCATCATTTATTTATATAGCGCCACTAATTCCACAGCGCTGTACAGAGAACTCATTCACATCAGTCCCTGCTCCATTGGAGCTTACAGTCTAAATTCGCTAACATACACACACAAACACAGACAGAGACAGACAGACAGAGAGGGAGAGACTAGGGTCAATTTTGATAACAGCCAAGTAACCTACCAGTATGTTTTTGGAGTGTGGGAGGAAACCGGAGCACCCGAATCAAAGTCATGACCCCAGTGCTGTGAGGCAGAAGTGATAACCACTAGGCCACTGTGCTGCCCAGAGACCAGGAGGAGGACTGTGCCTCTTTCACACAATAATCAATAAAAGTATTGATTAATATTGGACAAATCTGCAGAGCAAAAAACATGCTGTCCCATAGACAGTGCCCTATGCAAGGCTAAGTGGCATGAAAAATATCTAAAGGATGTCTTCACATCCAGGTGTATATGATGCCAAACAAAGCAGTCCAGGGTATCCCTGTTTGAAAGACAATTTAACTCCTCCCTTATAATGACTTGCAATGTTCTAAAATGGCAACCTTATTGATAATTTCTGAGAGGAGCCCAGGATTCTCAGGTGGGGGATGGTAATGCCCAACAATAGTATACAGTATGTATAGATGAGTGAATGGAGCAATTTATGTGTTTGGGTTTCCTCCGGGTGCTCCGGTTTCCTCCCACACTCCAAAAACATACTGGTAGGTTAATTGGCTGCAATCAAAAATTGACCCTAGTCTCTGTCTGTCTCCCTCTCTGTCTGTCTTTGTGTGAGTGTGTGTATATATTAGGGAATTTAGACTGTAAGCTCCAATGGGGCAGGGACTGATGTGAATGAGTTCTCTGTACAGCGCTGCGGAATTAGTGGCGCTATATAAATAAATGATGATGATGATGATGATGATATATGAGGGTGGCTGAGAGATATGATGAGGCAATGAGAGAAATATGAGTCTGGCAAAGGGAGAGGTATGAGGAGGACAATGAGTGTATATGTATGTGTATTGTACAGTATAGTATATGTTAGTGGACTCGTAATTCAATTGGGTTGCGGTCCACTTGTATTTGATAATACCTATATGTGGCTCTTGAATAACAGTAAGTGCCACTGATGTAAAGTATAAAACCATGCTTTCTCTAAATACTGATCATAAACATTTTCTGCCACAGCATTCAGTAACAAAAACCCTGCATTTTAAAGATACACCTTCTTAGGAGATGTTTAAAGGTTTATTCTGATTTAGGGGTATATTTTTTTTCTCTAGCAGAGCGTATCCAACTGGTTCCTTTTTCTAAGGCATCTTTATCTTATCAGCAATCGAGATGTAATTTCTTTATTTACTTTAGTAGATCTTAGGCGTAACGCTCCAAATTACATAAACAATGATTCAGAAAGTCTATATGGAAAAAAGGCCTCATACCTGTAAAATTAATTAGGAATCAAATATATTCTTACTTTCAATTTTCCTTCATTGCATTGAAAATACCAGATAAGCATGGAGTTAATACATTGCCTATTGACGGCTTCCAGAGACAGTCATGTCCGGTCTGATATGCCCTTTCTAGCGTGTGGAGGAATCATTTTCAAATATTTGAAAAATTACCTGCAGGTGACATCATGGAATATCATTTAAGAATGAACAAGGCTGAACTTTGCATGTGTAATTGTCTCATGGAAGCACCAACTTGTTGTACATAACAAAGGGTGTGTTGTTGAAGAAGTTATATAGTTGGGGGCCATTGAGATTTTCCCAGACATTAAACGTGAGCTATATTTTCCATGCTCTTCTTGACAGAGGAAACAATTCTTGTAGCATCTGGGATACCTTTGCATTTTTTCTCTATAATATAATTCGAGAAAGGATGAAGAACATTTTGCAAATAATGATGTTTATACTCTTAATAATTAAAGTAATATTCATTATGATTAGGCGCATGCTGGCAATGATTTGTAACTTTGTAAAGCATACGCAATACAATGGATTCATGTATATACATATTTTAGAATACATTACAATATTTACTGGTATTCTTCTGTTCTGTTAGCGTAGATTTACTCATGTTTCTAAAAAGGAAAGGTGGAGGTGTTGCCCAAACCAGTCAAATTCTAGCTATTATTTTGGGGAATGAACAAGACAATTGATAGATTGAATCTGATTGGTCGCTATGGGAAACACCTTCACTGTTTCTTTTTAGAAGCTTTAGTAAATCTACCACTTGCCTTGTTGTAATAGGAGTTATTTACAATCTCTCCAATTTATTAATATCCTTTTTAAGACGTGACTTTGCTCGTGTACTTGCCTGTTGCATGAGCTTACCCTTTACATCTAACTTAGAATAGAAAGATTATTTCAGCTCCTTGTATCCATCTATGTGCATTTAGTTACTGCCCTCCCCATGTACCATGTCTAATAGTATAGAAATTCTAGTGTAGATATGTTGTATAACACTGTGGTTCACAGTCTATTGTTTAGATTAATGTCCTGTCACTTTGTTCTCTGATGTCATTTTTTTACTAATAAAGTTAAAAAACAGTTGACATAAAAAGTAAAGATGAGTTTTCCCCCTTGACTACGTTTGCCCAGGATAGAGCATGTAATTGAGCACACTATTTGCAAATTACCTATTAAAAAAAATCACGCTTGTGAAGGGCAGTGTAACTGCAGTACAGTCCAAAACCCAAGATTACCTATTTTTGCATCATTGATCTGCTTTTGCGGTACAAGATGGCACCAATGTTCTAAAAGATGGTTTCACCAAAGTATCAAGTTTGGCTAGACAGAAGGCCGATCGGTTTTGCCAGCCTGATAATTACGGGCCTGATTCATTAAGGATCTTAACTTGAGAAACTTCTTATTTCAGTCTCCTGGACAAAACCATGTTACAATGCAAGGGGGTGCAAATTAGTATTCTGTTTTGCACATAAGTTAAATACTGACTGTTTTTTCATGTAGCACACAAAAATCAACTTTAAATTTCAGTGTACAAATAAGCTATCAAGTATTTGTGTGCTACATGAAAAAACAGGTAGTATTTAACTTATGTGCAAAACAGAATACTAATTTGCACCCCTTTCATTGTAACATGGTTTTGTCCAGGAGACTGAAAATAAGAAGTTTCTCAAGTTAAGATCCTTAATGAATCAGGCCCTACATTATTAAAATGGGAGATGACTAAGCAAACTTGAGGGAGTTACCTTTTTATTACAAGGTAACATAGCTTGTTTAGAGCAAACACTTGCTGGATATTTACACCTGGGGGTATATTTACTAAACTGCGGTGTGAAAAAGTAGAGATGTTGCCTAAATCAACCAATCACATTCTAGCTGTCATTTTGTAGAGTGTTTTCAAACCCGCAGTTTAGTAAATATACCTATTGGCATCATTGTCAGTTTAGTTAGTGTTAGCCATTTTCAGAAAAGCAATGTGGATAGAAGTCTTAAATTAACAGACATAAAAAACATTACAGTCCTTTGGCCCTTTGCTGACAGAAGTTGTTTAACAATAAATGGAGGATCAATCAATAGGGAATGTAGGTATATATGTACACAACCCCTGATTAGGCACTAAATAAGGGCACACAATTTTCCATACACCCCTTGCCCTTTGTAAATTCTTTCCTTGTTTATTTAATATTGTGTTGTGCTGTTCATCCTTTGTGCTATTTAATATATTTTGAGGGTGTTTTGTTTTGTTTTTTTGTTTTTTTTTATAAATTAGAGGTTTCACTGTTGCTTCTGCTGTATAGAAAGAGGTTTAAACTGATTGGAAGCTCTCAATAGATACGAACATTTTAAACAGGGCAATCAAAAGTTAACTATAGTCAAAACAGTGTACATTTTTCTAATGAACAAACAAAACTGCATTGCTTATTCATAGACAATGTCACAACTTACAAAAAATTGATTTTGCTAACAGTTCCCATTGAAGCCATAATTAGCTTCATCTCTCTGCTTTTGGTCATCATCTCCATTCCCCATTAAAAAAATATGGGATAATATACTGCAATAAGTTCACTATATGCCATGTTTTACAAATGACTTTAACATCATATATAATATATGTCTATTTTTTCTCTGTCTATCTTTACATTTTCTTAATACGAAATTTCAAAGACCTTTATCCATTCTGCATAATGCTTTACTGTCAATCTAATTGCATTCATTTCTTGGGGTTTTATATTTTTAAAAACATGGATTAGCATTGACATGTGGTTTTCTTTTCTATTTTGGTGCTCAGACCTTTATGAATTATATATTGACTTTTTCTTCTATAGTAATCTGAAGAACGACCTCTATCATTCATGGCTTATACTGTATAATTATGCTTTACAATTGGAAATATGATAAGTATTTCAAAGACATACTCAGAATTTAGCACATAGAGGGTTTTCCCGGTAGGTACTGCTTTAAGAAGGATGATTTTAACAGTAGAGTAATTAAGTCATTTGTTTTGATTGCTTTGTTTGCCTGAAATGAACAAGTACAGCCACTAGCGTAAATATACAGATGGAAGCACGTTCAATTAAATACATAGTTTTATAATGAGGTTGAAAAAGAATGCAAGTCTATCAAGTTTAACATAGTTTGATCCCAGATTTGTTGTCCCTTACGAAGGCAAAACAAAAACCTCAACCCCCCTAACTGCTTAAGTTGCTCATTTTAACTATTGTAACAAAAGCATCTAAACAACTTTTAAGTATGGCCAGCGATTCTGCCATTACAATCTTGCTCAGCAGTGGCTATCTTACCTTGACAATGAAAACACACTTGTATGTTGTCACGGCAAACATTGTTCCTGCAGTCACCTGGGTCTAAATAGCTGATTAAAAAGAAAAATCTTTGTATGCTCCTTCAATATATTTGTAGACTTTAATTAGGTCACCTAATTTGTCAAAGCTTTCATTATTATTACAAACCTTTCTATTCATATTTATATAGCACCATCATACTATGCAACACTTTACATAGAATATTTAATAATTCCCAGGCACTGTCCCAGTTTACAGCATACATTATCTACCACATACACACACACACTAATATTAACCTAGGCATGTTTTTGAAATGTGGGAGGAAACTAGAGCATAATAAACTAGAGCACCTAGAGGAAATCCACACAAACTATGTCCACATACACTATATCCACAAGACAACTATATATAGATCATAATAGAACCCATGTTCTCAGCTCCGTGAGCCAGTCATGCTAACTACTGTGCCACATTTAACTGGTTCATTCCCTTTTTTAATGATGCACCCCAACTCAGAAACTTCTCAATTGTCTTTCTCATACTGTTATGAACTTGCCCTTAGAATCGTCCTCATTCAAGATGGCTGGGATTGTCTCATGAAGATTCCATCTTGGATCTCATATCCTGTTTGGGCCTAGAAAAAGCTCTTCCTGTTTTGAAGCCTTTGCTTGAGTATTGTGTTTGTATCTGAACTAGATGCTTCCTCAGAACCTTGCGTCCTCTTGTGATTTGGACTGCATTTGCTTGATATTTCTACCAGACCTTTATCTGCCTTGAGATTTCACTTGTTGAATACTCGAGATTTATATATATATATATATATATATATATATATATATATATCAAAATAAATCCTGTTTACTACATAACTACCTGGCTATTGGGTTCCGTTTGTGATACCAGAAGTGTGACACATACACAGATGCCAAAAACTGTGACCCATATTCTGTATGTAATCTAATACGTGATTTATACAATTGCAAAATTATATTTTCGTTTTATATGTCACTGTTATATTTTATGGCTCCTAGGATTTTTATTAGCTCTTTACACTAGCATGGTTTGCTGCATTTCTTCTTATTGTCTATTTAATGTACATGTATGTCTCATTTAAGGTATATGTATCCGAATTTTTACCATAGCCTACTCATCATTTGGTCCAAGTCCTACTGTAGTGGCTTAATGCCCTGCTCTGCATTGAACTTTACAAAGCTTGTGTAATGCCTGAAAACTTGAATTCTATTGTAAAACCAGAATATTCATGCTTTCAAACAAAGCAGCCACTTTTCCCATAGTGTTAGTGTGACAGGATGGACTACCTATGCCACCCTGTCTGTTGTTGCTGGGAACCGGCTGGGCTTACTTTGGCACCGTTCCCTTTCGTTATCCCAAATGCGCCCTCTTGCCGCGGTAGGAGCGGCTTACAATGCTGCCACCACTGAGCTCCTTTATGGCGCTCAGAACCACGTTCCTTTTGGGTAACTGTCACTGCTAGTGTACTCCCATGTTGGTACACTTGGGCTGGTAACTCCGGACCTCTTACTATGGATCCAGGTCGCTGTGGATGGATCCTCTCTCTCCTATCACACTGACCAGAGCTGCATGGGTAGCAGGCAGAGCGGTAGTACTGGAAAGGCTTGGTTCCAAACCTCAGACAGTCGGAGAACGGATTAGATTTTAGGGTTTAATCAGCAGGTCACAGGATTACAGCAATATTGAAGAAGTTGTCAAGCAGGTTCTTGAAGCAGAGTGATGTTTATTGCTCAAGTGTCCTGACAAGGACAATTCCACTGATTTAAGGTATCAGTGGTCAGGTCAGATGGAACATTAGAATGCTACATTACATGCTCACACAGCTCACCTTTTATACCATTCTGACATAACTCCTAGCAGAGGTAAGCCAGCCCCTTGGATCTAGCTGGCTCCAACCGGTCTAGAATATTCCCTCAGATCTCAGGATGTAATCTAATTTTGCATCTAATAATTGAACTTCCATATCAACTTGATTTCCATCAGATCTCAGTATGTAATCTAGTTTTGCATCTTACACAATTTAACTTCCACATCCCCCTTCAGATGTTCTGTCTCCATTGTTTAGAGTTCCTGTCTGTCTAACAGGACCTGCACTCAGGTAACAGCCCCCCTGTTGTTCATTCAAGTGTTGGTTACTCACATTGAATAGACTTAATTAGCCTTCATGAGGACATCCTCTACATTACACAACAGACTTACAAATGCTTATCAGAAATCAAACATATACCTTAGACATGAATGCATTTCCTTGCACTAAGATATGCAAAAGGGTTTCAAAACAAAGACTTATTGTATCAGGTATACATCAGAAATAAGGTATTTCCTTTAGCAAGGGTAAACAGAAAAACCAATCTTTCTACCCTGGTCTCAGAGATAGCGATTTCCTATCTCACAATATACACAATATCAAAAATAAGTGCATTGGCAATTTATATAAAGCGGCCTACACTATTTCCTTTAAATTAATTCATACCAAAAGTTATTTATCAGTGATCCAGTCACAACTAGTATGTTCGCCAGTGGTCTGTTTCCCCCATTACTTAAGCACAGTGTTTAGGTGTTTACAATTCAGGATCTAATTGCTGCCAATTTAAGACAGGATGTGAAAACAAGCTAAGGGATTGTCTAATAGGTATAGATGGTTTCAGGTAAGACTAGCGGGTATCTGGAGATAGGTATTACATGCACTGAGGTCAGAACAGGAAACAGGTATTCACAAGCAAAGATACCCACAGAAACACTCTTGTGGGAAGCCCTCTAAGAAGAGTGGAATCTGTTATTGCTGCAAAAGGGGAACCAACTCCATATTAAAGTATATGTATTTGAATACAATGTAATTACAGTCCCTATCGGTGTAATGGTCAAACATTCGAATACCTTTGTCCATATAGTGTATGTGGGATCTCACTGTTTTAGGGTAGCAATCAGGAGAGAGGGATATAAAAGAATTTCCAATGCATTACATGTACATTGAAACACTGTGAAGACTATCACCAATAAGTAGAAAAAATGTGGCACAATAGGGACAAGATGACCATCCAAGCTTCTGATTCTTCAAAAGTTGTTGACAGGACAAGGAGAAAACTTATCAGGGAGGCTAACAAGAGGCCTACAGCAACATTAAAGGGATTTCTGGAAGGAACAGGTCACTCCCTGTATATGGCAACAGTCTCTCGTAATCTTCATATGCCTTGATTATGGGGTTGCGTGGCAAGATGGAAGCCATTTCTCACATAAAGAAAATCCATACCCATCTAAAAGATACGTTTGTTGCACAGACACCATAGCTCATCACCCAAAGGGCACTGCAACACATCAAAGTCCGGCAGTTACTTTCCAAACCCACTGTCTAGTGCGCTCCCTCTGCCCATCCATCCGCTCCAGGCACACAACCTTGTGCCATAATAATATTTAGTACAACAGAAGGCGACCCTTTAAGATCTCTGAACCTGTGATCATATATTCTCTCTTGAGATCTCCTCTGCTAATCAGCTCAGCTATCTAAACCTGCTTAGTGCACAGGCCTGTGCCAGAGGATAAGGCTCCATACGTTTATTACAGCGAACCAGTATTTCTTGTGGCTGATCTCTATGAATTCTGACCCGGACCTGTCCTGACCTCTCTTTTGCCTGTCGTTTAGTTCTGTTCATGCTCCTATTTGTTGGTGATCCGGTTTGTTCGGATTCTACCTCTGTTTGCTGATTTGGCCAACTGCAGTCCGCTTTTGTATCAGTCCCAGCTGCATTGACCCATCATTGATCCAAACTGCATCATTGCAGTAACTTCTATTTCTCCAGCAAGCCCTCCTCCGGGCAAAACATTTCTTACTCCTAAACTTGGTACCAGTCTGTTATGATACGCTCACGTATCTAGGTTCGCAGGCCATGCAGGAGTTAAAAGTCACAGAAACTAATTTCCAGAAATTACTGGTGGCCTTCTCTTCCTCAAGATGTGAAGGAATTTGTTGCAGCCTGTCTCACGCCAAAATTTACATCTTCTAATAGTTCCAGACAGGCCTTAGACACACTTCAATGGATTTTTGTCACTGATCTACTTCCCAGCAAAGGATTTAATACTATTTGGGTAGTGGTTGACAAATTTTCAAAGGTGGTCCACTTCACCAAGGAGGTATGGACTTGGCTGCGTGAGGTGCGTAGGTTGCAGTTCTCCAGATAAGTCACCAGTGCGTTAGTGTGGAACAGGAATAGTCAAAAGGTCCGGGTCAGAAGTCAAACAGGAGCAAAGTACACAAGGATAATACAGAGGATGGTCAGAGGGAAGTCAGAGGTCAAAACTAAACAGGCAAGAATGGTACCAGGGATAACATGAGAGAGTAGTCCAGAGATCGAGGAAAAAATCAGAGCTAAAACACAATGCAGACACAGGAACAAAAGGCTGGAGCTGGTGAATCAATACTCTGGCACCAGATACAGCCAGAAGGAGGTTAAATAGAGGGAAGTACTCCTTGATTGGTGTTTTGGCGGGTTTTTGGCGTTAAGAACGCAACCGACCACTAAGCAGGAAAAGAGTGTCTCTAGTCGCTATTGTTGTATTTTACTAAGTGTGTGCACTTTGTTTAAAAAAAGAGCTAATAATCTCTTTCCTATCTCCTTACCTGTGTGACCTATGAACCTAGAGAACCAGGTATCCAGTAAGCTAAGGTTCCTACCCAGGTGTCCTCACAGGCACCCTGCAGTACGTTTGTGTACCAGTCCAGGTTACGTTCACCAGTCTCTTTTTGCACTTTTACACCAGCTCGTCTCAACTGGAGGCAGCACAGACGGCTGTGACATGCGAACTTACCTGCAGCAAAGCCCAAACCTCCTTGCAGGGGACTTTGGAGAAAGCCAATGGTTCGTTAGACTCCACGCCTCTGTTACTGCCAGCGTTAATCCAGGTTGGTGAAAGAGAATCCACTCTCTGCTAGAATTATGATAGACGCCATACCAACAGTGAAGTATGGTGGTGGCAGCATCATGCTTTGGGGCTGCTTCTCTTCAGTGGAGAAGAGGGCTCTACTAAGTCTAATTAATTACTCTGAATATCAAATATTTTGGCACAATACCAACTGGCCTCTATCAGAAATCTGAAGATTAATAGAAATTTCACTTTCCAACATGATAACGGATCCAAAGCACACATTCTAGTCAAACAGGCAATGGCTTCAGAAAAGAAAGGTTAACGTTGTGGAGTGGCCCAATCAGAGCCCACACCTCAATACCATTGAAAACCTGTGGAATGACCTAAAGAGGGCTGTGCCCTGGAGATCCCTTCACAATTTGATGTAACCTGAACTTTTTCAGTGGAAAAAGTGGGATAGGATTGCAAAGTCTAGGGGCTAGATTTACTAAGCTGCGGGTTTAAAAAGGGGGGATGTTGCCTATAGCAACCAATCAGATTCTACCTTTCATTTATTTAGTGCTTTCTACAAAATGACAACTAGAATCTGATTGGTTGCTATAGGCAACATCCCCACTTTTTCAAACCCGCAGCTTAGTAAATCTAGCCCTAGATGTGTAGACTTCATAAAGACTTATTCAAAAAACTTTTTTGCTAAAACAAAAGTTAAAAGTGCTTCCACATAGTACTAGTTTAGGAGTTTGAACACTTATACAACCAGGGCATTGAAGGTTTTTAATTTTCACTTATATTTCTTAAAAATTGACACTTGAATTTTGTTTGTTGCAAGGTGGAAAAAAGTCTGACATGATTTATCTTGATTTCAGGCTTTAGATAATAAACACCTGCAATTTCAATAATCGTGTGTAGACTTTTATATCAACTGTATGTGGCCATGGTATCAAAACACAAGACAGCTTTATGTAATCATCTTGTGAACTGGAAACACAACATCAGGTGCAGGATTAAACACATATCATAAGTCAAATATATATTTGCACTCAAAGCTCAATCCAGTGACGGTCATAAAAGTTCACTTTTATTGCACTGTACAAACATTAAAAACAGAGACATTGCACCATAGGGTAAATATCAAATGAATTTATATGTTTTAAGTTAAATGTTCTTCCTTATATGAACACTTGAATAACTCAAAGTGGGTTGTAAAGTAATTTAAGTGTACCTATGAGTAAAGATGTAATTAGAAGAATGTTAGGTATTTTGAGATCTATCTGATTCTTCATTGTTTCTGTTTTTAATGTTACTACAATCCTATGTATATCTCAAGTCTTATGTGTCTTACTGGGCGGAGCTTAGAGTGTTGGTCTGTCTTTGATTCACTGTCTTTCCAGAATTCCATAATGCAACATGACCATAATTAACTGCATGCAGAAGACTGTGAGCTCCTGATGTAGGAATTGATCATAAACCCATTTCCGCCGTTTATAAATGTGTCTCTTGTCACCATTGTTACATTGCTTATGCAAACAAATCTGAGCTGATCGTATCTCATGCTTGAGGCCATTTTTGCATGGAGGGGCAAATTGGAGATGGGCAACTTTGGGATGCAACTTATTTTGCTTTATACTTACGTTAAGATACATTTTTGCTGCTAATTTCTGGCCGCAGTATTTCAGACACCTCTAAATCAGGCACCTTTTTATAGGGATCATACTATACGAATATGCAGCTATTTGCAGGGGCGCACGCAGGATTGTCACGGGAGGGGTTCCCCTCCCCAAAAAAGCGAGAGTGCAGCAGCTCCGTTTCGGCAGCGCTGTCCTATACAGCAGCCGCGGCGCTGTCAAAGAAGCGTCCGCGGCGGTGTATACAGCACCGCCGCGGACGCTTCTTTGACCGCGCCGTGGCTGCCGTATAGGACAGTGCCACTATGGTGGGCACTTAGTTAGCGGAGGGGGGGTTCTGAAGACCCAGAAACCCCCCCTGCGTGCGCCACTGATTTGAGCAATCTCAGTAATGAGAACCATGTCTACAAAATGTGCCTCTGCTACCTACACTGCACCATTTTATAGCTCCAAGGTCACAAAACCAGCATTGCCGATTGCAATCTGTAGGTTTTAAATAATCTGGCCTTTATTGTATGGTAATTGTAATGAGGGGAGGAGCAATAAACAGAAGCGCAGCTGTCACATGAGTGCTCCTATACAGTGGCGGATCCATGGGGGGAGGGGCGATCGGGGCGATCGCCCCCCCTAGCGGGGGCTTGCTGCCGGCGGCTGCACACTATGTGCAGGTCCGTTCGGCAGTGACAGGCAGGGACAGTGTGCTGCCCGGCTGCTCTGATTGTGTTTTAAACACAATCAGAGCATCCGGGCGGCACACTGTCCCTACCTGTCACTGCTGAACGGGCCTGCACATAGTATGCAGCCGCCGGCAGCCTCAGATGTAAAAAAGGGGGCGGGGCCTAAATCGCCCCCCCCTAAATCGCCCCGGGTAGAAGAATTCTCTAGATCCGCCCCTGCTCCTATATGCCAGTGTAGTCCCTCAAGTTGCAAACATAACAGAATAGAAGGCAGGTGAATACCTCATGAAATGGACTTGTCCTACTGAAATTCTACAATAGGGAACTAATCTAACTGATATAGTTTCCTAGTGCATATATGCTCTATAATAAATATTTTACTCTGTAATGAGTGTGTAGGTTTGTCATCTTTTTTTCATGATAGATCATTTTGTGAAAATTACCTTTACAATTTATGTTCTTGGAAACATTTTGTAATAACATTTTAAGCTAATAATTTCCTTTTGCAATTGTTAATTTCCTAAGATTTTTTTTAGATACCTGTGATTACATGTTACTATATCGATTTTAATACTTTTCCAATTACTTTAACTGGTTTCTTTGCATTCTCTGACACTTTTGTTGACATATGGTCAACTTTTCAGTTTGGTCTGTACTTGAGCGACACCTATGTAAGACTATAAGCTTTAAGTCTATTGCTTCCAGGGAACCACACCAAGAGTGCACCTCAGGAGGCCCAACTATTTTTTTAATGTAGTATTAATGGCACTTTAATGGAAACTACTGAGGAGGAATGAGATATAGGAGTTTCTACTTCAGGTGATTTAAAGGCAGGTAAGCAATGTAATAAAGCAATGAGAAAGGCTAGTCAGATGCTTGGTTGCATAGGGAGAGGAATTAGTAGCAGAAAGAAAGAAGTAATAATGCCACTGGTACGGGCTCATCTAGAATACTGTGTTCAGTTCTGGAAGCCATATCTCCAGTAGGATATAAATACATTACAGACTTTAGAAAGTGGGGAAAATACAATGGAGCATGGCCTACAGCACAAAACTTTTCCAGAAAGACTAAAATATCTTAATATGTATAGTTTGGAGTACAGAAGGGAACAGGTGGACATGATAGAAACTTTCAAATATATCAAGGTATTTAACAAAATACAGGAGGAAAACATTCCTCAAAGGAAGAGAAATATTAGAACACAAGTTAACCCGTGCATGATACTCATGCATTCTAGTCAAATCAAGCTACTTAAGGTGTTAAAAAGGTTCTTGTCATGCATTTGGGCCATAGCCCAGGCCTCAAACACCAACCACTCCCCACTGTCACCCCAGGCAACCACCAACCACTCCCAACTGTCACCCCCGGCAACTACCAACCACTCCCCACTGTCACTACCGGCAACCACCAACCACTCCCAACTGTCACTTCTCCTTCAAGAAATATATATATATATTTTTTAAATCTTTATAAACACTTTTAACAATTAACAAATTAAATTAACAAATTAAAAACATCTTAGTATACCAATTTCAGCCCTTTCTGAATTTTTTTTCCACACACACTAAGAATTTAGTAGGTCAGTGTATAACTCCGCCCAGCAGGTGGCGCTGCAGCTTGGTTTTATTTTTTCCACACACACACAGACAGACTAACACACGCCACTAGACATTTATATTATAGATGAGGACATGCACAGAAACTGGAGGGAAGTACGTTCAGAGGATATGTGGGGAACAACTACTTCACAGAAAGGGTAATGGATATGTAGAATAGCCTCCCATCAGAGATGGTAGAGGCTAATATAGTTGAGCAATTTAAACATGCTTGGAATAGACATAAGGATAGCCTTAAAAAGAAATAAGGATTAAATAGGGTTGGAGGTTACCATACTGCAGGTTAAAAATGGGCAAACTAGATTGGCCAAGTGAATCTTATCTATCATCAAATTCTGTTTCATTTGCCTAAGTGTTTCTTTCTTTGGCTCAACCATAACCTAGTTCTAGGATTCTGATTTCCTGCTGCATCTACCAGTCTGCTGTCGAACCTGTCCTGGCTCCGACCTTACAATTCATGTCTCTGAATTTAGTGTATGTTTTACCCATGTGGTTTCCTAGGTTTGGACTATGGTGCTCAGTACAAACGGAAATCTGGCACTTAGCTGTTGAAAGTGATATGTTACAGTCAGGGGCTTGATGGCAAATTTTAGCCTGGGAAGTGAGTCTCAGCTCAGCAGACTATTAGGAATATTTTAAAGGAAAATAAATTCAGGTAGCTCAGTGACCCTGTCCAATGCAGCTTAATATGGGACTGGCCCAAGGCAGATACCCCCCTGCAACCAGTCCAGCCAGCTCCTGATTAGAGTGAGGACATCCGTGCACAGACAAACACCAATAACTAGCCATGTTCGTCAAACAAGTTATACTCATGGATAACCACTGCATATCGATTCAGTTATTTTTTATTTCTCTTTATAGCTGTTATCCGCTTATTTATGTAGAATTTCAAAGTTAACCAGTTCCGATCTCTCAGTATGGATGGCTCAGCCATGATGCATGAGATGCAATAATACTTTCCAGGCACCATACATGTCTGAATAAACTTCACCCTGTGCTTCTCTGCAACTTGACCTCAGTTCTGTCCAAGGCTTTTTCCGCACTTCTTTATGACCTGAAATAAAGCAGAAGTATCTATTACAAAATAATATAGAAAACACAGAGAAAACCACATGCTTTGAATAACAAAGCAGTGTGCAACTCAAACCTTTGATAGCTTTGGCTGTGCGTGGGTCCCATGTTGCCGGATCCTTGCATTTTCTCCTTTCTGAAAGGAATGTACCGAATGCATGCCCTCTTGTCTCTCTGGTTCATGGGATTGCTCATCATCTGACTCGTCTCTCTGTAGTTGGACCAGTTATAAAGAAGAAAAGATATATAAACTTCCAATTTAGAAGTTAAAAATTGATTCATTATATCAGATATGAGATTTCAAATCTACCGTTTGGTTCATCTTTTCCAAATTTTTGCCTTTTAATTCAATCAGTCTTCCCCTTTAGAGAACCATTAAAAACTGCTTGCAGATCTTAGCGAGTTAGAGGCTACTATCTGAGAGGCGGTAATACTGACGGTGCACCCTGATGTGGCGCCAAAGGAAGTTTGACAATTTATACAATTCTGTAATTTAGTTTGAAAACTGAACTTGCAAACATGTAGATATTTTCAATGCCCAGTCCACATTCTTCACACTTCTCTGTAACAACAATTTCCATTGCACTTTGCATTGCTGGTGTCTGCAGGATTGGAATATTCCTTCCTCATTGTCCTCAGACTTCAATCCTTGTGGAGTGTCAGCAATCCATCTGAAGCATCTCTGGTAGAAAAGGTAGTTAACAACATCTTGGAAACTTCACCATCCTTTCTTCGATTGAATAAGATCACTTGTGCCAAAGTGACCCTTTCAAGCAGTGCCCAGTTTTTAAGCGAAGGCTCAGTGAATAAATTGCTGTGGTTTGCTTGTTGTTTCTTATCGAGATACAAGTCCATATTCACATCAGTGAAAGGTAAGAATGGAGGCATATTCCATTTCAACTTCTTCAGAGTTTTTAAGTGATCAACTTGTTCCATCTTGCCTCATAGAGCTTCCTGAAGTTGTGTGCATTTTCCACTATAACAGTGCAGCCCTCCATCATTGCACGGTATTCTGCAATGCTCCAAATCTTTTGCAAGCCATGGTCGACCTTCAGTGCTAGTGAGAGGGTCTTGAGTGTACTGTAACCAGGTTACATTATCGTAACTAGCTACCAGCTTCACAGCGTCTACTACATGCAGAAAGTTTGATGTAATGGTAAAGTCTCCCATATTTTGTAAAAAGGGTTAGCTCTTCGGGCGTGTAACTGTAGCCTTCCCATTTCTCAAAATTTCTTATGGATGTACTCATGTTTGCCGACATGTGATTTGAGTCGGTTGTGGACATGCTGCCCCATCTACATAAAACATCTGTCATTTTTAATGATGAATAAAATGTCGTCTTAGGTCATGTCACACAAAAGCTTCTAAAAATCATTGTTGATATCAGGTGTAACAGACTGAACCAAGGCATACAGAGACTCAACTGTTTTAGCCTTAGCCAGGTTTGGGTTTTTCGCATCTTTGGTTTAGTTTACTTTTCTTCATGCATCGTTGCAGGTATTTTCTTGCAAGTGAGCCTTGGTAAGCACCACAAAGTGTTGTCTTTCGTCTTTTTCTGGCTGTTTGCATGGAATCAGAACACTGTGTCCTGTCCTTATTACCTTTGGAGTCATGTGCAAAGTTGCCTCTTTTCCGAAGATGTTCAAATTGCATGCATCTTTCCTTCAAGTGCCCAGGCAACTTCAGTCTCGTTACGGTGAACATGCTCTATATGTTGTATGCTCTGGATCCATCACTTTCTCTGGAAAGTTTTTGGATGGACACACATCAGATTTTCAGCCATCTGTGTATGATGCTGACACCAGGTGGAAAATCATTGTGTGTACAACAAGTCTCTGTGTTCTTTATTTTTGTTCAGCTATCCCACAATCGTACATCACCCCTGCTGTTACTGGTGTCTGAACCACTGTCCTCTAAAGGGTCAGGGGCATACTCATATCCACCTCTCTCTGTTTGCAGGGTGATCTTATTTCTATACTTTTTGTACCTTCAATTTGTATTTAAGAAGAATATGTGCATTTCATTCAATGTACAGAAACATTCAAACACATAAGTGACATGTTATTACATCTTAATGTCTCCTTGCTCTCAAGATTAATTTAAGATATAAGTGAGCAACCCAGAGATATGGGATGTTTCCAGAGACTGTGCACCTTTAAATGTGCTTAGACAACAATTTAGCTGACATGTGCATATGGAGATATTTTGGAGGCCCTCATTTTTTGTAAATGAGTCTTAGGGGCATATTCAATTAGGTTCCGTGATCACGGTAACACACATAGTGAGCATTACCGAAGGTAATATGGTGCCACAATAATGTAGATTATCTTTCGCAAACCTATGGGGTGCGAAGGAAAATAAGTGTTATTGCAGTGCCACGGACTACCTTTGCACCCCGTTCCAGGGCGTTACCGCTATCACGCACCGGAACGGGGCACAAAGGTAATTCGTGGCATTGCAATAATGCTGATTTTCCTTCGGGATCTAATTGAATATGCTCCTCAGTGTCACTATGTTGATTTACAAGATCTTTTTTACGATGAGCACCAGATATGCACCTCAAAAAACATCTTGGTTTGCCCAAGTGTGCTTCAAAGGTCCACCCAGCACACATTAAAGTCCATGCCTCCTCTTCTTCCTCAGGCACAACCTCCACAAACTGAAAGTGCACCTGACTATGCAGGGAAGCGGAAAAATCGATGGGAGGTGCACCGTAGAAATGTCTGAGTTCAAATCAAAAGCAGAGGCTGGAGAACTCAGAGAACATGGTATTACTGTGTGGAATATACTGAGAAACTGAAGATGGCTGCCAGGTATTTCCTGTCAGCCAGCACTTCCTGAATGGCAAGTGGATGGCAGTGATGTAATTTCCTCCAAACACACATAGCATACATCTACATGCACTGTAAACATCACATCAACATACAACACCTTGTCCGTTTAGTACCATCCCTTTCAATTAAATTAACTTTTCAGTTTTACACATAAAATGCAGTAGCTTTTAGCCATATTTATGCTTTAATTAAAACATGAGAGAAAGCGGGCATCAGGTCGTCCTTATTACATGTGGCACTTCTGTGTTTGAATGCTTTGTTACATTGGACTGCACTGTAATAGATCAGTCCCCATGTCCAGTACCCTACTCTCTACCCAACCTACTAACACTAGCTGGATTGCACTTTAACAGGGAGACCACATATGTGTAGTCTCCTGGCTATATTGAAAACCCAGGCTGACCAGTATAGAAGTGGATCTTCCATGAGAAAGGAGGTCTGAACAGCATATGACCTCTCTGGGTTGTGGAGTGAATGAAATTAACAAGAATAGGACCCTAGAAATAGCATATTTTCCATGCAGTGGTCCCAGTTCACTCAATAATAAAACATCTTTATTAACTATGTCATTATACTGTCTGCGAATGCTATGCACTATACTGACTATTCTGTCATTTTCAATAATGAGCAGGTAAGTGTGGACACTCTTCTATTGACTGACATTTTATTTTAGCTCAGATGAGCAAGCAGTATGGCAGCTATCCCTGATGTTAATTAATCTAATTATGCAGCAATTGATTGTAATCTGCCTGAAATACTTGTTCCTGAACACACGTCGGACATATCTTCTTTAAAGGGCAGTAGTTAGTACTCCTACATTTTCATCTGCTCAGCAAAGTGAAGTTACCTAGGAGCCATCTTTGTCTTCAAGCTGTCATAAAATCTATCAGGTATTTCTTCTCCTTCTTATTTTTAAGGAAGTTACTGCTACTGGGCAAGACATGCTAGCAAAGGGAGCATGTATATGGGTGTAGTACCTATTAATGGTACTGACTATTAATGGGTCCGTCCATCGCCGCTTTAATACAAGTCGCGGTTGGTGATGATCACATTTTCTACAGTCGGCAAGAGAGCGAGTCGTGATCTGATGTAATCTGCCTTTCGGTAAGTAGTTTTTTTTGCAGGTAGGTGTACTATTCAATCGGACTCCTCATGTTGTTGTCTTCTCTGTCGGGGTAGTCAGTACCGTGAAACTGACTACCACCGATGTACACATGTTTTAATAAGATGGGTAACTAAAATTCAGCATTTCTAAAACAAATAATAAACATGAGATTTAGGTATTTTTTTTAAATAGTTTTTTTAATCAGAAAGTCATAATTTAAGATTAGAGGTATAATTTTAATTGTTATTTTTAGATTATTTTTAAAATTAAGTACCCTCATTACAAACCCTAGAAAGTGTCTATATAGAGTAGAAAATTAAAATGTACTTTGGAAATAATGAAATATACATTTGCCAGGTAAGCTTGACTAATGTAATTTTCCATAGTCATAGCATATGCACATTATAACTCAAATGTCTTTGAGGTTGTCCAATTTTTGCCCATAAACATCTGACTTAAAAGCACTTAGCGCTTTCATCTGTATTTCAAACGGAATATGTAAGAGATTCATTGCAATGCATTGCTGTTGCTCAGAATTCAAGCTGTGATAGCGTGCGTGATAGCGATCTGCTGCCCCCAGTTACATCCAGTAACTGCATAATTCTCATGCATTCAGATTGGGTCTTCCAAAATGTTGGCACACAGCAATATTCTCAAACATAGTACGCAGTGTGAACTCTTTCCAACACACACTGGCAGGACCTTTCAAAGTATGCAGCCAGGGTTATATAAACAAAGCTTCCAGCTGTGTGCAAGATCTTCACCCACAAACTAGACACACAGATACCGTCTGGGACTTTAACTCTGGAGAAACTGACTTACATACGGAAACTGAAGTATCTGGTATTCAGATACTAACCTTTAATTGCCCTTATTGTAATAATTTAATAACAGAAACTCTCACATGTAGTAAAAGTTGGTCTACTTTTCTTTGCCACTAAGTAATTGTTTACTAAGCAGTCATTTCATAGTTTATAAACATGAGGGGAAAAATTGGTGATGTTTATAAAAATACTTTTGCAAATAAATCACTGGATGCTCACTATAACATTTGTAGACTTCCCAACATGCAAGTCCCCAGCAGCGGTACAGGGGGTGTGACCATGTCATGTTGGGGGTGTGGTCACATCATGATGTGGCATGACAATGCCCCAGAGGTCTGCCTAGTGCTATCTCCATTCCCCAAAATTCCCACCCGTGGCACAAACATGTCCCCAGGTGGGACAGCGGGACAGAGCCCTTAATTCGGGACAGTTGGTTGGTATGCATTTGTACTTCCTGGATGCCAGATGTACAGCCAATGTTGCTGTCACAAAGAGCTTATATTCAATAAAAGACAGAGATTTTACCGTAAATATTCATGTATTAAGAGCTAGCTTCAAAGTAAGTTTTAATTGCAGATTGCACAACTCCTGATGCAAGATATGTCCATCATCAGCATAGATCTTGCAAGTGTATTAAAAAAAAAAGATTTGAATAAATAACTAAAAACATTGTGCCCACTCCACTCGCTCTACAAGTGCTACCAGAGTTAGCGTCCATAGCCTAGACTGGTAACAGCAATTTTAGGGAGACAAACAGCATTTGGTCCCCTCTAAATAGCTGATAACAGCACTGGACTTTGACAGGATGGGCTAGTGCCACTATAGAATTGAAATCCCCAGAATGGGGTCGCCCTGTCATAATGTCCATCAATCCTAACCAGTTCAATATGGGGCTTAAGTAGGCCCTCAAAATAAAAGCACCTCTTCCTCTTTAGAGAAAACATCCCTGTCCTGAAACACTAGGGTTCATCAGGGGCGGATCCAGACTATTGCTATACCCCAGGCGATTTTAGGGAGGCGATTTAGGCCCCGCCCCTTTCTAAATTCTAAGGCTGCCGGTGGCTGCACAGTATGTGCAGGTCCGCTCGGCAGTGACAGTGTGCTGCCCCGCTGCTCTGGTTGTGTTTAAAACACAATCAGAGCAGCCGGGCAGCACACTGTCACTGCTGAACGGACCTGCACATTGTGCAGCCCCGATCGCCCCCCCTGGATCCGCCACTGGGGTTCATCCCATACCCCTGGTGCAGTGGCTGTGGGGTAATAAAATGGTTGCAAAATAGATAAAATTGTTTTTTGTCTGGTTAACTACAGTTCCCAGCAAGCCCTGGCATAAAGTGTTTGGGTATGCTGGTGCTTGTAGAGCTACAAGCCCATGCATTCTCTAGCTGTCACTTGTAGAACTATAAGCACCAGCATGCCCTAGCATCTAGGGCATACTGAGATCTGTAGATCACCTGTTAAAAACACTGTAAAGTAACCATACAGAGATGAGTGAAAAATGCTTTAATAAATTATTAATTAAAACACCACAAACACCCTTGGGGGGAGGATGTCCTTTTCTTGCTTGCAGACATGCAATCTGAAGGGTTAAAAAAACACGCATTGCCGCTGAGAGGGCAACTCCTTACAATAATAGAATGTGAGCTTGTCATTCTAGCCAATACAGAGATTATTTGCTCTGATTGGTCAGAGTGTGGGAAAGCCGCTCTTTATTGGCTACTAAGGGAGAGACCCTCTAACCACAATGTAATGTAATTATCAATGGAGTTCATTGATAAAATCTATCAATGAACTCTGTTGAACGTTTTAGGGAGGCAGTACGAGAAGAAAGTCAATGAAAAAAAATGCACTATTATTTAACTAAAGCATGTATTCAATTGGAAATTCTTGTAAACAAAATGGCACAATGGCGTCCCCCTTCAATGGTCTTTTATAGTGGTGTTTGATGAGATGAGTGGTGTCAGTTGTGCATGTGAATTGGCAATCATCCCATTAGACCAGGAGTCGGCAACCCCTGGCATGCGCGCCAGACGTGGTACGCTGACCACTTTTGTCTGGTATGTTGGCGCTGAAGATGCTTCAGTAAAGCAGCCCTGTTTTATTGAAGCAGCTCCCGGGTTTCTGGAGGAAGGCGAGTCTCCAATGGTAAGTAAGAACAGAAAAATGAGGGGCACATATACTTGGTATACTATGACTTTCTGTGGGCAACAGTGGCATACTATGAATTTCTGGGGGCAAGTGTGGCATACTATGAATTTCTGAGGGCAACTGTGGCATACTATGAATTTATGGAGGTAACAGTGGCATACTATGAATTTCTGGGGGCAACTGTGGCATACTATTAATTTCTGAAGGCGACTGTGGCATAATATGAATTGGGGGCACAGCTATGTGTCATGATATGAATTGTGGGCACAGCTGTGTGGCATAGTTTGAATTGGGGGCACAACTATGTGGCATGATATGAATTGTGGGCACACTATGAGGCATGATATGAATTGAGGGCACAACTATGTAGCATGATATGAATTGTGGGCACACAACTATGAGGCATAAGATGAATTGGGGGCAAAATTATGAGGCATACTGTAAACTGGGGCACTAGTGTGCGGCATAATGTTTTTTTGCTTGTCTCGATACTGTTAATATGATATTAGCCTCATAAAATGAGACGCAGTTATATATATATATATATATATATATATATATATATATATATATATATATATATATATATGTATATGTATATATGGCCACCGAGAGGGGGGGCGGTTACAAATTACCCGGGCCCAGACCTGCCTGGGGGGGGGTAACCGGAGCCAAAATGGAGACCTATCTTTAAAAACAATATGTATATATTTTAAAAGTACTTTTTTTTTATTTGCTCATGGGGGTGCACCCATGAGTGCAGGGGGAATCAGTAGAGAATAAGGGAGGAATGACTGCAGGTGCTGGAGAGGGGGCATGTGTGACTAAAGGTGCTGGAGAGGGGGCATGTGTGACTAAAGGTGCTGGAGAGGGGGCATGTGTGACTAAAGGTGCTGGGCAGAGAGAAGGCAAGTGTGATTAAAGCATGTGGGCAGAGGGGACATATGTAAGCAAAGCTGCTGGGCAGAGGGGGCATGTGTGAGTAATACATTTTTCTGTAAGAGGGTGGTCTAGTGCTTTTCACCTGCTAGACACACCCCCAGTGATGCACCACCACGCCCCCAATTGTACGACCACTTGATAGAAAGAGGTTGCAAACCCCTGCATTAGACTGTTAAAGGAAATGTTGTGTTTGATCAGCAAACAGTTACACCTGCTCTGGGGCAGGTGCAATCCTTATGATGAAAGGAAGCGTACTTATGACAACGGTAGAACTTGAATTTGCCAAATCTGCGTTGGAATGCCTTTACCCTACCTGGGCTACGCCCCTTCCCTCCTGCTGGGCTACGCCCCTTTCCTCCCCTGCTCCACCCTTCAAGTTGTAGGGCGTAAGTGTCATTTGCATTTGGACAATAATTTTGTTAGTATGCAATTGCATTCATTGGCGTACGTCCTGTTCAACGCATCCTCAGAGCAATTTCATGCAAGATATGGTGAACAAACGGTCTTAAGTCCAAACATGAATCAGGACCTCAAATTTGTATTATCACTTAGTGGAACTAAAAGCCCAAGTCTGTGCATTCAGTTTCACTGCGCATGTGCGAACCAGTTAGCTGGGTCACACATGCAACCCAAGACACATCCCTCAGACTGGCCAAGGGAAGCCGTAAGTTAAGTCTTAGCGCTTCTAGCCAGTATCACTGAAGCAGCTGAGTATTATTGATAAATTGTGGCAGATTTTCTATTGCTGCGACAAGCAGTGATAGAAAATCATCCTTATCCCTGACAAATACGTCCGGCAGGCACGTCAACTTGATAATCCCCCCCCCCCCCATACATCTTTTTCAACATTTTATAGTGACAATGCATTGCTGAAATAAGCATGCTCAGAAACAGAGTAAACTGTAGCCTAGCAAAACAATACAATTGTTATGTTTTAAGATAATGACAAAGAACATTTATAAACAAAAACTGTTTAGTATGTTTCCCTTGGAGATCAGTTGTCTAGTTTTCTTGAGTTATCTGATGTAAGAGAAGACTTACAATTATTAACACCAATTCTACAAAACTGATTGCAAGTGTAAATATACATGTGATCGGAACTTCAGCGGTATCCACAGCGGCCGTGGCTCACTTCCTGTGCCCTCTGACGTCCCGGCCGTCACCTTGACGACCGGGGCGCCACTTCCGCTCAGCGGCCGACCGTTGCCAAGGCAACGGTGGATGCTTCTTCAGCGCGGCGTCCCGGCAGCCGGGCACGCACGCGCATTTTGTTAAAATAATCAGATTCAGCCTGTGGGCTGAATTAGCAGGCATTAGCCTGCAAGTGTGTATCCAGGGGCAGGCCCTGATTGGTCCATCTGGGTACTTAAGGCAGTGAGGTCTGCTGCCTCACTGCCGGTTATAGTTTCCTGTTGCCAGTTGCTGACCTGCTGTGTTCCCAGTTCCGTCCTGTGGATATTACGATCGGATTGCCTGTGTATGACCCCTTGCCTGGATTTGGACCTTGCCTGTGTTTCTTGTGACCCTGACCTTCTTGCCTGTATCTAGACCTAGCTACCATGCCTGTGACCCTTGACCCCAGCTTGTGTATTGGATTCCCTGTCTGCTGCCGGCCCTCGACCCTTGCCTAGACTTCACTCCGCTTCCCTGGGTTCTCCCTAGTCGGTACGCACTTCACGACCCTCTGCTAGTCTGCGGCCAAGTCTGTCCCCACCACTAGGGGCTCCAGTGAAAAACTGACTGGCAGAGCAGACTCCGGGTTGTGCTGTAACGGCTAGAGGCGTTCCTAACAGTTGTTACAATTGTTGAAGATAACACATTGATCGGAAATGTCTGTAGTGTGTGCCTAGCCTAACACTTTCACCCTGGTCCTTTACAGACCGTCTCCCTTGGATTGTGGACAATCATGAAAGTAGCGTCTATTTGGCTCTGCCACTGATCACCACTGTCGTAAACAATAGGTTTACTATGCCATTTACTAAAACTGTGATCAGAATGAGTCCCTTTTTATTACAGAGATACTTACTACAGAAAACGTTTTAATGCGAGCTTAATAATACCCTATTGAACATTTTAATGTGTGATATAATTTTATAAACTAAGTTCCATTATTAAAGTCAAAATAATTGCATTAACTTTTGAAAGGTTTTTATTTTCTTTTTATACATTAAGTTTGATTTAAGATTTGGAGAGCTGTTAAACTGACCTTAAACTCTTAAGTAAATATCTTGCTAAGAGACTGGGCCCTTAACAACTCTATATACTTTAAATAGAGCTAGTAAAGCCTTTATAGAGGAACACTATAAACTAGTAGCTTTGTTTCGTTTAGGGAAGGATGATGGTATTCATTGACTTCTGCTGCTTTGTACATTCTATAATGGAAATGCACACTGTAAAATAACCTATTCATGGTTGTTTTAACTGATGACCAATTGATTTTTTTCGTATGGCTTAATAATAATATTAATTCTATTACAGGGCTTTCCTTAACTCTTACAGGAGTTACTAACTCTTACTTTATAAACTACCTTGCTGTCTTTGTCCTATAATTGAGGCCTGGGCTAGCAGCAGGAGGCATGGTGCGTCAGCAAAGGAGTCATTTAGTGTAGAAAGAATTGAAAATGACGAAGAGCAAACAAAAATGGGACAGATACAACCCAATACGTTTGTTCACAGTCTGTACAGAAGGATAGTATGAAGGCAAATCTCTTGATTGGATATTGGTCCACAGTGTGTTCTCTGTAATTTATACCAGTCACCAGAATGCTCACTGTATTGTGTATCGGTTGCCAGGATGCTCCCTGTAGTGTGTATCAGACACCGGAAAGCTGGCTGGTTGTATATCACTCGCACGAATGTTATCTGAATGTATGTTGGTAACCAGAATGCTCTCTGTATTTTATCTCTGTCACCAGAATGCTTTCTATATTGTACATATTTATCCCTATTTATTGTATGATGGTTACTATAATGAGTTTTTACTTAGATATTTGTGTGATGGGGCTGTTACTTTAAAGATCTATAACTCTTTGACATAATTCTTCATACATTTTATTGGTTGGAAAAAAATCACACCTACCGGTATATATACATTTATTCATTTATTTTTTTATTTATGTCCAAGTGTTTAATCAGGTTTTTAATCAAAAGTGAGGTTTAATCCAGAAAGTGTCAACTAGTATTTGCCAGTTAGTGACCTGGGGCCTGATGTATTAACTAAAGTTAAGTAAAAAATTGAGTAAGTAGACTCCTTGACAAAACCATGTTAAAATTAAGGGGTGCAAATAAGTTTTCTATTTTGCACATAAGCTAAATACTGTCTGTTTTTTCATGTAGCACGCAAATACTTGACAGCT
This sequence comes from Mixophyes fleayi, assembly GCF_038048845.1. Lineage (NCBI taxonomy): Eukaryota > Metazoa > Chordata > Amphibia > Anura > Limnodynastidae > Mixophyes > Mixophyes fleayi. The sequence continues at coordinate 75,452,580 of NC_134407.1, forward strand.
CATTTCTACACTGAAATTTAACGTTGCTATTTGTGTGCTACATAAAAAAACAGATAGTATTTAATTTATGTGCAAAATATAAATCTAATTTGCACCCCTTGCATTGTAACATGGTTTTGTCCAGGAGAAAACTTACTAAATGTTTACTTAACTTTCCTCAATGAATCAGGCCCCTGTACTCTACACCCTGAATAAGGTCATAAGTGCCAAGCTGTGATATAATTCCAATATGGTGTAATTACATTTGTCTACACGAAATGTCCAGGAGATTCACAAATTTCCGGCTTTCCCAAACCCTTGGGAAAAGGCTGGAATGGGGACCAAAAGGGCACAATTTGCAGTCCACTCTGCACTTATGCCGTGACTGTCCCTCAGGGACCTCCTGGAAGGGAGAATCTCAAAGTCATCAAGAACAGGTGTAATATGTGACAGTATTAGTAAATTGCATTAATCTCATCCTACTTAGGTTATTGAATTATAAAATATATTTGAAGCATTACAAACACCTCCCTTACATACTGCAACAGTCACCCATCAGTTGCAGGAAGTACCTGGTATCCTGACTGCTTGGGCTGACCTCAACCAGTATCTACTCTAAGCCTCTGAAGGTACCCAGAGCCCACCTTGTGCTGTGAGCATAATTTCACATAGAGCAAGTAAACTGACTGCCAGGAATATCTGGTGTTTTGGTTCAGCATTATTCTCGTAGGGATGTGTCTGATGTGCAGCACGGTAGCTTAGTGGTTAGTATTTCTGCCTTTCAGCACTGGTTTCACGAGTTCAATTCCTGACCATGGCCTCATCTGTGTGGAGTTTGTATGTTCTCCCGGTGTTTGCATGGGTTTCCTCCAGGTACTCCAGTTTCCTCCCACACTCCAAAAACATACTAGACGGTTAATTGGCTGCTATCAAATTGACCTTAGTCTCTCTTGGTCTGTATGTATGTTAGGGAATTTAGACTATAAGCTTCATTTGGGCAGGGACTGATTTGAGTTCTCTGTACAGCGCTACGGAATAAGTGGTGCCATCTAAATAGCTGATGCTGATGATGATGTGTGACTCCATGTTAAGTGAATATACAGGCACACTTCCATGGCATGTTGAGTCGGTGGACTATGTAGATTCGTCCTGAGATGTAATGACATCACAATGCTGAAAAGAAAAGCTATGGTTTTTGAAATATAGCTATTTATTTATTAGGGCAATAATAAATAAATAGCCCTATTGTAAAACCATATTTTTTTATTATCACTGTATTACTATAATACCAATGTATTTCCCGTCTCTACTCCCACCCCATACATTTCCATAACCAGTATAACATCTCATGACTATCAGGATCAGACCTATACCCGTGTTTGACTCATTAATAAGCAAGGCTTAACACGTCAGGGGTTCTCTGCCAACACACTTCAGAAATATGAATCACCTGGCTTTACCCATACAAGTTCAGCATCTAAATTATCAAAACTTAATGACAGTACTATTTGTAATCAGCTCCAAAAAGCTAGTCACGTTATTTTAACCTTATCTAAGCTGCTTAAATATGATAATGATTCAGTCAAAAAAAAGCAATACACACTGACTCACCCAAAAGTGATAACAGCTGCTGTCCAGCACAAAAAAACACTAAATGATTGTTATTAGACTTAACAATCCACATAATATAAAGAAGGTGGAGACAGTTGTAGTTCTTAAATCTTTTCTATTGAATACTTTTAGATTTTAATTTTTATTAAACACAGCACACCCTTTAATCCTAGCGTATTAATATATGTAACAAGCTTCATTTTCAATGTATGTTCAAATAAGAACAGTACAATTTTTCCAATTTCACCTCATGTTATATTACCTTTCCTGGCCAGTATCACGAGCACAGGTGAGTAACGCTCCACTGTCTCAGTGACAATTTTTTCTGAAAAGCCGGTGATAAGCGATTTTTTTTTATCTCTTCTAAAAAAAGAATCATTCATATCACTGCGATGGGGCTGGTAATAGTAAATAGGCCCCTGGGTCCCTTTACAATCATGGGACCTGGCATCCTGCCTCAAACACATCATCTGTCTCTGACATACCTAAAACTTGAGCTAAGCACACTACCTTTATCTCCCCAGTTGTTTCAAAACAGAATAAGGCAGAAAAGAAAAGTTAAACTAATTTATTGCTTTAAATTAAAGTCAGCTGTGTTGCGATCTAGCATTTCTGAATGGACTTCTTACAAAGGCGGACTATATGTTGCAATGTGTGGTAATTTCACATGGGTATATTTAAAAAAGTACTTTATATGGAAACAATGCATGCAAAATCAATAATTCCTTCCTCCTTGGTAGACAAAATAAAGTGTGAAAATTGCTTTATTTTTAGAGCTCAATTAATTCACCTTTTTTGCTTGCATGTTAGATCATTTAGGTTGTAAGTTTCAAAGAGGCAGGGACTGATGTGAATGTCAAATATTCTCTGCACAGCGCAGCGTGATTGGTACTGCTAGACAACTGATACTTCTGAATCTGATCATATAATGACTGTGATATCTCAGATATAGTTAGATCAAATCCCTTTCTACCTCCATTGTTGCATTACTGGAGGATACGCAGAGAGGGAATAAAAAATTATATATATATATATATATATATATATATATACATATATATATATATATCCTCTCTCTCTGTTGCCCTTGACACTGCAGTCTCTCAGCCACTCCACACTGTCTCCACCAATCTATGCCCCCACCCTTCACTCCCTAAGTCTTTGCAAAACAGCTCTCTCTTGGTTTGCCTTCATTCTATCTCTCTGGCTGCTCTTTTAGCGTCTCTGCTTCCAACTCTTCCTCCTCCTTTTTCCTCTATCGGAGTCCCCCCAAGGCTCTGTCCTTGGCCCTCTGTTCTTCTCTCTTTATTCCACCTCTCTCTGTGAACTTATTCAATAATTTGACCTTCAATACCACCTTTATGCTGATGACAAGCAAACCTGTCTTTCTTTCACTGCCTCTCTTTTGCCTTTCTAACACAAGTATCTAGATGTCTCTCGGCTGTAACTACCTGGGTGTCACAGCGCTTCCTCAAGCTCAACATCTCAAAATCTGAGCTCATCATCTTTCCTCCTGCCAATGTTGCTGTCCCTCCCAATATCTCCCTCTTAGTTGACAACATAACTCTCTCTCTTGTCACCAAAGCTTGCTGCCTTGGAGTCACCCTTGACTCTGCTCTCAGCTTTACCCCTCATATTCAGTCGCTCACCAATTACTGCCACTTCCTCCTCTGTACCATCACGAAAATCTGTCCCTTCCTCTCTCAAAAAGCAGCCAAAATCCTTGCCCATTTACTCATCATTTCTCACCATGACTATTGCAACCTCCTTCTTATGGGTCTTCCTGTCTCTCACTTGTATGACCTTCAATCCATACAGAATACTGCAGCTCAACTCATCTTCCTCTCCTGTAACTCCTCTTCTGCTACTCCTCTGCATAAATCCCTTCATTGGCTCCCCATCTGTTTCAGAAATCACATCAAGCCCCTTACTCTCACTTACCAAGCCCTTACTCATTTCTCACCCTTACATCTCTGACCTTGTCTTGAGGTACATACCTACCATACCTTTCAGCTCCACCTCAACTCACCTTTCATTATCTTCTCTCATGCTTGGTTCCAAGACTTCTGACGTGCTGCCCTCATTCTTTGGAACAACCGACCCCACCTCACTCAACTCTCCCCCAACCTTCAAAAGCTCACTCAAAACTCACATTTTCAAGCTTGCCAATCCAACCAACTCATGATCATCTTATCCATCACCACCTCTTCATTTGCCTGTCAGCTCCATTTTCTCCCAGCTAGTCCTACTCACGGGCAGGGTCCTCTCTACCTTTTGTCACATTGTCTGTCCACTCTCTGACTCCCTTGTACGTCCTGACATGTGTTTTTCTGCGCTCACCATAGCATTACTCACAATCATCTATGCTACTTATATGTATTACCTCATCTATTTACTACTTCCTCGCTAAGGAACCTGTGTCGCCTTATAAATAAATGAATTATATATATATATATCACTAATGGCCACTACAAAGCTGTCTTTTGAAGTTCGGGGCTTCATCAGCGCAGCAGTACGACTGCCTGGATCTGTGTCCACTAACACACTACACTGTACTTTCCCGTGCTTATGGTGTCTCTTACTAGGTCTGCTTAGCGAGTTTTGTGAACTATTACTTTAGGAGCCCCCTAAAATGCAGGTATTAAATTAATAGTAAGAATACCTACTTTTATTTCATGTAACAATATCCTCAAATTAATGAACCCCTACAAATCTAATTCCCAGAAATACATACTCTCAATGCTGCTCTTCTGCATTCACCTCAATTTGCTGTCCAGTTCACATTCCAGTGCAAGTATTGTGTGACTAAGATATGCTTTTGTCGCCACTACGTCATTGTGTCAGTAAATGTTAGAAGTGTTTAGAGGCGACTTCTGGCTGTGCCATGATCCATTGTGACATTTTGTCTGCCCCCTCCTTTTATACTACCAAAATCTCTAAAGCTTCTTAGGGTTGCCCAGGCTCTCGGCCTTAAAAATTCACTTAAAAATTCCATATCAGTACTTCTAAATTCCCACTTCCACCACTGCATTTATGTGTAAAAAGGACCCATTAAAAACCCTTGTATTCTGTTAAACAAATGAAATAACATTGTTTTGTTCAGGATTTATAACTGGTTAGTTACACACGCATCAGTTAGTCAGTCTCACGCATGTCAGTCAGTCAGTCTCGCGCACTTCATTCAGTCAGTCACACGCATGTCAGTCAGTTACAAGCACGTCAGTCAATCTGTTACATACACATTGCTGTCTTTCTTATCTCCCCCTGATTCTCTTTCTAGTATCCCTGCACCCTTCAACCACTCATTTGCAAGTCCATCCTCTCACCTTTTTTCCTTACTCTCCCTACTCCCTTAGTCTTTCACCATGTCTCCTTGTTCCCATCCAATACCCCAGCACTAGCAACCCCGCCAACGTCATCCATATCTCCTCACTTCCCTCTCCCCCTTTCTCCTGTGCTTTCTGGCATTCCAGTTCCATCCGCAACTAAACTGCTCTCTATCCATGTCCTCTTCATCTCCAAATATCTTAACCTGATTGCCATTACATAAACCTGGCTTTCTTCCACTGATACTGCTTCCCCCGCTGCTCTCTCCTATGGGGGCTTCTCTTTCACCCAATCCGTCAGACCTGATGATTGCCCAGGTGACGGGGTGGGCATCCTCCTATCCTCCAATTGTACCTTTTGTGTCATCTCCCCTGAGCCCTCCCTTTCATTCTACTCCTTTGAAGGCCATTCTATCCGTCTCTTCTATCCCATCCAATTCCATGTCTCAACTTACTGTCACCCTAGTCCCACTTTCAAATTTCTTGATAATTTTGACACCTGGCTTCCCCATTATCTCTCCTCAGACCTCCCGTCCATCATCTATCATCCTAGGTGACTTTAACATCCCCATCAACAACCCAACAACCAAGAGTCCACCAAACTGCTTGTCCATTCTACCTTCTTTGGCTTCTCACAGTGAACCTCTTCCCCTACTCACTGTCTCGGTCACTCTCTCGATCTTGTCTTCTCCCATCAATGTTGTCTTTCTGACTTCTCCAAATTTCCCTTCCCACTCTCTGACCACCATCTCCTCTCCTTCAACCTTTCCTCATCTCCTGCACCGCTACCAATGCCCAAATCTACTCTTTCTATATGCGATCTGGATCATCTTGATCCTATTGTCTCCTCTTCACTTTCAACTCTACTTCCCTTTATTCTCACTGGCCAGCCCCAATAACACCAACAACACCCTCATCACTGCTTTTGACTCTGTTGCCCCTGGCTCTTCTGTGCACATTTCCTGCTCTAAACCCCAACCTTGGCACTTAAATTTACCCAGTTCCTTCAAAAATTCACACGTACCACTGAATGCCACTGGAGGAAATCTCATTCATTTGCAGACTTCCTTCATTTTGAGTTCAACCTCTCATCCTACAGTTCCGTTCTACCACTCCACCCTCCTTTCTCTCCAGCTACCACCTCTTCTGCTCGTTCCACCCCACAAGGTAGGTTGAAGGCACTTTCTATCACTGTTGATAACACCATTATCTCCTCTGTTCCCCAAATCCACTACCTGGGTTTCATTCTTGACTCCTCCCTCTCACTTGCCCCTCACAGTTAATCTCTTGCCCAATCCTGTTGATTCCAGCTCTGAAACATTGTCCTGTATCAGACCCTTACACTCCCAGGATGCCACCAAAAATATTATCCACTCACTGATCATTTCTTGCCTCGACTACTGAAACCTTCTCCTTACTGGCCTTACTGGCTGCTTCCATCTCCCTTCTCTTCAATCTATACTTAATGCTGCACCTAGTATTATCTTCCTCTCTCGGCACTCCACATCTGCCCCCGCTCTCTGCCAAATCTTATACATGCTCCCCTTCTCCTACAGAATTCTTTTCAAACTCCTCACCCTCATGTACAAGACCATCTCCAACTCCATTGCTCTTTACATCTCCAACCTCATCTCCATACATACTCCCTCACGCCCTCTCCGGTCAGCTAATGACCATCGCCTTTCCTCCCTCCTGGTAACCACATCTCACTCCCTTATCCAAGATTTTCTCCCGTGCTGCCCCCCAACACTGGAACAATCTCCCTCATTCTATCAGACTATCCCCTAGCTGGTATAGCTTCAAGTGGTCATTGAAAACCCACCTGTTTCTAAAAGCCTACCAGTCCTCCTCTTAACCATTTCACCATGTAGTATACCTCACCCTCTTTCATCCTCCATCTCTCTCACTATTGCTCCTTGCCCACAGATCCCCTTACATTTGATCACCCTCATGTGTCAGTCGTTTCTCTGCCCATTTCCCTTTAGATTGTAAGCTCTAGTGAGCAGGACCCTCTTCCCTGCTGTTCTGATTACCTATAACTTTTGCTCACCAGCTACACTGTGCACCTCCTCCTTTTGCTCTCTGCCCATTGACTCCAGTCCTCCATAGTCTTTGCACCTCTTTCATTGGCTCTAAACTTGTTAATTGCATGAATGCTAATGGGCACAGGTTTTAATCTGCACTGCATATACCACTTGCACCCCAATAGCTGTGTTGAGAGTTGTAGTGTTATTTGTTTACTGTATTGTACTGTTATAGTATGTATTTTCTTGTTGATTTATTTCTGAATGGCCATGTGGACCTCATGTGGTGCACTATAAAGAAAGATTAATAATAATAATAATAATAATAATAATCTGTAAATTACTTCTGTAGATTTACCTGCCAGGGGTTTGTAATCAGAGTAGTATGTTTCAGAGAAATGTGAAGAACAGGAGAAAAATGAACAATATGATTATTACTGTATTTTGTCACACACAGGATGCATTTTAAGAACTTCAACAGTCTGCCTTTTTTTTCCACATTAAAATTGAGTTTACGCTTTGTAGCTACGTAATGAACTGGGAAATATGTAAAAATATATGACTTTCTATATGTTCCTCATATCTGCAGTATTTTTCAGAAGTAAAATTGTGGATTTTTAGTAGCCCACAATCGATGCATTGGACCACAACAAATTACATTTAGTGTCTGCAGCACGCAATCTTTCCAAATCCCCCTTCTCCCTTAATCATTACATTTCCTAAAATGTTTATAACAATAGGAAGGAGGTCGCAAGGGTTTATAGCTAATTAGACAATTAGTTCAACCTATTAGCAACCTTAAAAAAAATCCCACTTAGTCCCAATACTTTTAGAGCAACATCTGTAGCCCATCACAATCCAATTTACTCTATTAACAGTTTGCACATGTGCTAAGAAAACATTGAATTGTTTCTGTAATTATACTTCAGAGAAAATGTCTTAACTTTTACTTAGGCACAAAAAGTAATCTAAATCTCTGCAACGCAAGAAGGAGAGTAAGAAAAAAGAAGATTGATGTAGACGAACAGCACATAGTGAATATTTCCTGTGGAAAAATCTCTGTTCCTATTAACAAGAGCAACTTGTTACTCCAGTTTTTTTTTCCAAACGCTATTTAACTTTTACAGATGCCTAAATCCTTTTAGAACGCATCTGTAGTCACACTTATGTCTGCCACAGTAAGAACTGAGACACTGCTGCTTCTGAGACCTGAGGTGCCCTATAGAAGAATTTGTATCCTAAACATTTTATAAACCGCTTTTGCCATATGTCTTTGACCACTCTGATATATGATTTGTATCAATGAAATAAGCCTTTCCAAAGGCTTGACGTGCATGGTTTTTCTCTAATCTCCTGTACTCAGAGTTGTAACGTCAATGCCGTGTTAACAAATGGTGTGACTGAGTTCTAACTGCTGACTCTTCTCACAAAACAGGTCCATCGGATCCTAGACAGAAGGAAAAGCAGGTATGCTTTTAATACCTATGAGAGCTTGTTCAGACAAGTACTACTTTACTATTTTGTCATTTACGGGCTCATTTAAAGGTGGATGTACATCTGTTTATGTGCATAAGATGCACTTTTACTTAATGCGCATAGGTACCAAAATAAACTTATACTTTGGCTCCTTGTACCGAAAGAGGCAGAACACGGGAGGAAAGGTGGGTAAGTGTAGGCTAAGTATAATATGGACATGTTCATATAATTGCAAATCGAGTAGGCCTGAACGCAGACACATCCGTCAGGAAGGGTATCTCTTGTGGGTATTAGGGGGTAAGAGTTAGGCTGGGTACACACTACAGGATTTTCAGACCGATTATCGGGCTAATCACGACCATCTCGTCCTGATATCGCGGTAGTGTGTACACTCCAGAGATGAGCGATTATTGTTTCAAAGCTCATTGTATCATTCAAAGATGGAATAATGTAATTCCAATTCTGCAGGTGTATACACTCAGGACCGGCAGAGCCCATAGACGTCTATGGAGTGTGCAGAGTCATGATCTTTTCAGCCGACGGTTATGACAGATCTGAAGGTAAATCTTGTAAAACGTGTTTAGTGTGTAACATGAATCGGCATGTTGATCAGGACTTTAATTTTGTTCAGTCATTGGTAAAATCATTAAGAATATACCATTGGGAGAAATTTTCTGTAGTATGTTCCCAGCCTAACAATATGCAATGATTATGATGACGACCAGCAGCACTAGCTAGCTGATTCTGATTAGCTGATTGCTTATTGACCCCATCAGCTGCCAGTACTTGATTCATAGGCATTGGGGCTATATTATATTTAACAGCTGCAATTTATTCACATTACTTAATTGACATTTCCATTTCCTAGTATAGAACAGAAGAATCACATTTACATTTTAAAAGAGAAAACAAAAGATTTTCAGATTTAATTGAATGTATTTTGTATTTGTGTTTGTATTACAGTTTATACTGAAAATGCAACTTTCACATTTATTAATAACTATCAAGACACTATTCTCTATTGTGCATATTACACTTCATTACGTTTATTGTACACAGATAGGGTAATGCGACCTTGGCATTTCCTACTCAGTTAAGTCACATCTCTACACTTTCTACACGCTATCGTAAGTATACATGCTTTTATACACATACATTCGCTTTTTCTTACATGCGTCTCTTTTCTACTTAGATTTGGGGCACAAAAGCCTCCAACTCTACCTGAGCCCCATAGTGTTTTAATGTTAATGCAGACAATACAGACGCATTTGTTAGATGCACAGGCTGAAGAATCATTGATCCTTATGCCAACATGTAGAAGTTTGATATGAGTAGAAATTAGAAGTGTGGCACTAACAAAAAATGGGAAAAATAATGTTCTCAGTGCCATATATTTTTATTGCTGTCTGTGTGATCACAGCATATGTATCAGCCCAGGGGCGGATCTAGAGAATTCTTCTACCCGGGGTGATTTAGAGGGGGGGATTTAGGCCCCGTCCCCTTTTTACATCTGAGGCTGCCGGCGGCCCGATCGCCCCCCCCCCCTGGATCCGCCACTGTATCAGCCTAGGGACAAGTGATACCTCAGGCTGTAACATTTTACAAGTGATCTCTTCTGTTCGTGTTGGGATTTTACGCGACAAGACAATATTTCAAGCTGGAACGCACAGAGTGTTTCAGTGATGTCACTTGGTCAGTTGTAAGTGCCAAGTGATAGTGATGACGGTTGCGGTTCATGTTAGAACATGAGTTTGCAATCAAGTACAACTGTAAAAATACATTTTATGTACAGCTGATCAATGTATTTTATGGAGAGAAAAAAAATTACAAAAATATATTTGTTTTTCAATATTTTTTATTAATTACCATAATTACTATACAGGTGACAATAATTGAATACATTTTTTTCTGTGCGTTCTGCTGGAACTTTATATTCCACATAGGTATTGTACATATCCAGCAGTGTATTGTGTCTGTCCGAATATGGCGAGTTCTGTATAATCAGAGAGTACCTAGATCCATATTCAACAAGACATTTCTTCAGATCCACTGGGAAAAAAAAACACAATACGTTTATTTTGCGTTCCTTAATGAATCATGCCCACTATTTCAAAGCCAGGATGTCCTCCATCATGAAAAAATATACAGAATATTAGTTAGGAAAGATTAATGTCTCGTCGATGTCTGCAATGCATGATTCTCCAGTCCATACATATAGCACTGTGCAAGGCTGCCAGATGGAATCTGAATGCACAAGCCACAGCCAATCTACTGAATGCGCTACAGGCTAAGTATTTTGAACACCCATGCGCTGGGGAAAAACTGTTTGGCCTTAAAAATTAGATTTTACATTGAGTTTCCAATAAAGGGTTCATTTGTGTTCTTTAGAAAAGTAAAAGTAATATGAAACTCATTTCTGAGAAGGCCATTGTTACTGTGTTTCTATATGCAAAGTAGGGCGATAAATGCTGGTATGATATACCGACACTTATTCTCCCGACTTCCTATTGAAGCTGCTCACATGCTCTAAAGAGTATGTGAGCATGAGACACTGAATGCTGAATAACTTTCATCGCCCCTGCCACACCAGTGAAAATCGCAGTTGTTTTCCTCAGCCGCTCTGCACCCCACCAATATGGACCTGTTCTCCGCCCATTCCACACAACCCTTGTCATAGCGAATCCAGGCTCCTGATTCTTGTGCCAGGGACTACTTGTTCTCCACCTGGTGCTGGTCTGACCATACAAGACTGCGCTGGCCGGTGAGTACTGCAATGATCTCTCTCTATACACACTCGCTCTGGTGCATGTTGCCGCAAATCGCCGTCAGTTTTAGTTTACACCCTCTAAAAAGCTGTATAGATACTTGGAGGGCAATATAACCAGCGATGTGCAACGATTTCTAAACCTTCATGAAATTTAAACTTTAGTAAATCTAGCCCGAGTTTTTTTCTTTTTTATATTTAGTATCCTCATAGAGCAGTAATACCTTTTTAAAAAGCTATTTTTTTTTATGATATTTTCTACACTAGATGGCAATATTCAAATAGTTTTCTGTAGATATGTTCCTATATATACTAATAAATGCAAATATGCAGCGATAAAGCGTCTCTAGGTTCTCTATGCATAATAACTTGTGTCCATATGTTCTACTGTATATTTCTATAAAAATAAATTAAAATGAAATAAAATATATATAATAACTATAAATAGCATGAATTTTCCCCCTGTAGATACACTGAAGAAGCAGACAAGGGGAGAGAAATTAGATCATGCTGTTTCTTTTTCATGCTTTTTGATTAGCGATCTAGCTAACCCAAACACATTAGATTAATCCGTAGGGTTTCGTGTAACTTAAGCAAGAAGCTGAACTATACAGTCGATTACTAGCACTCTGTGCTAAAAATAGCTGCAGCTAATGAATTACATGGTCAAGTTTTGTCTTCTAATGAAGTTGTCATGGTCTGAAGCTCTGACAGACGGCTACACTCCCAAATGGGAAAGGAGCCAAAACTGAAAGAAAAAAAGCATACTAGTGAAATCGAGAAACTTTCCCAAAAACAAACTTTTCAATTCCCGTGGGTTGTTAAATATGGTCTGAATGGAAATGGAAAACGGGCACCTGTCCTAATGTTTATTGAGATTGGGAAACTTATAACATTGGTTTTCATGATGAAGAGAAGTCAGAGCATTCGAAAGAGCACGACAGTCTGGCACGCAGCAAACTCCCCCTCTGTCTCCTATCCAAGATCTGGGTAATAGGATTCTTATGTCAGGTTGAAGAATGAAAAATATCCCATGTCCCTGACACTGATCATTACTGACATCTGAAGTCTGGGCCAGTCAGATCTATGCACTCTGTCTGAGGCATTCATAGAAAACCCATCCTCTCAGTGCAAAAAAAAATGTGTATGATGAAGAGGTTAATCTGAAAAATCAGTTGCTCTACTGAATGCATGCCGCCTTATGTACAAAATGCTACCATTATATTGTTTTATATTATAAGTATATCCAAGAAAATTTGGATTACTGATGCCTATCATGCCTATCACAGTTTGTGCCCTCCAGTTGCAGATAATAATGAAAGTATCCAGCCTCCCTGCCATGGTCAGTAACATATTCTCTTTGATCTGGCAATTATGATTTTCAATAAAAACATATAAAACAAATATTAAAAGCACATCCAATACAGTATTTACAAAGCATAACAGATATACAGAGCACATTAGCAAACCATCAAAATAGTCGATATGGAATAAATGTTAACAAAACTTGTAAATGACAGCTGATGGGGTATCTGGAGGCAGTAGGTGGGGTGGAGGTGATTATCATCAGCACCCTTAGTCATGTTGACTTCAAAGGTTAAGCAAAGCTGGAGGTGGTCAGAAATGAGACAACAAAAAGCAGGAAAAGCTGAAGATAAAGAACTGGTTAAAAAGATCAGCAAAAATGATCAGGAGCAGTTGTAGACATGGAAACTAATTAGACATTAGCATTTAATTTCTCTAATTTTATTCCTTTTTTTGCTATTAAAACATGCATTTCAATTTAATTATATGTAAATGTACATGTATTATTTAGGTAAAAAAGTTGCACCTCCATTCAATTTGTTAGTTTAGGCTATGCTCATGGTAAAGCTACAAAGAGATTAAAACATATGGAATGGTTTAAAAATACAATCCTTCCTAATCTCCTTACAACATCTATATGGGATGGAAACTTGGATTTCAGCGAGTTTGGAAAATGTTGGTGGGTAACCAAACCAGTTTTTATCATTTCATTCAGTTTTTTCATAGGAACATAGAATGTGACAGCAGATAAGATCCGAATGGCCCACCCAGTACGGTCCCTTCCTCATTTTTTTAGATTTATACTAGCTCACACTATACTTTAACCTTATGTTAGCATTCTCTGTACCCTTTGTTCCTCCTAAAATTCTATGTTGGATATAACTGAATGGTGCCATACCATTAGGCTTATCACCAGCTCCACAGATCCTCATACCCACTGGTATCAATTTCAGGTGTTGCACTAGCATTTGTAATGCATGCACTGATAGCATATAGGAGTGCTTTGTTCCATCTACTGGGTCCCAGGGCCGTCTCTTCCATGGGGCACGATGGGCAGGTGCCCGGTGGCCCTGTAGCCCAAAGGGCCCGTCAGAGGCAGCTAAAAAAAAAGTTCCTGAAAAAAAGAAGAAGAAAATACTTACCTTGCTCTCAGCTGGCGATCCGGCTCCCTCTCTGGTCTCCTCCTCCGTGCTGCGCTCGCAGTGCATGTCGGGCGTGATGTCATCACGCCCGCCCGACATCCATTTCGGAGCGCAGCACGGAGGAGGAGACCAGGGAGGGAGCCAGATCGCAAGCTGAGAGCAAGGTAAGTATTTTCTTCTTTTTTTTTTCAGGAACTTTTTTCTCTCTGCCCCTGACGGGCCCCCTGGGCTGCAGGGCCCATATATATATATATATATAATATTTTTTTATTTTTTGTTATATATATATACGGGCCACGGTGCACTGCTTTGCCCGGGGGCCCCAAATGTTGTTAAGAGTGCCCTGTTGGGTCCTACGGTTACCCAAAACCCCGGTGGTCTAGGAGGAAACCAGAAGTGGGGCAGGACGCCTATGTCCGATTTGCACTACTTCGCATGCCCAGACCCTCCAAACCAGAAGTTCGCCTTTATCACGCCGATCTTACATAGACCTTGAGAGAGACGTATGCACTGTTGAGAGCTGTGTACCATTGCTCATTATAAAGCCCTCAAAACTACTCTAAGTGTGAACGGAGGCTCCCTGCTGTGCCTACATATATATTAGAGGAGTCTGCCACAAGTACCTGCACGGTAGTGCAGTGCATAAATCCTGCATCATATGTATGTATACAAGAGTGCATAAGCCTGCATAAATATCTGCATACAGGGACCTGTACTGCTTAAAGTGCATATTGTCTGCTGTACTACGAACAACTGTGAATACCTGTATTCATCTGTTGTTATCATCTTTAATAAACAGAAACCTGTTTAACAAACAAAAGCGCTATGGTTTAGCATCCACATTAACACAGCTGAACACCTTTATTAACATCAAAAGATATAACCAACACACACGATCCACAAAGGGAGGTCTGAAAATGGAAATAATTGTTTCCAATGACCTCATACTCACCGGCAACATTACTCGGGTTGTGGCAGTTTTCCAAATGTGCACCATTAACATAGGGGAGGGGTCCTAGTGCCTGGAAACCCCCCTCCAAGCCCGGGGCACTGTATAATTGAAGTGGCTGGACCCTGCCCCCGGGACCAACCACTTTGCAGCTTGTGTACAGATCGTTTCTATCTGCACTGTTCATAGCTGTATCTCTGCTGCTGTATGTCCCTGTCCCTCTCTCCTCTTCTGTGTGCCCCCGCCCCTTTCTCTCCTACTGCTTGCATGTCTCATGTGTGCAGCAGAAAGTCACAAGACACAGCAGGGCAAGTGTGTGAGTGTGTAAATGTGAGTGTGTGCATGGGGGTGTGTGGTTCTAATGTGCTTTTAATGTAAGTGGGGGGATTTTATGTATAAGTACAATAGATCCTTTGTAAACATAGGCTTGGAGGGACTTTTAATATAAATGTGGGGGAAGGGGAAAGGGATTTAAATGTAAATGTAGGGTGGATATTTTATGTGATGTGGATGGGGTGTGAAATATTTAGTTCATAGTGAGTTGAGAGTGCTAGCTTTTAATTTATTGGCAGGGTGACGGTTGGGGATATCTAATTTAATAGTGGGGTAATGGTGGACCTTTTAAGTGTGGGATGATGACACTATTAATTTAATGCTGGGGTGGTTTGGGTACTATTAATTGAATGTGTGGCTGAGTTTGGGGAGAAGGATTGTTATTTCTTAAAAGTGAATGCTAAATATTTAATGTTTGGGGGGAAATAGGTTTATTTATTACATGTAAATACGATTAATTTAATGTTAAGAGGGAATTGGATCTTTTTTTATTAAAGGTGAATGACATTAATTTATTGTCTGGGTTGGTTGCTGGGAGGCCTAATTATTAAACGTGGGTGATTTTGATTTAATATCGGGCTGCTTTGGAGGAGGGAGGCCTACTATGTTCAGTCATTGATGGGATTTCTATATCATGTAACTGTTATTTTTCCATACAGGAACCCAACATTCCAGGATCCAGACAAGCAGCAACTGAGCTTAGGACACAAGTAGCAGCAACAAGTAGTGAAAGCAGCAAAAAACAGGTAGGAGAAAGTAGGACAGTCTGCCAGCTGTGCTGACACACTCAGTTAGGACTTTGTCCTGACTGTAGGAACAGTTGGGAGGTATGTCCCGCTTCACACAGCTCTGCTCGAAAAGGGAGAGCTGCATGCACCCAACAGTAGTGCACGTAGAATTGCTGTGTATATGATGGGGTTAGAAAGAGCTGGAGAGCTGCAAGCACTGTCTAACATTATACCACGCCCCCATGCATGCTGGCAGTGTGGTATGGAAACCCGTCTCTACAAATCCTGCATTTGCCCCTGATTAAGGAAAGGCAAATGTGTTGAGATCAATTATGTGACCCCCAATGACCTCCTGTATGCAAGTAACACAACCGCTTGTCAAATGCATTTGACATGAGGTTTCACTGGTGCCAATGGGTCATATTTGTCTCAGTATGTTGCATTTCATGTATAGCACATGATGGTGTAAACTGAGTAGGCTCCTTAATGTTATTCATTTTTCATTAACCTTTAAAAAAGTATCAAGAAATTAGTGAGCTGTTACTTCATTGCATGTATTTCTTACTCACTACTATATCTAGTATTTATGCTACACAGCTTTAAAAGCAAGGTTCAATAGTGTAGTGATTTAGGCCGCTGTTACATTTCAGGGGATTTATCAAATTGGGTCTTAATATCATCATTGTAGCTGTAGAGCACATCCTTGAAAAATAGGCAATTTGCATAGTATGTAGAGTTGCATAGTACGCGAATTGCCTACATTTGAGTTAGATACGCTTAAAACATAGGATACATAAAAAGCATATGATACACTTTAACATATCATTCGGGTGAGACAACAGGCCTCATCATCAATATGATGGCACCGTCAGCCTAGGCTTGATCGCACTATAGTAGGAAAACACGCAGCATAAGTTCCCTATGCATAGGTCATTCAGCACAGGGCTGAATTGCATAAGGAAATCATGCCCCCCACACCCCTTTAGGATAGACCAGCCCTACGTCTCTTGCCACACCCCTGGTGCTGTTGGTGTGGTTTAATGGGTTAAATAAAAGTCACATGGTAGCATTTTTTATATGGTACACTGATGATAGCAGCATGCCCTGGCTACCTTAAAGTGTTTGGATATGCTAATGCTTCTAGTACTACAAGTGCCAGAATACCCATTGCTGAGAGGGTATGCTGGCACTTGTAGAACTGCAAGTAAGAGCATGCCCTGACATCCAGGGCCTGCTAGGACATGTATAGGTCATGCTGGGACCTGTAGTACACCTTTGAAAATGTCCACACAAATAAACAGACACTGTGACAAAATCATTTTCTTATAAATAAACCCGGACTTCAGAGCATGGGAAATTCCCAGTCTATATATATGAATGCATTTCACTGTATCTGTCATTCCGCACTGAGCTCTGTACAGAGCAAGTCATTCGCTGTCTAATCAGTGCTTTTTTTTTCCATTAACCCATGGAATGCTTGCCGGGTCCCAAGAAGAGGATAACCTGCAACCCAGAGATTAGGTGAGCAGTTAAACAGTTAAAGATGGTTGTGCAGGGGTGTATTTATTATAGTAAAATCATTTTGTCGCTGTGTCTGTGTATTTTTAGGGATTTTTTCCAAGGTGCATCATAGGTTCCAGCGGGTCCTGGATGGCACAGTATGGTGGCAGTTGTAGTTCTACTAATGCCGGCATTATTTGGCAGCCATGGGTGTGCTGGTACTTGTAGTACTACAAGTTCCAACATACCCAAACACAATTTAAGGCATTCTGGAATCAGTAGTACACCAGGAAACTGGGCTGTTTTTGCCAAGGGAGGAGGGGGCCCACTTTTTAATTTGCAGGTTCCGTCCCCCTAAGCAATTCAACCCTGTGTTGGCCAGCCTAGGTTGGTTGGCACTATTACAGGTGGTCTCCATGCTAAAGGTTCCCTGCATGACCTGGCATCCAGGGCACGCTGGAGTCTGAGATACTCCAGGAAAAATATACTGCTGAAAATACAGGGAATGAAAATTTGAGATTTTATTAAAATAAACACTTCCCTTTTACCCATTTATTAAACACCTAAATCTCTTCCAGCTTGTAATTCAGTGAGAATTTTAGAAAATAACACTTGGAACCACAGTAAATAAGTAAATAGAGCGTCTTCGCTCTGGTCAGAGTGTGAGTGCACCTAAACCTGCAATGAAGTTTAATGTTACAATATGGTACATTCATAAATATATTTAGAATATACACACACACACACACACACACTGGACAAAGTGGAAATTTAGAAGTGCTGGCATGGAAATTTGAAATGAATCATGGCTGGAGGATGCCGAAGATCCCAGAAGCTTTAGTGATTTTGATAGTATGAAATTAATTGTAGATGCTTATTGACACTATATAATAATAAGCATATTAAATGATACAAAGCATTCCGCCCTGTGCCCCCAGCTGTCCTGTATCTAGTTACCTCTACTCTGTGTCATGCCATCTCTCTTTCATTGTTCCACTTCCTAAACCTCTCTCATGTGTTTGTTTACTTACATTTTCTCATTATCGCTTGTCTCTTCAACTTTCAATGTCTCCCATGTTTCTTCACACTCTTTGTTATATCTTCCATGTGAATTCCCTTATGCATACATGCCAACTCTCCCGGAATGTCCGGGAGACTCCCGAATTCCTGGTAGGTCTCCCAGAATCCCGGGAGAGCTGGCGATTCTCCCGCATCTGCCCACTTCACTAAATTAGAGCCGGCATGTACGGGTGGAGAGGGCGGGGCTGCGCAATTTGCTTCATTTTGGCCCCACCCCCAGTGATGTAATGCTTTTGTTTGGGGTCTTTTTACCACTATAAAAAGACCCAAAACAGGCATTACCTATCACTGGAGGCGAGGCCAAAATGATGCGATTCGCGAAGCCCTGCCCCCTCCGCCCATACACCCCTCGTGCCCTCCAGGAACTTCTGGACCCGGCCAACATAAGGTTGGCAAGTATGCCCTTATCTCTTTCCTTTGTCCACTCTCCACATGTTCCCTCTAACTTCATCCTTGGTAACCCATTGTTTACTTGCTCTCCCCTGTGTCTCACTCTCACCACCTGCTGCTCTCACTCCTTTACTCATACTTACTGAGCCTGAGTCATTAAGGAGAGCAATGCATAAAAAAGGAGTAAGTTTACTTTCAGGCAAAACCATGTTGCATTGGAGGGGGAGGTAAATTGAAAATGTGAGGACAGATTTATAGTTGGGATAGGGCATGTCCTAGATTAACTTTAAATTTCAGTGTAAAAATATTGTATCAAATATTTGTATGCTACATGAAAAAACAGCCAGCATTTTCCGTACATACAAAATAATAAACTTATTTGCACCCCTTGCATTGTAACATGGTTTGTGCCAGAGAACATTTACTCCTTTTTTGCCTTACTTTCCTTAATGACTCAGGCCCACTATCTATACTTGTTTCTGTTCCTATTTTTTATTGGGGATACATGAAAGATGAAACCGAGATGCTAATTTAATTATATTCTATTACCTTTCATGATGCTGGCATCTGCAAAACTATTATTTTATATTAAGCATAAAAATAAAAAATAGAACATGCACAACATTTTTGAGTCCAGTTACACTCAGCACATCAGTATAAGAACTCACATTTTGCTAAGCACAGCGAAATGGCTAAATGTACTTTATTAAAGGCAAGGAGCCAATCTAGTCTGTAGTTTACCTGCATAATAGACCTGCTCAGGAGTATTGACAGGGTTTTTACACAGCAGCCTCTACAAGTTTTAAAGAGGGGGCGTTGGGGCTGTCTTTAGATCATGTGTCTCATTTGTATTTTTTTTATGTTTTTTACATTGGATTATGTATGCATACAAATACACTTTTTTGCCTAAGCAAAAGATGCCTCAAATGTAATGGTTGCAGCAGGGTAACCACCTCATCAGAAGTCGTGCAAAAGTAAAGTCATTTTGCGGGTCTAAAAACGCACTGCAAGGAACCAGAACATTATGTTTTTTTGTTTTGAAGTGATCTGTCTGGATGACCCACCCAGCACATTATTATTATTATTATTACCATTGATTTGTAAGGCACCACAGTGCTCTTCAGTGCCGTACAGTAGGGTAAACAGTACATACATAAAACAGCAACTTACAAGGTAGACAAAATAATCACAGGCATGAAAACAAAGGGTATGAAGGACCATGCTCATTAAAGAGCTTACATTCTAAGTGGAAGAGGGTACAGCTGAGTTGAGTTGAGTGCATAGGTTGTAGGGTGAGATGATGAGATGAGTGCAGAGACTTACAAGGTACATTCCAACCCTTCACTCAAGGGAAAAGACTCTGCAACCTAGATGCTAAACTTAGCATGTGAAGAGGTGAAGAAATGTCTGTGCATGCTTTCCCTGGCTGTTTGAGCAGCCTAGGGAAAAACTGACATAGTGCACACAGCCTAACAGTGATGTGACTGCACAGCCTTGAATGTGGCTAGGCTGGTGTCAAAGATGGAAGCCCCATCCGCCACCACTATAATTTGACCCCAAGGAGTTGGATTTGCTCTGAACTCTAAATGAGACCCCAAAATGTCTGGGGGGTTTTGTAGAAAGATAGTAAATTAGTCCCAGATTGTTGTGCTACATTTACTCTTTTAGGTGGAATAGATGGGATCAGAGAGGTGTGTGTTTAAGTCATGGTATGACTTGCACAACTGTGTATTTGGGTCTGGAACAAAAATAAAGAAACAGGGCTGTTTGTTCCATTCCACCTAATCAGCTGTACAAAAATCCTAGTCTGGGTTATCTCCTCAGCCTATGCCAGCCAGGTATTTGGTTTAGCTCTGAGTAGCATTCGATGAGTAATAATTAGTACACCCAAGCTATTTAAAATCCATTAAAAGCCTTGTGCTTGTATAGTGTCAGTGCCTTCCATTACACAGACAGCAAGACGCTAATGAAAGCCCAAAATATATATTTCTCCTGCATTACTCTATAATCTATTTTAATGAATTGATACAGAGAAGCAGTGTCGGTAAATAGTGCATTTTTTTGCTGCAGTTCTTCCAGGTGGATAAATAAAACAACAGACAGCTACCTTTAAACAAGACTTTTTGCCAAATACTGTTTATTATTCCCCCCAAAAATCTGGAAATCTGATATCAGGACACTGACATAACCTCCAGTCAGGCCAATTTGTAGCAATGTGTATGGCTAAAAGACACAATTGTTATTACTTGCCTCTCTTATGATTACTTGTCTTAGAATATATACACATACATGTATATCCACATACACATGTTATTGATCTGAATTTTGTGCATGCTTATAGATTTACGTACAGGGATCAATCATTTCTGTAAGCTTCTTTCTCCTCGCTGTCTCCATGTGCTCAAATGATATAAATCTGCTTTTGTGCCCATACCCTTAATGGGCAGTTTGGATTTTCATTTTAGTGAACACAGGGCTAAAACTGCATAAACTCGTGGCTTTATTTGCTTTGCTTGTGGCATAAGGCTTTATGTAGCAGTAGTGTAGGGAAGTAATACCACAATACCATCAACATGCAATGTTATTCAGTGTGTCACAAAATAAAATTACATTTTAGGAATCGGTTTAACAATGTGCAAACATAAATCAAAACAACACATAAGTCACTGAATAAATATATCCCACTTTAAATTTAGGCACTGTGCTTCAGTGAAATTGATTTCACTGTATAGATACTTAGAAGACAACCGGTTGCTACGAGTTAATTAGACCACTACACTAAATGTTGCAGCAGCAGATAATATATACCGATCAATCACAATACTATAAGTGCAATTTTACAGATCATATTTATCACACAAAAATCAGTAGAGGTGCAACAAGGAGTAATCCAGGTGGTTCAGATTAGATGCTTTAGAAGAATTGACTGTAGACTAGGGTCACTTTACAATATATAAATCCCAAGGGGGTAAATTATAATCCACAGGTTGAAGCGAAGTTTCAACTGACACATGAAGCTTATTTACTTGTACAAGGTGAAATCAATAATCAACTTGATGCATGCATGACTTCTGAGCTCTGTAAACAACAGCAAGTTTGCACAATAAACAAATTCCAGTATAAAGGTCTCAGTGTGCACTTAGCATTCTGTCTAATCGAATAAGCAGCTTTCTCCCAGCAACTGTAGGGATAAACAACTTAGAATTCTCTCTGCAGCAATCATTTTAGGCAGTTTCACAATAGAATCAAACTTTTGATGCAATATAGGCTAGAGATGAGCGGGCTCGGATATCTGAAATCCGAGCCGGATCGGAGACAGATCCAGGTATTCCCGCCAATTGCAAAACTGAAACCGAGGCTCTGAGTCATAATCCCGCTGTTGGATCTCGTGATACTCGGATCCTATAAATTCCCCGCTAGTCGCCGCCATCTTCACTCAGGCATTGATCAGGGTAGAGGGAGGGTGTGTTAGGTGGTCCTCTGTCCTGCCATATCTCGTGCTGTGCTGGGGAAACAGCACAGCACAGCACAGCACAGCACAAAATCTTTTAAAAAAGTTATAAAAAAAAATATCCAAAAACAATCCTGCAGTATAAATCCATTGGTACTGCAATATGACAAAGTTCACTGATTCTGCAGAATAGACTGGGAATTAGTGAAAATGATTGTTAATGATTGTTATTGAGGTTAATAATAGCGTAGGAGTGAAAATAAACCAAACAAACTTGATTTTAACACTTTTTATGTTTTTTTCAAAATAAATCCGAATCCAAAACCTTAAATCCGAACCAAAACCTTTCGTCAGGTGTTTTGTGAAACAAATCCGAACCCAAAACCTCAAGCAAATCCGAATCCAAAACACAAAACACGAGACACCAAAAGTGGCCGGTGCACATCCCTAATATAGGCAAACTCTTGTGACAAATGATTTCTCTCTATGTTTCTTGCATACTTTGTCAGCTTGCAACTTTAAATACAGCAGATTTGGCTGGAATAAACTCTCCCTTCAGACAGCAGTATAACCTCTCAATAGCAATATTACAGTCAGGGGCAAGTTGGGCTGGGGGGCAGATCCCATAGCGGGCTACATTAGGCTGGGCCACTAGGTCATCTGCATTTTTGCTCATTTAATATAGGCTGCTGAGTCGAGTCTTGCCCCCAGGCTAAAGTTTGCCAGCCCTCTCCTAATTACAGTCCGGGTCAGAGGTTTTAATCCCACAGTTTGCAATTAACTTACTAGAGGCACTCAGATGAACTGAGTTTTCTAAATGAGTGCATACAGAATATACCTGTGATTTACAGGGTATTACATATATACTATGGGATCTATTTCACAAACTCCTAATTCTCCTAAACTGGCGGTTTTTTAAGGGGACCACTGCAATTTTAAGGATCCCCTCTACTAGGGGATACTTATCTAGGGAATCGCAGCAGATATCTCTGAAATCTGCTGCGGTCCCACTCTTATACACAATAACAGTCACCATAGGTTTCAATCAAAGATTTTCAGAACTTGCATTGGCTAACGCCATTAAATCCTATGGAGATGGCATTATGGTAGAGCAGTGTTTCCCAAACCCAGTCCTCAATTACCCCTAATAGTGCATGTTTTGCATTTCTCTTTGCTAGAGGACAGATGTATTCATTACTGACTGACACATTTTGAAAGATCTATAGGTGGTATAATTATATCACTGGTCACCAGGAAATCCTGCACTGTTAGGGGACACTGAGGACTGGGTTTTGGAAACACTGTGGTAGACGGATCTTTGGATCCCTCACTGCATTTTACTTGCTCTCCCCTCCGGTTACCATAGCAAAGGTGGTCACTTTGCGATAGTGACCATAGAGCAAATAGGATACAGGTGCACCTTTGTGTTCGCAGGGACAGCAGCTTATCCTGGATTTCCTGCAGAACACTTTTAATAAATGATCACTATCTTTCATTCCTTATCATTGCGCTAATGAATGAAAATGATTGTGTCAAAAATGTGCTAGTTAGTAAACATGCCTTCAATATGTAGATACATATTAAAATACTCCTCTGATGAGTATTGTTACATAAAAATGGGTAATGATAGACTTGATATCTATGTACACAAATTAGGTGGTGCCATTACAGCATACTACGTATAAACAAACACACAATTTCTTAGTAAAAAAATTTTTTATCATACAGGGGTGTATGTTAAAAAAAAAAAGTTGAGAAACCTTGTTCTAGGTGAGCTTGGCACATATTGCTTGATTGTCTCTCTGGCAGGAAAAGATTTAGCATATATACTTACATCTGCTTAAAGGTCATGTAGTGTTTCCAAGTAACACAGTGCAAAAAAATAACAACATTTGGATTAAAGGAAGCATCATAGCCTTACAGACTCCAGGTTCACATATGTCTTGTAGTGTCATTGTAATCAAAAAGATAATAACCAATACGATAATATGTTGAGAATTAAGTCATATAATTATGAACTACAAAAGATACACCGCGCTTCAGAAGAATAATACAGAAGAGGTCATGTGGCAGAACCATAAATATGTTAAGTTTAAAGAACAGCTAAGATACCTGAGAAAACAAATGAGTGTGTCACCGGCCCATGCAGACAAAGCTTTGGAAGATGAAGACGAGGAGATTGCCGTTTCCCTGCTCACATGGCCGGTACAGTGAAACTGAGAATGGCTCATGAAATCAGTGATGGTTCATTTGATTGCTCCACCCGTTCCTTGGATAATTCTACTACACAGCGACGAGTGCTGATCTCCCAACGGGATGCGGGCATTTATCAGACCAAGACAAACCCAGGGTGCCTCGGCAGGTTGGAGATGAGGAACCCAGTGAAAAACAAAGTATGTGGTCTCTCGTACAAGATAGAAGCAATTGAAAGGATGATTGAAAACAAACTTCAGAAGCGTAAATCCTCCAGATGCCCAAACATTGGCTGTTATCACTCTGACATGAGTATATCGGATCTTGTTTCAGACAATGCATTAAAAAGAGCCATTCAAATACACAGCAAAAAGCAAGGTCATCTCTGAGCTTCAAATCAGCCCCAATTCCCCAAAAATTATAATATAGTTGTGGGTGTAGATTGCAGGAGTCAGGATCTAGCTGAGAGAAGTGACCTAGCTGATGCTGGACTGCTTGTTGGGTTTTTTTAGCATAAGTTTCCGATTTTCCCAACAACTTGCCATGAACTCGCTTCAAATGACGTAACATGAATGAGGTTCCTAGATGGTTAAGATCCCTACCTCTACTGACTGTGGCTTTACAAATGCTACAAATGGCTAGACAACTGTTGTCAGGATTTGGGTAGAAATAATTCCACACATAAGAGGTGGATTTTTTGGTCTTATGCCCTGGCATGACAATGGCATTCTTCTTATCACGTGCAAGAACTGCTTCCACTCGTGCAGTACTTACATAAACAACATCATCCTCATCAACATCCTCATTAGCGCCCTCGTCAGCTACACAAATATCCCCTTCATCCTGTTGCAATTCCAAAAGTGGCATCCTAAATTTGTGTACCGAGCCTGAGCATCTCTAGTTTTAAGTGGTTCTCAGATGCGGCAACTTTGAATACATACATGATTCTTGTGCTAACGAAGCCAAGATTGGTGGTCAAATTGTAGAATCACTGCAAGATATGGGGACAAGAATGCAGCCATCATTGTAATTGCTATGAATGCTGTCTGTCTCTCCAAAATTGATCATAACAGCCATAGTTCATCTGACTCAGGTAGGTTTGCTTCTTCATGGTGATCACTAACTGCCAATCAACTAATAACAGAAATGGTTGTTGGTCAATGTCTGATACGAATCCTCTAAATATATGTACCTAAACAATTCTATATCATAAATGTTTTATCAAATAACATTTGCCTTGACACCTCACAGCATACATGTTCTTTGTTTTCTGCCTGGTTACAGTGGACAGGTTCACCTATGAGCTGGGAAGTGATGAGCACTACAAACATGGTCCTCAACCTGGTAGTACTGGAAAAAGGTAATATTTAGCAGTTCATTGTCGTGGAGTGAGTATTCAGTGTACAATAAGGGCGTTCCCCCTTAGCCACATCCAAGTCAAACTCAGACGCACACAGAAGTATGCTGGTGTTTTGCCGTATCTCTTGCTCCAGCTAGAGGTCTAGTCTAAGTGGCAATTACTAGTGCTGACAGCTGACTATGCATGTTAGAACTTGTGTTTGCAATCAGGAGCAACTATAAAAATGTATGTTATGTACAGTAGACAT
The DNA here is from genome assembly GCF_038048845.1 of Mixophyes fleayi. NCBI lineage: Eukaryota > Metazoa > Chordata > Amphibia > Anura > Limnodynastidae > Mixophyes > Mixophyes fleayi. The sequence continues at coordinate 75,478,438 of NC_134407.1, forward strand.
TAAGAACACCCTAATAAATGTTTTTCAAGAAAAAAAACATTTTCTTTTTTATTTTTAAATTCCATCTATAATCATAAATAACTATAATAGAGACAGGTAACATTAATTGAATATATATATATTTTTCTTGCGTTCTTTTGAGATTTTATATTCCACATAGGTTTTGTACCTATTCTGCATTGTCAGGTCTAGTAGAGCAGAGTAAAACTACACCCATAGTCATCACCACACGTATCTTGAGATCCGTTCTTTGTTGATTTCGGAAGTATGTAGAGCTGAAATTACATGCGGTTTGTAACAAACACACAATACGCTCAGTATGCCTTAATGACTCAGACCCATAAAGTATAAGATATAAAAAAAACTTTTCGGTGGTGCTCAGCTCTGTAAATACAAACCAAGGCAATTGCTGCAGTCGGATTTTATAAATAACTGCCTAGTCAAAATTTTGACAGGCTATTGCAATGTCTGATTTTTATCTTTTTCCATTTGTGTTATTTAACAAAAACTTAAGTGAAAAATTTTGCTGTAAGACATCTATGATTACCTTTTCATTTCATGACGGTTCCATTTTAATATTTTCTTGTTAATTAGTGCCCTATGTAATTGTTGATGTTAAGCAGATGTATCCATTGAGTAATATTGTGGTAAGGAATTTATTATCTGAAACGTTTGGTACTTGGGGATCTCTGGATAATGGGGTTTTCGAGGATATGGAGCACCATACCTAAAATATACTAAATGAAATATTAAAATGATCAATATATTTTCTCACACAGTCCCTGGCATCGGAGTGGGTGCTGAATTATACAGCGCCCCTCTGCCCGAAGATGGCACATGCGCCATGATGCCCCTTTGACACTTTACTGCACATGTGTCACTACTGCATACCCCCAGGCTTGTTCCGATACCTGCTTTGTGCAGAGAGGGGAATCAGAACTTAAGGGGCACATCACCCGCCCTGAAAAATATACATAATTTGGTGCAGGCCCTGCCTAGCATTCCCATTCTCATTTAGTTGTTTAGCAGCTCTCCACAAAGTGAGATCTCTTATTTGTACATATAATTACATATTTATGACACCCTTTTTCATTTAATTCACTGTAATACCTGAATTTAGATTCAGTGCATGGTTTTAAGTTTTAATCTACAGCATGTTGAACAGTTGTATCCCGCTGTCATAGATATTATAGCTACAAATACTGTTAAACATAGAATTCCAAAGAGTCCAGTTACCTCTTCCCTATAGCTTTTCATTATGAGCACATAATGTATATGGAAAATAGGACTCTTCCCACTGATAACTAATCTTGAAAATGACTCTCACATCCCTCATAACCTGGATATTGACTGTATTCCAGATGTGCCATTTTATTTTTAGCCTGCACTAGCCAAGTTTTTTTTCCTTATTCCCATAAAGAATATTTTCCATGTCATTCCCTCCACCCCTTTTTCCATTGACATATGTATCGTTTAAACTTTTCTCATGTGTGATCTTGTATCCATATGATATGGATAAAACTCATACATATATTGTTGCTGCTGACTTGCTTTCTGTGTAGATCAAATTTCTAGTACAATATGCTCCATGAGTTAAATGCCATTAGCATTATCATGCCTCCCTATTTATTTTCATCTTGACCCGCTTTCAAATACTGCCACCACTTATTACGATAAAAGACGTATTTCTTGCATACTTTAAATTAGATAGGGATGTTTGCTTCAGTAGCCTTCACTGAAAAAAGTAAGGAATAGTTTAAGCCCTCATGCTGCGCCCAAAAACAAAAATAGAACTTCATACACAAAAAAATTAAATTTGTCTGCTAAAATAGTGCAACGTGGGATTTGTAGAAATCCTGCATTTGGTGCATCATTGTGTAAATATCCAAATAGATTGATGTGGTTTTGAGTTCAGTTTAATCATTCTGAAATTCAAATCATGAGATCTCTGCAAATCAAACACAGAGAAGGTCATTAATGAACTTTCTTATTTGCATAAATGAGCTTTAGCTGTTGTTAAGAATTTGAAGTTGTATGTCCTCTTCCTGGTTCTTGGAACTCCTCTTGGAAAATTAATCTATGTCTAGCTTTCCAGATTGACCTAAAAATGTACAGGAAGGAAGGAGTGACACATCACTTCAAAGTTCACTCTACTAACACTTCAAGACCACCATCCTCATTAGTTTCAGTGTTTCTGTATTTTCTCTTTAATGTCTTAAATTAATCTTGAGTGACAGATCATCACTCATTCATTAAATGGGATCTCTAGTCCACCTTGCACTTTAGGGGCAAAAGAGAAGACTTTTTAGGCTCTCTACTATCCAGACTCCACTACTACGAAGTTTAATAGTGGCCTCCTGTCCTGGTAAACCCAGACCAACTGCTCTTTTTGCCCAATTATTGAAAAAGTCCCTGTCTGTAAAGCTAAAAGTGCCTCTCTAAATGTGCCTTCTCTACCTTACCTACTCATTTACATATATCCTGTCCATTTTAGAGCAAATCTAAGCACACCCATGCACCTGGTTTGCACTGTTGCAACAAATGCCCCCAGTCCATCAAACTCCATTCTTCAGACAGTGCAAATGTGTGCACTACACACGAACACCTCTATCTTGACTCACAAAGTGATGCACATAACCATACATATGGGTGCATGTGGTTAACTCAAAAAACTAGATTTGTACTGCGCTTTTGTATTTTCGTAAACGACTCTCTTAGTTATTGCTATGAACAGAGATGTAACAGGTGTGGTGGTTACGGGGCCGTATGGTGATGGGAGCCCAGCAATCCCCCCTGCTCTGCTCTTCTGAGAGGCGACTTCACCAGACTGAGCATGCTCAGAGCCCCTACCCTTTCCCTGTTCTATTGAGATCAGAGCTGAAGGCCTGGGAGGTGAGAATGGCTGCGCCCGGCTGCTGCCCAATTTTGCTATGGGCCCTAAAAGGCACTATTCCACCACGACCTATGGATATGGATATATAGGTATCTATTATACAACTTACCAACCACATTTGTATTGCTATATACCTTTTACATTGTACAGTGTATGTAAAATTATTTTTATTTTTCTTGAGTTGATAGCAGGGTATAGTATAATAATGTTAGGCAACAGATAAATACAAAGTCATCTTAAAGTGGCAGCATGCTTCTAAAGTGACCCAAATGACACTGTAATATATTTTTCTTTAGTACTACTACTAAGCACAAGTAATACAGTGTTATATAGAACAACTCAAAGTTGTTGTGCTTTGTCTTATAAGTTATTATATTGATATTTGACATCTCCCCTCACTCCTCTCACCCAGAACCCAGACTTCCACCCTGGGCTCTCACCCGACTCTTTGGGGACCTGGATAGGCCAAGAGTGGTCCAAGTGGCCTTTGAAAAAATTCTGAAAGCTTCAACTAGGCATGTCTATTGTGGGAGGGGCCAACACAAACATAGGCAGGGCTAGAAATCAGTTAGCCCTAGCCACATCAGTGCTAGACAAGGCCAGTGCCACAAACAATGGTAGGTAGAGTCACAGCAATGGCAGGCCAAGCCTATCACAATAGGCAGAGCTAACACACTGGTCAGACATGCAGCATTTAACAATATATCACATAATGTTGCTTAATTAACAATATGCAATATGCACAGGTGCTGTAGGAACCTTGTGCAGTTTAGAAATTTCAAGCAAGAACAATTGTGCCTACAGCAATATGTTTTATTAACTTGAACACAAAATACAGATATGTTTCTCAATTAACATGTCCCACTAGGGTGTGATGCTACCTGCTGGTATTAGCACTGCCAGTCCCGTAAATAGACATTTTAGTGCCCTAGGCGAGACAGGGCACCGGCGCCCCCATGTTAGTGGGAGTGACCTTTGCCGTGCGGATGTGGCCAACCTACTGTGGAAGTGTGGCTAGCACTTTTCTTTCTATGTGTCTCACTGTTATTCCTGAAAGCTATAAAGAAGCCCAAAGATGGTGAAAAAACTTGTATCTATACACAAAAACTAATAGACCCTGTCTCAGTGTAATTATGTGTTACAGATGAGAATTTGACTTACCGTCCCTGTCTTAGTGATGGGGTGTAAATGAAAAGACTGGTCCGTTCCCTGAGACAGGTCAGGTGGTGTGTTTCTTCTTGTCTAGTTTTACCTAGTCCTGGTCTGGGGCACGGGGGTAAACCGCTCTAGAGAGGGGTTTCAAAAAAAATTGACTTAAAACAAAAATAAAAATAATATAGCAATCACAGACAGTGTAGCCTTTTCATATACATATCACTCTCACAATCCCCAGCAAAATGTACAAACAACACTCTTGGCAAGGTGATGGCATATTGGAAGAGATACAACTGATTTGATGCCGATATCAGCCATATTTTTTCCTGCATATTAAAAATATGCAGTAAAACTGGATATTTTTTTTATGCATTAATAAGCATCAGGCTCCACTTAAGCAGGTGACTGCGTTCTCATTACAGTGTCTTGGCCATGTGAAGATGTGTGCTCTCTGATTTTAAATATGTCCTTGCAGAAATAAATAAAATAACTCCTTATATTCTTTTTAAATGTTGAATTCTATAAATTGCAGAGGGGGAGAGGTACTTGGTTGCATAGGGAGAGGGAGAGGAATCATTAGCAGAAAGAAAGAATTAATAATGCCACTGTATAGGTCATTGGTACGGCCTCATCTAGAATACTGTGTTCAGTTCTGGAGGCCATATATCCAGAAGGATATAAATACATTAGAGACTGTACAAAGAAGGGCAACTAAAATGGTGCATGGCCTACAACACAAAACTTACCCAGAAAGACTAAAAGATCTTAATATGTACAGTTTGGAGCAGAGAAGGGAGAGAAGGGAAAGGGGGGACATGATAGAAACTTTCATATATATGAAGGGTTTTAACAAGGTACAGGAGGGAAACATTCTTCAAAAGAAGAGACGTATTAGAACACGAGGACATGCACTGACACTGAAGGGAAGTAGGTTCAGAGGAAATTTGAAGAAAACTACTTCACAGAAAGGGCAGTGGATAAGTGGAATAGCCTCCCATCAGAGGTGGTAGAGGCTAATACAGTAGAGCAATTTAAACATGCTTGGGATAGACATAAGAATATCCTTATAAAGAACTAAGGATCAAATAGGGTTTGAGGTTACCATAGGTTTAAAAAATGGGCAGACTAAATGGGCCAAGTAGTTCCTTGTCGTCAAATTCTATGTTTCTATGGAGAGATGCTAGCACAATGTAGAATATTAAATGATTTGGTGTGCTGGGATATAAAAGAGGCATGTGGGGAAAAAGCACAAACTGTTATTAAAGTGACTTTTATTTGTCTTCCAGATTTTGCATATGTGACTGTGGGCAATTTATTGCTTTATATTTACCTTTTCAGCTACTCTTATATACTTTTGTATTCTTCTTCATTATCCTTCTTCTGTATTCTGCTGTCTGAAGACAGTCCACTTCTACCTTCCCAGTCTAGCCACCACTGTGCTGTAACCAGGGCCGGTGCTAGGGTCCACGGCGCCATAGGCATTTTTAAAAAATCGCCTAATCTCCTTACCTTGTCTCACCACCGCCGCCTCTCTGCTCCGTCTCCTCCCCTCCACTCACTGACACTAGTAAGTGGAGGGTAGAAAATAGCCTCTTCCCCCACCCCGTGCATCTGAATGCTGTTCGGCGGCCGTGACAGTTATCGTCAGCGGTCGCCGCACAGTTTTAAAGTCTTTTAGTATTCTGTGGCGCCCTCCAGAGCCCGGCATCCTAGGCAAGTGCCTAACCTTGCCTAATGGGAGCGCCGGGCCTGGCTGTAACTCCTGGCTCTTCTCGGCTCCTCTAGGTCCACTAGCAGTGTCGTGACATCAGATGCCCAAAGGGCACCAGTTTGGAAATGCTGAGCTGCCGAGCGCCCAGTGCCGGTAATCTGTGTGTCTGCAGTCACAGAACCAGGGCACAGAGGCAAGTAGCACACAGAGGGGGGGTGGCAGAGGCTTACACACACACACAGGGAGGGTGGCAGAGGCTGACAGACACACAGAGGGAGGGTGGCAGAGGCTGATACACACACACAGAGGGAGGGGGGCAGAGGCTGAAACGCACATGCAGAGGGAGGGGGCAGAGGCTGATGCAGAGGGAGGGGACAGAGGTTGACACACACGCAGAGGGAGGAGGGCAGAGGCTGACACACACACACACACACAGAGGGAGCTGGGCAGAGGCTGACACACACACACAGGGAGGGGGCAGGGGCTAAAACACAGATTAAGCGGGGGCAGGGGCTAAAACACACACACAGATGGAGGGGGGGCAGAGGCTGAAACACAGATTGAGGGGGGCAGGGGCTAAAACACACACAGAGGGAGGGGGGCAGAAGCTAAAACACACACAGATGGAGGGGGCAGAGGCTAAAACACATACACAGATGGAGGGGGGCAGAGGCTAAAACACACACAGAGGGAGGGGGAAAGGGAAGGAAAGGAGAGGAGACAAAAGTTGCCATACTCATGGGAATTTGTTGAAGAGCTCCACCCACTTTCTGAGAAGCTCTGCCCCTCCGAAGTCCGTGAAATGGGAGGTATGTCAACACTGCCTGTCACACACAGAGATGAGGGCGTGATTGCGGGGAGAGAGACTGTCCCAGGTGAGGAGAGTAAGCAAGCCTTACATACTGAGTCTCCGATGCCCAGCCTTAATTGAGCATGGGCTCGCCGGCATTCTGCAGCCTGCTGTCACAGAGCCAGAGCAGAGAGGAAAGTAGCAGACGGCCGCTGTGCCCCCTTGGACTTGCGCCCAGGATGACGGTACCGCCTGCACATGCCTAGTTACAGCTCTGAGCACTGCTGAAACTGGAGGCGTGAAGTCTAACGCACCCCTGGTCTTCACCAGGGACCCCCAAGACAATTTGGATTTAGCTGCGGGGGACGCGCAGGTCTCGGTTCTCCAGTACAGCTGCCAGCAAAGCAGAATGGTCAGACAATCCGGGTCAGAACCAGGCGGACAGAGATGGTACCAATACGTGATCCAAAGAAGAGTCAGGAAACAAGCCGAGATCAGAAACCTCAAAGAAAGAGCAGGCAGAGAATAAGCCAGTCAAATAGCAGGAGTCAATGAGATACACAGGGAATGCTGGAGTAGAGGTGGGACCCTGACATTTACCCTAGTTCCACCTCCTTGGATTTGGCCTATTTCTCTACTAAAGAGCAGTAGATCTAGATAATGTAGTTGACTGCCATTGCCCAGGAAAGGGCAGAGCTTGACCATTTAAATCACTCCCTACTTGTTCAACACCAGCCCTTTTGTCTTCATTTGCAACTTGCCTGTCATTAGTTGTAAGTGCTTGGTCCCATCTCCGATATCATTATGCATCTGAATCAAAGACAATGTTCTCCATTAGACTTATGTTGGCTTGGCTGCTCCCAGGCTGGAACTTTCACCCATGCATGGAAGACTTGCCCAAATTTGACTAAACATTGGACAAAAATTAAAGCTTTGATACAAACTCTCACTGAGATCGACATCCCTCTCTCTCTCATGAATTCTTTCTCCTACCCCTCCAGGAGCTCATAAATATTTTAACAGACTCATTTGGCATATTTACTGTGCTATAACCTCCCAAATCACTGCATCCTGGAGATCCCCTGACATCTCAGCGCTTGCATCTCTAATCAATAGAGTGTAGAGAGTAGTATATTTATAAAATGGAATACATTATGGGTATTTTGAATAATTTGTCTAAGACATTTTAAAATGTATGGCGTTCATGACTCAGGTACCACAATGCCAACAATATATTCATCAGTAAGCCCACAAGTGAAGGGATGTTTGGAGACTATAATCAGGAAAGCCCATTGCCTGAATTCTGAGATCTGTCCAAATTGGCCTTCCAGTACATGTCCACACTGCTCAAAAATCCATTTGATAAAGTGCTAACTGGTTAGATTGTAAAACAAATTTAAAAAGTTAAATATTAAAATAAATTTTGTACAGCATAATTTTGAATTCTGTGACACACATTGCTTGCACAGGGGGGAACTGTGAGTGGGGAAATTGCGGCTGCCGATTAGTCATCCCACACATATTCCCTATGCTCAGCCATTTCACAGTGGATGTTTTGAGACTAAGGTGGTAGTGCAGCTTTTAGTAACTGGCATGGCATCTTGAATGTATATACACACTTATGAGGTTATGTTATCCACAGAAGGGTGGATCCAGCACAAGAAAAACACACTAAATACCAAGCAGAGATCAATGAAAAAATGATATTTTTTTTTGTACAACATAACATCTGAAGTTTTGACATTTGGGAGATGTGGAAAATAAGGAAATGAAATAAAAAACTAAATGTAATTATCCCCTAATACAACATTGTATAGAAATGGGATGCTTGGCGGAGCCTTACTCACGGCAAGGCTCATAAACCTTATTTAGTGAACTTGAAGCCAGATGTACATTCAGGTTGCTTAAGTTTGAAACATACATTGACAGTAGAATTGTATGACCCAGTATTCTGTGTTTCAGCTCAAGTTCTCATCCTCCTAAGCTCTGTACAATAAACTCATGGCAGATACAAATACAGCAAGTGAAGTGAAATTGACCTAATATATAACAGCAAGCATACTATTTATGTGGAAATTAACAGTTTGAAGCAAAGTTGCTATTATGAAGGTTGATCTGCAGATGCTGACCTAATTTTGTGAAATAATGGACATTATATTGTGATACATGGTGTAAGCTTCCATTTTTTGTGACCAGGTACAGGAAGGTCTAATCCAATTCCGTTGTGCAGAAACCTTTGCTTTCAATATAGTAGATTTTCCTCATTTATAATGGTTCCCACTTTATGACCTGGATGATACTGTGAGGCTAGTGCCATGTCCGTTTTTATCTGAATGCACTAAGTCCTGATTTTCTTCAGGTAGGCGAAAGAGACACAGGTGTGACACTGGCGCACAACAGATCACTGCACATAGGCTTTTTCACATAATGCAGGACTGATGTGGAAGGGAAAAATACTTTTCTTTTTCTTTTGCATCCACGTCTATGCAGTTTTATGTTAAGAAGCCTTAGGAATTTGAAAAAGTAGAGATGTTGCCTATATCAAGCAATTAGATTCTAGCTGTCATTTTGTCGAATGTGCTAAATAAATGATAACTAAAATCTGATTGGTTGCTATAGGCAACACCTCCACTTTTTCAAACCCGCAGTTTAGTAAATAAGCCCCTTAGCGTGCACAAGTGTCTGCCCATACCAGAAGAAATACATTATGCAACACATACAGATTAGATCAGTCAGCCTGCATTCAGCCTTAAGTTATAAGAAACGTACAGTCATCCCAATATTTAGGATTGACACCACTTTTATACTTAATGACAATATTTTGTTTTATATATAATTGTTGTATAGATAACACAGAGTTAAAAAAAGTACAAAAAAATATAGTTGGTGAAAGTACAAATAATAGTCCTACTTATTGTCCATGGAAAGCAGAGTACATGTAAATAATATTTACACCCCACCATCTCCCAATTCAGCCAAGATTTTCCAGCCTATAGACAACAGTCATGTGCCATTGTACTGAAAAGAAAATGATATTTTATATAGTGCACTATGACAAAACAAAACCAATTTTAATGCTACCTTTAACCCTTTCCTTATATGAAAGAATGGTTGCTGCACAAAGCATTCTTACTTCGTTCTGGCAAAGTTTAAACTAGCACTCCTTAAGGAATATTATATTTCAAGCATGTTCATAAAAACGTCAAACCTTCCCATAAATCAAAGTTATGGGACAATTTCTCAGAACACAGTAGTAGAAATGATTTTGCTTCCAAAAATGACTAGTATTAAAATATACAAGCCATGGGCACCGTAGTGCTGGAGTCTGTGCACATGTTTATATACATATTTATATATTCCTTAACTGTCCATCTCTTACAAACAAAATAATTATTTAACAGTCTTGTGCCCAGTTTACAAAGATTCCGTTGCCAACAAAAGCACCATTTTCCTCGGGATTGTGCTCATAGACCAGCATATATTCTTTTCCCTAGGCTTAGAGAAAAGTGTTTGTTGACAACCTAGACCTTTTCTAAAGGCCTGACAGCTGCAGACAATGAAATGGCTTGGTAAGCCAAAACCTGGAATGGACTACAGAGTGGCTGGCCCACCCAACACATAGCCACTCGCTCCAGAGGGTATATTTACTAAACTGCGGGTTTGAAAAAGTAGAGATGTTGCCTATAGCAATAAATCAGATTTTAGTTATCATTTATTTAGTACATTCTACAAAATGACAGACAGAATCTGATTGGTTGCTGTCATGAACATAGGGAACTTTCAGTTATTTATAAGGGATGAAACGTAACTGCAGTGTAGATATGTTATATCAAATGAATCCATTGATAAGTTCGCGCACTAAAATGTAAAAGGTGAAGACAGAAATGCTGATGTAAATGTATTTGATGTCTTTGTACATTCCAGTGGGAGAAGAAAGGAGTGTCACCTGTGGCAGCTTCAAAGAGCTCTGGCTGTGAGATATATACTGACACAAGTTTTTGGACTCCTGAATAGACATTGTGGGGCCGGTCACAGCTGGACATCCTTGCAGCCCAAGGCAGCATTTTAAAGGCCTATACATGTATATAGAAGTATGAGCTTCAAAGGAAAATGTCTTCATAGTTCACATTTTGGGGAATCCGGGTGGCACTCCATATTGAGGTGCAGAAATCACACCAGGGTTTTGAATGACAGGTACGGGTGGTATCCGGGTACAGCTAAAATCGCATATCTTTGGAAAAGGTATGTCACATTGTCAAAATTTCATCATGATTGGTATCAAAAGATGTACAGAGTCATAGGGGATTTATTAATGATAAAATTGGATCTGTGTAACGCTCCACAGAAAAGTTAGGTCACATAGTAGAATTGGTTAGTAAATCAGGCAACATGCAAATGGTGATTGAAAAAGTGTCACAGGCCACAACCCCCTGGGGGTAGAAAGAGGTGTGGAAGTGTCTTTAAAATGCTGAGACCAGGTATAGCAGATGGTCAGACTTTTCTTGGAAATCAATTCACATTGATAAGCTGTCCATCTTCCTAGCCAATTTCCCATGGCACCGATTATGCAACTCAGGTAAGTGCTATTCTGAATGTAACCCCTTTTATTTTAAACTGTTTGCTTGTTATGTCAATCTAATAATTGTTTATTCATTATTTTTTATATCTGTATGCCCTGTACTTTTGTATATTAAATCTATAATTTAATATGTTGCGTCCTTGATACTCTAACGAATCCATTAGCCTATTAAGAAGAAAATAACTTGGCCAAGTTAACCCTTTAAATGCCAGTGTGTGATTTATTGATACATTTGATTAACAAGCTGTGTGTTCTTACATTTACATTTGTGTAACAGTCTGGAGGTGTGAAGAGTTAACCCTTTGCTTGCTGGTGTGGGTCTTGCTACTCTGTGAGCAGCTACAAGAATTGAGTGCCAGTGTGGGACAGTATGGCTAACCCAAAGTGTGTGAGGTGTGAGTGCTGTTTGGGGCGATTCAGTAGGTCTATAACCTGTGTGATAGATAAAGAGAGACTCCGGGCTGGAATTGTGTGACCTCATACAGCAAATCACCCCAAAGTCACGGCACCTGGAAGCGTGTTCATGACAGTTGCTATAAGCAACATCTCCACTTTTTCAAACCCACAGTTTAGTAAATATATCCCCAGGACTCCCTTTTCTATTGTGGTAGCCGAAATAAACAAATATATTCTTTTAGTCCAATCACAAACCATATGTTCCAGAGATTTAAAATGCCAAGGGACCAATTCAGTTCCCCATTTTCAATAGATGTGGGGTCCGAGTATTGCTCATTCTGTTCGCAATTGCATGAAAATGTTTCCCGTATTAATTATGTAGTGGTCGCACATTGCGAAAGCTAGTTATAAATAATATCACTTTTCATACACCAAAAAAAACAGTTTATAAAGGTCTAGAGGTGGAAGCCTGAGGAAGGGCACCTGGCCTCTTCAAGGAACAATGACCAGAGGAATCAACTAATGGCACGTTGAGTTTTTGGGAGGTCATGACCCATCGATCTATGTACTCTAATACTGTAATTGTGTGTCTTTGTGATATCACTCCTTTTTACAACTGTACAATGTATAAATAGTTCACCTCTGGCTTTGGAAACTAGAGCGTTCTGATACAAGCTTGTGTTAGTGCTAAAAGCGCAAGCGTAAGCATGCTAAACTTTGACTTGTAATATATTTTACAGATAAAACTTTTGTGCTTTGGAACCACAGCGATCGCATTGGAGTATCTTTATTGCATATGATATACACGGACATAACACCTTATACACTGCATCAATATATAAGATGTTAACCTTACTGGCTCCTAATACTGGGAATTATATCAAGGGGTGAATTTATATATAATAAAAGCCTAGTGGCGTGTGTGGAAAAAAAAAAAAAACAAGCTGCAGCGCCACCTGCTGGGCAGAGTTATACACTGACCTATATATTTCTTGAAGGAGAAGTGACAGTTGGGAGTGGTTGGTGGTTGCCGGGGGTGACAGTGGGGAGTTTTTAACACCTTAAGTAGCTTGATGAAGGATGTGGCGATGAAGATGAAGGATGAGGTGATGGAGAAAAATGATGAGGTGGTGACATGTGGACAAAACCACGTTAAAAAAGGGCGCTTGCGTTGGGAAGTAATGCTCTTCCCCTGAGGAGGCCTGGGCTAGGCCCAAATGCATGACAAGAACCTTTTTAACACCTTAAGTAGCTTGATTTGACTAGAATGCATGAGTATCATGCACGGGTTAACTTGTTTATATATATTTACTTATATCTCTACAACATACTGCCAAACACACACACTGGCAGCACTCAAATACACCACACAGATGGAGCGGTGCACTGCAAGTTGGGGCCCTTCTGTGTGGATGCCAGCATGACATGGAAACACCATGGGGTATATTAACTAAATTGCGGCTTTGAAAAAGTAGAGATGTTTCCTATAGCAACCAATCAGATTTTATCTGTTATTTTGTAGAATGTACTAAATAAATAATAACAATAGTCTGATTGGTTGCTATAGGCCACATCTCCACTTTTTCAAACCCGCACTTTAGTAAATCTAGCCCCATGTGCATGTCTATGGGTAGCACGGTGGCTTAGTGGTTAGCACTTCTACCTCACCGCACTGAGGTAATGACTTTGATTCCTGACCATGGCCTTATCTGTGTGGCGTTTGCATGTTCTCCCCATGTCTGCGTGGGTTTCCTCCAGGCACTCTGGTTTCTTCTATTAAAGTAATTCTATCATTTTCAAATAAGCATTGCCCAAGCGATTGTATTGTGTTTCCGAAGCACAAGCAATTTATTTAGCAAAAGCAATTTGTTTAGCAGTTCAATAAATAAGTACAATACAGTACAATATAGCCGATACATGATACCTATTAAAGATGTTACATTAAATCAGGAAAGTATAAAACACCGAATACATTACATTTTCCTTATAGAGCTCCCCCGAGGACAATGGAACACAGCCATGCTCACGTGTAGCCACATTCAGAGAGAGAGCTAACAAAAGCCAACATGCTTGTATATACTTGTCCAGCTAACACTTAGTAAGGTCTTCATTGGTCCGGGGGTTAATGGCATTCCAGGTCCTTGCAAGTTATAGGTCAGTTCATTTGATCCTTACAGAGGGTGAGGGGAACATCCCCCACCCTATTGTTCCCATAATTTGACTCTGAATGACCAGTTCAAACTAACCCACATAAAAGTATTTAAGAGCATAAATCTTATATTGCTTGTATCTTGCGATCGCTATTCCGTCCACACCGGGTTAATGCTGGTGAAATAAGCTTTAATATGAGACCAAACTCTTTATCTTTTAAAACACCTGAACCATAAAAACCTTTACTACAGTATTATATATAAATAAATATACAATCTAATACATTTTACTAATAAATGAATGTGGATTGGAACCTTTAATAAATAGCAAATATATAAATAACCAAATGTTGTAGTGCGAGTGTGTACGTATTTTACCGTGTGATAGCGCCATGCCCCGTGTAGTGTGGCATGCTGAGTGCAATCACACGATAAAACAATATTAACCAATATAATTTTCGTTCATCCAATTATACGACTTCGACAGTTCCCACAATCCAAAAACATACTAGTAAGTTAACTGGCTGCTATCAAATTGACCCTAGTCTGTGTGTGTGTTAGGGAATCTAGTCTGTAAGCTCTATTGGGGCAGGGACTGATGTGAGTGAGTTCTCTGCACAGCACTGTGGAATTAGTGGCTGTATATAAATAAATTGATGATGATGATGTATTCAATTTGCTGCTTTTACGGATCACTTGCAGTAAGATACAACAGTCACAGTATGCAAACTTTCCTGTAGCAACAACTATAAAACCCTCAGCTTGTATCCTTGCTTAATTGTATCCTGGGACTTGTAGTTCCACAACTTTATTTTAACACCAGAGGGATCACATTGTGGTATAAACTCAAATGCTGATTAAACAAATACTTGGTGCACATTTACCTGCCCACACATCTATCCCTGACTCTTCAGCCCTTGTGGCCACATACAGTCCGAAACCCACTTGAATAACAACAGATAGGTAAATTAAAAACAGTTACCTATCTGCACCTGTGTGGGTCCAAGGATCTGAACTTGATCACCTCCAAAATGGCTGACTTGCAGAATATCCTTCTTCAGAGGTGCATATAAACCCATACTTGTCCACTCAAGTTGGCAAGTATGTGCAAACCTCCTCCTTCAGCTTAAAACTGTGACTTCCCAACAGGCTCTGTTCACCACTCCCCTCTGCTCTTATATCCCTCAAGGCAGTCTGTTCTCTCTGCCCAGACCACCAATTCAGTGCCCTTCTGCTCAGGGTTGTTACCTTCTCTGGACTTTTCACACAGCTCAGCCTTTTTCGGGATGCTCTTCCATCTCTCTCCTCCTCTGCTCTGGGATTTTTCAGTCTTGTTAGGCTCCACCCCATTTTCAGTAGCATTCCCAGTAGCCTTGTGGGAGGTGTAGTTTCTCTTCCTGGACTGGTAAATGACAATGTCCATCTCTTTTCTTACCGATGCAAATCTGATAAATAGGCCCTAAGTGCTCATGTCCAACTGTAGCATCTCCAGGGGTTTCATATATTATAATAAATTACATTATTATATTTTAATTGCATCAGTGTGAGGACCTGGTATTTTTTGTTTCTCTTTTGTGTAATATTTTTTTGAGTTAATATTTCCAGTTAATAATAAAGTACAATTTTTTACCTTAGTTGACCGTAGGAGGTGGCTGTAAAACAAATCTTGAATAGGGTACTGATAGACCTGGGGCTGGCCCTGCTTTCCTGTGTCTGTTTTGTGCATACTTTCCAGCTGCCTCTAAGTGATGATTGGCAAGTCTGGAGAATAGTGAGGTGACTTTATCACAGATACTGTTCACAGCCTCTCTGCTCCATGTGGGAAATATGGCCATGGTTTGATGCTCCCTGCTTTACAAAGCTGGTCATCCGGGGATTTGTAGAACCTCGAGTGGCAGAGACCCGATGCAGATGTTAAAAGACTAGACTGCCCTTACCGCCAATTAGTGACCAGCACCTTTGTATCTGATGGCAAAAGGTTATTGGGAAAGAGTGGGGAACTCGATAAAAACATGTCTACCTTTAGTGTTCTGCCCACCATAAGTCTACAAAGCATAATAAAAATACTTAAAAAATCAGTTTGATATGGACTGCTCCTTGATAGTGAACAGTGGACACTTAAATTCCTAATATTAAAGAATTTTTTTCATGATAAACCTGAATTTACAGTAAATGAACATAAATAATGTCTCACAGTCCCAAGATAAACCCAATTGTTTTTATTCTCCATTTATTCTTTATTCAGAAATTTCACAAGCAAAAACATTTTGGAAAAGTGTTAATAACAAACTGTTGATATTTTTACCATGAGTTGAAAGAATCTTCTTGTGGCCTGTAAGAATTATACTTGTTCAATTTCAACCTTCCTTGTTCTAATTAAAGCTTAGTCATCTGCATAGTTGGGGTTTCTAAATAGTGTTTTTTTGTACGTTGGTGCCAACGTGAGTGTACAATTAAAATGTAAAATATGTAGGAATGTTGCCAATTTTTTTTTAGCTCCAGCATGTTAAAATTTTCCAACAACACCCAAGGATTGGCATGTTTAGGTTCATATGTGCTCTATCAACAGGAAAAGGTGGTTGCAGCAAGAGAATGATTCAGCCTGTTGTACAGCTTTGAAAATATTTTTCGTTGACAAAATACCATTATCATTACCAGTATTTTGAAAAGGAATCTATTAAGATGGGCCTGCATTGCAACAAGGCTTGTCCATGAACAAATTGCGCCGTTTTGTTGCTTTTCTTTCACCTCTAAATGAGGCCCATCATGAATATCAATACCATACCTAACAATGAAACAGTAGGTGAAAGATTCAAACTTTATGGTGCTTCATTTATAAGAAGTGTCCCCTTACCATGCTGTTGTAGAGTGCTAGCTACTCTATTGCGACCAAAAATCACTAACCCCTCCTGAAAGACTGTAATAATAGTGTGTTAAGACTTGACATTGCTGTTGAGGGCTATTAGCCTAGGAAATGTAACTCATGTGCATTGGAGGAGTACAGCAGAAACCGTATGGTCCCCATCTGATACAGTGTAGGTCTGTCCCACTATAAATTGTTGTCGGACAGGGGTTAAAATTCCTCTATCTACCACCCTGTAGGGATAGGTAATGTGTCCTAATACACCCTAATGTTCCAGTGTGTGTTGGCTGTGATTGTCCCAGCTCTATTCATAAAACATGGGGGGTATTTAATTGTGCGCAATGTTCTACCGAACATCGCAGCTGTGCATATTTCCAGGTAGAAAAACTGGGAATTTCTCCTTGGGGTACGAGGAAAAATCAGCAATGTTACATAGCCGTGGAGTGCCTTCACATTCTTTCCGAAAGCACTCCTTGGCTTTTTGAATTCCCCCTCATGAATTCCATGAAATGCAACTTTACAAATACAGTGTGGAAAAGCATTCTGGGTAATGGCAAAGCAAAAGCAGAAGAAGTGGGCACCAACTGGGCACTACACCATATGTGAGAATATTTCTGCCATTAGTGACACCGTTTGGATTGAAAGGAAGTTTTTAGCACATATCCTGTTGGGTTTACTATTGTTCTATGTGAGTGTGTTGTATTTATTCCTAGTGGTCGAAATGGAAATCTAGAAGGGGGTATGGAAAAAATAAGTGAAAGGAAATATAATGTTTTGTTTAAGAAACACTTGTCCCCTCTCTGCATTACTGGTCCCCCATACTGCAAAATCTGTGTCTCTGCATTTCCAACCATCCTTCATTACTACTTGTGTTTTACCTGTGATCCATCTCTCCTATCCATCTCAGTTGTATCTCTTCTATACCTTGAAACCTGTCGGTTTAAGAATCCAGGGAAGATGTGCATCCATTGAATAATCAAAAGAAATTATGAAAAAAAGTTTGACATCAGCAGTCATTGACATTGGCTACTGGGATAATTTCAGACTTGAAATATATGCCCCTCTTGTTCAATGTAGGCATCTCGTGGATTTTCATCTGCAGTCTAACTGCAAGTCTCAGCATGTCCTTCCCTACCTGCCTTTTCGTTCAATAATAACTAGGGTGCCATAGGTTGCTCAAGCAGATTTTTCACTTCCCTCCCCTATATCTCTTATGTCTTCTCTTTAGTACTCTCCCCTTTCTCTAATACTTATCTATTGCTAAAAATATTATCAACGTTTTTCAAATGGTGGCTGCATCCCAATCCCCCTTCACCATCTTCTCCCCTGTTCCTCTAACCAATCCCCCTGTACCACCTTCTCCCCTGTTCCTCTTACCTATCCTTCTGCACCATCTTCTCCCCTGTCACATATCCCTCTGCACCATCTTTTCCCCTGTTTCTTTAACCAATCCCCCTGTATCATCTTCTCCCCTGTTCCTCTAACCAATCCCACAGCACCATCTTCTCCCTTGTTCCTCTAACCAATCCCCCTGCACCATCTTCTTCCCTGTTGCTCTAACCTATCCCCCCTGCACCATCTTCTTCCCTGTTGCTCTTGTCAAACCCCCTGCATCATCTGCTCCCCTGTCTCTGTCACCTATCACCCTGCACCATCTTCTCCCATGTTCCTCTAACCAATCCCTCTTCTCCATCTTCTCCCCTGTTCCTCTAACCAATCCCCCTGCACCATCTTCTTCCCTGTTGCTCTTGACAAATCCCCAGCATCATCTTCTCCCCTGTCCCTCTCACCTATCTCCTGCACCATCTCCTCCCCTGTCCCTCTCACCTATCCTACTGCACCATCTTCTCCCCTGATCTTCTTACCTGTGCTCCTGAAGCTTTCTTCTCTCTCGCTCATCTATTTTCCTTTTTCTGCTTCACCACTTTTATTTCCTATGACGTTCTCACTCACAATCACTTCTGACTCTTCTGTTCATGCAGTGAGGGTGAATGGAATGTATGTGGAACGCATAGTTTCAGTTTCCACTTTTACTGTGAGTACAGGAGCCACAGAGGTACAAAAAGGTAAAAAAGTCAAAAGTTGCATAAGGTGAATGTGCCACCTGGCACATCTATGTAATGTGCGGCTGCACTGCTAGGAGGAAGGGGGGACGCATGGCCACACATCAGAGACTAAAATGAAAGTAGTGGCAGAAGTGGCGGTATAGTTCACGGTTGTATACTGGCCCACTTCGACCACTGTTTTACCACCAAAAATAACAACAATTTTCCAAGCAGTATCACACCAGATTTCCATATTATTTTGTAACTTTATACGTACTCGTTATTTAAGGAAATCTTTTAAGAAAGAGAAAATATACCTTTTGAGACTATGGGGTATATTTACTAAACTGCGGGTTTGAAAAATGGAGATGTTGCCTATAGCAACCAACCAGATTCTAGCTTTCATTTATTTAGTGCTTTCTACAAAATGAAACCTAGAATCTGATTGGTTGCTATAGGCATCATCTCCACTTTTTCAAACCCGCCTTTTAGTAAATCTAGCCCTATATCTTCTTGTTCAGACCATGCTGAAGGTCTACTTAAAGAATATTCCCAGTGAGTGCACCATGAAAACTGGGAGCACCAGTTTGGAAAAACTGCAGTACAGACTTCAAAAAACATTGCAGCCTATCCCAAGCCATAGAAATAGACATCTTAATAAATGTCAAACTAATATCTATGATTTTGTGCTCTGAAATATTGTCCAAAAATACATTTGGAATAAAATTAACATAAAAATGTGTCAAATTTAATCTAAAAATGTCATAAGTATCATAAAAGTTCATAGAAATACAATTCCGGAGCATTCAATGGGTAAACCTGCGGCAGACTGAATAATGTATTTTTAAATGCAATGAATGAGTGTGCAATGCAGGTAAATAACCATCGTGCATCGCCAGAAAGGGTTAGGTCTCGGCTTTGGCGCTGGGAGAGTAAATGTATTTATTTTAATATTGTTCATGTATTGATTTATGAGGTAATATGCCATGTTGGAGAAAACTTGTTTTTGTTAGAATTTAAGGCAGGAATTCCCATGCTAATTAAGTATTTTCATCAGAGTGACCAACACATCTTTTTAGTCTATATTCACAGCAAGGGGTCTTTACCTTTCTATCCTGTGTATTCTGTCCTGTTAAAAGACTATTTGAATAATGTAACGTCAAATCATTTGGAAAATCACAAATTAATATTAATTTTGTTAAGTTTAAATTGCGTTAAATCCAAGTTTAGAGAATATGTTTCATCCTGATGCTAAACATCGGATGTGACATCTCAGACTTTGTAGTGCCAGGTAGGATCTCTGCCAACAAGTGTGTCAGAAACAGTATATAAAGAGCTGTATTTTGTATTTTAACTGTATTATACCATCTGTATTTCTGGAATATCACTAGTACCTTCAACTAGTGTGTATCAGGACCCTTCAGCAATAAACATCACTGATTGAAGATTCTGTCGGATGCATTTTGCCTGCTGTATCCTGTGACGAGCAGATAAGAGCTTGCACACTAATCCGTTCTCTGGCTGTGCTGTGTTTAACCCAGCATCTCTGTGTCAATACTCTGCCCACTACCCAGCTGGCCTGATCCATAGTAAGCGGTCAGGAGACACCAGTCAGCCCACAACAATCTGCAGCAGCTATACCAGCTACCAGAAGTAAGCGGTTCTCAGTACCTAGTAGTGGTAGCCCAATCCTCCTAGAACTATTACGCAGTTGGCATTCACAAGTCAGCAAGTGTCTGGTGGCAGGTTACACCAGTAAGAGTGGTCAGTAACAATCGGTTACTGATGGTGAGAAAGCAATCCAGATACATGTGCAACATCCCTTTTTCCTTCCCCCACAGACTGGGTGGCAGAGTAAGCATCTGGTCACTTGTGTTTGAGGGAATTTTGTAAACAATTTTTTAAAAAAAATATTTTATTTTCAGCCACAATTTTAAATTAAATTAATTAAATTAATTAAACTAATTTTATATTAACTGCATGACCGGAAACAATCACAGAACATTAATAGGATTTGGCTGCTGCACTTCTGGAATAAATGAACCTTGGATGACTGGAAGGATATTCTCTCAGTTCTAGAGGGTGAATGGAGTTGGGATGAGTTCCCTGATTCCCTGTTCCCTGGTTTATACCAATCGGCTCTCAAATAAGTCACTTGTAAGTAGGAACCATTCTTTCTGAGTTCTAGTCAGCACAGCGCAACAACTCACGCAGATGAACCTTACAAACCGTCTCCCAGGATTCACCTCCACACAGTAGTAAAGGGGGTGTTGTATGAAGGTGAGAAATGCCAACAGCTTTTTGTTTCTTTATTACAAGATTACAATAAGAATTGCACTTACATGTGAATGGATAATCAGGTGCATTGGAACATTCTACAGGTTGTTCGCCACATGCAATCAGATTAAGTTAATCAGAAAATAATTGTGTTCAGCTATGCATCTGATATGCATCCCCCCTTCAACAGTATCCAGAACTCATTTTTGCAGTTTAACACTTTTAATTACATGTGGTTTTAGTTTGCAGAAAAATGTTTTCCTGTATAAAGTCTGCACACCTGGTACAAAGGTGTCGGGACTAAGTTTTTCTAATTATCTTAACCCACAACATGAAATCTAGTTTTTGCATGTGTATAGAAAGGGGGTGATGCTGAGCTTGGAAGTATAAGTGTCCAAAAAAGTTAACTTTAAAAACCTGCACGTAAGCAGAGCGTATTTCGCCCATATGCTGAGTTGGAGGTATCTTAAAATACACCCTTACTGTACTCAGACTGTATTTGCATGCCCCTTCCTTCCTCCATTTTGCTACTCCAAGTGCAACGAATCGCACGTGTTAGATCTGCATACGGACGCAGGGGTGTGGGAAGGTGGGCATGTGCAGTACAAATTTAACTACTGCACGCAAAAGAAATGGCATGGAACATGTCTAACCGAGCATCAGCCCCAAAGGCGGCAGCTTTTTACTCCGAGTCCTAGCCCACAGAATGGTAACATGTGGCAAGCTGATTCATATTAGTTCATGTCTGAAAAATAAAGGCATGATTTAACCCTTTCAGTACATCCCATGTAGATTATATGGTAGCACTGCTCCTCTCTAGAATTTAAGGGATGCAACTTTAAAGCTCTCAGCATGAAGTGTAGCACTTTGCCAATGGAACTGAGCACTTTCCCCCATAATGGGAATTATTAAGAGGTAGATGTAAATCTGGATGTTTTTTGCAAAAAAAAGTGCATTCCCATATTACATATGCGCACCAAAAATATAAACACATACCTCCATATATACAATTTATGATTAGCTGAACATAAGTGGGTAAGCATAGGCAGAATACAGTATGGGTGTGTTCACCACAGATACCACAGATACTACTTTTAGGAAGTATAACTTGTGCAGGCGCTAGAAGACTGGTGCATTCATATACAATGATTAAGATGTCTAACCGCTTCTGATTGGCTGATTGCATATTTACCAATTGTCAAAGTCGAATAATTGAATGAAGTCGACTAAATTGATTAATATTGGTTTACCATGCAATTGCGATTTGTACGTTATGTCATACCGTTAGTAACGCAATCGCACAGGTAAACAGCCCATACATTCTCACCTACATTTGTAAATAGGGCACATTTATTAAAGTTCCAACCCACATTCATTTATTAATAACCAATTTAGAGATTATTTATACATAGATAGAACTACAATAAAGGTATTTATGGTTCAGGCCCTCAGATATGTATGGAGTTTGGTCTCATATTAATCCACATTTTATCAGCAGGAATCCCGTATCAACGAAGGAGTGATTACACATAGCGATCGCAAGCTATGAATAGTATAAGATTAATACTCAGTTTAAACTGATTTTTCGGCGGGAAGACACATATTGAACAGTTGGAGTGAGTTGCCCCCACCTTTGGAAAGAGGATCAATTGAACTGACCTATGACCAGCAGTCTACTGGAACATCATAAACCCTGGACCAATAAGAACTTTCTTAGTGTTATCTGTGTATAATTGTTTTTTCTAAACCAAACTTTATAAAAACTGGCCTTTGTCACAGGAACAGGCTCTTTTTTCCAACAGACATCAACTTTGATGACTGTTCCTGGATCCAGGGTGCGCTGCATATGTATGTATCGGTTATACTTTGTAACATTCTTATTGTATTTTGCTGCTTATTGCTATTAAACCTTTCTGCTTTGGAACCACACTGATGGCATCGGACAATCGCTATTGGTGACAATAGATACGGACATAACACAACATACAAAACTAGTTCATTAGTGTTGTGGCTATATTATATGGGGTCACGGCTGTCTATTTGTATTACTTACTTGACATTTCCATTTGGACTGCTGCAGGGAAGGTGATCCCCATGTTATTTTTAAAGGAGGAAACATACTTTTGTATTTAATTTAATATGTATTTGTGTTGTATTTCATTACATTTTATATGGAAAATGCGACTTTTGCATGTATTAATAACTGTCCAGATACTATTCTCTCTTGTGTATATGACACTTCATTATATTATATAGTGTACAAATAGGGTCATTCAACTTTTAGTGCCTTTTGTAGTTATATGATAGATTAAAAGTAGTAACGCAAAGTACAGCTGCAGAAACATATATGCATTTTTTAATGCGTGCAAAAGTTGCATTTCAAAGCATAATTCTAAATTCAACCCAAAAAGAGCACTCTGATTGTTTAAAACAATTCTCTAGCTAGAAAGGCCCTTCAGGTATATATACCTAGGGAATGTTACCTCCAAACTCAGAATAATTTAGGTTCTCAGAAATTTCTGTTTCAGGACCTTTATGTGGCACAAAAATGTATTTCTGGTTGGTCGTAAGGTACTAGAGACACTTTAATGCACTATCATCTGCAAAACATTGCTCAGGCAATTAAAACATTTAATATGCCCATCACTCCAGGACCAGATGCTTCTCATCCACATGTGGATATAGCATAATAGATACCACATATTATAAACAATTTCCAAGCCTGCCTTATTTAACACTGTTAATACAGAATAGTGTAAACAGGCAAGAATTGTTTTAAACCCAATTTCTGATGACCTTAAAATCAAGTGAGGACTCCACGATTTTAAACCAGATTGTTCTTAATGCAAATTACTAAAGTCTCTCTAAGTATTCACATTTGACTTTTATTGGCTCACTAGAAAAAGTAAAGAGATTATATGGGGGAGATTATATGGGGGACTATGGAATGTAGGATGTCTTGGGTTGCCATTCATTGCTCTCTAGCGACAGGAGGATTTACTTTTCTCTGGGTCCCTGGAACCTTCCACCTGCTAGCACACACTGACTCATTTTCGCATTTTCTGAACCTCATTGGATGTTTTAATGTGATGCAGCAACTCTCCATCTCATTACTTTGGAGTTTTTTGTACAATTTTATACTTAGGGTTGGGTCGTAACATTGACTTTCAAATTCTGTAATTCATCTGTAATGTCCTCACGAAGACCAGATTAGGAATATCTAGTTGGAACAGTGAGTTACTGGAATGATTGCCTTGCTGCTATATTTACTACGTTTTTGCAACCTTTTTAAGGTGGTATGTAGGAGGAGTAGGACTAGTCACTTTCCTCCAATTCCTAGAATAGGATATTCAACTCCGCTACATGTGTTTCATGGTGTATAACCGTTAAATGAATAACATACAAATTAAATCCAGCAGGTAACTGACCTCAGTTAGGGTTCACAGTAATCCAAGACTTCGCCCGCGCTGCCCCCCTCCACTGGAACAAGCTCCCTCCCTCCATCAGAACTTCCCCTAATCTGTCCAGTTTCAAACGGGCCCTAAAAACTCACCTTTTTCTTAAAGCCTTTCTGTCTCCCACTTAACTTCCTACCTGTTCTTCTGCCTCCGTCCCCCTACTCTCCCTCTCTCCCCTGCGTCTCTCTGTCTGTCCACCCCTCCCCTTAGATTGTACGCTCCTCTGAGCAGGGCCATCTCTCCTCCTGTTTCCACCACTTCTAACTCTGCTCTCCAGCTACTTAGCCCTCCTCCTCGAGGGTCCTCCACCCCACATCCACTCTCACTCCCTCCTCCCCCCTGGGGGTCTCCCTGTCTTCCGCGCCCTCCATCTTGGGCCCTGTCGTTTGCGGATCCTAACTACCCCTTCCCCGCCCTCTCTAGCTGTACATTGAGCTTATTGAGTTACTGTGCTTACTGTTTACTGTACTGTGCTGTCTCCCATTGTATTGTAAGTTGTTTGTCCCTGTACGGCGCTACAGACACCTTGTGGCGCCTTATAAATAAAAATTATTAATAATAATAATAATAACCCTGTTTGTTCTCCACTGTGCTTTCACAGGTCCGGATGCTCAGCACAATGAGGGGTGTTGTAGGGTTTATCAGCACTTTAAATGCCAACACACTTTATAACAACAAAACAATACCGATTACCATTAAACCTACATGTTGAAAATTTGTACTTATCATATAACAGACAGGCACTGTATCCAACAGCTTGAATCGCCTCCAAATGTAAAATGTGACTGAAATAAATATGTACAGTGACAAATGACATCAAAAGCAATAGCTGACCCTCCGCCTGGATAAGTAATCCAGATGGTGGGGCCAGCCATATCCGCTTTAAAAGCGCCGTTTTTACTGTGTCCATTCCAAGTGACGTCATTTGTCACTGTATATATTTATTTCAGTCGCATTTTACATTTGGAGGCAATTCAAGCTGTCGGATCCAGTGTCTGTCTGTTTTATGGTAAGTACATATTTTCAGCATGTTGATCTAATGGTAATTTGTATTGTTCTGTAGTTATAAAGTGTGTCACATTTAAAGTGCTATTTTAATAAGTACCACCGCACAAGGAGCAGGAGGTCACTGATCAGTAACTTAGACAGAATGCTTGGGCAGGAACTAACATAAATGGACATTTTTTCACAGAAAAGCCTTCCCCAAGCCACTGATTGGGGCTGTCTATTTAACAAGTATTGCTGCTTGTACCACCGCAATACCTCTTATGATAACACCATAGCAGGATTTATTTTATTTTCTCATTTGGTTCTGTTTCCTACAGTATATCAAAGACCTTATATTGCTGAAGAACAACAATATTCGTAGTCAGGTTGGATTGTCAGAAAATACATCTAGAAACAAAACAATTTTAAAGGCATCACAGTTCTTCAGAGGTCCATACAATGAGGAAAACAGAGCTTACATAAAATAGGGATAAAAGTCTCTGGAGATAAAAAGCATCAAGATCATCTCCCTTTTATCTCCCATTTTGGGGATCAGGGTGGTAACTAGCACCTGGGAAAAATTAGCTAGACTAACTAGAGATGCTCAGGCTCGGTTCCCCGAGAGCCGAACACACCTGAACTTAACAGATCCGATACTTTTGCGCGCCCTCGGAATTATTTTTTAGCATAAGTTTCTGATTTTCAAAAAAGCTTTTCATGAACTCGATTCAAATGGTGTAACATGGATGAGGTTTCTAGATGGTTAAGGTCCCTAACTCTACTGACTGTGGCTTTGCAATGCTACAAATGGCTAGACAACTATTGTCAGGATTTGTGAAAAATATTTCCATGCATAAGAGGTGGATTTTTTGGTTTTATGCCCAGGCATGACAATGGCCTTCTTCTTATCACTGGCAAGAACTGCTGCAGTCTTTGTTTGAAAGTGTATGAAAATAATATTGTGACCTATGAGGTGGTCAAAATTGACTGCAAATGACTTGAAATTAGTGTTATTGAGATTAATAATAATGTAGGGGGGGCGGGGGGACAAAATTATGTGATTTTAGTAAAAAAACCAAAAGAGGGATTTTAAGAAGAAATAGGGATCCAAAACCAATCACGCAAGGGCGGTTTGGCCAAAACCAAAACCAAAACACGAAGTTAATCCAGATCCAAAACCAAAACCAGAACACGGTGGTCAGTGAACATCTCTAAGACTAACAGACTCGACACTAAAGTGTACAAATAAGACCTCAACCGATTTGTATATGCTCAACTTATGACAGCTGGAGTTAATTCTGGAACATCATGAACTGTTCCATAAGGGTTTCCATTTAGGCATCTTCTCAACCAGGACTAAATCCCAATTCTTACACCAACTTGTAATGGGTGATAGTAAGTCAGTATTGAGGAGACAAGGGATATTCCAGGCATATAACCTTTATTGTCAGAGGTGCAGGAATCACACAGCACAGGTACAGAGTTATCAGGAGCACAGAAAGCACACACCTCAGATGATGAAAGGATTTTGGATGTACAGGCTTAATTAACAGCATTAACTCTGGAAGTGGTTTTGCAGAGTTTCAAAATTGACACTTTGGGGCTCATTTGTTTTTCTGGATAAGATACGTATTTTTACACTGCACGTGAGCACTAAAAATGCGTTCGTATACAATTGTACACAGGGTTTTTTGTGTCATTGACTTGCATTTCTCTACACCTGAAGTGGTGGAACTAAGGAGGGTAGGAGTGGGCAAATGATAGGCTGTGTACATTAAGGGCAGGTTCACATAAATGTAACTCAATAACAAGTGAACTCATATTCAGACTCGCTTGTCAGGAGGCAAAACTCTTGCAGATACTGGTGCAAATATATGCAGCAATAAGGATGATGACTATTAGCAGCACTAACTAGCAGCTTCAGCCCTGCTGATTGTGTTGTAACCCCTCCCACTGTTATACGCCGCTAGTGCGGCTACTCTATTATATGAAGTTGCAGCCATCTATTCACATTACTTGATATTACAAATTGGATTGCAACAGGAAAGTAGGTTTCTATTAAATTTTTAAAGGGGATATCTGTATATAATTGTACTTTTTTGGTGAAGGCACATTAAAGACCATACTCTCTCTTGTTTTCTCTCTTGTGTATGTGACACTTAGTTATATTATTATATTGTGTACAAATAGAGTAATACAACTTTATCATTTACTGTTAGTATTACCAAGCCACATATCTACTTATTTTGAGGCCGCTACATATGGAGATGCATCTTGCTGAACATATGTGCTTAAATATGCTTTTTTATGTGAATGGTCTCTTATGTACGTTACTAGAGTACATGAGTCCTAACTGAACCCCACTAGCCTAATAATAGACCAAATTAATTGGGCTGTCATGTCTTCTAAAGGATATAACCCCTCCCAGTTCTGTGAACAATACATGAAGTTATGAGACGTTTCACCCTGCCAAATATACAGAATAATCCTGATTTATAATCCAAGAACTACAATTTATGCAACATTTTGGAAATACCTGTTGCATCCAGATGTTACAGCAAACTTATATTGTTTCATTGATCAGCAAAACTGTAGTTAAAAATGTCTACCTTACAATTATATATTTTTAAATCCCTCTATTTTCCTTATACCACTTATGGCGGTGGGTGCCTTGCCTGCAGTTTGCTCATGGATCTTATACATTTAATTATTGAGGACATCTGATAAATCATGAAATCATCTCTGGGCACCAATACACGAAGGTCTTGAATTGATAGTCAGCTCATGATTGGATGATCTATGGCACTTTTCCAGTCACAAGTCAGCTGTCATCTCTAGCTCTGCCTCAAATGCCTCCTACCTTCCCCATAGAGATGATTATGGAGTCCTGAGTAAATATAAGGACCGGGGACCCTGCTAAATGGAACATTGTGAGGAGTGTTGTATTAGGGAATTTAAATTCATATGTTTTGAAAATCTAACTTCTTTACTAATGGAGGGATGAATCAAAAGAAGGAAAATATTTCAGCCTCAAAATGTTTTATAAAACATAGTTGTAAAATAAATGATACACCTTGAATTGTGATATGATCTTCATAAGGACATCACCAGATGATTTATCTAGGCCTCTGTACTTATTCTGTTCATTTGGAAATTATATGATTCCAATAGACATTGCTCAACACGCCTATTTCTCCTCTTGATATTATCTACATTGGAAGGGCAAAAGGCAAAGAAAGCACAATTAATGTCCTGTCTCCTGCACATTTTATTGTCATGTGCCAGGGACATCTAATAATCTTTCACATATTTTTCATACTGTGAACATCCCGCAGACTTGAACAACATCACGACCACTATTAGGAATCTTTGTTTTGGCGAAGAAATGTTAAGCAAAAATGAACTTTAGAAAATCAGACTGAATGAAATGCAAGGCTTGCAATCTTTACTCATGATTGCCCCGGTTAAGTGACCTCCACTTCCTCTTTAGAGTGTGAAAATCCTTCATGGGAGGCCATAGACGGTCTAGCTATTAGCCTAGACTTAACCACCTCTTAAACAACTTCCTAAAGGAACTAACGGCTTTGTTGTCTGTCCAAAAACTTTTCCAAAGATGGGGAGACTATCCACACCCAAATTCCTGCAGGTTAGAGGATGGAAAATTCATCTTTCATTGCTGATTTTGGAAAAAGTTATTTGACAGCCTACAAAAATAGACGCTTTTCTTGGTTTAAAGCTTTGCAACGTCTTGCTAGGAGCCTGGAATATTGAAAATATTTATAAACTAAAAAGACATAATTTTCATCAAAGTAAAACTTTCATAATAATCATATGAACACAGGAGATTCAAACAACTTGTCCCAACCAATTTAGCAATTTTTCCTATATGTATTAAAAGTTCAGAACTTCTTTGATCTTTTTTTCTTTTACTAGCTTAAGGCGAAACTGATATTATGACAGGTATATGCCGCTTCATATTGGAGGACAATATGAAGGAAATCTTTTGTAACAAGGGACAAACAAATCATTTTTTTGCAACGATTTGTTCTTTTAACATTTGTCAAATAAAGACTCAATGCATTCTTCATAGGTATATTGTATGCAGTTCACAAGCTACTATAGTTTCCTGTAAATAAGCAATGGAAGAATAGATTATCTCAGGACCTCTGTATCTGCTATTTCTTGTGGTGGTTCCAGATTATAGTAATATATTCTTAAAATCAAAAGTATAATATATGACTTATGGCACTGTATAGACACAAAAAAGCACCTTAATTTATCCTAAATATAATGCCCCCTTTGGAGGAAGGGCGCTTATAAAATCATGATTAAATACATTTTGTTGGATTGTGTGTGGACTGCAGTGTTTTGAGAAAATAACTAGCTTAGCTCATGTAATGAATCTTGTATCTTAACTACTAAGGTAACTCATCCATGCTGTACTTTAATTTGTCAATAATACCATTTAGCAAGCCTCTAAATGTCAGTATTAAGGTCAAGTTGATTTAAAGAAGATGTGTACCTAAAGGAACAAAGGTAAGCAATGTTTGGACAGTGCTTTATACCAGTTGAGAGTTGAACACAAGGCCATTTTTTTTAATGTAAAATAGGAATTTTCAGAATGTGCACCAAAAACGCATGCATCTATACTAAGATTATTGCATATCCCTAACTTGTGTCTCCTTAGACCTGTGGATGCAGAACAGGGGAGTCAATGAGGTATGTAAGTGTAGGCAGAGTAGAGTAAATGCCTGAAGCAAAGATTTCTTCTTATTAACACTTCTTATTCTTAATGTTTTTTACACCATTGAGGTATGTGCTGATGATCACTGGCTGCTGGCCTCTGGGTTGATAATGTTTCTAAGTTAAAAAAAAATAATATAGCATTTTGTGGCACTACTGGTCCAGCAAGAACTGGCACCCAATAACTGCATGGATATGCTTGTGCTTGTAGAAAAACAAGTACCAGCATACCCATAGCTGCCAAAACATACTGGTGCTTGTAGAACTATAAGTACCAGCATGCCCTAGCATCCTAGGCCAACTGTGACCTGTAATGCACAAACGCTCTAGAAAAACTTCATTATTTTAAGTAAAAAATTTATGAAGTTATTTTTCTTTACTTTATTACACTTCTAATTCCAAAGGGATCCTTTGCTTTATTCTCCCTTTCCAAAAGGATAGAAAAAAAAATCCCGTTTAAACAATTCTTAACTGCTTCTTCACTGCATGAATGGCATCCGTGGGCCTGTCCACAACTAAAACATGTAGAGCAGTTTCACCAGTCCTTACATTGGTTCCCTGTATTTTAACAGATCCAGTATCAAGAACTTCTATGGTGCCCTGCAAACAATTAGTAATTAGTAAACAACATGATCCATGATGCATAAGTAAATTATTTATGAGTGTTGGGAATAATATTAAATTATTAAATCTAAATGATTGCAATAAATAAACAGTTATGTAAAACAGTTTGTATAGTAGATAGTGTGAATGGAAACAAGCACCCTTATTTACCCTTACTCCAAAAGTCAAGTTCAGGGTAAATTAATTTATCCCTGTCATGGATGCTCTTATGGTAATTCCTTATCGCTAGTGGCAGTGCAGGAGTTAATGAAAGACCATGGGGTAAATTTACCAAGCTGTGGGTTTGAAAAAGTGGAGATGTTGAGTAGAACCAATCTGCTTCTAACTGTCATGTTGAAGAATGCACTAAATAAATGATAACTAGAATCTGATTGGTTGCTATAGGCAACATTTTCACTTTTTCAAACCCCAATCCATTAATAAGCAGAGAGTGAGGAGACAGATTGAGGAGATAAGATAGAGAACAAAAGATATGGTTTGGTGAGAAAATATAGATAGCACATTTTATTAAAATGAATGCACTGAGACAAAAGCTCAATAAGAAGCAGGTGTAGGGCGATTTAAAGATATCGAAGTGACACTGATAGGAATGAATCCATGAGATCCACTTAAGTGATCACACCCCCTAAAGACGTCTGTGATAAAATGAATGGGACACATTTAATATGCACACTGATTATATCTAAACATCTGGATATCACACCTGGATACTGGCCTGCTTATCCCTAGTGTCATTATGAGGCTAAAGGAACACCAGGGGCTATATTCACTAAACCGCAGGTTTGAAAAAGTGGAGATGTTGCCTTTAGTAACCAATCAGATTCTAGGGGCCAGATTTACTAAGCTGCGGGTTTGAAAAAGTGGAGATGTTGCCTATAGCAACTAATCAGATTCTAGCTATCATTTGTTTAGTACATTCTACAAAATGACAGCTAGAACCTGATTGGTTGCTATAGGCAACATCTCCACTTTTTCAAAACCGCAGTTTAGTAAATATACCCCTAAATCTTCATCTTTCCAGCTGTATCGGGACTTGCTGCTACATAGTGCATCCAGATAAGCTTCTATTTGCATTTTTAAATGTACGTGTGATTTTATTCTTTATTAAAGTGCTTCTAATTTACTACACAATATATCTCACTATTCTCTCTGGGTTCCTAAGGAACCTATACCAGTTATCTTCATTTACCTCTGAAGGAATATAGACACCTCAAGATTAACACAGACCATTTATTCCACACATTTAGTAAGTTACCACAGAAGAATAGCCAGAGAAAGAGAAAAGGGCAGGGCCGGTGCTAGGGTCCTCGGCCCTAGCACCGGCACCCATCACCCATCACCAAGATTGTGAAACAAGTTTATTTGGCATGTTTTGATATCAAATTAGTAGATCAGGACAAGGCATGGGCACCACATAAGGTTTGCAAACCATGTGTAGAGGACCTACGACACTGGAAACATGGTAAATGGAAAAGCTTAAGCTTTGGTGTGCCCATGGTTTGGAGAGAGCCAAAAAATCACTATGATGACTATTAATTCTGTGCTTTCAATGTTCAAGGTTTTAATCGGTACAAGAAGCTCAAGTATGATTACCCTGACTTGGAATCAACCAGAAGACCTATACCGCATGGGGAAGATATTCCTGTGCCAGTGTTTACCACCCTGCCATCATGTTCCAATGATGAAGAAATGAATGACTTTGGTACTGCTGTAGGAGACAACAGTGGAATTGAATTTGAAGGATTACCTCGACACTTCAGCCTTTCTCTCAGGAGGAATTGAATGACCTGGTATGAGATTTAAATCTTTCAAAGCAAGCATCTGAACTTTTAGCTTCCAGACTAAAGGAGAAGAACTGTCTGAAAGGCAATGTGAAAATTGCACATTACCGTTCAAGAGAGAAAGACCTCCTTCCCTAGTCAAGATGTAGAGCTTGTCTACTGCAATAAAATCTCTGAACTAGTTCTTCAAATGGGTCAACCTGAATATAAGTCAGAAGATTGGAGACTTTTCATAGATAGCTGAGCAAGAAGCTTGAAATGTGTTTTGCTGCACAATGGGAATGAATTGCCTTCTCTTTCAATTGCTCACTCAACAAAAAATGAAAGAAGGATATGATATTGTCAAAAAAGTCCTGCAGAAGTTAAATTATCAGGATCAACAGTGGTCTATTTGCGTAGATTTAAAAACAGTCAACTTCTTGCTTGGGCAGCAGGGTGATTACACCAAGTACCCTTGTTTCATGTGTTTATGGGATAGCAGGGCAAAGCATGATCACTGGAGTAAAGTAACATGACCTTCAAGGGAAACAATGACTGTGGGTGGCAAGAGCATCATCAATCAGTTGTTGGTTGACAGGTAAAAAATCATTTTACCACCGCTACACAAATTAGGTCTAATGAAGCAATTCATAAAGGCCTTAGAGAAAGATGGTAATTGTCTCATATACATATGTAGATCATTCCCGCAACTAAGTATGTAGAAAATGAAATCAGGGATATTCAATGGCCCACAAATCCGACAACTTGTTAATGACCCAAATTTCTAACCAAGTATGAATGATGATGAAGCTTCTGCTTGGTGCAGTTTTGTTTCACTTATGAAGAATTTATTGGGAAATAACAAAGCAGAAAATTATGAAGAATTGGTAAGAAATATGCTCAAACAATTCCAAAATTTAGGAATTAATATTAGCATAAAGGTGCACTTCCTGCATAGCCACCTAGACAAATGCCGACACAACCTTGGTGATTTTAGTGAAGAACAAGGGGAGCAGTTTCACCAGGATATCAAGGTGATGGAGGAGAGATACCAAGGCAGTTGGGACATACATATGATGGCGGACTACTGTTGGAACATCCTGCGTGATTGTTCTAAGTTACAGTACAAAAGAAAATCCTACAGACAGCGTTATTGAAAGGTATAAGAAAATTGACGATTGAACATTTGCTATACAAATGAGTTTTACAGGATTTTCTAACTTATTAGTTGTAATTATTGTAAGGAATTTTGTGTGCGCTTCAGAAAAAATAAAATGTGTTCATTTTGTGCAATTACTTATGTATAATTTACAATCATACCCATGTGATCACGCTAAATCGTCGGTTTTCAACAAATTTGTGTGACCCCCTCATATCTCAAAGACTCTAGCCAATCTGGGAAATCTGATTACATATTTGGAATCAGCACCAAATACTGGTCCTAAAACAACTTTAACATGTTGGGCAGCAAAAATGCTGTTGACCAGTGTTATTTAATGTTTTGGAGGAAATAGATGTATTTATTAAATTAAAATACTATTAATTTAAAGTTGGAGTTGTTTGGGGGGAAATGGTTCTTTTTATTAAAGGTGAATGCCATTAATTTACTGTCCAGGCTGGTTGCAGGGAGGCCTAATTATTAAGCGTGGGTGCTTTTGATTTAATAACAGTCTGCTTTGGGGGAGGAAGGCCTACTTTGTTTACTCATTGCTTGGAATTCTATATCATGTACCTGTCCTTTTCCCAAACAGGAACACAACCTTCCAGGATCCAGACAAGCAGCAACTGGGCTTAGGACATGAGCAGCAGCAATAAGTAGTGAAAGCAGCAAGAACAGGTAGGAGAGAGCAGGAAAGTCTGCCAACTGTCCTGATTCTGGTGGGTCAGTCCTGAGTTTGGGGACTGACCCACTCAGTCAGGACTTTGTTCTGACTGTAGGGACAGTTGGGAGGTATGTCCTGTTTCACTCAGCTCTGCTCATGAAGGGGGAACTGTATGCACCTAACAGTAGTGCACGTAGCATTGCCCTTGAATATGATGGGGATATGAAGAGTTGGAGTGCAGCCAAGCACTGTCTAAAATGATAGCCACGCCCCCATGCATGCTGGTCATGCCCACTGGTGGATTGGCGCGGAAACCCCGCTATGCAAATTCTACATTTGCCACTGGACAGACTAGAGGGATGGTAAAATTAAGCAGAAATGAGAGTGATAGTGTCCATTGTAGTGTGGGGAGTTAAAATTGTTAGGAAAGTGGGCGAGTTAGAGCTGGGAAAGTGGCAGATAGAGTGACATAGGTAAAGCAAACATAGGGAAAGGCTTAATAAATACTGACAAAAAAGTTAGTGCTGCAAGGAAAGTGAAGAGGAGAGAGGTGACAAGTAAAAGAGGATCATAGAGTAAAACAGATACCGTGAGCCACCAAGAACCAATGAGAGACTCCCGAGATTATCAGTTGCTCAAATTAGGAGGGCACACATACCCTGAGTAAAGCGTTTGATGAAAGTGACATGTACAACGAAAACATCAACACAAATATGTCACACCAACTTGCCACTCGTCTAGTACAGATAAGTGGTAATACTAAAAACATCATTGACACAAAAATAGTTTATAAATCCACTTAAGCCCTGGATGGGTGAATGACACAATGACATTAAGGATTTGAAATCATACTAAGGGCACTATATATAAAGACAAATATGGAGGAAAGAGCAGCGGGGACATAACCTAGAGAGCACTTATATGTAACATCTCAACCAACATTAAATATGGTGCCAAAAAACATTGTCCTAGGCAGTGGGCAATTTACATATGGGCTAAGTGGACTGCAGTCTGCTAGGGGTCCTCAGCCTCATGCCAAAATTTTTAAAAAAAATGTACCGTTCATTTCATTTCATTTGTAACAATAAAAATTAGGGGATTCACTAGGCCAAAAAAATGTGTAAGCACAAATCCAAAATTCGGGAACACATTGATGGGAGTGCCGAAAACACTCGCCTTTGAATCCTTGATTTTACTATCTAGGTCCAGTTGCTCAGTAACATTAAACACGTAACGTTTGAGTCTAAGGGGTATATTTACTAAACTGCGGGTTTGAAAAAGTGGAGATGTTGTCTATAGCAACCAATCAGCTTCTAATTATCATTTATTTAGTACATTCTACAAAATGACAGCTAGGATCTGATTGGTTGCTATAGGCAACGTCTCCACTTTTTCAAACCTGCAGTATAGTAAATATACCCCTAGGACTGTATAACAGTTACACAAGTGCGTACTTACAGTTTGGTAAAGTTCGCAAAGGCTTTAAAGCTACTCAGTATCAATGATAAAGTCAGCTATGAAGCAATACAAGTGTTCAGATCAATGTATAGATTATTATAGTGTGTTTGAGAACAAGTGAGGATTCTTTCCTAATTGTAAATCACAATAATATTTAATTTTAACATTGTGAAAATAATGAGTAAGCGATATGAAAGTGGTGCTAGTAAACGAAACCGTCAAAAAAAACACAAGGAAATACTAAAGTGTTTAAAGCTAATCACATCAAATGAATCGTTTTGTACAGCAGGCAGAAACAGCCCTAGATAAACCCTGCAGAACATTTGTGTTTAGAAACAGAAGAAAGTTTAATGAACTACACCGAGCAGTCTGAGCAGACTGAAGAACAACCAGTTTATATACAGAACACAGTCTCCTGAAAACTTCAAGGAGAACTGTTGTCAGTAACGACCACTACAAGTACAGAAACTTCTGGTGATAGTGACAATGAACTGACAAGACCCACAGCCAAATAATTAACACCAGGTGCTGAAGGAACATGTCAAGAGCAAACCAAACCAGGGCAGAATTACTGGAGGCACGTACTTCAGCGAGTTATTACAGTGATTTCCCTTTTGGAGGAACAAAGCTTGGCATTTAGGGGAGATGATGGAACATTTGGCTCAACAACAAAATGGTAACTTTCTTGGATTGCTTGAACTAATTGACAAATTTTGTAAATTCCTGTGTGCTCACATAAATCAGTATGCAGTTAAAGACTCTGGTCAGCCAACGTACTTATCCAAAACCATAGGTGAAGAGGCTAATTAATGTTGATGGTTAATAAAGTTTGAGAAGTAATACTGAGCAACATCAAACAGACAGGTTATTTTAGTTTATCAGTCGATTCAACCCTTGATGTTTCCTATGTTGAACAACTTACTGTCATTGCTAGATATGTTTCTCCTAGTGATGGATTACCAGTTGAATTCTTTCAGAGTTTGTTTTTTTTAAGTAAAAGATGATGCCGGTGAAAGTATGGCTCAGCTGATACTAAACTACTTCAGTGAACTTGAAAGAGATTTCAGTAGATGTAGAGGACAATTATATGACAATGCAGCCAAAGTGGCTGGAAAATATAACAGTATTTAACAACAAATTCTGAAAAAGAACAACTTTGCAAAGTTTATTCCCTGCACTGGACATTCTCTAAATCTAGTTGGACAAACCGCAGTTGACTCGTGCCTGGATGCAGTGATTTCCTTTTGCCACAATAAATGAGTTTTATTGCTTTTTCTCAGCTTCTACTAAAAGACGGGCAGTGCTACAAAATTTCTTGCCTGAGTCAAAAGTTCCTAAACATTTATCAGACAGAAGTTGGGAGGCTAATGCCAAAGCTACTGCAGCTATTAGCAAAAGTTATACTAAGATATTTGAAGCCCTCAGTCATATTTACTGAAAAAGGAGATACTGGACAACAGGAAATGGAAGAATTTGAATTTATTTTCATTCTTCACCTTTGGAAACATTTGCTAGACCAATTTCATAAAGTTACCAAGGAACTTCAAAGTTCACAAATTTTATTAAACACATGTGCAAATATTTACAGCTTGCTATTGCAGTTTGTTTCATACACTTGGGCTAATTTTTAAGAAGTTGAACAGCAGGCAAAAAAAGGACTCTACTGGATGTAGTGAAACGATCAAGTGAAGGCAGAGTGTGCGAAAAAAACAATACAATAATGGGACAGCACCCGATGCCTTAAACTAACTTTCTCCAAGAGACAAGTTTAGGTAAATTCATTTATCCCTGTCATGGATGCTCTTGAAGCCAACCTAGACAGAAGAGCAGCAGTGTATAAGAGTGTAGCTGGCAATTTTTCATTTTTTGCTAACCTGCAAGCAACCAGGGATCAGAACAGATTTACAATGGCATTGAGATGTTTATGCAAGAGTAGCCAAAGGATGTGGACCTTAGTCTAGTCGATGAACTCTTGCACGTCTACCTGTACGTCAAACAAGTTCAAACTGAAAAAGAAAATTTCAGCCACCAACATATGTATCAAATACTATTACTGGAAAAAATTCGGACAGCTTTGTAAATGTGATTGTTTTTTCAGATTGTTCCTGTGTTTAATGGTTTCTAACTGTACTGGCAAAAGATCATTTTCTAGACTAAAAAGGATAAAGAATGATTGACAGAACTCAGAAGCAGACAGGCAGAGGTTAACACAGTAGCAGGTCATTAGCAACCATATGGTATAGTGTTGCAAACTGACAGGGGTTAATTTAAATAACAGACAGGCCACGGTCAGGATTAGAGAAGACAGTAGTTACTATAAACAAGCCAGGTAGAGATATTTATGCAGATCCATTTAACAAGCCATGAGTCAGGAGTGGATAAGAGAACAGAATCCTTTAAACAAGCCATAGGTCAGGACAGGTAGTTAATTCCATACTTTTGTAGACTTAATAAAGATTATAAATTTATAAATAATATTTCTATCAATGCTAAAATTTCAGCAATGTTCTTCTTTCATTGAGTAGATAAAGAAGAGAACAAGGTTTTGTTTCACATGATCAGATAATATTAACTTTGGGCCTCCCAAGGTCTCCTAGCCCAGGGCCTCCAGTTGCTTTAATCCGGGACTGGTGCTAGAGTACAGAAACTACATTTACTTGAATTACAAAAGCGTAGAGGACACTCAAGCTAAAACTGGATATATAAAGATTCAACCATTAGTGATCAATTTCCTTTCTGAGCACATCATACATAAAGAAAGACAATTGATAAAGATACCAATAACCACTGGGCCCATCAGTAAGTACATCAAGTGGAAGCTAACAAAAGTATATTAAGAGCCTTAGAGACAAGCATCAAGGGAGCCATGTATGTTACCCTCCAAACAGGGGGACATGTATGTTACCCTCCTCTACACATTCAGGATTGGTGATACATGTTGATACAGGTGCTATTGTCATATTCTGTATTTTTGTTTAGTTCATTTCACATAAAACTGACATCTATTCTCATTCAATGCTCAAACAACCTGCTTATTCTACCGCCCCCCTCCCCCCCAAGGAAGTTCCAGAGCAGGAGCATGCATGGTGATTCATACACTAGACAACACATGCTCAGAAAAGCCTCATGTCCCGCACCTACCGTATTCATGCTATGGGGCCCAGCAATGCTTTTTCCATGCCTGAAGAGATCCATACATCAATACAATTGTGGAGGAAAGATCTGCAGTCTTTCCTCCATATTTATTCTCCATCAGGGGGCATGGCTGAGAGAGGAGTCAGGGTAGAGTTGTAGAGTTAGGACGCGCACTTGTAGTGATAATATTAATCATTACCATGTGGCCTGTTTCACTGCTCCCTCTTCTTTTCCCTACACTGAAATTCTCCATCACCTCAGTGGTGACCCCATTTTTTAGAAGAGGTGAGTTATATGTAATAGCTCAATATTATATTTGGCGCCACAAGAAGCAGAGTACTTGGGCTTGTACACTAGTACATAGAGCCCTAAGTTTTGATCACAAGGTTTGCTTCACCAATGCCCTCCCTACGGCACTACCTTTGAGGGTAGGGATACAATAGAATATATATATAATCTAGACATATCTTTTATCATTTTATTGTCAGTAACACCACATTATGGTAATACAACTGCACTTTAAACTTCTGCATACTTATGTTCCCAAGTTGAATACACCTGAATCCATGTCATACGTTTATTTTACTTGATTTACCTCTAGGTAACCTTGGCTCTGTCAACCAAATAGCGTTTCACAGAATAAACTATCAAGGAGAAGGTTAAAGAAATAAGTCTTTTCCTAGTGGAAATACATGAAATTCCTCATCAAAAACCATGAGAAACTAATCTTTAATTTCATCATATTTTGCTAGCAGATTTTAAGCAGTCTTTCATGTTTTGCCAAGGCAGGGAAGGAAGCTTGTCTGCTGTGGTAAAAATACAGTGGGACATAGAATCAGCTTGTTTTACTGCAAGATTTGCTTTGTGATTGTCCTGACTGTACAACTCACTATGTTGTCTAAGGGTTAAATATATAGATAATGGCAAGTAACTGTTTGAAAAGGGGAACCAGGCAATATTTACCATATTTGCTTTATTGTGAGTATCACAATGGAATTTCTCATTTTTGCACATCCTTCATAAAATGTCAAATGGACTGTGCAAAAATTAACATCACATTGACGTTGGCATAGTGTTAAAAATATAATCGAACATATATAGGGGTAAATTTATCAAGCTGCGTGTTTATAAAAAGTGAAGATGTTGTCACTTACAGCTTCCGAATTTAAAGCGGCAACGCACGGAACCAGGTAAGTATTAGGTTTACATTACCAGTTAGGGGTGGGGTTAGGGGTAGGGGTTATGACTTAGGGTTAAGACACCTACCCCTACCCGGGAATGTAAACCTAATGCTTACCTGGTTCCATGCGTTACCGCTTTAAATTCGGAACTTTGCAAGTCGCAGCTGTAAGTGACGTCATTTACAACAGTCGCGATCTCCTTCCTTCGGATTTGCTCTCTGTCTTTTTACTAGTAAGTAGTTATTTTTCGCTGTCGCTCTGTTCAGTATCGGAATAATTGAGGAGGATT
This sequence comes from Mixophyes fleayi, assembly GCF_038048845.1. Classification (NCBI taxonomy): domain Eukaryota; kingdom Metazoa; phylum Chordata; class Amphibia; order Anura; family Limnodynastidae; genus Mixophyes; species Mixophyes fleayi. Next base: position 75,518,755 of record NC_134407.1, read on the forward strand.
AAAGAGTGTCAATGTTTACAGCACCGATCACTCCTACTACACCCGATAAATGTACCCCCCATAAGATCTACCTTTTGCAGACCTTAGTAATATCTCATGCCTCAAAATGGATTTTTGTCTTCGCCAATCTGCAAAATATCTCACATCCCTTGTGGGACACCGCAATCTGCCTTTGTGTACTCATTGCAAACTAAACAAAGTTCTGCTGCGCTAATCCTCAAACAATTCATTTATTATTTATCAACCTATATTTATATAGCACATTAATAATACAAGACTGGGCAGTGACAAACAGAAAAAAGGGCCTTTGCTTGCAAGCCTACAATGTAATCTGTAAAAACAAACTTAATGGTTCCAAACCAGGCTTCTATACTGCACCACCTCATTTTTAGATCCTAAATGAACAAAATATCAGTTTAAAATAAATTATATTAAATATAATGAGCAACATATTTGGTTTAGTAATCGTACAGCTTACTACATAAATATCTCATATCTGGAAAAAAATATTGCTTATAGGTTGGATGAAGCTTTCATTATGCTTATTTATGTTGGATTTATTGTTTGCATACAATACTGAGAGAACATATTAAGATTCGGGCATATTGTATATGTCTGTGTCAGCTTTTCTGTGCTCTCAGATGTACCTTTGTACTATATACTGAAGCTGCATTAAGAAGTATGCTTCATTCTTATGACAACTTGGGACTTGAAATAATTTTGCTGTGGCTGCTTTAAGTGCATCAGGTTTTTAGAGTAACTACAAATTGCATTGTAATCACTGAGTCTTGTACATCCCATCCACTGTCCATGGTACTGACAGAAGTTACATGGCATGCCAATGTAATTATACCCTGGTACCAAAGGTATTTTCAGTTCCGTAGTGAAATAGAATGTTAATTAGTAGTTTGGCTAAGTCATTGTTTTCCTTATATATTTTGTATAACATTTCTAAATGAAAATTCAGACTCCAGTATACAGACAGACTTGTTAGTTGGTTTAATTTTAAACCACATTACAATTAAAATTAATGACATGTTGTGAAATTGGAGTGTGTTTCCTGCAGCGCTGATATGACTAAATGCCACCAACGAAAGGCCATGTGTACAATGTAATAGGCTCCAACTGAGAAGTGGCTGATGTACCAATTTTGATGGCGCTGTAGCATCATGTATTTTTCTGAATGAGGACCATTAGTCACCTCATTCTGTTTATGAATGATTTATTTTTAGCCCTTTTGAACACAGAGTCAGACTAACAAATATAGAAGTCATATATATATATAAAAAAAAAAAGTATATTCAAATAAATATAATTTTTTATTTAAGCTGCTGATATAATCTCTATGGAGACCCTACCCTGCTGTTATGAGCATGAGTGGGGGCTGGTGCATGTGTAGCCAAGCCCCATTTGTGCTTTTGGGCTTTCAGGAGCTGATGGCTTCAATGAACATGTGTTGGCCCTACGCATGCTGATTAGAGCAGAGCACCCCACTCGCCCCTCAACTCTACATCGGCAGCTGAAATGGTAATTACCGTATTTCCCCATTTATAAGACGCACCTTTTTCCCCAAACTTTTGGGTCCAAAACCTGGGTGCGTCTTATAGAGGGGTAGCGGGGATGAAGGGGGGGGGGGCAGAGTTTCGGTGGCAGTGGGGGGGGATCGAGGGGGAGCGGGACAGCGTTACAGTGGCAGCGGGGGGGATTGAGGGGGAGCGGGACAGCGTTACAGTGGCAGCGGGGGGGGAGTCGAGGGGGAGCGGGGCAGCATTACAGTGGCAGCGGGGGGGATCGAGGGGGAGCGGGGCAGCGTTTCAGTGGCAGCGGGGAGATCCAGGAGGAGGCGGACAGAGGCACAGTGGCAGCGGGGATCCAGAAGGAGGGGAACAGAGGCACCTTGGCAGCGGGGATCCAGGAGGAGGGGGTCAGAGGCACCTTGGCAGCGGGGATCCAGGAGGAGGGGGTCAGAGGCACATTGGCAGCGGGGAGGGGTGATTGCAGGGAGAGTGTGCTGCCCGGCTGCTCTGATTACAATCAGAGCAGCCAGCCATTACACTCTCCCTGCCTTTTTTGACAGCTACCATAATATTTGTTTTTTCAAGTTTCGGGGCCAAAATTAAGTTGCGTCTTATACATGGGAGCGCCTTATACATGGGGAAATGCGGTATATACTCTACCAAATAGGACTTAAGATCCAAAGCACAGAAAATGCACAAGTTTGAATAATGATTCAGTTGCACCACTGCAACCATGGATGCAGACACTAACAGTATACAAATCTAATATATTTTCATGTATTTGCAAAAGTCAAATAATGTAACAAATATTGCATAATAAAATACAATGAAACAATTGCTGTCTGTCTCTTTTGAGCGGTCTATTTCTATTGACCCTTCGCAGTCTTTCTCTTTCAAGCTGTCCCTGTCTCTGTTGTGCTGTCATTACACTGAAATCATTTTCTTAGAAAGCCGACTTAATCTAATATATTGCTTTTTCCAAGTTCATACGTCTTAAAAAAAAAAAGTATATGTTGGTGAAAGGTTGTAAAATCTAATGGCAAACAGATTACATACTTAGCAATAGACTAAGCACAATTAAGCATCACATTCCTCCCTCTGCTATAAATAACTTCCAGTTTCCTATTCGTGTCTGTGAATTTCATTAGAAGAGGCTACAGAGAGCAGACTCAATCACTCAATCAGTAACTTTGTTCAGCTTGGGGGGTGCACAACTAAAAATGCTCCCATTCCCTCTCCACCTCTTCAAGTCCTCAAACCATCACTTCCCTCCCTCCTTTTCCCACAACCATGTACGTTTTCCTCAAAGCACAAATTTCCAACAGATGACTGTGGAATTCACCTGCTGAAAACAGAAAAAAGGCAACAGGCTATGCACGCCATCCTGGCTGGGATAACCTATTTCTGGCCATGTGAAACAGCAAAGTATGAGCAGATGAGAAATGTTATATGTATATACGTATAGATCCCAGAAGTCTCATCCTTTCCTCCAGCAGCTTCTTCCGAATGCACAGGTGTCCGGCAGTAGTGCCTGACGTCAGTGCGGCCTCAATGAAATTTTATTTAAAGCGGCAATGTCGGGACCACACAGGTTAACTGTTAAGAGAGGGGTCCTGACATTGCCGCTTTACATAAAAATTAATTGACTGGCATTAGTGTAAGCATAAAAACTGTGCAGCGGGAGCTTAATGGAATGGGTTTCCATGGCCGAGCAGCTGCATGCAAGTCTCACATTATAAGAATCTCCTGGATTCTTTAAACTGACAGCACTAAGATGACTCACTAATATACAATATACAATAGCTTAATGAAAGCTACCTTGCGAGAAACAAAAAGTCTCTCACTAGCATATCCTAGGTGTCAGACGCCGTCACACAATCTCTCCAGGGCGGTCTTCTGTGCCGAACTCCAGCGCATGCGTCACTTCTGGCCGCCCAGTCACTGCATACACGCGCATCCCGTTGCAACAGGATACTAATCTCTCTCCCGGCGCTAGCGATGACACCGCCGCCGTGCTCTGCCCCACCATTGGTCCATCAAACTATTTAAAGCACTTCCTGGCCCACCACCTGTGCCAGAGTATCAAGTCTCTACCTGCCTCCAGCATTTCCAGTGTTCCAGTACTTGCTTGTTCCTGACTCTTCCTGTCTGCCTGTGACCCTTTTGACCCAGACCGTTTGACTACTCATTTTGGATCTCCCTGTTGTACTGCGCTTCCAGAACGTTACCGACCTGGCTTGTTTCACCATCCCTCCAGATATTCCTTATGTACCTCAATTGCCAGCACAGTTTAACGACCCGGCTTGTCTGGCAACTCTTCTCACGTGCCTCGCTATCTGACTCGTGGAAGGACCGCGACCTGCATGTCTCCTGCGGAGTCCATACCTCCTTGTGGGGGTCCCTGGTGAATACCAGGGGCACATTAGATTCCACACCTTCTTCCGAGTAGTGCCAACAATAATAGGTACGCAATGTATAGTTGTGACACTAGGCTCTTAATGAGTCTCTAAAAGAAAAAACCTTTACAGTCTCAATGATTGACAGGTCTGGACAGCCTTTTTGTCTACTTAGGCTAAATTATTCACCAAGACCAATGCCAGTGGAAATGTGTTCTGTGGAGTAATGAATCACGCTTCAATGTTTGGCAGTCAAATGAGCGAGTCTGGTTTTGGTGGATGCCGGGAGAACGTTACCTGCCTAACTGCATTATGTCAACTGTGAATGTTGGTGGAAGAAGGATAATGGTATGGGGCTGTGTTTCAGGGTTTGGTCTAGGCCCCTTATCTCCTAGTGAAGGGCAATCTTAATGCTCAGCATACCAAGTCACTTTGGACAATGCTATGCTTCCAACTTTGTGGCAACAGTTTGGGGAAGGCCCTTTTCTATTCTAACATGACTGTGCCCCAGTGCACAAAGCAAGGACTACAAACACATGGCTTGATGAATTCGGTGTGGAAGAACTTGGCTGGCCCAACAGAGCCCTGACCTCAACCCCATCGAACACTTTTGGGATGAACTGGAAGCACGATTGCTAGCTAGGCCTTCTTGTTCAACATTAGTGCCTGACTTCATAAATGCACTACAGAATGAATGGGTACAAAGTACCACAGGAACACTCCAACATCTTGTGGAAAGCCTTCCAAGAAGAGTGGAAGCTGTTATCACTGCAAAAAGGGGACCAACTCCTACCTTGCAAGAAACAAAAAGTCTCTCACTAGCATATCCTCGGCTATTAACAAATCTTTAAAAGAAAGAAACCTTTATAGTCTCAATGATTGACAGGTCTGGACAACGTTTTTGTCTACTTAATCCAAATTATTCCTAAATCACTGGGCAATTTTGTTAAAGCCATGCCCACTTGCTACATTGCACAGATTTAAAAAAATGCACTTTGATTCTTGCAATTTGATATCAGTTCATAAATTTTACTTTGTCTAATATGGCCTAAAATTACCAATAATCCCAGTCCTATTTGGTCACCCTCCTACCCAGTAATCCCAAGAATGTATTAATTAAATAAGAGTTATATTAAAGATATGCAATTGGGATTATATGTAAATTATATTTTAATTGTAAGCAAAACAATTTAGTTGTAGTTCACAGAGGTTTTCAAACACACATATAATCCACAATTCTGAATTTACTATATTCAGAACAGTATTTTAACACTGGCATGAAAACTTGACTAATGTGTCAGCAGTTGTGTCACAACACCAAAATGGTTGGCAACTATTGGCATTATCCAATGGCAGCATTCAACGAAGAAGATGTACAGAAAACTAAGAAGAACCTATTGCAGACCAATCACTACAGGAAAATGCTCACAGATCTTTTGATCAATACTGACCATGGGAAACCACTTTTTTTGTTTATTCTTAAGCTGCCAGGTGGACCGGGGGTCTTATTACAAGGAATGAGATATAAAAAAGCAGGTCTACATTCATACAGGACATCCATGTACCACTTATGCTGCTGTTTATATTCTATCAACTATTACATTTTCTCAGGCTATGAAAAAGATCACATAATGTAATAGTGTAGCTGCTGCTGCTGGTCACTTGCTATACTTTTTAATGCATATTACAAATCACACATGACAAAGTTTTATTCTAAAGCTGAAAAAATAACTCTAACAGCCTGCCCACCTCAATCTCCCAAAAGATTAATAAAACGGATATTAAGAGCGTATTGCGGCTTTTTAAAAACTGAATCCAAGGTACTTAAGGTGTCAAGATACAGAAAATAAAAGTCAAATTGGAAACGAAAAACCTCATGAAAACCCCAGATAGGGGCAGATACTCATAGAAAAGTATAAATAACGCCAGATCTGATGGAGAGAGTATGTTTCATTTCCTTAGGCTTAGCATCTCAGAGATGTCTGTCACTCACCATGAACCTCCCTATTCCAGATGCCCAAGTTCCCATAACTCAGCACAATATTAGTTTACTTCATATGAAAAAAACTGCTTTACATCCGTCAGCAATTTGCAAGTATTGCATTCAAGGGACAACCTACTAGCAGTGTGCAGCCATGGAAATAAAACCCAGTCTATATATAATACATCCAATTCAGTCCTTGCAAAAATAAATATATATATATATATATATATATATATATATATATATATATAATATAAAGCTGCAGAATGTTAGTTTCACATACTGCAATACTTGTTAATTTGACCAAAATCTTCCCATTCTGAGCAGTCCTTCACTGACCCTGAATATAAATATGCATTTTTATGCTATAAATATTGACCAATTGGATATGAAATCTCAATATTCATAATGTCAAAAGTCATAATGTCTACATATTATACATATATATATAAAATGTCGACGTTCAGATTGTCGATAAAGATGTAAATAAATTAAAATGACAATACATGTAAAAAAAAAAAAAAAAAAGAAATGTTCCCCCCAAACACCTTCATCAACCCTAGTGGTACCAGCTTAAGCTTGTGCAAACAAAATAGCGGGAAGAAAAACTGCTTGAGCTCGTGGCACTATAACAGGGAAACCCTAGGGCTGGTCAGCATGGGTCTGCAAAAAAAAATGTGGCACGTCTCCAGGTTTAACCAGACCCGTACTGATAGCACTAGGGTTAATCCCACTCCCCTGGGGTGGTGGGTGTGGGGTAATAATAATGAATTCAACTACAAAAAACATTTTGTCCCTGGTATACTACAGGTCCCAGTATGCCCAGGTAGTCATTAAGCATTTGGGCATGTTGGTGCTTGTAGTACTGCTGGGTAAGCACCAGCATACCCTTGGCTGCCAAGGCATGCTGGTACTAATGGAACCGCAAGTGCCAGCTTGCCCTGGCACCCAGGGCCAGCTCGGACCTGCTGTAGTGCACCTAGGAAAAATGTACGTAAAACATAGACATGTGTAAAAATTATTTTATTTGAAATAAAAACACCCCTACACCGCCCTTATTCACCCTTTTTATTTTTCACCTAAATCCAGGCTCTTCATAAATAATTCATGGCTTCCTGACACACTATCTCAGCCCACAGTCCCTGACTATCATCCAGCTGCTTGTCAGCACTGGAAGCCACGCCCACCAGATCCCACAATCCTTTTATACACATACCGCACATACACCACAGCAATCACACCCATGTTGTGCACCTGTGTGACTGTGTGCTGTGGGAAAGACTAAGTGGGAATTTAGCCCTGTCTGCCGGTTGTAGCTGCAAACTCTCTGGGATTTTACCTTTCCCTATGCAGGAAAGGTATGGCAAATAACCCTCTTTGCCACATACCCTTCCCCTTAGCTTTGCCATACTTTGCGAAGCGGATACTTTTCTTGGCAAAAAATTCCTTTTTGCCACCTCCCCCTTCCCTGGCTTTGACAAATCAGGCGAATCGGCCGACTTGGTGATCGCATCTCTCCGTGACAGGGCATCAGCATTATTATACAGAGCCCCTGGCCTATGTTCCACATTAAAGCTAAAGGGCTATAAAGCCAGGAACCACCGTGTGACCCTGGCATTCACCTCCTTATTGGTGTACATCCATTGTAATGTGGCGTGGTCGGTAACCAGGGTGAAATCTCGACCGAGTAGGTAGTACCAGAGTGTCTCTACTACCCATTTGATGGCCAAACACTTCTGTTCTACTGTCTCTGTGCACTGTGATCTAACGAATTCCAGGAAAGTCCGCAGTTGTGACTTTCTCTCTGGTTTAGGCCACTTCCTCACAGCCACCACCTTATCCACATGTGGTTTTCCTTTCCTCCGACCGATCACATAACCCAGAAACTTAGCCTCTGCCATGGCTAGTGCACACTGCAAGGGGTTTGCCGTAAGGCCATGATGCCTTAATGACTGAAAAACCACCTCCACCTTAAGAAAATGGGACTACCAGTCCTGACTGTAGATGACTATGTCATCGAGGTAAGTGGTGGCATATTCCCGGTGAGGCTTCAACAATTTATCAATTGCCCGCTGAAATGCAGCTGGCGCCCCATGCAGACCACAAGGTAATACCTTATATTGAAACAGCCCTTCAGGTGTAGAAAAGGCTGTTTTGAGTTTGGCCAGGCAGTGAGTGGTATCTGCCAGTACCCTTTTGTCAAATCTACGGTTGTCAGATATTGACTACTGCCCAGATTTTCCACTAGCTCATCTACCAGTAACAATGGATAGATGTCAAACCTAGACACTTTATTCAGCTTCCTAAAATCATTACAGAAGCGAATAACCCCTGAAGGCTTCAGCACAAGGACTATGGGGTTATTCCACTCACTGGTGGATTCCTCCACTACCCCAAGTTGCAACATGTCCTCCACCTCTCGCTTCACTACAGCCCTTCTTGCCTCAGGTATCCTATATGGCTGTTGGTTAACTATAACTCCTGGTGGGGTAACAATGTAATGTTCAATTATTTTGGTACGCCCGGGAAAATCCGTAAAGACGTCTGTATTCCGAGCTACCGTTCCTAAGGCTTGTCGTCTCTGAGTCGGTTTCAGAGACTCCACATGGTCTATGCAGTCCTCGGTTTTTACTGCTGACAAAGTTAATGTTGGAGTTTCCTCCACCCACGGCTTTAACAAGTTAGCATGATAGATTTGCTCTTTTCACTGTCTACCTAACTATTGCACTCTGTAATTTACTTGCCCTATGGGCTCTATTATCTCATAAGGGCCTTCCCAATGTGCATACAACTTGCTTTCCTGAGTTGGTACTAGGACAATCACCTTGTTACCTGGGTTAAAGGTGCGTAAGGTGGCTCGGGTATCATAACCCTTCTTTTGCCGTCCTTGTGCTTCCGTCAGATGTTGTTTTACCAACCGGCCGATCTGTTGTAGTCGATCATATAATTGAGCCACAAATTGTACTGTATTTGGCTCCTTGGGTTCTTGCTTTACCCACCCTTCTTTGAGGATATCCAGTACTCTGTGGGGTTGTTTCCCAAACAGAAGCTCAAAGGGACTAAACCCTGTTGATGCCTGCAGCACCTCCCTTATCGCAAACATGAGATAGGGTAGCAGGGTTTCCCAATCTCTATTACCCTGAGCCACAGCTCGTCTGATCATTTGCATTAGGGTCCTATTAAAATACACAACCAACCCATCAGTTTGCGGATAATAAACTGAGGTCTGCAGTCTTTGTACCCCTTGCCAATTTGCATAACCCCTTCATTAAACCTGACATGAAGGGGTTCGCTGATCCGTTAGGATCTCTTTCGGGATTCCCAATCGAGTGTACATTAACAGTAGCTCTTTGGCAATAATGCTAGAGTTGCCTCAGGGTATCGTGTAGCATAATCAAGCACTACTAATACATATTGATGTCCTGGGGCAGACTTCGCCAAGGGACCTACTAAGTCCATGGCAGTTCACTTGAATGGAACTGGAATTATAGGAAGAGGTGCCAGGGGAGCTCAATAGTCTAGTATAGGGGCTGTCCGCTGGCACACTGGGCAGGCTTGACAGTATCTCTTGACTGCCATACGGATTCCTGGCCAGTAAAACCTCAGGAGCATTTGATTTAGAGTATTCTTCTCTCCCAGATACCCCACCCAAAAGGTGTGTATAGGTTGTTGTTAGTGCCAAAGGAACGTGTACCTGTGGCACCAAGAGTTGATGAACTATTTTCTCCTGTACCACTGCTACCCTATATATCAGATCCCATTTTATTATAAACTAAAGTTCTCCCCTGGCTGGTCTCTCAGCCTTCAACTCCATTCACTTCACCGTACTGTGAGTGCCTCTTCCCGGACATTTAGGAACCGTGGCCGTCCTCCATCCTGAGGGTCTGCGCATGCGCAGCCCTTTCCTATACTTCAGTGTATGTCCCATTAACTCAATTGGCAGATCAGGCAACCTCCCTATATTAAGCACCTGTGGTCAACACCACGTGGCCTGATCTTGGAGTCTCATTCCTCATGAGTCTCTAAAGGTGTTCCTGTATTCCTCGTGTATTCAGCGCTGCTGATTCTTGTGGTTTCCAAGCCACTTCTATTCCTGTGGTTCCCATACCACTTCTACCATCAACTGTATCATCATGACTGTTGCTGATTCCTATCCGCTGCCTCCGTGCACTACAGTCTTCCAAACCACTTCAACGCTATTATATATCATTGTGACTGTTTGCTGATTCCTATCCGCTGCCTCCGTGCACTACAGTCCTCTAAACCACATCACGCTATTATATTTCATTGTGACTGTTTGCTGGTTCCTACCCGCTGCCTCCGTGCACTCCAGCCTTTACTTCACATCCACTCACCTGTTCCTCATCAAGTCTGTGAGCTGATTCCTATCCGCTGCCTCCGTGCACTACAGTCTCCTGCTGGCAACTCGCCTGTGTTCATCATCGTGACTGCCAGCTGACTACTATCCGCTGCCTCCGTGCACTACAGTCTCCTGCTTGCAACTCGCCTGTGTTCAACATCGTGACTGCCAGCTGATTACTATCCGCTGCCTCCGTGCACTACAGTCTCATCTCATCTTTGCTGTGACTTCCTCGAGACTGCCGCTTTCATTACCATCTGCTACACTTCGTGATCTACAGCTCCTGCCCTGCGCTGCACTCCTGTTTCCCATCGCTGTTGGTTCCTGTGGTTGCTACTGGTTACCTCCGTGTGCCGCTGAGTCCTGCCGCTGTGGTCAGCGCTATCGTCCATCTCCTGCTGATCCACTCTCCACGCCTTCACGTGTTCCACTGGTCTCTACCCTCCTGTCAGCATTGGATTTGTATCTCATCTACTACCCTCTGCTGGATCATCTCCATTCTCCTGGGTCCCCTATGAGTCCAGTCCCACGTGTTGCTGACTCCTGTGGATTCGTGTCCCTGTCGGTCTACTCACCTGTGCGCTGCACCTGCTAGACCGCTGCCTCACCTATCCAGGGACTTCCTATCCAGTCGGTCTCCAGCCGCTCAGGTACCGCTGCAATTCCATCTGACTGCTACTGCTGAACCTCGGTATGCATACTTCTCATTGACTGTGCTGTGTATTGCATATCTTGCTGGACTGTGTTTGGTTCTCTCTGGAGTCTGCTATCCGCTGAGTCTATTGCCATCATTGACTGTGTTATCATTGTGCTGGACTACTTCAAGAGACTTTCTAGATTGCAGACCTGCTCAGTCATTTATATCCATATATATATCTATATTGTGCATATTACTGTGGATCGTGTATAAGGTGCCTGTGTATATCCTGTGTTGCAGTCTTCCCCTGTGCACCTCCTCACATATATATTCAGTGGTACAACTTGCTGATGTCAGACCACTGATCCCTGTTTCCGGTATCACCTGTTCCATCATCCTCTCACATAGCAGTGGTACAACTTGCTACCGCAGACCACTGACTACCTGGATACCTCCACTTGGATTCCATTCCTTCACTCAGACAGCGGTGCAACTTGCTACCCGCAGACCGCTGACTCTCATCACCTCCTTGTTTCTGTTGGACATTCCTCCTCACTATAGCAGTGGTACAACTTGCTATCGCAGACCACTGACTACCTCCACGTGTCCTTGTCCATACAGTTCCTTGTGTATTATTACCTCATTATTACCAGTGTTGCTAGTCATAGACTTTCCTGAGCATCTCATCGGCCATCATTTCATGTTCCGTGATCACCCAGCTACCAGAGTACTCTATTACCATCTACATTGCTCTGGTAAGCCTACCATCTGGTGATCCCTGGGTAAAGACTCCTAGTGCCCGTGACAGTAAGATCAGGCCATGACAGACCCAGATGCGGAACCTACCGCCAAAGAGATGCTGCAACATCTGGTTAGCCGTGTGGAACAACAGGATGCCCGCCAACAGCTGTTACTTCAGTGTTATCAGTCATTAACCTCCCAAGGAACATCTGGACAGACTGTGACAGCTACTACTGAAGCTCCTGTGCTTTCCTCCGTTTCCCCATTGCCATCCCAGGTGTCTACAGCTTCCACGCTTCACCTGCCTACTCCGTCAAAGTACGATGGAGACCCCAAAACTTGTAGGGGTTTCCTTAACCAATGTTCAGTCCATTTTGAGCTCCAACCTCAAAATTTTTCTACCCATCGTTCCAGAGTGGCCTATCTTATCTCTTTGTTTTCAGGACAAGCCCTGGCTTGGGCCTCCCCTCTGTGGGAGAGGAACGATCCAATATTACAAGATAGTGCCAAATTCATTTCTACATTTCGAAGTGTGTTCGATGAACCAGGTCGTGTGACCTCCGCTGCTTCCAGCATCCTCCGTCTGCGACAAGGATCTCATACTGTAGGCCAGTACGTCATTCAATTTAGGATCTTAGCCTCTGAACTTCAGTGGAACACTGAAGCCCTAGTTGCCGCCTTCTGGCAGGGGCTTTCCGATAAAATTAAAGATGCACTGACTACTCAAGAGCTTCCTTCGTCACTTGAAGATTTGATCTCTCTATGCCATCGTGTTGATATGAGATTTCGTGAAAGAGAGGCTGAGAGAACGACTTCTGCTAAAGCACCTCTTCGCTCTAACCCTCAATTTCGTCCAGTGTCACCTGCGGTGATTCCCATGGAGATAGGACGTTCCAAGTTATCTTCTGAGGAGAGGAAACGAAGAGTCAAGAATAGACTCTGTATCTATTGTGCTGATTCCACTCATGTCCTCAGCTCCTGCCCTAAGAGATCGGGAAATGCCAGGCCCTAACTAGTTCTGGAGAGGTGAAGTTAGGGTCCCTGGAGTCCTCTCCATCGTCTATGAAATCTAAAGTCTGCGCTTTTGATGTGACTATTTCCTTTGCTACCAAAACCTTTGAGTCACAGGCATTGATTGATTCCGGAGCAGCAGGAAATTTTATTTCCAAATCGTTAGTAAATCAATGGTCTCTACCAGTGATTACCTTAAAAACTCCCATTACTGTGACGGCTATCGATGGATCACGTCTCATCAACGGTCTCATCACCCAGAGTACGTCTCCAGTAACCCTTCAGATTGGTGCTCTGCATCATGAAGAGATATCGTTTTTAATTCTTCCTGTGACGACAAGTCCGATTGTCCTAGGCCTTCCATGGCTTCAGTGTCACTCTCCCCAGATTGACTGGCGCACCCCTCAAGTCACGTCTTGGGGGTCTGAATGTCACCATCATTGCCTTTCCCAAGTCATTCCTCTCAAGGTACAGCAAGCTTCCGTCTCAGCTATTTCACCGGGACTCCCTCCTCAATATGCTTCATTTACCGATGTTTTTGATAAAGCTCAGTCTGAACGTCTTCCTCCTCATCGTTCTTGGGATTGTCCGATTGATCTTCTTCCTGGCAAGACTCCTCCCAGGGGCCGGGTCTATCCACTCTCGTTACCTGAAACTCAAGCTACATCTGAATATATACGGGAGAACCTCCAGCGTGGGTTCATTCGACCTTCCACCTCGCCCGCTGGAGCTGGGTTCTTCTTTGTCAAAAAGAAGGATGGATCATTACGCCCTTGTATAGATTTTCGTGGACTCAATGCCATTACTATCAAGAATCGGTATCCCATTCCGTTGATCACTGAGCTATTTGACCGCATCAAGGGAGCCCGTATTTTTACTAAGTTGGATCTTCGTGGTGCCTACAATTTAATCAGAATCCGTTCCGGTGACGAATGGAAGACAGCGTTTAACACCAGAGACGGGCATTACGAATATCTGGTAATGCCTTTCGGGCTATGTAATGCCCCCGCTGTTTTTCAGGGCTTCATCAATGAGATTTTTCGGGACTTATTATATGTATGTGTCGTCGTCTACCTGGACGACATATTGATTTTTTCACAGGACCTGCCTTCTCACCACCAACATGTGGCAGAAGTCCTCTCCAGGCTACGGAAAAATTCATTGTTCTGTAAATTAGAAAAATGTTCATTCGAATTACCCCAGATTCCATTCTTGGGGTATATTGTTTCCGGAGTTGGTCTGAAGATGGATCCTGACAAAGTAAATGCTGTACTACATTGGCCCCAGCCAACTACTCTTCGTGCGATCCAGCGTTTTTTAGGTTTTGCCAATTACTATAGACGCTTCATTCAAGACTTTTCTTCCATTGCATCTCCTATTGTGGCCCTGACTCGAAAAGGGGCTAATCCTAAGCAATGGTCAACTGAGGCTATTCAAGCCTTTCAAACATTAAAAGAGTCCTTCTCTTCGGCTCCAATCCTTCGTCAGCCTGATGTGACACTCCCCTTCTTCCTAGAAGTAGATGCCTCTAATGTGGGCTTAGGAGCTATTCTCTCCCAACGCTCGGAACAGCAAAAATTCCACCCTTGTGCCTTCTATTCTCGGGGTCTCCTACCCGCAGAGAAGAATTATACCATCGGAGACAAGGAATTACTGGCTATCAAAGCCGCATTAGAGGAATGGAGATACTTGTTGGAGGGGGCTCGCCATCCGGTGACGATCTTCACGGATCATAAGAACTTGTCATATCTCCAGTCTGCCCAATGCTTGAACCCTCGTCAAGCAAGATGGTCTCTTTTCTTTTCCCGTTTTGAATTAATAATTACCTTCAAACCAGCTGCCAAGAACAAAAAAGCTGATGCCTTATCTAGAGCCTTTGTTACGTCCTCTGATATAGAAGAGGTTTCCAACCATACCATTCTTGACCCCAAATGTATCTCACTGGCTGCTTCATCCACCAAAACGCTACCATTTGGGAAGACCCTCGTGCCTCCTACTCTAAGGAGGAAAATCCTTTCGTGGTTCCATGCCTCTCGTTTTTCTGGACACGCCGGTGAACACAAGACTTTTGAGATCCTCTCTCGAAGTTACTGGTGGCCTTCAATGAGGAGAGACGTCAAAGAGTTCATTGCTTCCTGTGAATTATGTTCGCAATTCAAATCCTCCCGCAGAACCCCAGCAGGGTTGCTGCGACCACTACCCATTCCGTCCAAACCATGGACCCATATTAGTATGGATTTCGTTACTGACTTACCACCTAGTAAGAACCATAACACTATTTGGGTGGTAGTGGACAGATTTTCGAAGATGGCTCATTTCATCCCTCTGTCTGGTTTGCCTTCCTCGTCTATCCTGGCTGAACATTTCATTAAAGAGATCTTCCGTATCCATGGATGTCCATTTGAGATTGTGTCTGATAGAGGAGTACAATTCGTGTCCAGATTCTGGCGAGCCCTTTGTAAAACCTTGGGCATACGATTAGCACTCTCATCTTCTTACCATCCACAATCCAATGGACAAACCGAACGTGTCAATCAAGATCTTGAGACTTTTATAAGGATATTTTCATCAGCCAATCAAGACAACTGGGTAGAGTTACTCCCTTGGGCTGAGTTCGCCCATAACAATATGTACCATGAGTCATCATCCAAAACTCCATTTTTTGTGGTCTACGGTCACCATCCGTCTTTTCCGGAATTTCCTGCCCTCCCGCCCACCCAAGTTCCTGCGGTGGAAACTGTTTGTCAGACCTTTAAAAATATCTGGTCTCAGGTCAGAACCTGTTTAAAGAAGACATCTGTCAAATATAAATCTTTCGCTGATAAGAAGAGGCGGGCTATTCCACCACTAAAAATTGGAGATCGTGTCTGGTTATCCACAAAAAATATTCGTTTGAAGGTTCCATCTATGAAATTCGCCCCTCGTTTTATTGGTCCATATAGGATCATTCAAGTAATCAATCCAGTATGTGTGAAACTTCTTCTTCCTAAGAATCTTCGGATTTCTAATGCCTTCCATGTGTCTTTACTCAAACCTCTTATTATCAACCGTTTCTCAAATCCTCCCTCAGCTCCGCAGCCAGTTCAAGTTCATCAGGAGGAGGATTTTGAGATTACTGAGGTACTAGACGCAAAAATTTCGCGAGGAGTCCTCCGTTTCCTCGTTCATTGGAAGGGCTTTGGTCCTGAGGAGCGCTCTTGGATCAAAGCTGAAGATCTTAATGCTCCTGCCCTTTTGAAGAAGTTCTACTCCAAAAATCCGGACAAGCCCGGTTCCAGGCGTTCTGTGCCCACCTTTAAAAGGGGGGGTACTGTCACTCACCGTACTGTGAGTGCCTCTTCCCGGACATTTAGGAACCGTGGCCGTCCTCCATCCTGAGGGTCTGCGCATGCGCAGCCCTTTCCTATACTTCAGTGTATGTCCCTTTAACTCAATTGGCAGATCAGGCAACCTCCCTATATTAAGCACCTGTGGTCAACACCACGTGGCCTGATCTTGGAGTCTCATTCCTCATGAGTCTCTGAAGGTGTTCCTGTATTCCTCGTGTATTCAGCGCTGCTGATTCTTGTGGTTTCCAAGCCACTTCTATTCCTGTGGTTCCCATACCACTTCTACCATCAACTGTATCATCATGACTGTTGCTGATTCCTATCCGCTGCCTCCGTGCACTACAGTCTTCCAAACCACTTCAACGCTATTATATATCATTGTGACTGTTTGCTGATTCCTATCCGCTGCCTCCGTGCACTACAGTCCTCTAAACCACATCACGCTATTATATTTCATTGTGACTGTTTGCTGGTTCCTACCCGCTGCCTCCGTGCACTCCAGCCTTTACTTCACATCCACTCACCTGTTCCTCATCAAGTCTGTGAGCTGATTCCTATCCGCTGCCTCCGTGCACTACAGTCTCCTGCTGGCAACTCGCCTGTGTTCATCATCGTGACTGCCAGCTGACTACTATCCGCTGCCTCCGTGCACTACAGTCTCCTGCTTGCAACTCGCCTGTGTTCAACATCGTGACTGCCAGCTGATTACTATCCGCTGCCTCCGTGCACTACAGTCTCATCTCATCTTTGCTGTGACTTCCTCGAGACTGCCGCTTTCATTACCATCTGCTACACTTCGTGATCTACAGCTCCTGCCCTGCGCTGCACTCCTGTTTCCCATCGCTGTTGGTTCCTGTGGTTGCTACTGGTTACCTCCGTGTGCCGCTGAGTCCTGCCGCTGTGGTCAGCGCTATCGTCCATCTCCTGCTGATCCACTCTCCACGCCTTCACGTGTTCCACTGGTCTCTACCCTCCTGTCAGCATTGGATTTGTATCTCATCTACTACCCTCTGCTGGATCATCTCCATTCTCCTGGGTCCCCTATGAGTCCAGTCCCACGTGTTGCTGACTCCTGTGGATTCGTGTCCCTGTCGGTCTACTCACCTGTGCGCTGCACCTGCTAGACCGCTGCCTCACCTATCCAGGGACTTCCTATCCAGTCGGTCTCCAGCCGCTCAGGTACCGCTGCAATTCCATCTGACTGCTACTGCTGAACCTCGGTATGCATACTTCTCATTGACTGTGCTGTGTATTGCATATCTTGCTGGACTGTGTTTGGTTCTCTCTGGAGTCTGCTATCCGCTGAGTCTATTGCCATCATTGACTGTGTTATCATTGTGCTGGACTACTTCAAGAGACTTTCTAGATTGCAGACCTGCTCAGTCATTTATATCCATATATATATCTATATTGTGCATATTACTGTGGATCGTGTATAAGGTGCCTGTGTATATCCTGTGTTGCAGTCTTCCCCTGTGCACCTCCTCACATATATATTCAGTGGTACAACTTGCTGATGTCAGACCACTGATCCCTGTTTCCGGTATCACCTGTTCCATCATCCTCTCACATAGCAGTGGTACAACTTGCTACCGCAGACCACTGACTACCTGGATACCTCCACTTGGATTCCATTCCTTCACTCAGACAGCGGTGCAACTTGCTACCCGCAGACCGCTGACTCTCATCACCTCCTTGTTTCTGTTGGACATTCCTCCTCACTATAGCAGTGGTACAACTTGCTATCGCAGACCACTGACTACCTCCACGTGTCCTTGTCCATACAGTTCCTTGTGTATTATTACCTCATTATTACCAGTGTTGCTAGTCATAGACTTTCCTGAGCATCTCATCGGCCATCATTTCATGTTCCGTGATCACCCAGCTACCAGAGTACTCTATTACCATCTACATTGCTCTGGTAAGCCTACCATCTGGTGATCCCTGGGTAAAGACTCCTAGTGCCCGTGACAAGAAGTCTGATGCGTAATGGTACCCCCTGGAATACGGCTACCGTCAACCGCAGAGAGAAAGATGGTCACTGGAATTTTCTCTAGTGGAATGGCTAGTTCAGCAGCTAATCTGGCAGACATGAAATTCCCAGCTGCTCCAGAATCCAGCAGGGCTGAAATGTATTGGGAGCCTTGAGCGTGTTTCAGAGTGACTGGGATAATACAGTCCTTGCCTTGTGGGGAGCGAAGAGCCACTCCTAGGCTCACTTCCTCATTGTCAGCTAGGAGGTTGTGTTTACCCGGCTTACGAGGACAATGATGTAACAGATGTCCGGAACTGGCACAGTATAAGCAAAGTTTCTCTCTAACTCGCCGTTCTCGCTCGGTGGGTAAAAGACGTGCTTTGCCTAATTGCATGGGTCCTTCAGGGAAAGGAGACGGTACACGGACCCGTTGAATAGGGTGGAACTTGGGGTGTTTCAGCCTCCTCTTTTCTGGAGTTCTTTCTCTGAACCGAAGATCAACCCGATTGCAGGTGGTAATCAATTGGTCTAGCGTTGTAGGTAAGTCCCGAGACGCTAATACATCCTTAATGTGGTCAGACAGGCCCTGCCAGAAAACCGCAACAAGAGCATCGTTATTCCAAGATAGTTCAGAGGAAAGTGTTTGAAATTGAACGGCATATTGGCCAACAGACTGCTGCCCTTGCCGAAGGCGCAGAATATCTAAAGCGGCTGACGTTGTTCTTCCAGGCTCGTCGAATATTCTGCGGAAGGTAGACAGGAAGCTATCAATGTCAAATAAAATTGGGTCAGATTTTTCCCAGAGCGATGATGCCCATGCCAGAGCTTGCCCTGATAGTAGCGAAACAATATAAGCAGTTTTGGTACGTGCAGTGGGGAAATTTCCGGGTTGTAATTCAAAGTGTATACTACACTGGTTGAGAAACCCGCGGCAATTCTTCGGATCGCCATTGTATTTAGCTGGCGTGGGAAGGTGGAGTCTGGATGAAGTAAGTAGTGAAGCAGGTATTACTGGCTCAGGCGGAGTATGGGATGGTTGACTGCGGAATAACTGCAAGGTATCCATACGTGTAGAAACATCCTGCAGCAATCTCAAAATTTGCCCCTGGTTAGTTTCTTGTCTCTCAATGCGTTCAGCTAATATTTGGACAGAGTCCTCCCTCGGGGTATGTTCCCCTAGCGGATCCATTTGGCCAGAACAAACTGTCACGGTCGTCTGAATTTCTTGATCCGATTCGGGACCCTTGGGACTAGCTGGAGCAGGAGTGAAACAGAACTTAGCAGCCTGGATGAACTTCTTGCTCATGTTCGTGCTGATTGTAGAATATAGCAGGGGAATTAGCAGTCTGGAAATGTAGACAGGAACACTGCACTTGTAATGCAGTCAGGAACACTGCACTTGTAATGCAGTCAGGAACACTGCACTTGTAATGCAGTCAGGAACACTGCACTTAGGAGTGCAGACAGGATTACTGCACTTGTAATGCAGTCAGGAACACTGCACTTAGGAGTGCAGACAGGATTACTGCACTTGTAATGCAGTCAGGAACACTGGAGCCAAGAACTATCCTCTGGAGAGAAGTGTGTTGTTCTGGCAATGAACAGATCACAGCAGCAGGTTTAAATAGGATGTCCCAAACAACTATTGGCTGATCAGTTCATGTGATCACAGCTTCTGAATCTGGTTGGTTTGGAATGATCACCTGACTGCATCCAAGATGGCCGCGCCCATGCTGCAGGACAGACAGTATGTGTTTGTTTACAAATGAAGGTGTGGAGAACGGGAATGCTGCAGATGACCAGAAGGGACCCAGGTAGCCGTGATATGACAGCGGCGGATGAGGTAAGTGCGGCTAAGATCCCGATTTGTGACAAAGGGGATATGGCAGCCTTGGGGCTATTGCTGCTACCACTTGCACTTGTCGTCCCTTTACAGTAATGGGTAGATTGGCACGGTCATGTTCCTCTGTGCCCCCGTGAATGCACAGGACTTTCACTGACGGTAGCCAGGTCGACAGGTCTTCTGGGACCAGGGCCTGATCAGCCAACAGGCTGACCAGGCTGCAGCCTGGGGCGCTGGGTTGGGGGGGGGGGGGGGGCGCAGCAGCACTGTTTAGTTGAAAAAAAATTCCTTTTTTTTTTTTGCACGAATCAACCCACCCGTCCCCTCCCGCCCCGCCCCCAAATTCCTACCTTATGCGGTCCACCCATGTGTATGGAGTCCACCTATGACTCCATACACAGGCTCAGCTCCAGTAAGCAAAAGACGGCAGATGACAGCTAATCAAAAGCTGTCAGCTGCCGTCAGTGCTGTGCGCGGGTGCGCTGTTCAGTGTGGTCACGTGAGATGTTAACATCTCACGCGAACACCCTAAGCAGACAGACCGCACCCGCAATGAATTAACAGTCACCGCCGGAGAAGAACAGAAGATCAGATCACATTTCTCGGCAGGTAAGTAAAAGATTGAATGGCTGCCCAGGGAGTGATAATACCCGGGGGGGGGGGGAGTAAGGCATTTAGAGGAATAAATAACTACGGGTGGGGGGGGACTCGGTGGATGCAGCACAGGCACAAATAACTACGGGTGGGGGGGGACTTGGGGGATGCAGCACAGGCACAAATAACTACTGGGGTGGGGGGGCAACACAGGCACAAATAACTACTGGGGTGGGGGGGCAACACAGGCACAAATAACTACTGGGGTGGGGGGGCAGCACAGGCACAAATAACTACGGGTGGGGGGAGACTCGGGGGATGCAGCACAGGCACAAATAACCAGTGCCGTAACTAGACATTTTAGTGCCCTGGGCGAGACAGGGTACCGGCGCCCCCCATCTAAGTGGGAGTGACATTTGCCAAGTGGGTGTGGCCAACCTAATGTGGGGGTGTGGCTAGCACTTTACTGAATGAATTCTTTTGTATTGCTGTGTAGTTGGTAGCCTCAAAAATACAGGTGTAACCTATACAAATTTCTCTCACTATAGGGAAGAAATATAAGAGCCCTTGGCTACACCTGTATTTTTTGCAATAGACACTATGTGGAGGAAAATAGAAATCATAGATTATGAATATGAAAATGACAAATTTTCTATTTCCTGTACTTTACACGACATACACTATATAAATTTGGATTTTTAAATACATATAAACCCAGTGCTGGAAGTGGGCTGCAGGATGACAAGTAAGAGGAATAGGGGAGAAGATGGTGCAAGGGGGTAGATGAGAGGGACAGGGGAGAAGGTGGCACAGAGGGGGTAGTAGATGAGAGAGCCTGGGGACAAGGTGGCACAGAGGGGGTAGTAGATGAGAGAGCCTGGGGACAAGGTGGCACAGAGGGGGTAGTAGATGAGAGAGCCTGGGGACAAGGTGGCACATGGGGGGGGGAGTAGATGAGAGGAACTGGGGAGAAGGTGGCACAGGGGGGTAGATGAGAGGGACTGTGGAGAAGGTGGGACAGGGGGGTAGATGAGAGGAACTGAGAAGGTGGGACAGGGGGGTAGATGAGAAGGACTGGGGAGAAGGTGGCACAGGGGGGTAGATGAGAGGGACTGTGGAGAAGGTGGGACAGGGGGGTAGATGAGAGGGACTGGGGAGAAGGTGGCACAAGGGGGTAGATGAGAGGGACTGGGGAGAAGGTGGCACAGATGGGGTAGATGAGAGGGACAGGGGAGAATACATAAATGCAAAATACCAAAAAATACAATACCAAAAAATAATCATTATACATTTTCATGTCCCCTGCCCCCATAGATTTTGCTTCCCCACTACACTCCCTCAGTTTTTGCTCCTGGATGGAGCACCCTATTTCCTATTTTTTTTTTTTTAAATATATATTTTAATTACAATATAACATTTACTTACCTATTTTTCTTCCCTCCTGGATGGTCAGCATAGCAGTCAGCAGTAGATGCAGGGGACTCACTCTCTCTGCTCAGCAATGGCCGCTCCTCACTTTCTTTTCAGAGGGGGGGGTGGAGCGGAGCACAGCATCCTGGAAGGGGAGGGGGCGGGTCCTGACAAATAACTTTATACACACTGTCTGACAGACAGTGTGATCATTCTTTGACCAGCCACCACACTAGCCCCTCCCCCGACTCGCGGCACCCGACCCCCCCTCCCCCGACTCGCGGTAACCGACCCCCCCTCCCCCGACTCGCGGCACCCCCCCTGCATGAGTCGCGGGGGGGGGCAATATTTTTTTATTTTATTTAATTTTTTTTAGATATTTTTTTTTTACTTTGAGCCACAGAGGGGAAGGTAGCGGGCGGCTGCTGCGCCCCCTCGGGCTTGCGCTCGGGGCGACGGCACCGCCCGCACCACCCTAGTTACGGCTCTGCAAATAACTACTGGGGTGGGGGGGGCATCACAGGCACAAATAACTACTGGGGTGGGGGGGCAGCACAGGCACAAATAACTACTGGGGTGGGGGGGGCAGCACAGGCACAAATAACTACTGGGGTGGGGGGCAGCACAGGCACAAATAACTAATGGGGTGGGGGGGGCAGCACAGGCACAAATAACTACTGGGGTGGGGGGGCAGCACAGGCACAAATAATTACTGGGGGGGCAGCACAGGCAGAAATAATTATTGGGGGGCAGCACAGGCACAAATAATTACTGGGGGGGAGCACAGGCAGAAATAATTATTGGGGGGGCAGAACAGGCACAAATAATGACTAGGGGGGCAGCACAGGCACCAATAATAACTTGGGAGGGGGGCAGCACAGGCACAAATAATTGCTGGGGGGGACAGCACAGGCACAAATAATTACGGGGGGGAAGCTGCAGGGGGATAAATATTTTTCTCTATATTGGGACCAGAGGTGAGATCATGACTCGGGGGGGGGGGGGAATAAGCTGCAGAGGGCATAAAAATTATAAATTGGCTAAGGGCTGGGGGTTTAATGAACTGACTGTCAGGGGTTCATAGATGTTAGTATATGATTGTAAATAATTTTCATATCTTTTATTATCTATATATGCCTGTACTAAGGGGTTATTTTATTTTATCATAATGGAGTGTTGTGTTGTAATCATTCAGGGTTTGTTAACATTTTGCATTTTTGCACATTTTCAATACAGGACCCCAAGGTTCCAGAAGCCAACTGACAACAATACGTCAAGAACAAGCAAGAGAGGACATCAGGTAGTCTACGCTGCAAGATCAGGTAAGAGAGAACAGCAAAATCTGTCTAACATTAAATGTGGATTTTTACTTAAGTGACATTTTAATGTGTTTTTAAACTGTAGGCCTGATTCATTAATATAAGGAATTAAAAAAATAAGTAAGTTTTCACTTGAAGAAAACCATGTTACAATACAAGGGGTACATATTAGTTTATTATTTTGCACATAAGTTAAATACTGGTTGTTTTTTAATGTTACACACAAATACTTGCTAGCTAAATGTTTACACTGCAATTTAAAGTTGACCTAGGACAGGACCTACCCTAACTATAAACCTGGCCTCACATTTTAATTTACACCCCCCACCAATGCAACATGGTTGTGCCCACGTGCAAAGTTACAATTTTTTGGGGGATTTCCTTTCCTCAATGAATCAGGGCCTGTGAACAGCAGTAGTGAAGGATTTGCATTTATTGATGTCAATAATAATACATATATATATATATATATATATATATATATATATACATACATACATACATACACACACAAACACACACACACACACACACACACTGGTAAAGTGGGCTGGTAGACTGTCTACTGCCTTAATTGTAAAACTGTTCTAAGTTTCCACTCTGAACACTGTGTATAAATATAGAAATATAGGTATTGGCTGGGGCGGAAGGCGCACCGCCGGGGGGGGGGGGGGGGCGGCAACCAGTGTGTTAGCCTGGGGCGGCTGTAACCCTTAATCAGGCCCTGTCTGGGACCACAGTGACGGATACCAAGTTGGTTTCACTACTCGAGTCCACCAACGCTAACACTGCTCTTGTTGCCATATACGACGGTCTTCCGGAACAGCATTGGATTCCCCTTGGATGAGGACATGGTGAAACAAGATTTCAATGGGGTCACTTTGCGGTCTGCTCCCACCTCTGGTATTGGTTTCAGCCTGAAGCCTGGCTTGACAACTTTTACAGCTGTCCGAGCCATATTTTTGAAAGAGTAATACCGGTCAATAGCTGTAGCAAGCTACTCAAACAACTGGGGGGCGGTCTGTAGAACTCATCGCTGTAACTCCTGACTCAGATATCGCTCACAATGGTCGATAGCCAGGATTCTGACATTCTGACCGGTGTAGTACAGTCGGGCTCCAACCAACTTTTTGGTAACTTTGCCAGATCTGCCAGCTGGGCACGCCTTGCAGATCTCGGTCTAAACTGCCAATCATGGAATTGTTGCGCCTTCTCAGGCCCTGTCACCCCTATCCGTGCCAAAATGGCAGCCTTTAGATGCTTATAGTCCATTGCCTAATCCTCTGGCACATAAATATAGGCCCGCTGGGCTTCACCCATCAAATAAGGAGCCAGTTTCTCTACCCATTCACCAGTTGGCCGTCGCCGTCCTTTCAAACAGTAATAAAAATGCCTCAATGTCACCTGAGGAGGTCATATTTTGCAAGACAGCGGGTTCGTGCTCACTTTGTCGGAGCTGATTGACCTCTGCCTGCAACAGTCTGTTACTTTCCACCTGAGCCTCTGCGAGCGCTAACATTTGCCCCTGCTGGGCCTGCTGTGTAGCTGCCACATTAGTCAATGTTCAGAGGATTTCCTACATCTTGCTATCTGATCTGGCGGGTGTCACGAGCTGCGGCGGTACGCCACTTCCTGGCGTTAACTAGCAGCTGGACGTGTGCTTTAGTTTCTGTGCTCTGTTATTATCCTTGTGGAATAGATGTTAGAGGGTGTAGGGACATCCTCCAACACCAGGGGAAGCTCTCATATGATTTAAACTGGTTCACTTATATTTTTATACATGCTTCCTGGTTATGTTATTACCTATGCTAGTTCTAGCTAGTAATTAATTAGCTGCCTCCTGAGGCTGATTGTCAGCCCTATCCTCCTCTGTCCTGATTGGCTCTTTGTACTATTTAAGGCAGTGAGCTCTGTGCCTCACTGCTGGTTATAGCGGCCTGTTTTCAGTTCTGCTGCCTGCTACCTTGTTCCTGTGTTGGTGTTTCTACCTCTGATTGATTACCTGTGTATGAACCTTGCCTGTTCCTGGACTCTGAACCTGTGCTTCTGACCCTGATCTATTGCCTGGACTCTTACGCTGCTGTTTTGCCTGTGACCTCTGACCTCGGCTTGTTTACTGGTTTTGCTGTCTGCTGCCGGCCCTCGACCCTTGCTTGGATTCACTCTGCTGTTTGCTCCTACACACTATCGCTGGGTTCTCCCCAGTTAGTGCACATCTCACGACCCTCTGTTTGTCTGCGGCCAAGTCTCTACCCACCACTAGGGGCTCCAGTGAACACCAGACTTTCAGAGCAGACTCCGGGTTTTGTCGCACTGGCTGGAGGGGTTCCTAACAGCGGGATAGTGAAACTGCACTTCTCTTAAAGTACACTGACAAGCAAATGAGAAACACAACAACAAAAGAAAACCCCACTGTTTTCTGTAAATCAAACTTATCTTTTTGTTGTCTGAAGGGCTGGGTGGAGAGCTGTGTTTTTGGCTGTCCTTTGAAGATCCCATGATGACACCACTCTGTAGAAATCACCAAATAAAGACTCCTTGCTCCAGGTATTCTCAAGCAGTAGCTGTTTTATTTGCAGCATAAAACAGCACATCACAAACATAAATAATCCATGGCTTCCTGACACACTATCTCAGCCCACAGTCGCTGACTACTGCCGGCTGCTTGTCAGCATCAGAAGGCCTGCCCACCAGATCCCACAACCTTTTTATACACATACACGCACCACAGCAATCACACCCATGTTGTGCATCTGTGTGCTGTGGGAAAGACTAAGGGCTAGATTTACAAAACGGCGGGTTTGAAAAAGTGGAGATGTTGCCTATAGCAACCAATCAGATTCTAGCTGTCATTTTGTAGGATGCACTAAATGAATGAAAGCTGGAATCTGATTGGTTGCTATAGGCAACATCTCCACTTTTCCAAACCTGCCGTTTAGTAAATATACCCCTAAGTGGGAATTTAACCCTGTCTACAGGCTGTACCTGTACACTCTCTGGGTTTTACCTTTCCCTATGCAGGAAAGGTGTGGCAAATAACCTTCTTTGCCACAATAGTATTATTCTCTGCCACACATTAAATGAGTATAAACAACTAAAAACTGGAGTACAAGATGGGTGTGAACACATTGTACAAACAAAAAGACATAGGATTATCTGCACTCAACAATGATACCAATGAATATTATTCAAGCTGAACTCTGTATTAAAGCTATACTTATATAGCTGCTATTGCTTGGGGTATACTTACTTTTAAAAGCTTCATGCAGCTAAGACTTAACCTAAATAAAAACATAGCAATGCTCAAGTTAATATTCAAAGCACAGAAATTTGTGATTATATTTATGATCAGTGAATGCAGGCCAGAAGGGGAAGACTTTGGCGTGAGCTGGTCAGCTTAATATGTATTGCAATATATTTCCAGTTTTTTTAATACAAATTATAGCTTTAATACAGAGGAAATACAGAAGTAGCTCCTCCTACAGACACTGAGCCTGAATCATTAAAGCCGATATGTGCCATATTCTGTGGAAAATCGTTCTGCGCATGCCCAGAAATGAACCAAATAACAGAGAACGCAGCAACATCAAATTCATCTTCAAGCGCAAAGGACACTTACTAGAGCGGCGGTTCCCAAACTGTGCGCCGCGGCTCCCAGGGGTGCCGCGGCGCTGTCACTGGGGTGCCGCGGGCCAAGCATTGAAAAAAAGAAAGAACACAGAAACTTACCAATCTGTCGGGCGCCGGGACCCAGCAGACTCCTCTCTCCCGCAGCTGTCTCTGAATATCGACGTCAGTAACAAGCTGCTGCGGGAGAGAGGAGTCTGCTGGGTCCCGGCGCCCGACAGATTGGTAAGTTTCTGTGCTCTTTCTTTTTATTCTATGGCTGGCGCGCGGCAGAGGAGTGAGAGGGAGCGTGACAGCAGGGCAGACAGCAGGGCACAAGAGGACAGAGGAGGGTGACAGCGGGGCACAACAGTACAGAGGAGGGTGACAGCGGGGCACAAGAGGACAGAGGAGGGTGACAGCGGGGCACAAGAGGACAGAGCAGGGTGACAGCGGGGCACAAGAGGACAGAGCAGGGTGACAGCGGGGCACAACAGGATAGAGGAGTGTAACGGGACAGAAGAGGGTGACAGCGGGGCACAACAGGACAGGGGAGTGTAACAGGGGACAGAGGAGGGTGACAGCGGGGCACAACAGGACAGAGGAGGGTGACAGCGGGGCACAACAGTACAGAGGAGGGTGACAGCGGGGCACAACAGTACAGAGGAGTGTAACAGGGGCAGAGGAGGGTGACAGCGGGGCACAACAGGACAGAGGAGTGTAACAGGGGACAGAGGAGGGTGACAGCGGGGCACAACAGGACAGAGGAGGGTGACAGCAAGGCACAACAGGACAGAGGAGGGTGACAGCGGGGCACAACAGTACAGAGGAGGGTGACAGCGGGGCACAACAGTACAGAGGAGTGTAACAGGGGCAGAGGAGGGTGACAGCGGGGCACAACAGGACAGAGGAGTGTAACGGGACAGAAGAGGGTGACAGCAGGGCACAACAGGACAGAGGAGTGTAACAGGGGCAGAGGAGGGTGACAGCGGGGCACAACAGGACAGAGGAGGGTGACAGCGGGGCACAACAGGGCAGAGGAGTGTAACAGCGAGGAGTGTAACAGCGGGCAGAGGAGTGTAACAGCGGGCAGAGGAGTGCGACAGCTGGGCAGAGGAGTGCGACAGCGGGGCAGAGGAGGGGCTCAGCGAGGCAGAGGAGGGGCACAGCGGGGCAGAGGAGGGGCACAGCGTGAGAGGGGCAGTGGAGGGGGACACAACGTAGGAGGGGACAGCGTGAGAGAGGGCAGAGGAGGAGGACAGCGTGAGAGAGGGCAGAGGAGGGGGACAGCGTGACAGAGGGCAGAGGGCAGAGGAGGGGGACAGCGTGAGAGAGAGCAGAGGTGGGGGGACATCGTGAGTGAGGGCAGAGGAGGGGGGACATCGTGAGAGAGGGCAGAGGAGGGGGGCATCGTGAGAGAGGGCAGAGGAGGGGGACAGCGTGACAGAGGGCAGAGGGGGCAGTGTGAGAGAGGGCAGTGTGTCTGGATGCAGAGGGGCCAGTGTGTCTGGATGCAGAGGGGACAGAGTGCCTGAGGGCAGAGTGTCTGGATGCAGAGGGGGCATTTTTGCATACAACTAAATAAGCATTTCTGTCCTGACCTAAATACATATTACAATTTTTTGACCCAACTACTTCTAAAACAGGACTGCTCAATAATTATTTTGGAGGGGTGCCTTGAAAAAATTTGGAGACTCTAAGGGTGCCGCGAACTGCAAAAGTTTGGGAACCACTGTACTAGAGCCTATGATTTCAGGGGTTGAATGGGGAGGAGAATGGGCATATGCATGTAGTCAATGTACAGTATGGGTGTGCCAAGCTTGAGCACATGCAGCAACATCCAATACAAGCTTTGGGCATCTCAAAGTTATTTGTTTCTGTGTCTTATCACTTGCACCAGCTATCTGGGGCTGGCTGGGCTGGGGGGCATCTGCCCCCCATGCAGGTGCAATAGTGAGCTATATTGGGTTCGGTCACTGCTCCACTTGCATTTTATTCATTTAAAACAGGCTGCTGAGTCCAGTCTTGTCCCCCAGGCTAAACTTTGCCAGCCCTCCCCTGCCAGCTATGGTCTGGTGTAAGTGCAGATTACCAGTGATGACAGTTTCGTATGCATGCTAGAACATGTGTTTGCAATCAGGAGCATTTTATGTAAATATAAAGTACATTCTATTAAATGTATTTTAGGTGGGAATAAGTTGAAAAAAACATTTTGACATTTTTTTAATTTAATTTTTTGTCACTAATGTTAATATCAGGTGATATTAATTGAATATTTTTTTTTTTCTGTGTGTTCTTTATATTCCACATATGTATTGGACATATCCTGTAAGTATATTGTCTGCTAGAGCAGAGCGGATCTAGACCCATACTTAACAACAGACGTATGTTTACATCTGCCCCTTGTTGAATACGGACGTGCGTATGCCCAATTTGTGTGCGTTATTTTTTAAAAAAACACACACTACATTTGTTTTGCATGTCTTAATGAATCAGGACCACTGTGAGAATCATTGCTAAACAATTTAATCAGGAATGCATTTTTTTGAATGTAATATATAAATATTTTGGGCATAGCAGACCTTACTACTGGTATTAAATAATTAATACCTGTTAGGATAACTGGGTTGGGTATGAGATGTCTACATTCATAATATCAAAATTCAAAATGTCTAATCCGTAATGTCAACAGTCACAATGTCTACACTGTTATAATCATCACCATTTATTTATATAGCGCCACTAATTCCGCAATGCTGTACAGAACTTAATCACATCAGTTCCTGCCCCATTGGGGCTTACAGTCTGAATGCCCTAACATACACACACACACAGACAGACTAGGGTCAATTTGTTAGCAGCCAATTAACCTACCAGTATGTTTTTGGAGTGTGGGAGGAAACCCATGCAAACACGGGGAGGCCATGGTCGGGAATTGAACTCATGACCCCAGTGCTGTAAGGCAAAAGTGCTAACCACTACGCCACCGTGCTGCCCAAATAATGTCGACAGTCATAATGACTACGTGTTCGTAATGTCTACACATTTAAAATATTAGCTATGAATATATGAAAAAAACTGTTGATCAGCCCTAGAAAGTTTTCTCATATCTCAAGGGTGATATGGGATGAAGATTGAGGGGACATTGGGGGGTAAATGTATGAACTTCCCTTTACAATGCAGCGCCTCTTGAAATTTAATCGCCGAACACGCTGAATACGCGGGTGTTGAAGAACCCGCATGTTCATACATTTACCCCTGGGACTGTATTTTTATGTGCCACTTTTATGAGTCTCTATGTTTTTATTGCATTGGTCGAAAAACGTCTTCCCATATATAAACCATGCCTAGAATTTGCAAAAGGCATCCCATAGAAAGTATAGGCGATACCTGGTTTCCACCACCCCTGAGGATGTGCTAAAATTCAGTCCTTTTAAAGGAAGAAAAACGCTCTGACGACCCACTAGACAGGGTGTACTCATAAGTATGTCCTTCAAAATAAAACGTCCTTTTTGCACGAGGATGCATGACTTTACCATTTATGTGCTTAGTATGCACTTAGCCCCGATCCCCACGACTCTTGTTTAGTCATTAGTTAGTTATAGCATAATCACAAAAAAATGACACTTTCCCTAAATTATTCCCATAGCTACTTTTATACAATTATTGCAGCCACAGAAAATCATCCCAAAATGTTACTGCCTAGTTCTCTTGAGTATAGGGATATCATACAATATATACACTTTTGCAAGGACAAAGGTGCATAAAGAGGAATAAGAAATTGTCTGTTTTTGTCTGTCTTTTCACCTAATTTACCAGTTAACCTAACAAACAATCTATGAACAACAAAATAAATCACCTAAATACCTTATGGAAAAACAAAGGGTTCATTTTGGAACAGGGTCATTTTATTAACACAGATTATATATTTTTTCATTGCACTGTAAAAACTAACATGACCCTGTGACACTCTAGCTAAAATCGCTGCGAGCATTGAGAAAGGGAGGCATGCTGGTAAAAGTTGGTTCTCTAAGCAAACTGTTGGTGTGATTGCTGTGATCTGTTATGTTAATTGCTTTCCCACTTGTTCTCTGTTGACAGCCTGTTGAGGTCACAGAACTCTGACCAGCAGCTTCATTGTACGGGTCCAAAAGGGATTAAAACCCAGTCATTCATGCCCACAGTATATTTACATAGGGAGGGGCAAAGGGAATAACACTCTCAATCTGAAGTAGTCTAAACATCCAACAACCATTGGATGGATTTTTTAAAATCCCAATCCATGACAACCAATCTGAAATGATCTTTTATCTGTCTAGGTATGGCAAGTTAGACAATGAAAATGAATGTATTATTGGTGGATATGGTTTAGTGCAAATTTGCAAAGTTAATAATGAACTATGACCATTAAATTCTGTTAACGCTTTGAGTTAAATGTCACCCTATAATTTGCATGCATGTTTCATTGCATTTTGGAGATGTTTGTACAAATGATTTCTCTCATTGCAGCATATTACATAGAGTGTTTTATTGGCTGTTGGATTACACTGCAGTAGAGCCATTGAGAGGAAAGTCAAGCCCCAGTATGGTGGCTTCATTGCCTATCCACCCAAAAGGGGTGATGAGGTTCAATGCGTTACAAGATATTTTTCTTTTGCACCAGGTTTAATGAGTAAATATATTACTTTATTTCTGATACAAAGAAGGGTCATGTTATATTGTAATAAGCACTAATATAAAAAGTATATATTTCCCTAAAAACAGATCATAGGTTGGTTAGATAAATATATCAATGTTTAATAACACGTTCAAGTTTCAAGTACTGCTCAGATTTGTATATGATCCATCTGGGCTATGATCAGCCATTTCATGTTTTAGCTTTTGCTATGTGGGTCAAATTGGATATTGCAGGAAGCAAAGTAATATCAGTTAAGGGTTCCTGGTAAAAACATTTTACAGTGCTTCATGTTTTGTACTTTATTATGAAACTAGGTAATAAAAAATACCAGAGTGTACAATTTTATAGCGCTGTAAATTAAAACACCCCTTTCTCTAGGGACAATACATGTGGATTCTATAATATACCTGCAGTTACCCAAAGCACGCAAACTGGCAGCTGGAATCTGATGTTTTCAGGAGATTTAAGGTAATGTCTGAGAATCAATGAACACCTCTATTGATGAGGTAACCATGAGTCATTTCAGAGCTGATATTGCATTTGTGGCCTTGCAGTGTGTTTCTGTGATCATTCATCTTTCACATTATCGGTAACAGATTTATTTTTAATCACTGAAGGACATTAAACGTCATTTACAAGCGATATGTGTGGACAGAAATTTAATTTTACGCAAATACACCTAGTCCTCCTCACAGATAGCAAGAAGCATGTTGATGATTTTGGACATTAAATTGACCTTATGCAGGTTTCTGAGTTTGGATGGGAATGCACATGGTGGAAAGAGTGAAAAGATCACTCTAAAGTGAAGCTTAATACCACTTTCGGAGGACGCCTTTCACTCATTTCATTTTCTTCTCAGAAAATACAGCTTTGTTTAGCTTCATTTGTGACTTAATAATAAAATTGAGGGGGCATATATATTGTATTTATTACATATTTAACTTTGTGTGTCTCTATTGTTTGAAATACATCTATGAAGCTTACTATTTACTGGCATTTAAACACTGCTCCTAACTTGCATGCAACCACATGTGAGAATAAATATATTTTATTCTCCGTGTCCATATCCATTTGTGTTCACACTTGAATCTATATGCATTTGCATTTTGGGAAGATTTGTTTGGAGGTTGCTTGTTCCATTTCAGTGCATTTAAAGTATGTTATCGGAGCCCATTCATCTTAATGTAGATTATACATTATATACTGTAATAAAGGGAGGCATTTATCTGACAATATGCAAAGAAAACATACAAGCAGAGTAAGACATTGGCGCAGTTATGCACCTAGATTCAGGTTAAACCAAGTAACGACTTATGTGTAGTTTAAAGTTGGTTAACTTACATGATTTAAAAGCTGCTTCCTCTCAGCAAACAGACAGGGTGTGTCTGTTAGTTGAAACAGAGCCAGTGATGGGTGTTTTATCTTAAAGAGAAGGTGGGTGTGTCACCTGTCCATCAAGCTAAGGCTGGAGGAAGAGTATCATGTATAAAAGCTTGTTTGTGCCATTTGTTCACTGAGACCAACGCTGGGAAAGCTGGCTGGTCCTGAGAGAGAGCTGGTCTATGTATTGACATGAATGGAGCTGCCCAGCATTGTTAACTTGTTTTTTTCCTGCATGAATAGAAACTCAATTAATATTTATTGATGTGAAGTCAAAGCAGGGAGTCCCTGGAATGTCTCTTACTGGCAGCCAATCACTTTACAGGTAGCATGGGAAACTGCTTGTGATTGTCTGAGCGTTTATGGAGAGATCCGGTCATCTCAGTTCATAGTCAATGAGCTGCAGTCTGTTCATGATATCCTTTGTGTGGGGCAAGGGGGTTACATTTCCTGTGTATTGTGACAATAAGATTTTCCTGTGGATTATAAAAAGAATTCCCATGGATTAAAAATAATGAGCATGTGCCTTGGATTACAACAAGAAGATCCCTTGCATTAGAAATTAAGGACATGTGCAGTGGAAGAACAAGTCCCTTGGATTACAGTACGATTTTTTTAGCAAATAATAAATTGAGGAACAAAGGTTTATGGAGTTTTCTTTTCAATAAAAGTTTTTTTTAATAATTGTGTCTGTTTTATTTACATTTTATTACTATTTTAGTATAATGAAATAATAATATAATAGTATAATGGAACAGAGTCATGTTGACCGCCTACCAATATACTGGGGCCATTCTATGGGTCCCAATAATCATGTCCCTCATTACCCCGGTACCCAGAAGAGCAGAGAGAGCACCAGAATTTTTCATTGCACAGCTTGCAGTCTTTGGAAGTTGGAGTGTACACTGTTTTCTTGCACCTTTCCCTCATAAAGGCTTCAGGCCTGTACTTACCAGCCTGGGCTGTCTTTGCTATGACAAGGACTTTCCCTGTTAATAGTGGAACCAGCGCAATCTGTTTAGACTGGGGCTTGATGCCAATCTAGAAAGAGGATCCCATGCAGGTTGTTCCCGTTTTAGTGGGAGCTAGCCCAGGCTGTCCAATACAGGGACAGGTTTAGGAACATGTGGGATGTTGGCCACACTGCCTGATTTTATTTATTTAATATCATCATCATCATCTATTTATATAGCATCACTATTTCCACAGTGCTGTACAGAGATTTCACTCACATCAGTCCCTGCCCCATTGAAGCTTATAATCTAAATTCCCTAACATATATACACACTCACCGAGAGAGAGTAAGGTCAATTTGATAGCAGCCAATTAACCTACTAGTATGTTTTTGGAATGTTTGAGGAAACCGGAGTACCTGGAGAAACCCCACGCAAACACGTATGGAGCTTCTCTCATTAATTTCAATAACCCATGCATTTCAATGGGGTTTCTACAGGTAATGCAGCACACACACTGAAATGAGTGGGCTAATGAAATGGAAGGGAAATACTTTGCTGCTTGTGTTCCTGATGCATTCACAAACGCATCTGAACATGTCCAGTGCATATCAATTGTGTGTGTACCACACTTAAACAACACATACAGAATGCAT
This sequence comes from Mixophyes fleayi, assembly GCF_038048845.1. Lineage (NCBI taxonomy): Eukaryota > Metazoa > Chordata > Amphibia > Anura > Limnodynastidae > Mixophyes > Mixophyes fleayi. Next base: position 75,553,144 of record NC_134407.1, read on the forward strand.
GCATGTAGGTAGCCAGCTTTAATGCATTTTCCCATATAAAGTGTGCCTGGAAGATGTAAAAGGTCCTTTTGCAGGGAGAGAAGTGTTCTGCTGCCCCACTAAACAGAGCACTATTCTAGCCACACCTTATTCACCACTTGACTCTCATTTAAATAGTCTTCTACCACAAAATTAAATCTAATCAGGTATCTAGCTGTCTCTCTGCTGTAATTACCTGGATGTCAAAGTGCTTCCTAAAACTCAACATCTCCAAATCCGAGCTCATCACCTTTCCTCCTGCCAATGTTGCTGTCCCTCCCAATATCTCCCTCTTGGTTGAGAACATCACTCTTTCTCCTGTCACCCAAGCCCGCTACCTTGCAGTCACCCTTGACTCAACTCTCAGCTTTACCCCTCATATCCAGTCCCTTACCAAATCCTGCCACTTCTGCCTCCATTACATTACGAAAATCTGTTCCTTCCTCTCTCAGGAAGAAACCAAAATCCTGGTCCATTCACTCATAATTTCTCATCTCGATTATTGCAACCTGCTTGTCACTGGTCTTCCTCGCACTTGCATTTCTGACTTTCAATCCATACAGAATGCTGCGGCTAGGGTCATCTTCCTCTCCCACCGCACTTCTTCCGATTCTCCTCTGCAAAAATCCCTTCATTGTCTTCCTATCCGTTTCAGAATTCAGTTCAAGCTCCTTACCCTCACTTACAAAGCCCTTACCAGCACTTCTCCCCCTTGCATCTCTGACCTTGTCTCGAGGTACATACCTACCCGGCCACTCTGTTCCGCCTCTAACCTCCGCCTCAATTCACCTCTCATTATCTCCTCCCATGCTCACCACCAAGACTTCTACCCTGCTGCCCCTAATCTTTGTAATCCCTACCCCGTCTAACTCGACTCTCCCCACAACCTGCAGTCCTTCAAACGCTCACTCAAAACTCACCTTTTCAAGCTTGCCTATCCTACCACCTCCTAACTATTCTATCACATCCTCTTCCTCATTTGCCATCTAAATTTTTTCTCCAAGTTGGTCCTACTGTGTCTCACCACCCCTCCGTTTAGAATGTAAGCCCTCGCGGGCAGGGTACATATTGTCACACGTCTGTCTCCTGTCCCTCGTACGTCCTGTCACGTCTTTTGCTGCACTCTGTGCGAGTCCCCATAGCATCACTGATACTCATCTGTGCTACTGACGTGTATTACCTCATCTATTTGTTACTTGCTTCTGTATCCGGCGCTACGGAATCTGTGGCGCCTTATAAATAAATTATTAATAATAATAATAATAATAATATGTACATGCCTATACTGTGTGCGCATTTACTAAAGGGGTTGGTATCTAACAGTTTATGCATTCACATATGTACATAAATACACCTAGGTGTAAATCATCACACGTACCTGAAAGCGACGTGCATACGAGCCCTTATTTGTTAGCAACCAGCTTGGGCTCACCTTTGCATGTATAGAGGTCAATAAACTGGTGTCTGCGTCGTGCATATTATGAAAGAAGTAGAAAATATAACCCAAAGCCCATTGGGCTCTCATTATTCCACTATTAAGACAGCATAGGGGAACAAAGTATTGACAAACTAATTATTCTTGTTTTGCTTTTTCCACAAGCTAATTCAATATGTAAGAGATGAGCTGTTTAAAAGCCACTGCTTATTTATGCAGAAAGATGCTTTGTAAGGCTGCCCATCTCCATCTGATTATAGCACCTGATGTTTAGATTTCTGCAGTCTAGGTAATTTAAATTTCAGAGACTACAAATTGTGTTGTAGATCATCACACAGCCCTGCATTTATGATGGTGTCCAGCTACTATATTCTGCCATGAAAACTTTTGGGTTAAATATTTATTTATATGTTAAATGGCACTACAACATCAATGTACTGCCATTAGTTGGTGACTAAACAGCTGCTGAGATTGGTCAAACTCTGAAAATGAAAATTATTTAATATCCCTTAAAACTTTCAGTGATTTCATTTACTGTAGATGATTAATTTTTGCTAAACATTCTGTTGCCAAGAGGTTCCTTTCCCTCTCCATTGCAAAGTGATAGGAGAAGTTACTCCCACTGCCTTCCTTAAAAACCTTTTAGACATGTCAGTTTTCAGCAGTAGGGGAAAAAGACATATGTTGGACAGATTGGAATAAATACCAGCTATTTCAGGGAAATTATATAGTGTAGCTCGGACCTAATCTGTTTGTGTCTACACAAATGAATTACGTTTGTGTATTTAGTGGTTTAACACATTCAGACATTTCTACAGTATTGGTAGTGTATATACAATACCCACATGCAACATTTGCAAAATACAATATTGTTCTGATCTTTTCTTCCGTCTTTATTTCTTTTCTTTATCCTAACCCAAAGCCATTTCATTTTCACTACCCTTGGATATCATATGTGCACTAAGTAATTAGGTTAAACACATGTGAAGGAGGACATTGCCTTTAACCTTCAAAATTACGTATGCTTGTATGCTACAGGGCAGGGTCAGCTTTTTGTAAATAATGTGTACTATTAATAGACTCCCAGCTCTGTAGCTACAGACCCTTGGACACCTGTGCAAAAAATGAGCCAGTGAGTGCTCTCTCTTAATAACACCCATTTTATACAAGAATATCAGTGCATATCTGATACAACACATCTATATTGGCCAAGGACATTTCCACTGATCTGGCTGCCTTTCAGGGGATGCTGAAATCTATTTTTCTGTATCTGCCCCATTATCTCTTGTCTTTCATGCCTGTCCTCCCTTATGTCTTGTCTGCCCGCCAGAGACTGCAGCACTTTTGTCTCTTGCCTGCACCCCTTTGTTTCTTATCTTCCCTCACCACATGTCTCCCCTTTGTCTCTTGACTTTCTCCCTTGTCTGCCTCACTCATATCTACCCCCTTGTATACGGCCGTCGACAATCTACAACGCTAAGCAAAGTAAATTGTCTATGGCCGCATACTTACATTTCCACCTTAACAGCAAGGAGAAGAGCGTCGCGGTAGGCAGTGACATCATGCAGAGTGGTCGGATTCTTCATTGGTCGCGATCCCTGGCAGTCAGCAGTCACAGCATTCGCCCTGGAGCCAGGTCGTGAAGTAGCCGTTCGGGGTCGGGGTAAGTATTGTCGGGATAGTCAACATCGATATGCTGACTACCACCAGTATTTTAACCCTCTTTCCTGTTTTCACATTGCCTTCCATCTCTGCTTTATGGGTCCATTCCCGTCTCCCTTACTACAGCGGAAGCACAAGGATGGTCTATATAAGAGGTTTTTTGTTTTTTTAAATGACACTGTGTGTTGAGTACAGATGTCACTGTCTCCTATAACTACTTAACGTGCGTCTTTATTACGCTCAGTCACAAGAAAGGGGGAAGAAAGAAACATTGCTGAGACTATAGCGATTCAGTGTTACAGCCCTGAGGTCCATTTTTACTCCACTGACATATTGAGTAGGAAACATTATAAATTTCCTTTAACTGCTAAACCCCCTGTGAATACAAAAAGGTTGCAAAATACTGCAGTGTAGTGCTTTTCACACTGTCTATTATTCTGTCCTGGTAACGCTTCAGAGCATGAACTCTTGTCCTTGTTCCCATAGTTGTGAAAATTCTCTGTAAAGTATGTATCATATCCATCTCTTATGCTTTCTACAATTTTGCAGCAATTACCCCAAACCACTTAGTCTATGTTCCTCCTCCATGTAACAAAACGCAGTGTATTTCCATGAAATTTGGAAAAAAATCTTGTATTTTTGCGTGGTTTACTTCACATGGGTAAAGTTCCAACTCTTTGAGAAAATGATCTGTAAAGCAGTGTATAAAACATTTACAGTCCTAGAGAAGTAAACCACAGTAAGTTTATAAAGTAATTTGCTCGTGAAACACAACATTGACTAAATAGCTTGAAAGACCTCGTGGCTATATACAATTACCATTTACTTCCACATTAGAGACGTCTTGTCAAACTGTCCTTCTCCTGCATATTGTGACTGGAAATATAATTTCATCAAGAGAAAAGAACATTTTCCATTTTTACAGTAGGAATTTTATTTTGTGGCGAGAGATGGAAAGTAGAATATTATTTTGTGGAGCAATAGGAAAACCTAAGAAGACGATGTCGTATGAGGACAGTTTAGATGCTAATCTTATAAGATACAAAGGTCAGCCACCCAGAAAACAGAATCGTCCTTAAAACATGAACGTTTGGAAACTGGTTTCCATAACCTGTGGTTATATTACTGCCTGCTTTTGCAGAGATGCCAGGAAGGAAAACATATTTGAAGCCTTTGATGTCATAGAAGGACTTAAAGACCCTGAAGAGAACTCAAGCAGCAAACTGGTGTCATTTCAGCCACTGATTGGATGATGATCTTTGCGCTTTCACTACTGGATGTGTGGTGAGTGCTCTCCTATCCACTGGCCTAATCTTACTAAAGTTCTATAACAATCATAATCGTGAAGCTGAATTTTATGGACTTTGACATATTGGCCCCTATATTGTCTATGAGCAGATGGTCATTAAAATGGCAGTATCATCCAATAATTATCTTATGTTTCGTAGAAGGCCACAACTGATTATTTAATTAAATGTAAGTAAATGTTTGCATGCAGTGTTTTCTAATAGTTACTCCTCAGAGCTTTACATTAGAAGATACAGCACTACTTGGAGCCTTGTAGAGTAATTGGGCCTGAATCATTAAGGAGAGCAAAGCAAAAATAAAAAAGGAGTAAGTTTTCTCCTGGACAAACCATGTTACAATGCAAGGGGTGCAAATTAGTTTATTGTTTTGCACATAAGGAAAATGCACTGCTTTTTCATGTAACACACAATTATGTGATAGCTTTATTTTTACAATGAAATTTAAAGTTGATCTAGGACATGCGCTATCCCAACTATAAATCTGTCCCCACATTTTAAATTTACCTCCCCCTCCAATGCAACATGGTTTTGCCTAGATGCAAAGTTGCTCTGTTTTTATACTTTGCTCTCCTTAATGACTCAGGCTCAGTGTATTTAGTTTGGTTGATGTCTAACAGACACCACAGTTAGCTCTGCGCAGGCAGGATTCAAACCGTAGCACAGGGTTTCCCAAACCCACTCCTCAGGGCTCCCTAACAGTGCAGGTTTTCCATATCTCCTTGCTGGAGCACAGGTGTATTCATTACTGACTGACACATTGTAACAGATCCACAGGTGGTCCTAATTATGTCACATGTGATCCGGAAAACCTGCACTGGGGAGCCCTGAGCACTGGGTTTGGCAAACCCTGCCGTAGCAGTTTCAGTTATGTGGTTGCCAGCTTGGTAATTAAACCCCAGTTAAGGGAAAGCTAGATTTTAGATGGTGTGCAGCCGCCGACAGCCTTAGCTGTCAAAATGAGGGCGGGGCTAAAGCATCCCAGGTACAATCACATTCTAGATCTGCCCCTGGATGTTATTCAAAAAAATATCACACATTAGATCTGAGACTCCTTGCATTTTTCTATATCAGATATTTTGATTTCACACTTCCCCTGTGGGACATTTTTTGCAAACCTTCCACCGTTGAGACAATATGCCTGAAAACACCATTGGGAAGAAGCATGATTTCTTCAGTTTATAATTTACTATTAGAATTATACACTAAATCACAGCGAAGGCATGAGGGTGAATGGACCCCTACCTGAGAAACATTACTGGGAGCAAGTAAGAGACAAGATATCTCGTTCTTCAATAGCAATTCTGATTAAGGCGATGTGATGCAAGTTGAATGACAGATGGTACTATACTCCTGATAAACTTAAAGGGCCTGATTCATTAAGGAAAGTAAAGCAACAATATGAATAACTTTGAACCTTGGCAAAACCATGTTGCAATGCAAGGGTTGCAAATGAGTTTATTATTTTTGAAAATACTGGCTGTTTTTTCATATAGGGCCCAAATACTTGATAGATTTATTTTTACACTGACATTAAAAGTTGAGCTAGGACATGCTCTACTCCAATTATAAATCTGTCCTCAGATTTTAAATTTACCTCCCCCTCCAATGCAACATGGTTTAGCCAAGGGCCAAAGTTACTCTTTTTTTTTTGCTTTACTTTCCTTAATGAATCAGGCCCAAAGTGTATAGCTGACCTTCTTGATGGAGAAAATGTGGCTACAGGGAAACTTTTAACGATGCATGTATTTTAGGACAATGTGCAGATTTTTTTTAACTCCTTATCCGAATATGCAATACCCCAATACCTTTGGATTTTCCTTCATTTTTAGCCCCCCCCCCCTTATCATTCTGGGCCAAGTATCACTACTATCACTCAGCTGCCCCAGATAAAATTTAAACCTTATCACTAGAGAAAGGGGCAGATAAATAGGTCTGTTTACGTAGGAACAATTATGCCTGTGTACATTGTGCGTTGTTTGTTATGGAAATATAAAAGTAGAATACTTGCACATGCCTGTTGTACTTTTGTCTATGCTCATCGTATTTTCAGACTTAAAAAAATGAAAACGGCTAAATATTGGCATTTTTGCCTGTAACATGGTATTTGTTTCATCCTCAGAGTGAAATGTACGTCTTCTAAATTGAAATTAGAAATGTTTTCCCAGAATATTGTGAAAAATTGAACCCAGGTGTTTGTACCATTTCATCAAATCATGATCACAATAACTCTGACGTTTATAGTATTCAGAGCAGAATTTCGCTTTTCATCATTTACAGAGTACAAATCGTAAAAAGGAACATTTAGGACGGTTTTAATGTTTTTGAAAGGAAACAGTTCATTTCATAACCTTAGCTGTAATGTCGTATTTTCAAGAAAGTCACATGATTCACCATTTCATAACTGCCTGTGAGGGAATTGCAGATTAAGAGAAAGCGAGAAGTGATATCCAATGGCAGTTTTTTCCACTTTCCTATTGCATTAAGAGAGTTACAAGGAAATTGGAGAGAAGCACATTTCTTATTTATTTAAGCATATTTCAGATAATGCTGCTGAAAAGTGGGTATAAGGCAGGCTACAAATATCTTAGGCACGAATAAGTGGAGTGTTACCTGTCGTCTTTTGAAATAGATGTCATTTTTTTTTATTTTTTACAACTATATATAGAGAGAAAAATATTATTTTCAGATTCTTTTCATAGTTACTTTTACATTTGTTGCAACCCAGATACCCTGCAACTAATCAGCCATTTCCAGTCTACTGACACCAATGATGTGCACTCTACTCAAGGATTGATATAGTTTTTGCAACTTACAGCATAACAATGCATGGGGATGGTCCCTTTATTGGGGTTTGTGGCCATATTTATGCAGCACAATATTACAGCTTCTTTTCATAAGTTCGTAAAACTGACTTAAAACTAGTCTGTGCCATACAGAATTGGCGGGAAAACTTTTTGGCAGGGAAGATGGTTTTGAAGATTTCTGGGACTGCTTTTGCTTCATACTTTTTTGGTTCTCACCATTTATAATTGAACTTTTTCACCAATATGAATATGATGTCATGACTGGCTGCCTCCTGTGAAGGATGGCCAGATGGGTGAAAAGTGACTGGACCCATACCAGGTGGAATCAGCATTGCACGTGCTTTGCAGTATTGGAGCAGCATGGTGGCTTAGTGGTTAGCAATTCTGCCTCACAGGGGTCATGAGTTGCCTGAGCAGCATAAGTCCCATACCAAACTTTCAGGTGGATTAGAGGAGGTGATTAAAGCTCAATATGTTACCCATAGACTGAGGGGAAAGCCTTATTCTGCCTGGGACTATCCACCACAAATTCCACCTGTGATGCCTAAAATAAATCAGGTTTTTGTCCCTAAGTGGAGAAAGTGCTGCATGATTCTGTGCACTGGGGTAACTGTACACCACTACCCTTACAACATCTGCATTACACAAGCTTTGTTGTTATCATACCTGCTTATGCAGGGCTTATGTTTGCTCAGTTGCCCATGAGGGCCTGAGACAAGAAAGACTGAGCAAGAACCAAGGGTGGCAGACAGAAGTGCACTTCAAAGGTAACCACACCACCCACCAGGCAGAGGACGACCACTATCATGCACCAGAGGGAGATGTAATGCTAGCAGAGAAAATAAATCATAGGACAGCCTAGGAATGCATAATTCACATATATATGATTAGGTTTACTGAGTTTTGCATTTCATCTGTGATTTAAATTTTGCACTTAGCATCAGATGAATGTAGCTAAAAATACAGATGTGGAAACAAAAGTGTGCATATGTGTATTTGCACAAAGGGCGGATTTTATTTTCAACTCTAAATGACCCCATATAAGTCTTCTAATGCCCCTCTAGTAGATTTTACATTGGAAAGACAATCTGATGTTATAAAGATTGGATACAAGAACATAAGCAATGGTTCACCACAGAAGTAGAGGTTCTCAAACTAATTGCATATGAGCTCACACTCCATAGAGAAAAATCTGAGTGTGCTAGCTAGGCTAGCACACTTTTCACCTCCTGGCAATGGGGTAGTGGTGGTAAGATTCCTGAGTATGGAAGCCCTGTGTATCTCCTGTTATCAGGTATATTGTCGATTGAGTTTTAAAAAAATCGTCAGCTTCCCTTGGGGATTAATTCTGTGAGAAAAGTGCCTATTGCCAGCTCTCATTTTACCTATCTTTTTTGTTTTACAACCTTTTACGATTTTTCAACTGGTGTTGTTGCACCTGTAAAGGGACTGAGTCAAAGACAGAGTCATAGACCACACCAAAGGTTTTTAAATAATAGGGATAAGGTGTTGTCTCATACCCTACTGCATTGAAAAATTGTTTGCCTTAAGAAATCATTTGGTTTTAATTAATTGCCTTGCTTTTGGGGAGAGATTTAGCTTAAATTGACAACAAATGCCATATTTTAATGGAGCAGTGAGTGCTGTGCTATTGTTTTTTTCTTCTCTGCTACAAGTTTCACAAAGTAATTGTTTCTGTATAAACAAACACATGAGTGGAACACATTGAAAGGCAGTATAATAAGGGTTCTATGCTTAGAACTATTCAATAACTTTCACTCCCACTCCGAAGTTTCTCAGTATGAAAAGTGATGCTTGTTGCAGATAGAATTCTGCATATATTTCGATATAATATTTGTATGTTTAGTATCATGCCTGTATTTGTATCACCTCCCCACCTCTGTTATGTCAGTGATCGCCTGAATGCATCTCAGTGAACTTTTATGAGCTGTGAAGGTGAAAGTAAGGTATTGAGACTGGCATCTACAATCATGGCCAAAAGTTTTGAGAATGACACAAATATTATTCACAAAGTCTGCTGCCTTAAGTTTTATGATGGCAATTTGCATACACTCCAGAATGTCATGAAGAGTGATCAGGTGAATTGCAATTAATTTCAAAGTCCTTCTTTGCCATGACAATAAACTTTATTCCAAAAACAACATTTCCACTGCATTTCAGACCTGCCACAAAAGGACCAGTTGACATCAGGTCAGTGATTCTCTCATTAACACAGGTGAGAGTGTTGACAAGGACAAGGCTGGAGATCACTCTTTCATGCTGATTGAGTTAGAATAACAGACTGGAAGCTTTTAAAAGAGGGTGGTGATTGAAATCATTGTTCTTCCTCTGTTAACCATGGTTAACTGCAAGGAAACACATGCAGTCATCATTGCTTTGTAGAAAAAGAGCTTTACAGGAAAGGATATTGCGGCTAGTAAGATTGCACCTAAATCCACCATTTATTGGATCATCAAGAACTTGAAGGATAGAGGTTCAATAGTTGTGAAGAAGGCTTCAGGGCGCCCAAGAACGACCAGCAAGCGTTAGGACCGTCTCCTAAAATTGATTTAGCTGTGGGATCGGAGCACCACCAGTGCAGAGCTTGCTCAGGAATGGCAGCAGGCAGGTGTGAGTGCATCTGCACGCACAGTGAAGTCTTTTGGAGGATGGCCTGGTGTCAAGAAGACCAGCAAAGAAGCCAATTCTCTCCACGAAAAACATCAGGGACAGACTGATATTCTGCATAAGGTACAGGGATTGGACTACTTAGGACTGGAGTAAAGTCATTTTCTCTAATGAATCCCCTTTCATATTGTTTGGGGCATCTTGAAAAACGCTTGAACAGAGAAGGAAAGGTGAGCGCTACCATCAGTCCTGTGTCATGCCAACAGTAAAACACCCTGAGACCATTCATGTGTGGGGTTGCTTCTCAGCCAAGGGAATGGGCTCACTCACAATTTTGCCTAAGAACACAGCCATGAATAAAGAATGGTACCAAAACATCCTCAAGGTGCAACTTCTCCCAACCATCCAAGAACAGTTTGGTGACGAACAATTCCTTTTTTATAGCATGATGGAGCACCTTGCTATAAGGCAAAAGTGATAACTGAATGGTTTGGGAATCAAAACATCGAAACATCGAGGAAACTCCCCAGACCTTAATGCCATTAAGAACTTGTGGTCAATCCTCAAGAGGCGGATGGACAAACAAAAAACCCACAAATTCTGACAAACGCCAAGCATTGATTAGGCAAGAATGGGCTGCCATCAGTCAGTATGTGTCCCAGAAGTTGATTGACAGCGTCATGGCGAATTGCAGAGGTCTCAAAAAGAACACTGCATATATTAACTCTTTGCATAAACCTAATGTAATTGTCAATAAAAGCCTTTGACACTTATGAAATGCTTGTAATTTTACTTCAGTATACCATAGCAACATCTGACAAAAAGGTCTAAAAACAATGAAGCAGCAAACTTTGTGAAAATCAATACTTGTGTCATTGTAAAAACTTTTGGCCATGACTGTAAAAGCAGGATTCCTGACAACCAGAGGTAGTGTAATGAGTTTTTGAGTTCTACATATGCTGTAAAACCAATCAAAGGCTAAAACCAAAAACAGCATGTGTGGTATTTGGGGAAAAGGTCCTCTTTCATATTGTTCACTTACAATAGAGAATCACACCAACTGCAGATATGGTCACCTTCTTTCCTTTTACCTCCAGTGCAACGTCTTGCACTGTATCTCTATCAGAGCCGGATTTAGACCTCATGGCCCTAGGCAAGATATTGGTTTGGGCCCCCCCTCCCTCCCTCCCTGAAACAATCCATAGCACTATATTTTTTTTAGCATAGCATATACTCCTATAGTTAGGTAGAAGGGTAAGTTATGTGCCGCCGCACATGACGCTGCTCCTCCTGCATCACCATGCGGCCCCTCATTATTGTCCCTCTCATCACACTGTCCTCTCCTTTATCATTACACTGCATCAACATGTGGCCCCTCACAACTGTCCCTCTCATCACACTGTGCCCTCCTTTATCATTACACTGTACCACCATGTGGTCCCTCATTACTGTCCCGCTCATCACACAGTGCCCTCCTTTATCATTACACTGCATCACACTGTGGCCCCTCATTACTGTCCCTCTCATCACAATGTGCCCTCCTTTATCATTACAATGCATCACACTGTGGTCCCAGCAGTTAAAGAATAATGTCCATGGACCCCATATTTTGTCAAAGGATCTAGCAGAATGTTGAACTATACTGGTCATATACTTCATACGATGAATATTAAGCTCAGTGGTCGAAGTGGAAGTTTAGAAGTGGTGGTATGAAAAATGTAATGAGAATGTAAACAAGTGAATGGAATTTTATTATTTTACAATGAAGGCAGTATGAGAAGTAGCGGTATGGCCTACTACCATATACACCCCACTTCCACCACAGCTTACCTTTCAATTCACACAAATTGTACTTTATCTTTAACTAAACTTAGGTATTAATCATAATTAACATGTCAAGAAACTGCAGTTCATGGTTAGCAAGCCCAGTAATAAAAAACAGCAGTCTCCTATCACTACCACTTCACAGACCGTCCGCTACTACAGTTACTGACTGCAGCCCTCTACCTACAGAAACATGAAAAGGTGCTGGAATGCAATAATCATGTTAATATGTCAGTCTTCTGCATGAATGTGCAACATTTAAACAAGTCAGACCTCCTCATAATATAAATCCCACTAGATGTAGGATAGTTGGCAGACTGCCCTGCTCTCTGTCCTACATGTTCACTTTTATGGCTTGTGGCTGCTGGTGTCTTTAGATCAGCTGCTGCTTGTCTGGATCCTGGAATGTTGGAGGCCCTATTTGGAAAAAAAATGGGTACACACGAAATTTAGTAAACTCCAACTAGCTCCAGTGTTAAATCAATATAGCACCCGCATTTTCTAAGTAGACCTCCCTCCAACCAAAACATTAAATTAATAGCATACACATTTACTAAATAGACCTATTTCCCTCCAACCAGCAACAACATTAAATTAATAGTGTTACGATTTAAAAAATAAACCTATTTCCCTCCCACAAACAGCCCCTCATACACACACATAATATAAATAACCTGGCCCCTCACACACACACATAATATACATATACTGGCCCCTCACACACACACACACACATTATATTAATATAAAGGGTGCCTCTTTTCATTTTGAGGTAAGAGAGGTGTCAGGATTGAGGCAGCGGGTCATGTGAGGGAATAGATAACGAGCATGTGTCATGGGGAATATCAAAGAAAATCTGGTGAGTGTTGTAAGGGTATTGTTGGCTGAGGAGGGGCCATGTGGGGAACAGACTTCTAACTCACATGCCCCCCCTCTGCCCAGTACCTTCATACATGCCCCCTCTCTGCCCACCACTTTTAGCCACACATGCCCCCCATATGCCCTGCAGCTTCTATCACACATGCCCCCCCTTGTGCCCTGCAGCTTCCATTACACATGCACCCCCCCTGTGCCCTGCAGCTTCTATCACACATGCCCCTCCTATGCCCTGCAGCTTCTATAACACATGCCCCCCCTGCAGCTTCCATCACACATGCCCCCCCTGCAGCTTCCATCACACATACCGCCCCTGTGCCCTGCAGCTTCCATCACACATGACCCTCTATGCCCTGCAGCTTCTATCACACATGCCCCCCCTGCAGCTTCCATCACACATGCCCCCCCCCTGTGCCCTGCAGCTTCCATCACACATGCCCCCCTTGTGCCCTGCATCTTCCATCACACATGCCCCCCCTCGTGCCCTGAAGCTTCCATCACACATGCCCCCACTGTTCCCTGCAGTTTCCATCACACATGCCCCCCCTGCAGCTTCCATCACACATGCCCCCCCTGTGCCTTGCAGCTTCCATCACACATGCCCCCCCTATGCCCTGCAGCTTCCATCACACATGCCCCCCCTGAAGCTTCCATCACACATGCCCCCCCCCAGTGCCCTGCAGCTTCCATCACACATGCTCCCCCTGTGCCCTGCAGCTTCCATCACACATGCCCCCCCTATGCCCTGCAGCATCTATCACACATGCCCCCCTGCAGCTTCTATCACACATGCCCCCCCTGTGCCATGCAGCTTCCATCACACATGCCCCCCCTATGCCCTGCAGTTTCTATCACACATGCCTCCCCCCCCCCCCTGCAGCTTCCAAGTACCCTTCTTCTTACCTTTTTCCACACGAATGATGACAGGAACAGAAGAAATGATGGAGCTCCTGCACCGACTACTTTAGAATTCCAGCAGCCCGCCTTCACTGTCTACCATTTGACCATTACAACATTAAATTAATAGTGTTACGATTTAAAAAATAAACCTATTTCCCTCCCACAAACAGCCCCTCATAGACACACATAATATAAATACCCTGGCCCCTCACACACACATAATATACATATACTGGCCCCTCACACACACACACACATTATATTAATATAAAGGGTGCCTCTTTTCATTTTGAGGTAAGAGAGGTGTCAGGATTGAGGCAGTGGGTCATGTGAGGGAATAGATAACGAGCATGTGTCATGGAGAATCAAAGAAAATCTGGTGAGTGTTGTAAGGGTATTGTTGGCTGAGGAGGGGCCATGTGGGGAACAGACTTCTAACTCACATGCCCCCCCTCTGCCCAGTACCTTCACACATGCCCCCTCTCTGCCCACCACCTTTAGCCACACATGCCCCCCATATGCCCTGCAGCTTCTATCACACATGCCCCCCCTTGTGCCCTGTAGCTTCCATTACACATGCCCCCCCCCTGTGCCCTGCAGCTTCTATCACACATGCCCCTCCTATGCCCTGCAGCTTCTATAACACATGCCCCCCCTGCAGCTTCCATCACACATGCCCCCCCTGCAGCTTCCATCACACATACCGCCCCTGTGCCCTGCAGCATCTATCACACATGCCCCCCTGCAGCTTCCATCACACATGCCCCCCCTATGCCCTGCAGTTTCTATCACACATGCCCCCCCCTGCAGCTTCCAAGTACCCTTCTTCTTACCTTTTTCCACATGAATGACGACAGGAACAGAAGAAATGATGGAGCTCCTGCACCGACTACTTTAGAATTCCAGCAGCCCGCCTTCACTGTCTACCATGTGACAGCTGCGATCACATGACCCTGATGCCCCCCCCCCCCCCCCCAAATCAGGGCCCCCTGACAGCCGCTAGGTCTTAGGCAGGTGCCTAGGTTGCCTAGCGGTAAATCCGGTCCTGATCTGTATCCTTATAGTAAAGGGATACTATCCAATTGTGGTTTCAGCAAACAATCTCTTTTTCTGGGTACATTGTTGTTGATACGCTTTACTAAAACCAACTGTGACTCCCACTTTGTCCATTCATACAGCACTATTGCATTCACACTTTTCATATGCATGAAGCTTAGATTTTGTGGCAACAACACATTTCATAACTGGGCACACCACAAATCTACTTTAGAATAGTAATCTATTTTTCTCAATATAGACCTTTTATTTGCACCAATTTAATTCTTAAGGTAATTCTGCTTATTAATATTTTATAGATATACTATTATACTAGTCTACAGTATTCAGTTGTAAGGACAGGTGCTAAAAGAAGGAGGCAAATGATTCCATTGGCCATGCAATCTGTCCAATCAGGTGCCTCAGTCAATGCACACCCCCAGAGCCTAGAAGGATAGAACAGTGTGCTCAAAGTGTGCACTCTCGTTGTGGGCACACACAGTGCAAATTTCCGTAACTTACGCTACACAAAAGGGCATAAGTCAAATTCAGCATCAGGCCCTATGCATTTGCGCATGAGTCCCATAAGTGTTTGCTATGTGAATTATACCTCACTTAGGTTTCCAGAAAAATTCAGAAAATCCATTTAAATCAATGGGAAAGCTCTAGTAATAAATAAATTAAAATATAATTAAATAAATAAATAAATAAATGATAAACAAAAATCAGATAACCCCCACACCCAAATTCTAAACTAGCTGCGGCAACCTAACCTAGACATGTTTACAATAGAGATGAGCGGGCTCGGATTCCGTTAATCCGAGCCCACCCGAACAGTGCGGATCCGAACGGGATCCGAGCACTGTTCGGATATTTCTGGCAGGCAAAAAATTGAAAACGAGGCTCTGTCGTCCAAGTCTTGCGTCGAATCTCGCGAGGGGTGGGAGGGAGGGCCCAGAACAATTCCATCTTGTACCTTTTTTTTGGCATTATGTGCTCAAGCTACCTCGGTGCAACCTTTTGGCCTAAAAACAATATTGTGAGGTGTTCAGAATAGACTGGAAATTAGTGTAAATGATTGTTATTGAATGTTATTGAGGTTAATAATAGTGTAGGAGTGAAAAAAAAACCCACAAAATTGGTTTTTAGCACTTTTTATGCTTTTTTCAAAATAAATCAGAACCAAAACCTTTCGTCGGATGTTTTGGCAAAACAAATCAGAACCCAAAACCTCAAGCTAATCAGAACCCAAAACCCAAAACACTAAAAGTGGCCGGTGCACACCCTTAGTTTACAATAATGCAAGGAAGCCTACGAGAATGTGGTTCCCCTGTCACCATGGAAACCCAGCCGCAGATTAGTCGGTATAGGGCTGCAGCTTCTATCGAGGGTGAGTGGCCACAGAAAACACTGCTTACACACTGGTGTAATCACTCTTGTTTAGCGCTGGTGGGTATGTACAAAGTGTAAGTCCATAGAGATGAGTGGACATTATCCAAGTATGGACACAAATAGATAAAAATGTATTGCATAAAATGGGCTTTACTTTAATATGCTTTACATTAACATGCAGTTGTGCCAATGTTGCGCTAAAAAAAAGAAAAACAATTGTCATTTACAGGGACAAAGATTAGTTCTAATTCTTTTATCAATAATTTCACACTTTGTCTAAGTCACATTTGCTAGTAAAAAATAAGGGTGCTAATAAATACTGATTTGGTTTCATGTTTAATGTAATGTATGCTGTTGTGTTGTTATTTAAATGAAAATTATAGTTATCATTATATGTTAAATTATGATTTGTTTACATATATTGCTAGTATATAATAGTTTGTCTTTTTACTTGTTGCACTTCTCGCTACTACGTTTTACTTTTTGTCTAAGTGACCCCTAGTGGTAATAGAGTATAATTGTGCTGCTTTAACTTTTCAAATACTTGTATGTGTATATGAAAATACTGTGACGTGAATTTTCATACACTCAGCTTTCACTCTTTTGCAAATTTTTCTTTGGTGAATTGTAACGGATTGAAATCTCTGCATGAACCTGAGAATTCTTAATATTGTTCCTTAATAAATCTACAAAGTTGATATGAGCTGGAAGTAATCACAAAATGCTGCAATTGTCCCCAACTGTCTCGGATTTAGTGGGTCTTATATAGAGCCAATACAAATTTTACAAATTTACAAATTTTATGACATGAAGTATGCAATGGTAAAATTTGGGCTCACAAGCGAGCATTCTCTGAACAAAATCACCCATGTAGCTCATCATTAAGGCTATGGGAACATTAAAATGTCCATGAATATCTGTATTGGACTATATACAGTTCATACAATCACAAGATACTTTATGCATCTAAATTAAATGCCTTCATGACATAATGTATCCACAATAGTATAGTATACTGATTAGATATGTGCACGGAAGTATGCCTATTCTGTCATATAGTATTACCAAAGGAAAACAACTTTGTAAAAGGACTATTACTAACTCCTATTATTTTATTTATTTATTATTCGTGTCTTATTTATTTACTAGCATACGTCTTACTTTTTTTAAAAAAACTTTTTTTATATTAATATTAATGAAAATACTGGCAAGCGGCACAAGCTATGATATTAACAGGTAGTGGGCAAATAATAGAGACACCTTGATAAATGAGGCACACCAAGCATATTGAAAGCAAGGGATTCAACACAGGTGTAGCTCCTGCATTAATTAAGCAAATAGCATGTCAGCAGAGTCATGTATAATTATGCTAGATTGCCCTGCTTGCCTATAATTATGGCATGAATGGCTACAGTGCCGTAACTAGGGCTGTGCGAGAGAGGACACCGCCCAGGGTGCCATGCTTAAGTGGGGGTACAGTTTATGAATATTTTAGGTTCATTTGGTTAAAATTGAGAGATGGGGGCAGCAGATTTCTTTCTCGCACCATGTTGTAAAATATTAAGTTACGGCTACGAATGGCTATATGGTAATTACACTGAAAGACTTGTAAGAGACCCCGGTTTGAATACCATTGTCAACCCCTTATGGCCTCTGACCTTTTGGCTTTCATGTTAATCTTCTTGTGCTTATGTCTGTCCACATATGGCATTGCTAAGATTAATACACGTGTGGTTTATTCCCTATTATGTTCCACTGGGGATACAGTGGCGGAATTAGTGGCGCTATATAAATAAATGATGATGATGATACAAAGCAAGAACCCATTTATGTGGATAAGCCCTTAGAGGCATTTTCCTTGTTTTTACTATAGCCTATGTAGTGACCAGTTGTGCAAGTTTACTGCCTATTTTACTTTCTTGGGTTTGCAGGATTTTTTATGATTGTCATTTTTTAATGTAATTGCTCTGTATTTGGCTGTCCGCACACTGCGGCACAAGCAGAACGTGTGGCCTGAAAATAAACCTGATAATTTGAACAAAATCAAATTGGCCTGTGTGTGTGTGGTCATCGTCTGAATGCACTTCCAGTGAACTCGGAAGAGATCCAGCTGCTTAAACTGTGCTCTGAATCACCACTCACATGACCGGCCAAATTGTATATAAATCTGATTGCCTTGCACTTGGGTAGTCAGCTTTTTAATACAGCATAGTGACTTATATGGGCAGCCGCTTTTTATTTTTGTTTCTTTCATTATTAACAATCACTCTGATAAGTGCACATTTTGGAGTTATAAGAGAGCATTGCCGAATATTAGATATAGAAATATTAGAAATAGATTGTGGAACTCAAAATACAGACCTAGCAGGCCCGGCGCTCCCATTAGGCAACGTTAGGCTGGCTCTGGTGGGCGCCACAGAGATTAAATGCATTGAGTAATACTGTGCGGCAACCGCTGAGCATACCTTCCACGGCCGCTGCACAGCTTCAGATAGATCCACAGGGAGGGGGGAAGGGCTATTGATCGCCACCGTCGCACTCCCCTCCAACTGCCAATGGAGCGCACCGTCCCTCTGTCTCCTCCCCTCCACTCTCCCTCCCCTCCCTGACTGTCGGGCGTGACATCAGCATCACATCCCGACAGCGTCATTGAGGAGCCCGGCAGAGAGGTGTATCTTCATGGAGACAAGTTTCAGGAAAGGAAAGAGATCGGAGGGGGGCGTTGGTATGCTATGGGGGACACACATTGGTATGCAACAGGGGAGGGGGGGGACATTGAGATCCAGGGAGGGGTGACTGGGATCCAGGATGAGGACATTGAGATCCAGGTCGGGGCATCATTGAGATCCGGGGTACAGTGTGCTGATGAGGGGACATTGTGATTTGGGGGGGCCGTCAGGAGACAATGTGATTCAGTGGGGGTGGTGTGATGCAGCGGGGGACATTAAGACATTGTGAATCAGGGGGGCAGTGGTGTTATGCAGGGGGGCAGTGGTGTTTTACAGGGGGAGCAGTGGTGTGATGCGGAGGGGGGCAGTGATGTAATGCAGAGGGGGGCAGTGGTGTGATGCAGGGGGGGCAGTGGTGTGATTCAGAGGGAGGGCAGTGGTGTGATGCAGAGGGGGGGCAGCGGTGTAATTCAGAGGGGGGGCAGTGGTGTGATGCAGGGAGTGCAGTGATGTGATGCAGAGGGGGGGCAATGGTGTAATGCAGAGGGGGGGCAGTGGTGTCATGCAGAGGGGGGGTCGGTAGTATGATGCAGAGGGGGGGCAGTGGTATGATGCAGAGGGGGAGGCAGTGGTGTGATGCAGGGAGTGCAGTCATGTGATGCAGAGGGGGGTGGCATTGGTGTGTGATGCAGGGGGGCAGTGGTGTGATGCAGTGGGAGGTTAGTGGAATGATGCAGAGGGGGGTCAGTGGAATGATGCAAAGGGGGGGCAGTGGTATGATGGAGGGGGGGCAGTGGTATGATGCAGAGGGGGCGGCAGTGGTGGGATGCAGAGGGGGGGCAGTGGTGTGATGAAGAGGCATGTTAGGGCCATCTATTCGCATTACTTGTAATTTCCACGTGGACCAATAAAGGAAAGAAGATGCCCATTGCCTTTAACAAGTGCATAATTTATAGGCTTATTGTGGCAAGTTGTTTGTTCCGAAATCTAACACCTGGATACCTCCCCTCTAGAAATCCTGTGTCTGCAGTGGAGTCTGAACAGCATTCTGCAGTAAACATCACTGCATCTGGACTAGGTAAGGTGGAGGAGGTAAGGCTTACCTTTTTTTTATTTTTTTAAACACAAAAGCACAAAGTCAAGCATGTGAGGGTCTGTGAAGTGTGTATTTGGTGTGTTCGTGGGGAGGGGGCGGTATTTTGAAATTTTGCCTAGGGCTCCGAGAACCCTAGCACT
This sequence comes from Mixophyes fleayi, assembly GCF_038048845.1. Classification (NCBI taxonomy): domain Eukaryota; kingdom Metazoa; phylum Chordata; class Amphibia; order Anura; family Limnodynastidae; genus Mixophyes; species Mixophyes fleayi. The sequence continues at coordinate 75,572,930 of NC_134407.1, forward strand.
GGCCTTGAGAATTGGGAACGCAAGTGTGCAGACACCTCCTTGCTCACATAGTGCATCTTTACCAACAAGGACCATGTTGTTGATAACAAAACTAACATTTTTTTGTTCCTGAGAAAAGAACATGCAATTATTTTGTAATCTTTGTAGTATCAGGTGGGTGTTTCTAGCGACTAGCCTATAAATATATTACAGAGGTTGTTATTGCATCACATACAAACGAAATTCATTTGTGCCCTTTATTGCCAAAATGAGCTGTGTCTCTCCGGTGGTGGTGAGGGGGTTAAATTTACGCACAAAGGAGAGGTTGGCATTTCTGGAAAACCACACACAGCTTTCGCGTGACAATCATTCCTCTTGGGTCCCCCTTATTTTCCATTGCTTAAATATGTCAGCTCCTCCCCCCCAAAAAACCAGAACACCTGCAGACAGCGCTGTGGAAGGTTCTATGACCTGATGAACTTTTTTTGACGTTTTTATGTGGTGTGTCAGACCCAGACAGTGGGTAAAAGGGAGGTGTTCAGCTCACAGAAGGCCCCAGGAGTCTGGGAAAAAAGAGGGAGTGAGGGCAGGAAGAACTTAAAAAGGAAAGTGGAAAATTGTTCTGGATTCTTGAGTTTGTAGTTATGTAAGTCCCACATGCCTTTAATTCTATAATAAAGCATCGAAGTATAAACATGTGTATGGATAGACAGATAAACACATTGTTTTACATTTATAATAAGCACATTCTCCATATATATCCTAAACTAAAATCTATGTAATGCTTTAATTTTCTTTTTTTACATTTGTTACGTATCTTGTTATACTTTATCATACCTCATATCTTATAGCATATTCTAAAAATAGGACAGTTCAGTTTTCTTTCTGGTGCAACTTTTTCAATTTAATATTTTATTTTTTCGATGCACCCCCGACTGATACAGATCTTCTATGTTATGGGTCTGATCTTGCAGTTGCAGTTGCAGGTAAGTGCATTTGCCCAATGTAAAAATACATCTATATGCAAAACTGGTACACTACGCATATGCACAGCATTTATAACTAGTTTACAGTTGCATGACTTATGCAAAATAAGAATTTTATATATATATATATATATATATATATATATAAATATATATATATATATATATATATATATATATATATATAGTATATTACCTAAACTTTTTCACTTCAGGCCTCACTCTCTTATTTATTTTAATGTTGACAATACTGCCCACTGCCTGTAGCCTTTCCTGTATATCACTTTCCCATAAATACGTATCAGCACTGCAGTTAATATTGATACATTTTTCTGCTGCCCCCAGTCATCTTCCTTCTTGTGACTTATATCGATTTCATTTCGTCCATAGAACCACAGACCTCTGACAGCAGCTCTATCTCACCATAGCAATCTACCTAGAGGACTTCAAGACAATACACACAGATCTCCATGCGACAGACTATTTTCTGCTAGTCTAATTAGGTTTTGCTAGCGGGGACACACTAACCAAGTTAAATCACATTAGTGCATCTGTAGGGCCGGTATTACCAATGGGCGAACCTAAGCAGTTGCCTAGGATGCCAATAGTTAAGGGCAGGGATAAATTTGCCATAGACCTAGCCTGGTAGACCGGTGGCATATTGGGGCCGCCTTATGTCTTTATCTACCCCCGTCCAATTTTGAAAAATAAAATGATTGAGATATTTTTCACCTGGCAGAGGAGGGGTCAGCGTAGATGAATGGCCTCCCATGTGCTTTCTGGTGGCTGGCTCCTCCCCAGGACCAGGACTTGAGCTGATCCATCCCTCCCCTACCTGTCCCTAGACTGCCTTATTTCTCCAGGAGACTCGCTGCTTCAGACTTACTGTCAGGTTCTGGCAGCATCTAATTGCTGCTGCAATTACAAAAAGCTGCATTGTGTTCCTACAGCAGGTAGGAAGTTGGTCACTGGGATAGTGAGGGAGAGAGGGGTAGAAATGGTGCAGTATGGGGAGAGGGGTGGTACTATAGCAATGTGGGCAGCAGGGTAGTATTGGTGCAGTGTGCGGGCAGCAGGATGGTATTGCTGCAGTGTGTGGGCAGAAGGGTGGTATTAGTGTAGTTGTGGGCAGCAGGGTGTTATTGGTGCAGTGTATGGGCAGCAGGATGGTATTGGTGTAGTGTGTGGGCAGCATGGTGGTATTAGGTCAGTGTGTGGGCAACAGGGTGGTATTGGTGCAGTGTGTGGGCAGCAGAGTGGTATTAGTACAGTGTGTGGGCAGCAGGGTGGTATTGGTGAAGTGTGTGGGCAGTACGGTGGTATTAGTGCAGCATGTGGGCAGTGGGGTGGTATTGGTGCAGTGTGCATGGAGAGGGGTAGCATAGGGTCAGTATTTGCAGAGAAGTGTGATGGTATTATTGTAGTGTCAGGTTTGTATAGCCAGTGAGTGTTGGCAGTGTATTGTTGTAATCTCGGAGGGGATTGCTGTAATTTGGAGGTACTTGTGGCATTGCTATAATGTGGAGGGGCTGGGGAGTATTTCTGTAATATGGGGGTCGTATAACAGATGCTGTAATTTGGGAGTATTGCTGTAAATGGGTATAGCTGATTGCTATAATGTTATAGCTATTGCTGTAATGTGGAGGATATTGATGATTTCTATAGTGTGTGGTGGTTAATGATGTAGTATGTGTGGGGGGTAGGTATTGATGTATTTATTGATGTAATGGTGTGCTAATAATGTGCTAATTAGGGGAAATAGGCTTATTTGTTAAATGTAGATGCTATTGATTTATTTTGTGTTAAGGTGAACTTAAAACACCAACAGGTGGTGAAACATTGCAAGAACAAGTAGGAAAGAGTCCCAAATATATGAAAATATATTTAAGTACATGTAAGTATAAAAATAATAATAAAAATGGTATTTTATTCAAAATAAATCCATAAAGCCTACAGAAACTGCCGTGTATTCAGGACTCTGCCCTGACTATAGAGAAGAGAAAGGTATATTCCACTTTACGCTGCAGTGTGTTTGAAAGCGAAATGGTTTGTCGATTGCCTACCACTGTCTCAAGCGAAGACTACACCCTTTGCATGTGGTTTAATCCCACATCCGGCTGCATAGCAGCACACCTCCTGTTGATTTTACCCAACCTACTTCCAATTTGGCCATGGCTACCACATGAGACCACTGTCAGTATATTTTCCAGGGCCACTTTAAATTCCCAATCAGCCCCTGGGGCACCTAAAAATCTGAATGAGTGACATAATATCTTTCATGCAGTGATTTTAATGCTCCCGCGGTGCCCCTACAAGAGTGCCACATGCTGACATGAAGGAGAAGCAGCTTCCCAGTTACACTGGGAGTGTGGTGCTTGGCTATGATGTCAGAGCCAGGTGCCACACTCCCAATGTTAGGAGCCAAAGATGTCACCCTCACCTCCTGTCTGCCAAAGTAAGAAGCAGTGGGATAGGGGTATTCCTTCCAGTGGGAGGGGGGTTGCACTGACCATGTACATTCATTGATCGCCAGTGTAATGTTTTCTTGTAGATTCCATTTTTCATAGCTATGGTGATGCATATTACATATGGGATGACCATGTTTATATTCCACAAGAAGCAATTGGCAATTGCAAGTTATTTTAAATAAAGTGCTATGATAATTATATATTATTATATACAAGTATATGTATCTATAACATCATATATACATGACATATATATAACAAATATATATATATATATATATATACATATATATATATATATATATATATATATATATATATATATATATAAATATATACTGTAGCTATAATGTAATATATAAGAATATGCACATAAAATTACCCTGATTATGGTGGTGACTGTATTACAATCATACACCTGTAAATCTCACAGCTATTGGCTCAAGTTTTAAATTTATTCTTAGCTCTAAAGAAACGGAAATAACAAATAAGTCAAAGTTTCCTGAAGGGAAATGCTGCTCAGTATTGACTGGAATTCAAATAAAAACTGACATCTACATCGCTTAATGAGCCAGTTTTGCAGTGAGGTCATTGTAAATAACCTGCCTTAATATTTAGTAAATATCTACAATCTACTGTTTGCCTGTTAATCAAAGTTACATTTTATATAGTTGTACTGTATCTCTTCTACACCAATTTTTAAAATGTAGGACAGGAAAATATATGTAGATATATGTAAGTACATGTAAGTATACAAATAACATGTAAGCCATAAAAATGGTATTTTATTAAAAATAAATCTATAAAGTCTATAGAAACTATATGAAAATGTTGTAGAAAACATAGGGCTGTCCTAGAACGGCAATGTTTTGGGTTGTTGTTGAGAAGGAAATTCCTGTTTTCTCCCCGTGGAGATTCGCAGGTGTTTCTGCCCTGCTCTTTCACCAGTTTCCTCCTTCATATCTTGACGTGGCTTCCTGAACTGCATGTGTGAAAGAATGTTTGCTGCCAGAAAATGGAGGCCTACGTCAGGTCAGTGTCCACCAGCAACAAGGACACACAGAACAAACATAACAATTTATCCTAATAGACCATGAAATTTTGCTGCACCCCACAGCGAAAATGGTTGTAACAGCCAAAAATAAAAGCTTCAAGTCTCATGGGTATAGTCATTGTATTTATAGTGACCCTTTCAGCGTTGCTGTTTTGTATTTTAATCTAAATAGTTCATCATGTGTAATCCTGTTACCTAAATACAGACATCTGCAGATTTTAAAGGGAAAGTAAAATTACTATCCCTCCACCCATTGGCAGGGATGGATTAACAAAGCAGTCTGCAGTCATAAACCCCGTCCAGTGGCCAATCCCTTTCACGGTTCAAGTGAAAGGGTCTTAGCGGAAAAAGAATTGGTACTGAGCAGTTATCCATACAACTGACATACTGCATTAGAAGTGGCACTGTGCCGTTACCCACATACAAAAAAGCTCCAAAGTTCAGTATCAATTCACAACACACCTGAGATCAGTCTCTTGCCTCTCATTAGCATAGCCACCACAGCAAACTATGACCTTTTCAATTAGGATTTGGCTTGTATGTACATTTTTCAGTAATGAAATGTAGGGTGAGCATTTTTGGGCTCATGTGCATTTGGAGTTACTGAGTAGGCCGTGTAAATTTTGAGTGATTGGGTCAGACACATACATTGGGGTATCTGGGTGGGCTAATATACAATAAGATACCTTTTTGGGCCCATATACATTGGGGTGCCTAGGTGGAGGGTGAGCTCATATTATTATTTATTATTATTATCACCATTGATTTGTATAGTGCCAGCATGGTTTTCAGCACTTTGCAATTGGATACATTTGGGTGTGAGGGTGGTGTCATGTGCTTTGGTGTGCCCGATTAATAGAGTGATTTCATATACACTAAGGTGTCCGTATAGGCCCATAGACATTAATTTTTCTCAGATACATTAGGTGTGCTCTAATCTGCACTTGGGGTGGGATATGGTGTGTGCGCCCATTAATACCAACAGACACCTTGTCCTACATTTGGCCGTCAGAAAGCGCAGATTGCACTGCCAGAGAACAGCAGCAGCTCTTTCTGGGAGGTTCTTACTGCACTTGTTAAAGTATTACATGGCTCAGTCTAAATATATAAATCAATAAAATATACTTAAATTAAATCTGACTGCAAATACTTGTTTTACTATCACTCTTGAAGGGAAGATGTGTAGACTACAAATGATCACACTTCTTAATTTAGGATTAGTGGATAGTATCATACAAACGCAATATAATCTAGGGAAGACTATGCTACTATTTATTTGGAAGTTGTAAAAACTACCAGTTTATGTAATAAGTCTATCTGGGGGCATTACACTTTGTTTTTGCTTCTAAGCACTTTTTGCAAAGTAAAATATCGCCCCGGGGGCAATTATAGTGTCCTTGAAGGGCAATAGAGTTATTTGTGTCCTCCAGCATCCTATATCCAAAATGATACAGCCATGTACATATCACTTAATATATTTATGGACATAGACCTCTCATATTTTGCCATTGTAGAAAACACTGTTTTGTACACTGTTTTTATACCGTCATTTCATGTTACAGCATTTTTACTGCCTTAAAGAGTAAATACATCTATAGTGGACATTATTGATGTAAAGTCAAATGACAGTTTCATCAAGTGCACTGCGCTCAGCAAGTGCTACATGGGTACAGTTATTGGGCATGATGATGCCAACTTTAAAAGCATGTGAAATGCTTATTGTATGCTTTGATCTGTCCTGGACATAAGAAGTATAGAAAATGGTTGGCCAAGTAGGTTTTACACAGCAGGAAATGCTGCTTTGATGTACTTTGCTACGTGGGTTATGAAACACCAGTGTTTCCTGTAAGTAGAGAGGTTATCTATCGGTGGCCCAGCTGTCAACAAGGTCACATGGTAACATTATTTAGAAGTTCGTGCAATGTGGCACACATTTGTAACACTTCTTACATTTATCATTCTTTTTTTCATAGACATCAACTTGCCTATGCACAAGTAATCTTTGAATAAAGTAAATTTTAATGAAAAACTATTTTTACATATTTTTTCATTTTTTAATACATATAAACTATTTTAAACTTTTTTAAACATTACTGAAACCCGAAATCTGCAAAGTTTGGCCCAGCTAAGCGGTAAGTTAAACCTAACCACTCAGAGTCAGTGTACCACAGCTGCCCTGTTGATATTTTTTGTTAAATTATAGCGATAAGTTATTTTGTATCATTGTAGTAAGACCCTGAAAAGCTGCTGCTTGAAACATCTGCCTTATTATAAAACCACTCCTCCCTATATTGCATGGCACTAAACCAGATTAGGCTGTTACCACAATAGAATCTGTGCCTCGAGTCTAAAACATTGGGGTTTATTTAACGAGGTTGGTCGATATAGAACAGGGTTGTCCAACCCGCGGCCCAGCACACCTGTAAATGTGGCCCAGAAGGAGTTTTGCTTGTGGCAAGGGGGCAGCGCTCTTAATGGAAAAAAAATCCTGCAAAAAAAAAGAAAAGAAAATACTTACCTTGCAGTCACGTCAGCTGGTACTCCGGCTCCCTCCCTTGTCTCCCCCTCCGTGCGGTGCTCGCAGTGAATGTCGGGCGTGATGTCATCACGCCCAACATCCATTGCGGAGCGCAGCACAGAGGAGTCACCCGTGCGAGAAGAACAATCAGCAGCACAGAATTGGAGAAAAGAAGAGGAGAGGACAGGAGAACAAGCCGATTAAAAGGTAAGTTAAGGGGGATTTTTTTTATTATTTCAAGGGACGCGGACAAGTGAATAAAAGTCACCTGGTCCTGGAGCATCATGGACCTTGTCTCCTTGCTGCATACTTCTACTTGTAATACTAATGGGGCATTATATATTATTCTCTTTGGCCCATTATAAGTTGCTATCCCTTAACTAACATAGTGGTGTAATTATCAAAACAGGTGACAATTTGGGGTCACAGTGGTGCATATGTCAGGTACCACAGGCCTGGTCAGGGCACCCTGATATACAATGCCTGGCTTAAATGATATTGCATCGAAACAATACAAAAAGTGATTATAGTATAATAACTAGAGAGGATTTTTTTGAACAGGGCGATTGAAAGGTAAGTATAGGGGGATTTGAAAAAAAAGTGATAGATATATATATTTATAACTTTTTTCTCATATATATATATATATATATAAATATATATGTTTTCTATGGTTTTTTGGATGATCAGCTATCGTTAGTGTTAGTGTATCTTATGTGCAGCCCAAACCAACTCGTCGTCTGCCAATGTGGCCCAGGGAAGCTAAAAGGTTGGACACCCCTGATATAGAAGATGCTCTTTCATTGCTTATAGCAGTTAGAAAATCTTTTATCGCCCAATTTAATATATTAAAGCATTTTTCTAGTGGGAAGCCTCTGCTATCACGATAAGAGTAGTACAAGTACCCCGGCCTGGCTTCCCATGCTTTGCAAAAGTTTTTAATGGCCGGGGGTTTGTTAAATAGAGAGAAGGTCTAAATCCAGCTAAAACAGCTTTCTTTCCCTTTCACTGTTAAATTGTGTCTAAGATTTTATTAGCCCTTATTTATGAAGAGCAAACATATTGTGCAGCACTGAGCAGCAGGGGAAAACAGAGAAGATACAGTGACAACAATGTATCAAAATTCTAATCCACCTGTTAAGGTGTGTACACTTGGGCATTAATTAATTCCATTTTTGACAGCTGTACAGAGGAGAGACAGAAGCTCACATATGGAAGCTTCCCCACATCCCCATTCTGAAATGAGCTTTGCTAATAAACAAACTGAAATAGTTAACTATGAAAAATACCTTAATCTGTAAAGCGAAAGGAAGGATGCACATATTTTATTAAGGAGCTGTGACTACAAGGTTTTGGAATTGTTTCAGAATAAGATTACATTTGCATTTGTTTTTTTTCCAAAAACAAGCTGTAAACAGACCAATTATTTTTTTTATGTGATCTTTTTTTTTCTTAGCGGTGTTAAGTTCTGTCCATTGAAAATTCCTTTCAAATTTTAATGCGGAAACTGTAGAAAATGGAGCTTTGGGCTATCTACAGTTATAGCTCCGGGGGGAGAGCTGTGGAAGAAGCATGTAAGTGTTTTGGTTCTCCGAAGTGTGAAAGGAAACAATCTGACGTCTTCAGTCAGGAAGAAAACACTGAGCTGGCCCTGGCTGGGCCTCCCAGGGAGGCCGTTTGAGAAAGCTTGTCATGGGATTAAAAATAGTGTTGAAAAGACCTGTTTAAAGGATGTCCGGAATTAGAGCAATACAACCGTGGAAACCATTACTGGGCAGGTTTTTATTAATTCACTAAAGTAGTGTAGCTATCACAATTTTACAGTAGCATGCTATTACTGCTATATATATATATATATATATATATATATATATATATATATATATATATATACATATATATATATAAATGTATATATATATGGATGGATAGATAGATAGATAGATAGATAGATAGATAGATAGATAGATAGATAGATAGATAGATAGATAGAAAGATGGATAGTAGCATAAAGGTGAGATCTTTGCAGTGGCTGACAGGTGGAGTTGAGTGGAGATGGGACTTTCCTCACTAAATATAGAGTTGGAGTACCAGTGCGCTTAATTTTGTAGAGCAGTGCAAACACAACATTTCATTTTGCAAAGTACCATTATTCAAATGAGCTAAAAGGACAGAGAGGGCTCATATTTGGAGACGTAGCTTGAATTTTCAGCCAGCTCTGTGCTGATTGACAGAGTTCATTGTGTGGAACTCTCCGTTACCGTGAGACTGGGATGATTTCAAACAATGATGTTCATGGTGGGACACATTCAGACATACAAATGATGTTACTGCCTTTATTAATATATATGACGTTTATCTAATCATTGAATGGGGATAGAAGTTTTTCAAACACAGTCACTTTCAGCTTTAGGCTAGTGACACATGAGTGCTGAAGACTGCACTGTTAAGAGTAATGCCGGGAACTTAGTGTTCACACTGCTCGCTTTATGCAAACAAACAGAGTGTGTTCTCAAATCGCCAATATGTTAGAATTTTAATGTTATTATTCTCAATAACCATTATTAATATGGCACACACACATTATGCAGCCCTTTACATTGAACACTTTGTCATACACATCAGTTTCTGTCCTAGTGGAGCTTAGATCTCTAGTAACACAAACACATACACTGGGGTTTAATTATGTCAGAGCCAATTAATCTACCTGTATGTCTTTGGAGTGTAGGAGGAAACTGGAGCACCCGGAGGAAGCCCACACAAATATGGGGAGAACATGCTGACTCCACACAGATAGGGGCCTGGTTGGAATCAAGCTCATGACCCCAGTGCTTTGAGGTAGCATTATTAACCACTGTGTAACAGTGTTGTGAGACAGCATTGTTAACCCCTGTGCTACTATGCTGGATAAAATATTATAATGTTTGTATTGTTAAATAAATTCGGCAAATGAGGAAGTTGACATATTGTTATATACGGACAATTTTCTAATTAGGAATCCACCACCTGCATCTTCATTTAATGAACTAAAAGGAGTTTTTCCCCTTGGGCACTTTGTTAATTTTAAGATCTACTATTTCATGTACTACAGTATAAACGTGAAGTTCACCTGTTATTGTATGTGTATTCCAATTTTACATTCCCTCTTTATATTACCTTATTGCTGTGGTTAAATGTCTAAAAGTTTGTTGAGTCCAGTGGTGGAACTACTGCTGGAGTAGCCAATGGCCATTCTGCTCTTATGAGCATGCTCAAAAAAGCAGAACAAGGGGCCAGTAGAACAAATGGACCATCATCGCCAACCAACAAAAATGTTGCTATGGCATCCGGTGATTGAGTGTCACACCCCTGGCTCTCTCATGCACAGTTATCATATGACACTACTTAAGTAATTTGCATATTGAACATGTTAATATCACTAATGGTGCACAGTAACAATTTGTATAATGTATGTATAATGTAATAACTGTGTGAATTTGCATTTACGGCTAGTGCAACGATCCATATTTTCCAGGCGCCAAGGCCATTTGTAATTACATAAGTTGTTGTTCCTTATTTCATTGTATAATTATCATAAAATGCTATAAATAATACTGGCACGACTTTCCTGCCACAAACAGCAGCCCACTGGCATATACATGGTTAAAAGTGACAATATTCTTCCTTTCAGCAACAGGAAAACTTGGGATGTAGAAGCTTAGAGTGTCTTCCTCACAGGATATCCAGCCTCGGCCTATAGCCAAACACCCCCGTTTGATATGACCTCTATTCCATATGAGGGAACAATGCACATCATCTCTGAGAGACTTAACACCTCACCAGCCCACTCCTAATATCTGCCATCTCAGGCACTATGGCAATAACAGGTGTGCAATGGAGACTGTGAGATAGACAGTCAGCCTCCAGAGACAGGAAGGCAGAGGTGGATGGAGATTCACCACACTGAGTGGGCTTTACCTATTGTAAATTGGTATAATTCACTTAATCTGTGTCTGTCTGGTCGGAAGACAGTCTAACTTTTACAAGTAGACACCCTTTGCAAAGGATTTGGCCTTGTTACAAGGCCATTTCTTTCGAATGTTGTCTCACTCGCTATACAGACTGGACACTGCCTCTATTTTTACAGTACATTCTATCAGTCTCAGCATTATGATATAGACTCAAATACCATTCACACATGTTCATTTCCAGTATCCCCTCTAAATAAGCAAAATTAAGGTAAAAATACAAGTTATTATTTTATAAAAGAGCATTTTGTAACATTTATCATGTATGGCTAAAACTGAAGATTGTAATGTCTAAGATCTTTGGAAGTCCAGTCCTTTTTCTCTCTTTGTATAATCTATCAATTGATAATAATGTGATTTGCAAACATTCTGCTATCTTATTGGTAAAAAAAAGTTATCATGTCATCTGCTGTATTACAGATTAGGGACCGTTGAAGGACAGTAGAGTGCCCCAGTGCAGACATTACAAATGGGCTCACTCTCTTGAAAAGAACCTCATATCTAAAAATATGAAAAATGGAACAGATTGCAAGACAAAGCTTTATATATTGCATACCACACACATTCCAATATTGTGCGGACACAAAAGATCCTGTATTATCTAGTCACAAGAGCTCCCATTGTGATTCTGCGGCATGGGAGCTTTAGTGGCCAGTAATAGTTTCAGCAGTAGCACCGTGTCCAGTATTATGTTCAACAATATTAATATGTCCATTAGTAATAAATTGCCACTAATTTGTCCATTCGGTAATAAAGTGCACAATGTTAGTAGTAATGCTCAGTAAATTGCTCATCATAATGTGCCTCTAATATGCTCAATATCAGTATGCCATTACTGTGCGTACTACAGTAATAATATCAACTAATGCACTCGTCGATTAGGGACACTAGTTTGGCCATCTGTAATAATTCCAACTAAGTTGTCCATCGATTTGGAGTGCTAGATAAGCAAATGAAAGTTTCATGAGCCCTTGACTAAGCGAGAGTGGCTAGTGGCAGTGGCTAGTCAAGGGACTAGCCACTGCAACTAATATCCTCTACTAATCTTTGTCTAGCATGATAAACTACAGTCAATATTTTGCTTTTTGATTTACTTGTGATGCGGTATGCCATGATCTTTGTGTTACATTCCTAGACTCATAGGATTCTTAACACTCCTTGTACAATTCCCTACATATGTTTGGAGGGTGATCTAGTGTGTATTGACTCATGCTGTGCCTATGGAAGTGCACTTGGGTCCTCTCTCCATAATACTGTAGAGCTAGAACTGCCATTAGTAGTGGCAAATTACTGACACTATCCAGATGTTAACCTGGAATACCTGCTCTTTGTATTTAGATCTTCTGTTGAAACTGGGGTTCTTGCATCTACTGAATGGGAGAGGATGTATGGTGGAAGGAAATGGACTGCTGTGTTCCTAACATTTAAGTACTCTATTTCCTAGTACAGTGTTTAACGCTGTGTTCTTGGCTCAGGTTTTGCTACCAGTTTTATATAAATATAGATAAGTAAAATTGCCATGGAATTTCCTGACTGAGCAAAGGTCTTGAAGTTCCACATTCCACAGAATGGCATTCAACTCTGTATTTGTAAATTCTCTCTTTAAAAAAATCCATGGATAAGATGACTATCATTTTATTCATTTTATGCTAGTAGTGCCTTTATACTAATGGCCAAATGTGCTGTTTAAAATGTCAAATGTTGTTATTGATTATTTTGGTCCCAATATCATATTACATGGCACATATGGCATCACCCCTATGTTTATTGTAGTGGAATATATATATTGTATCTGCAGAAAAAGGATGCAAGCAGATTACCATATTTGTGCAACAGTGCACCTAGTATAAAGATGAACAGGTGGAGGACATATGTGTGACAAAATAATGGTATAGGGATGATTTAACTTACATAATTTGGAAGTGCCTTTTTCTACAGCTATATGGCCCTGTCTGTAGTAAAATTAATCAAACAGAAGCAGGTAATGAGAACTCCCTTTTAAAGGGAAGGTTGGAGTGTCACTTGCCCATCAAGCTAGGGCTTTGGGAGGAGTGTTGGGTATAAAAACCTGTTTGTTTCATTGTACAGGGTGACCGATGCTAGAAAAGCTGGTCTCTGTTTATTTAGTGTTTAGGATCACAAGAAACAGCATGTAATCTTTATGTTGTCCATCCTGACATTAAAACAAAATAAAAAGGCAAGAATATATATATATTTGTATATTCGGTGTTGGGTCTGTACATGTAAGTGCTATCTGGAAGGCTTTCTCAAGAGAAGACTATATATCCTCAATCAATATACTACTACTGGTGTTAGTAAAAGCGTTATTTTTGGTGGATATAACATACTAGTAAGTTAATTGGCTGCTATCAGATTGACCCTAGTCTCTCTTTCTGTGTGTGTATGTTAGGGAATTTAGACTTTAAGCACCAATGGGGCAAGAACTGATGTCAGTGAGTTCTCTGTACAGCACTGCAGAATTAGTGGCGCTATATAAATAGCTGATGATGATGTTGCTACCCTTGGAAATGGTTCAGTGCACAGTGCCCCTTGAAGTAGTATACCCTAGTACTAGTCAGGGGCGGATCTAGAAAGATTTTCTACCCCGGGCGATTTAGGGGGGGGGGGGGGATTTAGGCCCTGCCCCCTTTCTGCCTTTTAAGGCTGCAGGCAGCTGCACAGTATGTGCAGGTCCGCTCGGCAGTGACAATATGCTGCCTGGCTGCTCTGATTGTGTTTAAAACCCCCTGCTAGGGGGGGCGATTGCCCTGATCGCCCCCCCCCCCCCCCCTGGATCCGCCACTGGTACTCGTACCCTCTATTATTGGGTCTGACTTAACAGGTTTTATGTATGGGAAGTCCATGCACATCAATCTCCACAGGCTCTGCACTAATTCTACTAATTCACTGAGTCTCGTATGATATTTCTTTGCATAGTGTGGTGGTGTCACTAGACACAGCTAAGGTTTTGATTCTGTTGAGTGGAAGTACCTCTTGGAAGTGATGGTAAAATATGGATTTCATCATAGGTTCTGTAAGTGGGTTGGGCTGATGCACAGATTTCCTTGATTTAGGGTTGGACCTAAGAAAATTGTTAGCACATAAAAATGTGCTTTCTCACATTTTGTATTATCAGAATTTGCAGTTGCAAGTAACTTGCACTTGCATCCCCCCTTTGCCTTGAGAAGCATATTGGGGGCGTACACACGTGAGGCACGCCCCCTGGAGATGTGGCCTACATATATTGGACCACATTTCCAGATTTTCCTCTTTGGAGGAGTTTCATTTGCCCGTACCTAATGGCTACTGTAAAGATACTTGCTGATGGTGATGACAGCGTCAGCACATATTTTTACTGCTAAATAAACAAATAAAAATATGACTTGCTGAGAATTCTAGTTCCACCATAGTATTTAATATTTTTTGGACTTATAATTACTATCCTGGCACCCATCGTGCCAGGGTGCCAAAGAATAGAAGTGTTATTGAGCAAGGAGTTGGTTGGCCCTAGGTAGGCTCCCAGCTTCAGCCCTGTGAGGACCAGGCTGACAGTGTGACCCTATGCTGTTGGTCTCCTTCTTATAGTGTGACCAGCCTGGTGCTGGTTAAGGCTTTTGCTGGTGAACCCCACACGTGTTGTCACCCTGAAAAAGTGGTAACCAGATCAGGCCATAGTACTGGTGATGGTTATTAATTTTGGGTCATGCCATTTTTTTTATTTATATTTTAAAACTAAAGATATGGCAGTCATGATTATCAAATTGATGATCATATCTGCTATATGTTTATCTTTCAGCATTTACACACCAGTGTGTATCTTTGTTCAATTTGTATCTATATGCTGGACTTTAGATTGCATCAAACTCAAAATCCACACGTAAAAAGGCACCTGGTTATACACATTTTTGCATGTACATTGGGTCATATTTTTATGTATAACTTGGGCCCTCAGATTGTCCTGCATCCTTCCTGCAGTGCTGGACTCATCAGGTCTGTTCTGTTTCTCCAGTCCTCTTTTCAATAGTTATTAAAACATGGCCAATACAGATTAAGGCCACTGCACCTATCCCTGGGATAAATTGTTTTTCTAGAATAAAAATGAAGAGTTTATGCAGGTAACATGCTGCTTTACCTTGAGAGTCCACATGCTTTAAACTCTTTAGCAACTTGGTACTGTGTTTGGGAAATGTTCAATTATGTGTTTCAATTGGTCAAAGTGAATTATTTTCCCTATGGAAAAGGATGGACCTGGACTGTATAAATCAGTGACTAAAGTGAATTGGCTGTAAATGTCTGAGTAATGGTTAGTAGAGAATTGTCTCTCTTCTCTACCTACATGTCTCCCCCATTGTCCAGAAGTTGTTGAGCCACAATCTTCTACGCCTCAACAACTTGCTGAAACGTATTGGGATGCAGATGTTGGTACCAATGAGCAGTGGGAGAGGATCCATTAGCAAGTCCCAAGGATTACTATATGTGCCCAGGATTGATATGTCTAGCTTAACTTTATACACCATGCTAATTATACCCCAATATATTTTTATGTATATGCCATATAAACGATGTCACGTTCAGGCATATAGTATGGACATATATGCTATTTAAGATAAATTCTGGTTGGTTCCTAGCATGTGTTTGATGGACCTAGTTGATAATCTTCATTATCGGTTTCTTCCCACACTCCAAAAACATACTAGTAGGTTAATTGGCTGCTGACAAAATTAACCTTACTCTGTGACCATCTGTCTATGTGTATTAGGGAATCGCGACTGTAAGCTCCAATGGGGCAGGGAGTGATGGGAATGACAAAAATATTCTCTGTACACAACTGTGGAATTAGTAGAGCTATATAAATAAATGTAGATGATGACTATCGAATGGTAATACATTATTACTGCTTCAGCTGTTTTCTCTAAGCTAAGTAAATGATTGCAATATGTTGGAACCTCCTGCAATTACAACATTATGTGGTTGATTAGTAAAGCTGTAGATTTTTTCAGGCTTATAGTAATAACAACCATTATTATTGTCGTTAGTGATATCTTTATTGGCAGCACAGTGGCTTAGTGGTTAGCACTTCTGGGGTCATGAGTTCAATTCCTAACCATGGCCTTATCTGTGTGGAGTTTCTATGTTCTCCCTGTGTTTGCGTGGGTTTCCTCCGGGTGCTCCAGTTTCCTCCCAAACTCCAAAAACATACTGGTAGGTTAATTTGCTGCTATTAAATTGACCCTAGTCTGTGTGTGTGTTAGGGAATTTAGACTGTAAGCTCCAATGGGGCAGGGACTGATGTGAGCGAGTTCTCTGTACAGCGGTGCTAGGTTTCTGGGCACCCTAGGCAAAGCTTCAGCCTACCTTTCCCCCCCCCTTCCCCCAGTAACGTCGACCCACATTGATAAACTCACCAAGAAGAGAACTGAAAGCTTCAAATATAATAAAGGTATTTTTTTAAGTGTGAACTTATTGTGAGTATAACATCCTTCTATATCATTTCTACATTTGGAAGTATATTGAGTATAAGTGGACATGAGTATAGGACATGAGTATAGGTTTTTGTTTATGGCTGTTTATTTAAAGACTAAAGTCAGCATCTTACCTAAAAATTCTAAATTAATGTATACTGCCTGTCAGGCTGTCACACAGCTGATGTCTCAACTGCTACTGTTCAAGGGCTACATTACATAGGCACCGTCAGAGCTGACTTAAGTCTTTAGGGAGCCCAAAGCACACTCAGACAGGTGGGGGGTTCCTATTGTCTAGTAAGAGTTGCATACATTCAAAGGGAAGGGGGGCGCCACACATGGGCAGGGGGACAAAGGCACACATGGGCAGGTGGAGACACATGGGCAGGAGGATACCAGCGCAAATGGGCAGGAGAGAACAGGCACACATGGGCAGAGGGGAGACAGGCACACATGGGCAGAGGGGGGAGGACAGGCACACATGGGCAGGAGGAGACAGGCACACATGGGCAGAGGGGGGAGAACAGGCACACATGGGCAGAGGGGGAAGGACAGGCACACATGTGTGCACGACTTCTAACATCTCTGCACAACATAGAAGGAGCAGGGTTCACATTTATAACTTACAGGGACCATAGAGCTCCTTGCACTAATGATATTACAGATTTAGTTATGGGCAGTTCATTATTTATCTTTATTTTTAATTAATAATTTATTAATCTGATTATATAGAACAAGATTATTCATTTTAAATACTTGCAATTCGTAAATGCTTTTTTATTTATGGTGTTTTAAATAGAGGTACTAGAAATATATTCTTTCTAGGTATTTGAGGTCATGTACGTGTTTCAATTGGTCAAAGTATATTTCCACTTCTTATATCTGTTAAACTTCTGTAAATTAAGGTGGAAATGTCACATAAGACTATATAAAAGTAAAATAACAGAAATGACTCTTTTGTTTCATTTGTATTTTCTGATAGGATGGAAACTGTAATTCTGATAGGATGGATGAACAGGTGCATTTTTTAGTAATGGCTGAATAGATGATTTATAGTATTTATACACATAGAATGTGGTGGAGGTTTGGGCCATGGATCCCTGAGACCAATCTGGGGGAAGGGGTAACACAGTAAGAAAGGGCCATTTGGGGCACAAACCTTCCATATACTCATAGACCTGATGTAGACATGACATGAATGTGATCTCTGTTTTTATATTTTAGGCTTACACCCTCCACCACCTCTAGTTATACTTTCATCACTTATCAGTAACATGAGGTCAGAGCCTATTATGACATCGGATCAGGTGGCATAGTTTCCATGGAGACCATTATGATGAAATGATCATGAGACTGATATAAGGACCAGAAACAGCTGCAGTCAGTCAATCAGGATGTCAGTTGGGAGGGTGACACCAAGGATCACTGATACCAGCGAAGAGAATGAAGATCAGGGTTGCCCAAGTAACTTGTTCTTTTAACAGTTACACCGAGGGATCCCCTGCTCTCTTCGAATGCTGCAGGATTGTGTGAGCCCTACAGGCAAGACCCAATCACATTGTATCCAGTTCTAACATATGGATGTTATTCTGTCATCGCTAAGGCAGAGGTAAGTGAGAAGCATTAATTATATCTGTATAGGCTCCCTCCCCTGTTCTGTATAGATTAATCAAATTGTAATCTCTAGTGGGCAGGATTCATCTCATTAGATTGTGAGCTCCTAGGAGCAGGGCTCCCTCCCCCGTTCTGTATAGATGAATCAAATTGTAAGCCCTAGTGGGCAGGATTCATCTCATTAGATTGTAAGTCCTAGGAGAAGGGCTCCCTCCCCTGTACTGTATAGATGAATCAAATTGTAAGCCCTAGTGGGCAGGATTCATCTCATTAGATTGTAAGCTCCATTGAGTAGGGCTCCCTCTCCTGTTCTGTATAGATGAATCAAATTGTAAGCCCTAGTGGGCATGTTTCATCTCATTAGATTGTAAGTCCTAGAAGCAGGGCTCCCTCCCCTGTTCTGTATAGATGAATCTGATTGTAAGCCATAATGGGCAGGATTCATCTCATTAGATTGTAAGCTCCTTTGAGCAGGGCTCCCTCCCCTGTTCTGTATAGATGAATCAAATTGTAAGCCATAGTGGGCAGGTTTCATCTCATTAGATTGTAAGTCCTAGAAGCAGGGCTCCCTCCCCTGTTCTGTATAGATGAATCAGATTGTAAGCCCTAATGGGCAGGATTCATCTCATTAGATTGTAAGCTCCTTTGAGCAGGGTTCCCTCCCCTGTTCTGTATAGATGAATCAAATTGTAAGCCCAAGTGGGCAGGATTCATCTCATTAGATTGTAAGATCCTTTTAGCAGAGCTCCCTCCCGTTCTGTATAGATGAATCAAATTGTAAGCCCTAGTGGGCAGGATTCATCTCATTAGACTGTAAGCTCCTTTGAGCAGGGCTCCCTCCCCTGTTCTGTATAGATGAATCAGATTGTAAGCCCTAATGGGCAGGATTCATCTCATTAGATTGTAAGCTCCTTTGAGCAGGGTTCCCTCCACTGTTCTGTATAGATGAATCAAATTGTAAGCCCTAGTGGGAAGGATTCATCTCATTAGATTGTAAGCTCCTTTGAGCAGGGCTCCCTCCTGTTCTGTATAGATGAATCAAATTGTAAGCCCTAGTGGGCAGGATTCATCTCATTAGCTTGTAAGCTCCTTTGAGCAGGGCTCCCTCCCCTGTTCTGTATAAATGAATCAAATTGTAAGCCCTAGTGGGCAGGATTCATCTCATTAGATTGTAAGCTCCTTTGAGCAGGGCTCCCTCCCCTGTTCTGTATAGATGAATCAAATTGTAAGCCCTAATGTGCAGGATTCATCTAATTAGACTGTAAGGCCTAGAAGCAGGGCTCCCTCCCCTGTTCTGTATAGATGAATCAGATTGTAAGCCCTAATGGGCAGGATTCATCTCATTAGATTGTAAGCTCCTTTGAGCAGGGCTCCCTCCCCTGTTCTGTATAGATGAATCAAATTGTAAGCCATAGTGGGCAGGTTTCATCTCATTAGATTGTAAGTCCTAGAAGCAGGGTTCCCTCCCCTGTTCTGTATAGATGAATCAGATTGTAAGCCCTAATGGGCAGGATTCATCTCATTAGATTGTAAGCTCCTTTGAGCAGGGTGCCCTCCCCTGTTCTGTATAGATGAATCAGATTATAAGCCCTAATGGGCAGGATTCATCTCATTAGATTGTAAGGCCCTATACAGAACAGGGCTCCCTCCCCTGTTCTGTATAGATGAATCAAATTGTAAGCCCTAGTGGGCAGGATTCATCTCATTAGATTGTAAGCTCCTTTGAGCAGGGCTCCCTCCCCTGTTCTGTATAGATGAATCAAAAAGTAATCCCTAGTGGGCTGGATTCATCTCATTAGATTGTAAACTCCTAGGAGCAGGGCTCCATCCCCTGTTCTGTATAGAAGAATCAAAAAGTAATCCCTAGTGGGCAAGATTCATGTCATTAGATTGTAAGCTCCTAGGAGGGCACCCTCCCTTTTATTTCTCTACAGAGCTATAAATGGAAAATCGATTTCCATACATGGAGTCAGGAAGGAATTATTTTTCCTTCTTTGAGAGAAATGAAATGTCTCTGAGGGGTTTTTCGCCTTCCTCTGAAACTTTAAGAAGAGTAACTCTGAAGCCAGATCACCGAGAGCTGAAACAGGACTGGAACAATGGATATTATTAGCAGAAATACTGGTGAATTTCACCTGTATGGATCAACAAACATTTCAACCTTACACGTTATCTCTGCAGCCCCTTAATGCCCAGAGGGAAGGGCAGTCCTCGCAGCCATGGTTCCCCAGAGGTTTCCTCCACAGGGGGTTTTTCCTCTCCTGAGCGCTGAAGGATGACTCTTCGTGAGTCCAGGGGTATCTGTTATCATGGTTCTCTTATAGAAGTGTGTAAAAGTCATAGGACAATGTTCAAACATATGTTCCTATTTTATGCAGAATAACAAATATATGTTTTAATTTGAAATAAAACAGCAATATTTCAATTGCATCTCTGCATATTGTTAAATAAAGAAAAATATTTGAAAATAAACTCTGTGTGATTCTTGTTTATATGAAGCAGCACACACTCAAACACAATGATTAAACTAGGTATAACTAGGTAACTGGTTGATTATCAATGGAGTTTGGGGAGATGATGATTGTGAGAGGACGGATAGGGCTCCAGCCACACCTTCGGTCCCATCAGAGCCTGATTTTGGATATAGTGATTGGGAAAACAAATAGCGTCCTAGTGGTCTGCATGGTCACCCCCCATCAGCCAAGACTAGGGGGTGCCCATAAGAAGAACACGCACAGGGGCCATGGAGTCCTATTGGAGGACCTGAGTACCATGGATACAGACTGCCAGCTGATATACAGAGGAGGTTAGTTTATAACCAATCTGTGGTTCAGCAGGACATGAGCCGTCCCCATGCCGCAATACTCTCATGTTAGGAATTCTGGGAAAGTGATTTATTCTGCAAAAATACCAGACAGAAATAACAATGGAAGGAATGGTCACATGACTACTAGTTAATCATTATGAATACAGGTAGAGTTAAGGGTTATTTTACCTGGAAAATCATTAACCAGATAATAATGAAAATCAGAAAGGAAGGCTGTAAATAATTTCTGCTATTTGGTGATAATGTCATGCACACAGACATGATCAGAAAGTGTCTCCTTCAGTTACTGTGAGGAGCTCTGCTTCACAACTGTCAGGAGGAGAGTAATGCCAGAGGTAGTAGCTGGAAAGACTGGGGTCTATTTATAATTCAGTATATTTAAGGCAAAGTGCTTCAAAATATAGAAAAAAAACCTTCTTCAGAAAGCATAGTTCCATGTATTTTGGATAATAGATCCCATAGCGGTTGTGTAAAATAATGTAATGGTGATAGGTGATTTCTCAGCCTCTTGGTCACAGTGAATTTACATTGGTCACACTATGGGTAATCCCACTCCTACAGACATATATATATATATATAATACGTAAAGATTGTATTGGGACTTTTCTAGTAAAACCATAAAGAACAGCTTAGTCACTATATAACAATTAATTAGTATATAACAATACACTAAGCCTTAGTGTATTGTTATATAATATGAAATTCCTTATGTGCGGAATGCTTCATCATACTTTAAAGAACTAGGTGTTTGACAGCTGGATACCTGAGTCCGTCTCCCATAGGTGTAGTCAGTGGTCTTTTCACACAACAAAGTCATACAAGAAATAAGAATTACAGCTTACACTGAAGTTTCAGAAGTTTCTGATGTTTCTCAAATGTATATCGAGATGTTTCTGATTATCAGCTAAGGTTTTATACACTTTATACACTGTACATTGCTGTGCAGAATTGCAAACATCTATAGGGTACATATATCCCTCCCTTATTCTCTCAAGTGCCATTTTGGAACAGACAGCATGTAAGGAGGAGGTTAGCTGCGGTGCTCTGCTCATAAAATAGTGTTCAGTGTGAACCAGGGACATAGGAAAGCAGTAGAATCCTGTCATTATTGTAAGCAGTTCTGTAGAGAACAGTCAGCTACAATAGTTTGTTGATCAATTGCTTTTAATTTCAATCTTTACACGGACTAGTGGCTACTGGTTGATGTTAATGGTTGATGTTAATGCATAGCATTGCATATATCTAATAGTCATAGTCAGTATATACAGACTGAGTTAGATAGATATCATTCTGAACCAACTAATATATTCTTTGAGAAAAACAGTGCTTTTGATGTTAGACTATTAGCAACAGAATCCAAAAAACAAACAGATTTCTTTTGTTTAATCTTGAAAGTTTTTCTAGTGAAAGTAATATTGTGTGGGGCAGTGACAAGTAAAATAAATTAGAAAAAAAACTGGGTAATTGCGTGTGAGATTCAGCAGCAGTTACACACCCCAAAAAAAGGCTAAATATTTTAATCTTTCTTATTTTTCAATCTATTCAATCCTATCTAATTTGCTGTTGCTATATATAAATGAGAATGCTGAGAGACGAAAGTGTCCTGCACCCATACTACAATAAGTCAAACTCATCGGTGGCCAAGAGCATGGCTTTCAATACCTTGTTTTACTTATATGCTCTGTGCCATAATGCTGCCCCTCTGAATCAAACCAGGGGACTCATACTGTATATTTATGGGGAGGGAGGAAAAATCATTCCCCCGGGGTAAGCTTTGTCCAACCCCAGGGTAGAGGGGACTACCTGAGACTTGCAGCAGAGGTGGTCTCCAAGACCCATGTATATAAATATGGAATGTATATAAATTATATTTATATGTTCTATTAACGGCGTGTAAGAAATATGTAAAAGAGACTGTTCAGATAAACCAATAGTCACCCTTCCCATAAATATAATTATGTATAATACTTACATTGATGCAGATTTGCTTGCCCAAAACATGTCATGACAATGCAATTGAAAGTCCACATTCTGAGAAATTTACAGGACAGATTTTGGACCTGGCAAAGAACACATGTAAAGATGGAGATATGATGGATGATGATTTATGCTACATAGAGAACCGTAATATATGGTTAATAATTTTTAGAATTGAATTGGAGAAAACAAATGCACCGGTGGCAGATCTACAAAATACTTCATTGGGACAACAGTGGACAACTACGGACAGCGGCATTAGTAGACATTTATAGATGATGAGAGGGCACAATGTTAAAGGTGCAAGTCCTTGGAGTGAGTTACATATGTGCCGTAATGCTGCCCGTCTGAATCATACCAGGGGACTCGTAAATATTTATGTGAGAGGGAGGCATGAAAAATCATTGCCCTGGGGTAAGCTTCGTCCAACAGGGACTGCCCAATACTTACAGCAGAGGTGGTCCCCAAGAAAGGGTGTACACACTATGAAGGGCAACCTTAAAGCCTCATACTGCCGCTATGTCCTGGCTAGTGACAGGTAGCTGGGCTGCATGGCTGTAGTTAAATTAGCAGGCAGAGGTCATTGGATTAACAGTGATATGAATGAATAGAGTTAGACGTTTTAAAAAGTAAATAGACGTAGGTGTCCTGCACCCATACTACAAAAATTCAAAGATTAGGCACACAATACATTGCCAGAGCATTCGTCGGTAGCCAAGAGCAGGGCTTTACTAACTTGTTTTCCTTATATCATCATTAGCAGCTATTTATATAGCGCCACTAATTCCGCAGCGCCAGAGGCGGAACTAGCAAGCTGTGGGCCCTTGTGTAGGGAAGCAGGGAGGAGGGAATGGGGGCCCACAGCTCACTAGTTCACAGTGCAGCGGGCCCCACAATCCCCATGGATCCTGGCAGAGCCGGATTTACACCTCATGGGGCCCTAGGCAAGATATCGGTTTGGGTCCCCCCTTCACACACACAGTGGCCCTTCACACACACATAATACACGCACGCAGTGGCCCCTCACACACACATAATACACGCACGCAGTGGCTCCTCACACACACATAATACACGCACGCAGTGGCTCCTCACACACAGATAATACACGCACGCAGTGGCTCCTCACACACACACACACACACACACAATACACGCACGCAGTGGCTCCTCACACACACACACACACATAATACACGCACGCAGTGGCCCCTCACACACACACACACAAAATACACGCACGCAGTGGCCCCTGACACACAATACAGGCACGCAGTGGCCCCTCACACACACATAATACACGGACGCAGTGGCCCCTCACACACACATAATACACGGACGAAGTGGCCCCTCACACACACATAATACACGCATGCAGTGGCCCCTCACACACACACATAATACATGCACGCAGTGGCCCCTCACACACACATAATACACGCATGCAGTGGCCCCTCACACACACATAATACACGCATGCAGTGGCCCCTCACACACACACATAATACATGCACGCAGTGGCCCCTCACACACACATAATACACGCATGCAGTGGCCCCTCACACACACATAATACACGCACGCAGTGGCCCCTCACACACACATAATACCCACGCTTAATATACTACCCCACCCCTCCCCCAACTTACCTTTTTCCATCTAGGAGCTGTGGACTGGAGTCTTCATCCCCTTCACACATGGGACAGCACCTGTCATGTGGTGCACGTCCCATGTGACACACAGCAGGCCACACAGAGGAGGAAGGGAGGAGACTAGCCACCACACTAGCCCCGTGTGGCCCCTCCCCCGACTCGCGGAACCCGACCCCCCCTCCCCTAACTTGCAGCACCCGACCCCCCCTCCCCTGATTCGTGGGGGGTGCCTCGAGTCGGGGGAGGGGCCGCAATTTTTTTTTCAATTGCTCCTGTCCCCCCCAGCTGTGCCCCCCGAGAGCCGCTAGGCCCTAGGCAGGTGCCTAGGTTGTCTAGCGGTAAATCCGGCCCTGGTTCCTGGTGCACCACACCTGCTGCACCAATGATAGCTCCGCCACTCTGCAGCGCTATATCACGAAAACTCACATCAGTCCCTGCCCCATTGTATACACACATACAGACAGAGAGAGAGAAAGATAAATTTAATAGCGGCCTTATATGTTGGCATAATGCTGCCCTTCTGAATTAAACTAGGGGACTCATTTAACATTTATGTGGGATGGAGGGAGAGCAGAAAAATAATTGCCCCGGGGTAAGTTCGTCCAACCCCAGGGTAACAGGGACTGTCCGAGACTTGCACCAGAGGTGGTCCCCAAGAAGGGGGTGTACACACTCTGACGCCAGGGCAACCGGAACGCCTCACACTGCTCCTGTGCCCCGGCTAGGGACAGGCAGCCGGGGTGCGCGGCTGTAATCAAATTATTGCTGTCTCTTGAGTGGACATTGGGAGGCGTGCTCTTGACCCCATTTCTCCTTTCTCCGTGCTATTGATTCCTGCTCATATGCTTTTACTACATTGAGTTAAGATCTGAGGGCATCCGAGTACCTGTGAGTGCGTGAAGACCTGTCTGATAGTTCTAGTTCTTATGACAGTTACTAGGAAGCCGTAACATCGTAAAGAATTATATCCTGGGACCAGTGGTGTAATAGCAATCTGATCTTCCACTGTTTGGTTTTGCTATTAGTTATTAGCTGACTCGCATTGCTCTCTAGGTCACCATTTTTCTTTAAATGAAAATTGAGACTTTTTGCCAAATTTACATTGCTGTCCCTGTGGTTATTTATTTACTCAATTACAGTAATAGTAAGCAGGGCCGGTGCTAGGTTTCTGGGCACCCTAGGCAAAGCTTCAGCCTAAAGGGGGAGGACATAACTGTGTAGGAATGGAGGGGAGGGCACCTTACTCCGCAGCTGTGTAATGAGTCACTGAATGACTCAATTGCTGATCCAGATCAATTCATAAGATGCGCTGCGGCTAACGGCAAATAGGTTATCTTAATCATGTCCACGGCTGACGCTAGCATTAAGGGACATTGTTAACTATTATATCTGGCTTGAGTGGCGCCCCCCAGAGTTCAACACCCTAGGCAGCTGCCTAAGGTTGCCTAATGGAAGCGCCGGCCCTGATGATATATCTGTATAATATTTGAAACATGAAAGTATTCTATACTTCTGTTTATTTTATTTTATATCTGCCTAGGTTATTGCTTTCTAATACACATTACAATAAAATTATTAACAAACTGTTACAAAAAATGCCCATCAGGATTAATACCTACTACTATGCACATCAATAGAAATTCCCACTAAAATGGTTGTCAGTAGTAAGACATATTAACATGCTAATCAGTGGTAATGCCAAGTAATGTGCCTAGAATCAGTCATGTTCACTAATACACCTATTGGTAGTAATTAGTTCTAATATGCCCGTTCATAGAAGTATCCAATAACATCAGGATTAATACACACTACTATGTCCATCAATAGTAATAACATTTTAGTAAAATGCTCATAAATGACTATGTCCTATTATATGCCCATCTAGAGTAAATTCCATATACTCTCACCTCCACTATATCCTTCTATATCCAGTCATCTTTTCATTATCTGTATAAGCCAACACTAACCCCTCCTCCTTTGCAGAACCTCACTATCACAAGATGTGACATGAAGGGTGTGTTACTAGCTTCTAATTGATCATTATCAGAAGCCAATGAAAAGATTGAGGCGTCACATAGATATCATATGATGCAAATTGCCACAATTTATTTCTCATCCCCTTAACCCAGTGCTTGCCCAATATGCATTGCAGTTTGCTCACGTTGTGTTTCATTTGCAAATTCTTATTCCGTGCTGACTAAACAGTCATCTCGTAAATGCTTTGTGAGTGAACTTTTGGCTCTATTTCTTAAAATAACATCATATTGTGTCCTTTGGAGCTCATTCTTTTGGAAACTGGTTCAGGTGGTAAAAGTTCAGGATAAATGAGAAATAAACATATTTTTTCTTTTGGTATTAAAATCCTGAAATCCAAATAGCTGATCCCCAGCAGTATGGAGATAGGCTATGTAACATCAGATACCAATCCTCTTCATTCACCATTCAATCACTGATCGGTGAAGCATGAAGACCAAAGAAAATGTATGTGCTTTTTTCTCTTTTAACCCACCACTACTACTATATTTCTTCCCCTTGCCATTATATGATAAGCATCCACTAGCCAGTATAGGTAAAAGTAAACACTGGCTATGGTCAATAACATTAAATGTCTATGAAAAAGTGTTCAGTGCAGTGTCCATAATATGGTGTTCAGAACTGTGTGAAGGATTAATGTCTGGAATTGGACTGTAATCGTGGTCAAATCATAAGTCAGAACAGGAGCCAGAACTCTGATAACTTTACTGGTCTCAGTATTAGCAATTACTGAGAACAAAGTACCTTGGTTTAGCTTACACATTTAATGGCAGAGGTAGAGTGATGGTATCTACAAGGCAGAACCAATAATCATAGACAGGAATAATCCAGGGGTCCTTTATCCAGTATAATATCTGGAACAAGTTAGTAACGCTAGACATGGTGACTGGCGCACAATGATCTGATAACCTGGCGCTCAGTGAACTGAGTTGCTCCTGGTGCCGATGATGATATCAGAAAAGGTCTTTCACTGAGCCTGCATGCTGTTTACACAAAGAAGTCAGATCAGACAATGCCACCAAGCAGTGACTCCTAGAACCTCCAGTTCTCCTGCACCCCAGTCTGCAAGCCCAGCGTCAGAATGGAGGTGACACATACTTAATGGCAAGATATTTAAAGTGATGGGCTTTAAAGGCAAACCTTGCATGACTAGATGTGTGACAGCAATGATATATGTGATAGTGATGATGTCTGTAAGCAGCACTACAATATCTAGCTGATTCTGATTGAAGTGATAGTACTTACATCATTAACATTGTGGTTATGTCCCGAACACCTATTTACTTAGTTGACATTTCCATTTAAATTACTGTAGAAAAGAGCATTCCTATTTAATTTTTAAAGGAGAAAAGAGCAGATGTTTTTATTTTAATTTGCATTTTGTGTTTGTGTTTTGTATCTCCATTTGTATGTAATTACATTTTATATGGAATATGCGACTTTTGCATTTATTATTAACACAGTCCAGTCATTATTCTTTCTTGTGTATATGACAATTCATCTCATTATTATATTGTGTACAAATTGGGTAATGTGTCTTTCACATTTACCTCTACCACTTTAAGCCATATCTCTACACTTACTCTACACTATCGTGGGACAAAAGTATACACACTTGTTACTCATAAAAAACACCTAGTGCAAATGTATGTGTTATACAGCTGGATGCTTATTGTTCCGTCCCACTTGAACATATACATGTAAGTGCATCTTTTCCTGTGCACGATCTAGGAGCAAATATGTCCAATTCTACATGAGCCCTTTTATGTTGTATCACTGTGGTCTTTAATATGAAATACTTCAAGGAAACACATGAGCAGTTGCACTTCCACATGAACCTAATGGGTCAAATTCCGACTAGATTTGTAAATTTCATCTGAAAAACAAAACTTTTGTAATGCCCTTCTAAATTTCCAGTGTAAGCCATTGGTACCATGCTGATGCTTATGATGGGAACAACTCACTTCCTGAGAGGAAGACATGTGACTATGATCCAAGGATGATCGCATGAGTGAGGTAGTCACCCTCTCTAAACAACTTTGCCAATTTTGGGACAGTGTAACCTCTAAGTCATTTCAAAAAATAGTCTTTAACTATCATACAATCTTACTATCTATTTTTAACAAAATAAAGCAAAACTAAAGACTGATCAACTTATTGGTTCTCTAAAACTAAAAAAAACCACAATGCCATTTATAAGAGCTAATAGGAACAGTAGGATAATAGAAACTTACAGTTAAAAGCTTCAGGAATTGTTTTTGAACCCCACATACATACGACCTATAATCCATTTGTTAATCTATCCCAAACAAATACCCGCAACGTAACCTGCACTTTTCTGATTTTCCCTCCCTTTCCTTTTTTAGTAATCCCATTTTCTTTTTGAAGATAGGTTACGATATATATTGTACAAGTTTGTAATTTATTCTCAATAAAAAATTAAAATATAAAAAAAGCTTCAGGAGTTTATCGGAACAGAATTTACTTGGGTGACGTGACCTGATCCTCACTGGAGTCTTTTAGTGTGGTCGGAAAATTAGCTGAGGCCAGTAGTAGTCGTCTTCTAGCAGAATTGACCAATCCGTCTGTAAATGATCTTATCGCTTCAATATGACCATTATCAGGAATCACGGTTATTTAGGGCCAATATTCCAGAATGTGTGACCAGAATGAGGCCTAAATGGCCACAAGACAAATAGGACAGATTGCGCTGCGGAGAATTTGTGTTGGTATAACTCAATAAAAGAACCTAGAGGATCCTCCCATCGCAATAAGAAACCAATTGAATAGTATCACATGAATAAATGTTTAATCACAGACAAAATAATCTAATAAATAATAAATATAATATCAATTGTAAACCTGTATAGCTGGCCAGCATACATTTGAAAGGTACCTTGATACAAAATAAAAATCAATTATAAAAAATGGTAAAAACCTAAAAAACCCAGAGGGGCTAGGTAAAGGAAGTTCAATATATTGACCGTACTTCTTAAATGAATAATATTGATCGGAAGCTCTTATAGAGAAAGCATGTATACATTCTATGTAACAAATCGATCAATAGTAATCACGAGACTCTCTTTCACTTCATGTTGTGTCTAATACTTCCAATATATGGTAATCAGCTATGTAGACACAGTCAGGATATGCTCCGTAACACTTATTATAGTAAGGAGCAATTCAAATCCAACCGAGATATTCGGCACCTTCTCAACAACATATATTAAATTCTTTGGAAAAACCGCAATTGAGATTCAGCAGTATTTTCCTTACCATTCGGCGTCTTCAACCCTCCGGAGGGATTTAAAGTAGATGGAAATACAGGGATTTCGAAACTCACTATATTCACTAGTTAGTGAATGTTATAGTCGGCACACCCAAATCAGGGTTCAGATGTTAACCGCTCGTCAGCGGTAGTGGATCAGGTTGTAGAAAAACTTGTTCCTTTGCGCTGAATCGCGCCCGTCAGATGGGGCTTTAGTTGAAACAGTATCAAGCCAAAATTGCAAGTTATTGTATCAATATACACAGTTCCAAAAGAGATCAAAATTCAAGCCGACTATATTAGAGACAAAATCTCTGTGTCTCCGTGTTGGTGAGATGATAGTTGGTTTAGTGAGATGAAATCACAGACCTCAATCGCTGACGCGTTTCGTGCCTGCTTCACGGCACTTTCTCAAAGCTAAATGGCCACAAACAGCAGCACAAAACAAATTTCAATCATGATCAACATGGGACAGTTGGAAACTATCAACGGATGATGACCTCTGTTTTACAGTGTGTGTGGTCATTGTCCAATAGCACTAGCTGTGCCCCTTAGGATTCACCTCCTTGGCCCATATGTGTGCAAGCAAATAGGACATAAATCTGATCTCTTGGCCCTGGGGTAGTATGGCTGGTTCTGCCTGTATAATTGTAATTTTCAACTTTAACAGTTAACAATAACAAACAGCCAGATAATAAAACCACTAATTTCAAAATATTCAAAGTTCAATAGAGAGGTTAGTTCTGGTAATCTCAGGGGACAGGGGGTTGGTTTTAGGTAAAATAGAGCCATGGGCAGAAGTCATGCTGGGGCTACCTACACAGTGAATGCTGAACCATTGGCTGGCATTGCAAATATCACATTGCCAGCTGTGTTATACAGACACCATAGCACAAGCATTGCAAAGACCCCCAACATTGGTGTTTTATGCCTTCTGCTCCAATGCAATTACAGGGGAGATGGGTTACTGCATTTACAAAAAGTGATTGTTTCCTATTGCAGATCATAACTGGACGTTTCCTTCTGTGCCTCATGGAAACTACCTTGCTATATGTTCACAGAACTGGAATTCACTGCATGTACCAGCACATCAGAGCCATGTTTGACCTGAATATAAAAAGTTGTGCAATATCTGGTGTAAAGTATAATAGGCTAAGCCATATCTGGTGCCAAGTCTAATATGCAGAGTCATAACTGATGCTACATCTAATAGAACTATACCTTGTACCAAGTCATACAGTCTATATACACAGAGCTATATCTGGTACTAAGTCTAATAAGCAGAATAATAGCTGGTGGCAAGTCTATTAGGCAGAGCAATACCTGGCAGCAAGTTTTATATATGTAGCTTATGTAGTACAAAGTTTATTATGAAAAACCATATGTAGAGCCATATCTTGGACCTAATATGTGTACTTCTTCTGACTCTTTCCCCTTCTTTGATGAAGGCAGTTATTCCTCTCATGGGTTTCCAAATCTGTCTCTGACAGTACTGTTTCCTGCCCTAAATTGAACTCTATCAGCCATTCAGAGTTCAGTGTTCGACAGGAACATAAGATTTTGATCACTGGCTGTTAGCTGTTAGGGCAGGATTTCCCAAACCCAGTCCTCAGGGCTCCCCAACAGTGCAGGTTTTCCGGATCACATGTAACATAATTAGGACCACCTGTGGATCTGTTACAATGTGTCAGTCAGTAATGAATACACCCGTGCTCCAGCAAGGAAATATGGAAAACCTGCACTGTTAGGGAGCCCTGAGGACTGGGTTTGGGAAACCCTGCACTAAGCTGTTCTTTATGGTTTTACTAGAAAAGTCCCAATACAATCTTTACGTATTATATATATATAATAAGAAGTGTGAGGAAATGTTGCAATACCAGGTGCGGACATCAAGTGGCAGTGCACCGTCTACACTGACAACTGCTGCATCATCACCATGCACAACACTACTGGATGAATCAACACTCTACTATAACATTTACTCCGCACATAATTCTTATAGAGGTCAGGACAATCAGGACTAATAGATTTGGATTTGCATTATTTTATTAGTGCTTCATAGAGTCTTGGGGGTTTTGTTTCCTATTCATCGTGCTTTGCATCATCCCTCAGAATTCTACCTTCTCCAGTCCACCAACTTCATCTTGTCCCCTAACTATTCTACATTCTCCAACATATCGATTTCTTCTTTTTCCATCTTGACCTTTTCTATCAGGCCTAAGTGGCTTGGCCAAACTTGCTGTGTCTCTAATCAACCAGCACGTGATAAAGAACAACAGTGACAAAGAATGGAGCGGAGGATCAGTGACCACTGTGACAAAAATAAAACAATAGCAAAAATATTAAAAAGTAGGCCTAGGTAATTTATATGTTTGCTTCCCCTAACTTCCCCTGTTTTGTCCACTTTTTAAAAACATTGTTCATATGTAAAATTAAAAATAACTCTTGTAAACTTTTTTGCACAAATCTGTACTTGCATTCTCTAGTGAAACAACTGAATTTGTGTTTCTAATTAAGCTGTCCTACCAATACTTTCATACAGGTTTTGTGATGTTTGGAAAAATATAATATCTGGCTAGGGGATAATACCTCAGTAATGTAATATTGATGCAGGGAGTTGAGATGACTCATAACACACACTCCATAAGTACATATCAATAATTATTTGAAACTGAGAACACGTTGGGGATTTAAATATGGACTACAGAAAACGTTCAACTCATCACTGTTTGCTGCTGATTTTCTGATTAAGGCATTCAGGTCATTTTAGGAGAAAGTTGGTGATTTCCTTGTGTACTTGCATGAAACTACACCATGCTAGGTCTTAAAACAACATATTGGGCAAGAAAATGAGACACAAACTTAACATTAAAGAGCAAGTGAAGCCAACATTTGACATTAATATATTTTATCAAAGGCTGTGTATACCTGAAGTGTCTATACTTAACTAAACATGTCCGTCTTGCTCTCTTGCATCCCTATGCTGCAGATTGAAATGGAATTAAGTAGATGCTTTTCTGAGCCATCACATTGTATGTGATTGGCTTGCCCTGCAGAAATGCAATGTTTCGACTGATGGATTCATACATGGGGCAGGGCAACTTTTCGAGCTCTTCAGATCCTATTAGGATGTTTCCTAAAATGTGGGGGTGTGGATTCAATTGTCTACAAAGGAATGGCTTGAACAATGTATTTATTATGAAAATGTCAATGTTTGGATTTAGTTGTTCTCTGAAATGGGTATTTGTTATCAGAATACTGTTTTATTTTAGCAGTCTATTATTTTTGCATACTGTATGATACTGGTTTAATGTGTATGAAATGGCATGGTTTTGATCATATGAACTGTGTATGCCTCTGTCTTAATATGTTGTATGCTAGGGAAGATCTCCCTTTTAAATGGGAGCTTTTAAGCACTGCGCGCTGGGTAGAATACTAGCAGGCTTCCATAGTGAACTCAGGCTTTATCCAACTCTAGTGCTGCATTCCAGAACTGTACCTAGATGTTTTAGTGCCCTGTGCAAGATAAGACACTGGTGCTCTCCCCACATGGTAGGAGCCTCTGCAAGGAGTGTGGCCAAACTACTGAGGGCGCATGCAGGGGCTACTACTACACAAACCTAGGCTGCATAGGTCCCCAGGGTATAGGGGGCACCTACAGCACTGAATGAGTGACATAAGGTTACTACTATCCCCGTAGAACTCCCACACTGAGCACCAGTCATTGACATGGAGAGTTTACTTTCCCACCCTTTCCATCCGCTTCAATACATGGGCAATGCTGTGTGCACTACTGTTAGGTGTACGCAGCCCCCCTTTATAAGCAGAGCAGTATGAAGCTATTATACCTCCCACCTGTCCCTGCAGCCCTGAACTGATTAGTACAGTCACCCAAATCGGGTCTACACCACCAAAACCTTTCAATAGGCAGATTTTTCTGCTCTCTCCTGGTTTTTCTTGCAGTTTTCACTATCTGTTGCTGCTCCTGTCTTAAGCTCAATAGCTCCTTGTCTAGATCCTTGAATGTTAGGGCCCCATTTGAAT
Source organism: Mixophyes fleayi (assembly GCF_038048845.1). Classification (NCBI taxonomy): domain Eukaryota; kingdom Metazoa; phylum Chordata; class Amphibia; order Anura; family Limnodynastidae; genus Mixophyes; species Mixophyes fleayi. Next base: position 75,606,821 of record NC_134407.1, read on the forward strand.
AAAGGATAGGTATGTGATATATGGAAACCTTAGCAATGAGTGGATACTGTAGGCCTCCCTACACCTAACCAGACCTGACATAAAATGAAAACAACCACATTTAATAAATAGGCCTCTCTCCTAGCAATCAGTCCCGACATTAAACTTATAGTATTCACATTTAATAAATATACCAATTTCCCCAAGTCTCATTAGTAAATTAAAAGTATCCATATTTAATAACTGAACTTATTTCCTCCCAAATACAACAGATATTAAATAATTAGTATTCCCATTTCATAAACCCCCCCTTCTCCCCAAACTCAACCTCACATTCAATTAATATCCCCCAAAACATCCAAAAATTAAATAGTTCCATCACACCATCTTAAATGAATAATCCAACTATTAAATAGTCTCTGTAAAAAGAAATAGCCCCCACTATCACCCCACCAATAAATGAATGAATAGCCCTAACCCTCACTGCACCATTAAATTAATAGCTCACACCACCACTATACATTCAGAGCAACTCAACCCCCATATACCTAAATTATATACCCCTTCCCATCCCCCCATCAGGGCCGCCATCAGGGATGGTACAGAAGAAACTGGTGTAAGGGGCCGGGTAGATTAGGGGGCCCGTGGTGACCTGCCTACCACCCTACCAATTTAATGCTAGGGTGGTTTGGGGGCTATTAATTTAACGTGGGGCTAAGTTTGGGGAAGAGGGTTATTTATTAATTAATGAATATGATTTTTTTAATGTCAGGAATGGTGGTGGGAAATGGTTATATTTATTACATGTAAATGCTATTAATTTATTGGGGAGGGGAAAATGTTTATTTTTAAATGGGAATATTATTAATTTAATGTTGGGGCTGGTTTGGACAAATAGCTCTATAATTAAATGTGAATGCTATTAATTTTATTTAATTTAATAGTTGGGGTTGGTTGCAGGGAGAGGGGCCTAATTATTAAATGTGGGTGCTATTGATTTAAAACTACGGTTAGTTGTGGCTTTCTATATTTCACGTATCAACAGGGCATCAACATTCCAGGATCCAGACAAGCAGCAACTGAGCTAAAGGCACCAGTAGCTGCAGGTAGTGAAAGCTGCAATAGCAGGTAGGAGAGAACGAGACAGACTGAGTGACATATGGGGCATTTAGGCGAACTTGTGGCATCCAAGGGCATGTGGGGCTATTTTGGAGCAAGCAAGAGGCATGTTGAGTCCTTTTGGGCTAAGCAATATGGACGTGCCAAGCAGTGGCAGAACTAACTTTAGTGCAGCAGGGTGTGGTGTACCGGGGCCCATGGAGATATAGGGCCCGCTGCAAAGCATATGCAGAGGGTCGGAGCTAGCAAGCTGTGGGCCCCTTGCCCCTCCTCCCACTTCCCTGAACTGGGCCCACAGCTCGCTAGTAAAGCCTCTGGTGCAAAGGTTCTTTTCTGGGTGTGCGAGGGGGGCAATCTATTTCATTTCTACTGGACCCCACAATTTCTGATGGCAGTCCTGCCTCCCATCATACTTACATTAGTGAGAGTAGCTGGAGGGAGAGGACGAGTCTATGGTCCTACTGCTTTCTGTACACATTACCAAATGACAGCTGTGAGTTTTACCTGACGGCTCAACCTCCTAAGAAGATGGGGCTCCAATGATTGTCCCCTCCTTAGACGTCTTGTGAATGGGAAAAGCTCTTCCAGTATTCATAAATACACAATTGTGTATTCTAATGAGCGTAAATGACAGCATGACTGAAGGGGCGAAACACACCCAGATTTTAAGAGCACTTTCTATTTACTTCCTGTATGCTCGCAGACTACAGTAAAGTAACTTATTTTCTTCTTTAAGCAAGTTGAACTTACTGCAGCCCCCCCCCCCCCCTCTCCCCCAGAAATGAGGCTGGCCTGCAACTAATGTGCTCGCTAATTATCACCATAAATTGGTGGTGAAACTACACTATCATCTGAAGATTCTATGCAAAATACAATAATATGGGGCTGATTCAATTAGCCACAAGATTCTGTTGTAGACTCACATGTTATGTTAGCGCTCAAATTAGGGGGATGATAAAATTGTTCATAATTGTTTGCAAAGCAATGAGAAGCCTATTTAGCAAGTACCGCCACTGTCCTCCTATTACTATCGTCATTTCAGCATAGCAATATCAGGGGAGAATACTTGAAGAAAGACTTTTTTTTAAATAAAGCCTTTCTTCATATCGGAATATTCAATTACTTATTAAAAAAAAGAAAAAATAATAATTTTTAACATATTTGCAAGTGGAATCTCAAGTCCGTGCTTCCTGTTCCAGTATGCATGTGCGAGCCAGCAAGCATGATCAGGCATGCACAGATGGACCTAAGACTTGGACCTAAGTGGTAAGACTCATCTTATCGGTGCCAGCCTGTACACCGAGGGAGCTGATTAGGCATTTGTAGCATTGTAAAGCCAGTCAGTAGAGGTAGGGACCTTAACCATCTAGGAACCTCATCCATGTTACACTATTTGAGGCGAGTTCATGGAAAGCTTTTGTGAAAATCAGAAACTTATGTTAAAAAAATAACAACAAGCAGTACAGTATCAGCTACCTCCCTTCTCTCAGCTAGATCCAAGCACCTGCAATCTACACCCCCAACACCTTCATCATCAATATCCTCACAAGTTATTGGAGTTAGTCCTGCATCCAAGTTTTAAGACGAGATGACTCCTCCCCTATCCAGGACTCCTCGTAAGAATCCTTGAGTGTTAGGCCCACTGCTGCTGCTCCTGCTGCTGGGGGTGAATCTTCATCCCAGAAGCAGACCAAGAAGAAGACTACTAGTAGCTCACAACAATTGACTATTAAACAATCCTTTGCAAGAGGAAGCAAGTATGAAAGCTGTCACCCAGTCGCAAAGCAGATCACAGACGCCATGGCGACTATGCTAGTATTAGATATGCGCCCAATATCCACTATTAATGCTGCTAGTTTTAGACAGTTACTTGAGTTCATCTGTCCCCGTTACCAAATTCCATCACAACACCATTTTACTAGAAAGGCCATTCCTCACCTCTACCAGAAAGTTCGTAAAAAAGTAATTATTGGGCTACAAAATGCCATTCTACCCACTGTACACTAAACCACAGATATATAGACAAGCGGAACTTGGCAAACTAGAGATTATATGGTTGTGACAGCCCACTGGGTTGGTGATTCGCCTTCACCAGCAGGGACAGCAGAATGTACCCAAGAACGTTGCATTTTTCAGTGGCAGGCTACTCTGTGTACCATCTGCTTCACTAAGAGGCATATTATTATTATTATTGTAGATTTGTAAGGCACCACAGTGTACCACAGCGCCGTACAGTAGGGAAGACAAGGACATACATAAAACAAGTCATACGTAAAACAAGAACAGACAAGGCAGACAAAATGAATGGAGACATGAAAACAAAGGAAATGCAGGACCATCCTCATTAGAGAGCTTACATTCTATAGGGAAGAGGGCACACTGAAACCAGAGGAGCGAGTGTGGCTCAGAGTGGAGATTGGGATATATGTGAGGGTGTATTAGTGTGAATAGTGTTATCGAGGATAAGCTCACCTCTAAAAAAGAGATGGGTTTTCAAAGAGCATCTAAAGATTTGAAGGCTGTGGAAAAGTCTGATTGAGCGTGGTAGGGAATTCAATGAGTGGGGAGCAGCATGGGAGAAGTCTTGAAGGTGGGAGTGAGAGGTGGTTATCAGAGACGAGACAAGGCACAGGTCAGAGGTAAATACCGCTGACAACCTGTTCGAAAAACTAAGGGATTAGAGGCTGTACGTTGGCTAAGTGGTTAGCACTTCTGCCTTCCCGAGCATGGCCTTATCTGTGTGGAGTTTCCATGTTCTTCCCGTATTTGAGTGGGTTTCCTCCGGGTGCTCCGGTTTCCCCCCACACTCCAAAAACATACTAATTGGTTAATTGGCTGCAATCAAAAAATTGACCCTAATCTCTCTGTCTGTGTGTGTATGTTAAGGAATTTAGACTGTAAGCTCCAATGGGGCATGGACTGATGTGAATGAGTTCTCTGTACAGCGCTGCGAATTCAGTGGCACTACATAAATAAATGGTGATGATGATGATGTCATTGCAACATGGCTTATCCTGCTTGGACTTTCCTGAGGATATTTGATTTCTGATAACGTCACCTATATTGTTAAAGCATTACAGCAGGGGGAATTCCATCACATTACCTGTTTTGCTCACACAATCAACTTGGTGGTACAGAACTTTTTAAAAAATGACAATGACATGAAGGAGATGATGTCTATGCCCCAAAATATTTAGGGTCATTTTCGGGTTTCTGCAACAGCATGTAGGAGAATGCAGCAGCTGCAAGAAGAATAGAATTTAGGGGGAATGTAATTTAGTCCAGCGCAGTGGAGATTACTTTCTGTATTGTGCAAGGTGCTGAAACCACTGAAGTAGTCACCCGTGAAGAGACTGCAGACACTGTTAGCTTGAGTCAAGTGATTCCCCTAATTAGACTTTTTGAAAAGCAGCTAGAGAAATTGAAAGAGGAAATGAAACAAAGCAATTCCGCTAATAATGTTGGACTGGTACTTTATTCGCTTCACTAGGATCCAAGAGTTATCAACATCTTGAAATCGGATCATTACATTTTGGCAACTGTGCTTGATCCTAGGTTTAAGAGCTATATCTTCTCTTTCTTTCCAACTGACCTAGATCTGAAGAGATGCAATGAGCTCCTGGTCAGCAAGCTGACAGCTCAAGTGGTACTTTCCCAAGACACCCAGTGGTGATGCAGATGAGTCTGCACAACATTTTGATGTTTGGTCTGGTCTAAAAGAATTGCTCAAAAATTGTGACAGCTCTTCCGTAAAATGAATTACAAATTCCGGCAATTATTTCAAAGTACACAGACTTCTGTGCTGGTGGATTCTAGCGGGGATAAATTAGTATTGTTTGAGGATGACGTTTAGACTGATGAGGGTGAATACGAGGACAGTGTAGATTGCAGGTGCTGAGATCTAGCTAAGAGAAGGGAGCTAGCTGATGCTGGTATGCTTAGTAATATTTTGGGTAGAATAGCATGATGGCAATTTTATGCTTTTCTACAGTAAAGTTTCACCTTTATTAGAGAGGTGTTTTTTTCTTTTAAAAGGTACAAACTTTTTATTTACATTTTTGTTTCCCTGACTTAAAACCACTATGCACTTGAACATAGGCTTTACACATGAGGTAGAGGGATTAGTATCTTCATGATGAGACTGAAGAGTGACAAGAACAATGCCACCCCTCCTGTTTTTTTATGAGCTATGGAACAGTACAATGTCACTGGAGACTTTTAAGAACACTGACAGACCTATTATTACAATTTCTGTTTCAGCACTGAACCCTGCCACCTCTCCTGTTTCTGAGTGAGCTATGGTACAGTAAAATGTAACTTCAGATTTAGACCAAGACTGCCAGCCCTATTATTTCTATTTCAGCAATGACAATTATCATTGGAGCTTTCCTCTTTGTGTGTTACCTATATAACACAGTACAATGTGACTGCAGATTTAGAAGACCAAGCCTGCCAGCCCTTTTATTTCTATTTCAGCAATGACAATTAGCAATGGAGCAATGGAGCTTTCCTGAATGTCACTGGAGACTTTGAATAACACTGCTACCCCTCCTATTTCTTTTCTACCTATGACACTGCCCAACTGCACTAGAGACTGCCAAGAACTGTGCTATCCCTTCTGTGTCCCTCTGTCAAATGGCATTGGATCACCATGGAGGGTGGTACTTATAGAATCCAAAACTCGTGAGATCCGATGACGTAACAATGACGTTTTGCCTCGTTTTCAATTCCGAGGACGAGCGAAAATACCGAGCTGGCTCGGTACTTGGATCTGCTAAGTTCGGGTGTGTTCGGATCTCGGGGAACTGAGCATCTCTAATTTTTCTGTCTGAATAATAATATGAATTCAAGTACTTTTACTATGTTCACATTTTTTTGCATTTAATGATAATCTCCACATAAATCCCAAAGCAGCCTATCTATAATCTTGTTTAGCATTCAATAGCTTTTCTATTTAACTGTGCTGAAAAAAAGCAATTCTATCTAAATTCCGCCTAGTCCACCAACAAAGTCCTTGGAAGTAATTGTCCGTTCACAAAGAAGAGTGAACTTTGCCTGCCTACCTATAAACAGAACCTCTAACAGAGTCCGCAGGCTTCCTACCTTCCCCTGATGAAAGTCTCAGTGGTGTGATTGGCAGTTAATATTACTTGGTTATCATCACTTATAGGAGTTGAGGATGGCAAGAGATGCAACATAGTTTAATTTACAGCTACTATTGAGACAAGGCTTTACGGGCGGTGCAATGAGAAAGGGCTCTTGCATGCAGAAATAAAAAAAACAAAAGAGCCATGAAATCAAATATTCTGCACATTTATTTTTTTGTTCTGAAAAAGTGTTGAGATGGATAGCAATTACATTTATAGTCTGTGGCTTATACTCCCCACCGTTAAGGACACACACTACAACCCACTATATCTCCCCCATGCTTCTTCTCATACTTTTCCTCTATGTTTCTTTTCCTCCCTTAGTTTTTTGTTTCTCTTATAATGCACAAGAGATGTTAATACAGGCATAAACTCCTGTGAATATTATCTGAATACACACTGTGTTCTGATATAATCATTTCAGTGTCCTTTTGGAAAACTTGTGTTGCCAGTAATAATGCAAATTGCACTGTAAAGAACACTGGATATTAGAAGTCACCTCATTCTACAGCATTATACTTTGATATGGCTACAGAACTACAGTACTCCAGGGGCGCACTCCAGAAACCCCTCCCCTCCATTAAAGAAGTGCCCTACATATAGGCACTGTACTTTATAGCAGTCACGGCACTATCAAAGAAGCGTCCGCGGCGGTGCTGTATTGTGTACAGCACCGCCGCGGCTGCAGTATAGTACAGTGCTGCCTAAACGGAGCTGCTGCGCATGCGCGGCAGCTCTCACTTTTTTTTTTTTTTCGGTGGAGGGGAAACTTCCCCTTAAAAATCCTCTGTGCTCCCCTGTACTCAGTGACTAATATCCTTACAATTTGCAGCAAAGAGTGTAACCTGTGTATTATAGTGATCCATTTGTAGCAGGTGTACGATATGGATAGATGTTGTTGTTGTGATATACAGTATATTGTTTTTGTGAAAGATGTCTTAAAGCCGTACCGCCCAACTTTTTAAGTTGGGGAATTGGCGCATGCACAAGAAGGAAGAGCAGACTCGCATTGCTGTGGTGGACATAGCTGGACGGTGTGACAATTGGGAGTTATGGTAAAGCAGCAATCCCATTAAAAATATTTTTTTGTGTTTTATTTATTTTTCTAACACATAAGTCACTGTGGCAGGTTATAAGAAGCAACTTGGCAATTACCATTTTTACTTTGTTCCTTCAGGCACCTATTAATGATATATAATTCTAGTCACTGTCATGTGACTACCATGGCAACCACAGAGGGGCGTTCCAAAGCCTCTCTGCTCACTAAATAGAGTCTGCACTGTGCACCGTAACACCCCCCTCTCGCTCTGTCTTCGCATAACATGCTGAGAGCTGTAAGCCTCTGAGGAAATCGCTGCTGCTCTGGGATTTGATTTAAAGACCTATCTGCATTACATTTAAAATCAAAAACACCTGTTGTAGTTAGTAAGACTGTCAAGTATGAAATAAGGTCAGAGATCGAATCGGGCAAGTCTGGGCAAATTCACTACTACTGCTCAATGTCTGGACTGACCAGAGTTTACTGTGGTAATATTTCCATGCTCTGTATTTCCACTACACAAACATATCTTGTTAAACTTCAGACTATTTGTTTTTATAATCTGTCAAAATGTTGTGTCCTGTACAGAGCATAATAGAATAATAAAACAATGTGATTAAATGAAAACTATAATAGTTATAGAAATGTGCAGGAAAAGAATAAAACGTTCTCTCTGTATATATACATACATAGGACACATGCACATGAACATTTTCTAGCAGATCCTTCACTATTATACAATTGCTTTCATTGGGCAATCAACCATTCTCCAAAATGGGTATTTTCCAGTCAAGCATAACACAGTGTGTTTTAAAAAAACGTCATATGATGATTATTCAGATCATCCGAATACATTTAAGCATATTCATCACAGGACAAAAACAGGTTTTGTCCAGACACAGTATTCTTAGATTGCCTGGAAAATGCCTCGGATAAAAATATAATTTCCATAACTGTAGTGTCACAGGGTCATTCTTGTTTTTAGGATGTAACCAGAGTGATTGATACGGTTTTCTCTCTAACACAAAATGTGACATAATGAAGTACCAGTAAACAATAGAACAAAAGCATATTGGAAACAATTAAGTCACAATGTATTCCACCTCTACATAAGACTAATACCGATTACCAAAATTTCACCCATGATTTATATTACTAGGAATGTAAAACAATGCTTGTAAACATGGTATGGTTAATTAAGTACAAAATTCCATTTTAAACCAGTTGAATCCAAAAAAAATAAAAAATTCCCTTTACCACAGTCCACAACTTCAAGCACCATGCAATGCACATATTCCATTACATATCGCATGGTGCTTGAAGTTGTGAACTCCCATAATCAATACCGGCCCTTCTGGCCTCGGAGCAGGGGCGTAAACGTTAATGACCTGTAATACTGTCACCCCTTTCCCTAGAAAAGTTTAGAATACCGCCTCTGATTGTACTGGATAGGACAGGGCTGGGAGGGGTTTCACTCTGCCTCCCTGCTGCGCTGGTCTGTGCAAAACTAATCTGCTCATGTGCTGACACTTGTGCCCCCAGCATGAGCACAGGTTCCCTCAATCGGCTCATCGCCCACCTAACCCAGCACAGGTGTACAATGCCATTTGCCTGGACCCCCAAGTGTATATGGGAGTGTACCTGTCTTTTTTCCCTGTGCTCAAGGTGTTCCTTGAGCATCGCCCCACCAAGTGGTGGGGCGATGACCCCTATCGATGACCAGGGAGCACGCAAATTATTCACCAGCTCCCAAGTGATCCGTACCTGGATTTTGGACAGTAAGCACCCCCTCCATCCCAATGGCCTTTTCCATCTGCCATTTTCCATGGTGGTCCAACACAGTTATTACCCTGTGGTTGCCCCCACGATGTCTGGGGTTTCAGACCCAGGTTGGTGGCAGGGCTCCACCTCTGCGTGGACAGCACCCTACCCCCACTCCACCCTGCACAGCTTACAGGGTCCCTCAGTTGCCGCAGGCCTCCACTTTGGCGATCCCCACATCACACCTACGTCACCCTCCCAATTATAGGAGCAGTTCTTTCCTCCAGCCTCAGGTTTCATACTTGATGTCAGTTACATGGGGCCACTCCATCAGTCCCAATATGACAGATCTATTGTGTTAGGTATCATAGTACCAGCTACTGACATGTCGTTTTACCTAGATTCCCGTATTCAGCTAGGGGAAATTTTGAATACCTGTTCTCAACAGTTGTTAGAAGGGCAGGGGACGTCAGGTGGGTGCAGCGATGTGTCTGCAGGGAGGCAAGATCTGTCCAGATTTCAATTTGAAGAAAGGGATGCCACCACATCTGGTGAGTATGTTTTTACTTGTTATATATGTTACATAAGACATTAGTCCTCCTATAGATAACACCAGCGACGATTCCTCGGACACAGATCAAGGCCTACGCAAGCAACTAAAAAACCACTGTGGACACATTTGCTAGGTAAACAACCTACGCAAGCAGCTCTGATGCAAGTGTCCCAGTTGGTAGTACACAACGGTGAAATGGTAAAGTGTTCCAATATGGCACTGACGTGGAGTATTAAGTAGAGCGGTGGGGATAAAATTAGAAAAGGGCTTTATATATATATATATGGACAAGAAAGATCTAACGGCAGTTCAGGAGAGAAATGGAATAGGGGAGGAGGCATACAGATTGTTTCCAAACTGGCTAGCTGGCTACTGTGTGTTTACGGCAGCATAAATCGAGACCAGGCCAGTTGTACATACTGACATTTGGCGATACCTTCATTTAATCAATGACATGTTCATCAATGAAGATGCCATGGTTTGGCGCATTTATGATGAACGGTTTTGACGAAAGGTGAGTGGGCACACAAACCTTCCACTAGGCTTCAAAGATGTTGAAATCAGGATGGAACTGATGCAGCCTAGTAATCATTAATTTGTAGTAAGTGGGCATAAGTGGTTTCTTACTTCAAGGAGGATCACCACGCCCCTTCACAGCAAGAGCATGTGTTGTGCCTTTAATGCAGCATCATGTGCAAGGGGATTATCATGCATATATCGGCATGTGTGTTCCAATTGCAGGGGTCCCCAAGCTGCCACTGAATGCCCCAAGACCATACCAGGTGCAGCTGGGGGAAGAGGTGCTGCAGGGGCTCCTGCACATTAAAGCCCCCTCCCCAATTGATATGGCACTAGGAAGGTGGCTTTGCCTTTCTCCTGAAATAACTTTGGACAAATTTTGAAGCTAAGGTTTCTCGAGAATCCCTATCCAGGTTAATTTACGTCCTTCTGAATTTTCAGTCTGCATACGTCTTTCTGGACATATTAGCAGGAATATTGGGAAAAGAACTCCATCATGTACTTTTTATAGCCCTGTTAATGTTCCCCAGTTCACCAGAGTATAAATGCTATGTCTAAATACATGTGGATAAGTTTACATTGTAGTCATGCCTATAATGGAGATTTGTTCATTCTATGTTACCCATTGTAAAAATGTGTTTGCTGCTATTACAGTGATGCTGTTATACATTGTTACCCATTCTCGGTTACAGGATTTTTTCCGGGCTGCACCCACTTTGTGGAATTCCCTCCCACGCACATTAAGACTTTCCTCTAGTCATCAAACGTTCACTGAAAACCCACCTCTTCAGACAAGGTTATGATATTCCTCAACCATCATCTTAATTTCCCTAGATTACCCTATTAGCATCTTCTACACTGCTAACGCAGGAAAACAACCCCCTGACCAACATTGCAACACACATAGCCCACTCAGTACTTTTACCTTTGCAGTCTGGCTGGTCCATTGTGCAATATGATGTAGCACATGCCCTTGTGTTTCTAACTCCCATTGTCCTATAGATTGTAAGCTTTTCGAGCAGGGTTCTCTTACCTCTCTGTCTGTATTACCCAGTATTGTCTTATTAATGTTTGTTCCCAATTGTAAAGCGCTACGGAATTTGCTGGCACTATATACATTGTTCTTAAACTGAAGCCAAGTGGATTATCGGTAAGGCTCTGGTGGTGTCCAGTTCTAGGACACAGGTGAGGAAGTGGTAGCTGCATTCATTCTCCCCCCCTCTTTTCTCTACAGGAAACCCTGATCAGCTGTAAGCTAATTCTGGCTGAAATAACTTGTAAGGGGTTAATACTGAGAGTGTTATTTAATCCTCTTGGCCTTGCCAATAGGGTATGTCCCTATTGTCCAAGGTTGTATTCCACCAGATTACTGGGAGTCATTCCAACAAGGGAGGTACTGAGATGAGAAAGGACAGTCCTGTAACAGCCCATTTTAACAGAAAGCCACTCAGAGGATCCCACTATCTAAGGCCACCACTGACCAAGTCCCTGGAGAATGGGAAAATTACAGGCTATAGAGTGAGAGACAGAGGCGTTGTGTCCGTTTTGGATTTGATCCTGGAATGAACTACAAGGTTGAGGTCTAAGCTTTTGCAGAACTGAGCTGGCACATCTGCAGCTCAGAAGAACTCCATGGGTCTTGGATTCTGCAAGTCAGGACAGCCAGGTGACTGCAAGACCTTAAGCTAGTGGGGTAAGGAACAGATAGTGTGGTAAACCTGCCTGGCATTTATTTACTGGTTTTATATAATATTCTAGTGATTGTTTTAATTACAATAAATGTATTGTTGTTTTTTCTAACTGCATTTGACTGAGTGACTATGAGAACCCTAGAAGGTACTAGGTACAGTTCCCTGGCATAGTAAAGCAACCCTATGTGGCCAGCCAGCGTGAAGTCGGTAGAAATGGGCCAGATAAACCCGGTATCTTCACACCAGCCATTATGTTGTTTTGGTCGTAAGTTGTTCCACGCAAATATTGGCAAGGTGACATTCCCTTACCAGCTATGCAGAAGCTTTGGTAAAAAGCTTAAACACTCTATGGGGCATGTGATTCATTCCCTTGGGGGGTTTATGATTGACCACACTTTAATCTCTGTGGATCAGGTGCAATTGTTTAGAAGGCATGGGGTTCACCACACCGGGGAAGGATTATGGCTGTTCATAAAACAGATTTATTGGAAGGTAGGGGGATGGCTTAGGTCCTTTGGTGGCATGCTGACATTCCATTAAAGGACAACAGTGAAAGGAAAGCACTGCGATCAGCAACTGCTACTACAGCACAACCACTGATTGGCCACAGGTCACTGTCATCTTTGAGGTAAAGGTGGCACCTGGTCCTTTTTCCTAGAGGGCCCCTTGACTAGCTTTGTGTGGGTACATCATTGAGTCTAGAAGTGGTGTAGTCACCCTAATGCCAGATTTAGCGCCAGTCATTCAGTAAGGGATTTTATTCTTGGTTAGTGGATTTAGGACCATTTGGTCATCCACTCATTTAGTTCAGTACTCGGTTGTTAGCTGTCCCGCATTTTGCTTTCTCCACCAATTTACTGTAATAAACTTTGACCTGTTTTCCAAAGTTAAGATGTGTCCGAGTTGTTAATTCAATTACATTATTTAAGTTATAATTGTGGAGAGTAATTGTGCAGTGGAAAGGGGGCATCAACAATATGCAGTTTAGTTTTGACATGTCTACGCATAATTTCTTCCAAGATCAAAAACACGAGTCCCTGGAAATTACTAACAGCTGGCAAGCTATGCACTGTTGACAATCTAGTGGCATAATCTGCTGTGATTCCCCACAACCAATAACATAAGGTATATCTAAAGTGCAGCTTACGGAGCAACTAAAGACGAAAAGTGAAAGCACTTGTTCTAAAATTATGGAATTTTAATAAGATGCAGACTGTAAGAGCCACACAAAACATATATATATATATATATATATATTTATGTTTATTTCAACTAGGGACAACACAGTGCTACACACTTACACAAACACAACATACATGTAAGTAAGAAGCAAAGGAAAAAAGGTGCATACTTGCTGCTGGACAAACCATGTTGCAATGCAACAGGTACAAATGCATTTATCTAATTATTATTATTTTTTTTGCTTGCAGAAAACAAACGGTCTGCTTTTGCATGGAACAGACAAATACTGGACAGCTTTATTTTTACACTGCAATTTAGTTACAGTATACAAGGTACACCATGGTTATAATAATGTGCAAATTTACCTAATGGCTCTCTCACTGCTCTAGCAATCATTTACGAAGTGCAAAATGGCCAAAGAACTGATCAAAAATGGCTTTGGTCCCACCTTGAACCTGTTTCCGCACTCAGACCTAGACTTCCACCAATACATATAGGTTTACTAAGCAAAATGTGGTTTGCGGAGCAGAAAAAGGTTGCATAGCGCCAAAGGAAGAGCTGAGCAGAGTGAGGGCGTCCTTTAGCAAGTATAGAGTAGGTGCACTGGTGCAAACATCAAATTTCCTTTTGCAGATACTGAGAGGTGATGATGCCATTATATGCCGAGAAAAGACAATAAAGCGTTTACACTTCTAGGCAATTATTTTATGCACTGAATACGTTGGTAAGGATGGGATTTGGACTTTATTAAAATACTCCAGCGCTCAGCAGCTTTCACAACAAGTGACTTCTGATTTACTTTCTGGTCAACTAGAGATGACCTGGACCGTATAGTGTGGAACTTACACGCAGGGAACGCAGGCCTCGGTGGGTGCAGAGGACAGGTAAAAACTTTAATAAAATGAGCAGACCACTGCTGGCAAACCATAAAGTAAGTGGTGAAAATACAACCTTTGCCAAAAAGATCCTGATAAAGAACAGACATCGGACAAGAAAATGGAGATCCAGACAAGAAAAATAAATATTTACACATTTATACAAGTCTTTGTGGTCATCAGCAAGAAATATGCAAACATTTATCTATTTTATCTGGATAGAGTCGGCACTGACATTTCTTGTAAAAGGTAATAAACACATTTTTTGAAAGCATGAAATGAGGAATCCTTAAAAGGTGCCAAAGGCAGTGCACAGCTTACACATTTAGATGTGAACTTAAAAAATAGTTTAAATAAAAACCCAGATTGACTGGATCCCCATGAAGTTATCCTGGTGTATTGACCTTTTCTATTCACCGTTGTATGTAAAAAATTATTTCTAACACAACGAACTATTGGGAAAGCACTCAGTTATTGACCACGAAAAAAAAGCTAATTTTACCTACATTTGCAGGTAAATTTTGTTGCAGTTGAGTACTTCTAAATATATGTTATGCAGCCATACAGATTTTTATTAAAATCCTTCAAAATGTATTGGGTTTTTTGTATTTCAGTATATACGAGTTAAGCTAGGTGCACACTACTGAAAATTTCTCCCAATGAGATTTCTGTAATGATTTTACAAACAAATGAAAGTCCCGATCAGCATGCCGATACCAGTACAAACTTATATGATTTACAATCAGATCTGTGCTCTTCATCTGTCACAACCATCTGGTGAAGAGATTGTGACTCTAATCTCTATGGCGATCTGCCTACAGTGCTGATTGTGAGATGCATACACACTGCAGAATTTGCCCGACATCGTTCAATCGTTTAGACATTTTTAGTACGATTATAAAATCAAATGAAACGGTCGAACCCAACAGTCGTTTATCGCATGATTGGCACGATCATTGGGTGAAAAACCCGTAGTGTGGATCCAGCTTTAGGATCAAGCGTTAGATGTGAGTAGTTAGCTCTTTAGTCACAACTGTATATGTAACAAATGTCTGTCACTGCAGCATGTGTCCAAATAACTTCAAAATAGAAATTCTTTTTATACAACCTGACAATTAGTTACAGGGAAGGAAATGATTCTGCAACGCTGCAAGTGCAGAATTTTGCATCTGATGGTAGAAAAGTAGACCAGGCATTCCTGGTTGAATGCAGACTCAATCTACTCAATTTGCTCCAATTTTACAAATGTAAATGGTAATCAATGAAAGGACAGGGCGCATTTATGGGGGTGCTAATAGAACAATGTGCCTCTTGAAATCAAGCTGGCTGTTGCATCGTCCAGACGCAGTTGTTATGCGCAAGACCACTAATAAGTACAGCAATAACCATGTAATAGAGACTTTTACAAAGTCCATGTCCTGATATCAACCCACTGTCTTGATTTAAGACATAATACTGCACAGCATAATAAGAAACAAATCAGGCTGTTGAAGTAAATGAAGCGGGTGGTCCTGTAGCGGTAGCTGGCAGGATTTTGAAGAGACACGTCCAGCTCTGCCCACAATCCTACAAAAGTATACGCAGATTGATATTTTTTTTGAGGGCACGTCCAAAACCTGGTATTAAACCTGTGTCCAAAACCTGATATTAAACCTGTGTGTGTGTGACGCAGATACATCAGCACATTTGCACAAACAAAAATGTATTTCAGGAGCATATTTTTGCACCTTTGTAACTTATTTATAGTATATTTTCCTGGGTGCTGTAATAATAATTTTTATTATCCATATCTGTTCTTATTCTTTATGTATGGTGAACTGCACAGTATTTTGTAGAATGAATAGAACTGAGCTCATCTATTCTTGCCCTGTATCTTTGGATAAATGCACAGTACCACTTTCCTTCATCTGAAAGCAAGTTCCAGTATTTATTGGTATTTAAGTATGGGCAACTGTGCTTTTTCTGTATAGTTATCTACTTTGCCCTATGTATGAATTCCACATGACCACTTGCACAGCATGCCAAACTCGATTATCAGTGTCCTAACTCTTCATATCACATTTATGTCTTTTTTAATGCGTGACAACTATGTAATAATATAGTGTAGCGCCCCCACCCTCTCCTGTACATTCTATATGAAGCAGCTGCATTGACCTTTTAAAAAGTAGCAGCACCAATCATCAAATTAAAACACAAAAACAAAATACAGTACATTTTTAGGCACTTTGCTCCTGTGATTTGATATATAATAAAGTAAAGGATATGTACAATTAGAAGTATTCTGAAAAACACAATTCAGACATGCTAGCTTAAATAATGTCAAATAAAAATAGAAAGGAATGTAATGGGCAATGGTCCTGGCATGGAAACTACCGTTTCAATTTATTTTGACATTATCCAAATATGCCTGTTTCTCTTATGCAATAGAGACATTGTGTGATTTGAAAGGTTGTTTTGCATTTTGTGTACCCACACTAATTAGAATAAAAGGGCCATGATATATTTAATGTCCTACATGGATATAAATAATGGCTTGTAAATATATATGCTTGTAGCCAACACACAATATACACATAAGTGTATGTTAGAGCATATGAATGCATGCAGTACATAAGACATCCAAACATTTTTGAAAAACATGTGGCCTAGGTATACTGCTATATTAGGATAGGGTGATAGTTTGGAGCACAGATAAAGAATAGGGTTCTAACAACTGTGTAAATACACTTTTCTGAAAAGAATATTACGATGAATAACCATGGGTATGGCTGTTCATTTGTTTCAACCGGTAAGTGCTTGATGGTGCATGTGTTTTGTCACATGGCAGTTGGCAGTTCAGATACCTGGATCTCAGGTGGCTTTATTCAGTGCCGTTGGTCAATGCCAAATATACATGGCATGGGCTGGTAAGATTTATGGACATGCCCATGAATAATCTTACGTATGTTTTTGCTTGCTGTTTATGAGCAATCAAATTGTTTTGCCCTGTTTACATTAGTTTTCTGCAATTAAATATCGCTGAGAGTGTTTGGCTCAATGATCTCACCATTTCCTAGTGAAGCAACAGGCTGCGTTCTCATACATGTTGGTTCAGCCCACAAAAATGCTGCCTCCAATTTACTGTTCAATAGTGGGCTTACTTCTACATATACTTTAAATATTGAGTTGCAGCTTATATACAAGTGACCGTACTATTACTATTAGCAGGAATAGCAAATTATATATCATATTATGGGAACATTTGGATCTAGTGTAACTATAACTTGTAACCAAACTTTGGCGTTTACTTTAAAACTACTTTATTGCTAGCAGAATCTGTATTGCATTGAGCAACAGACTATAGCAATATCAAAGTCTATGAAATTGCTAATAACCAATGTCATCATTGAGACAAGAGGCACGGTGCCTCATGCCTCAGTCAGGTGACTGGTTACAGGTATACAGATAGGCTACATAATATCCCAGAATGGCATCCTGCACTGTATATTGCCGACGGGTCAATTTTAACATGGGAATTACGGCACATTTTCAGCAAAGCTAATTTAATTCATTCTAAGGGTAAACAACAATAAGTTGATGTGGAGACACAAAAATAACAGAGTTCACAAAAACACAAACAGACATGGTTTGACATTTAAAAATATAATTGATATGCAAGACATTTCATTGGATTGGAAATAAATGGCATTATTTCCTGGTGTGTATATTTTATTTTTTTTCTCATTCCTGACTTAACATAGTACAACCCTGTGGTAGTCACTGATATCTCAATAAAAGCCATACAACATTTCATGAATGAACATGACCTATATAAACTTGCCCTTTAGTAATACAAAACATTGCTATTTGTCATGGATGCCATGACCCAGTTTACCACGTGCAATGCATTGCATGGCCCTCTGGTTGCAAAAGATTTACAATTAGCAAATGAAAGGGAAAAAAAAAAAAAAGAAACAAAAAAGACAAGGTATGGGGAGGAGGAGTAGGCAAAAAGATAGATATGTCTGAATTGTCAGAGTTAAAAAGCCTACACAACATTTGTGCACTGCACCACACATTAAGTGTAGAGTTGATCAATTAAAGGCCATTGATTGTGAAAAGGGCTCAAAATCTTTACTTAATAAACATAAAAAAAAAAAAAAGTCTGAATCCTTAGCCAAATACAACTTCAATTAATAAAAATGGCTATTCAAGACCAACAATAATGATTCAAACCCTAATTAAAAGCAAGAAGATCACCCGCTGTTTCATATGGCCTTTAATCGCGAAGAAGCCGTATACCCAATGCATTGCAAGCCCCTCTGTCCGGATACAAGGGCTCCGTCCGCATTACACAGACCTTTTCCTAAACAACCTGAGGAGTAAAATGTACAACAGGGTGTTCAACGTTTCCAGGGAAAAAAAATAATTGGCCTTTAGTACCAATCACATGCCAGTACAAAAGAAATAAGCCTGTCCAGGTGTCACTCCACAGGGCAGATTTCCTCTGAAGTAGTATATAAGTAGAGATGCATCACTATATCATGTCCCAAGACAGCACTGTTCTAGTGTGTGTTTAGCTTCCTCCCCAGACTGCAACTGTGGTCAGTAACTCATATCGCTTCCGTTTGGCCATGAAAAAAAGAAAAGTTGCCATCATTTCCATCTAACTACTTGGCTTTAAAACGAAATGCAATCTAATTTCTTTTTTTAAAAAAAAAAAAAAATAGAAATTTTTCACACAGCCACGCCAGAATCATCGTTTACAAAAAAAAAATGGGGAGGAAAATTAAATATTTTAAAGAAAAACAATTTTAAAAAATATGTTGTTTTCACCCTTTCACCAGCAAAACCCTATAAATATTTGCCACCGTACTTCTCCCAGATCACACAATCTTCCTCTCAACAGACTTAATTAGAATACAGAACATAAATAGTTTCCAAAAAGGAAAAAAAAAAAACATTAGGGATGAGATAGGAAAAACAAAAAAACAAAAACCATACCTAAAGTAGCACCTAGAACCAAAACATCTAAAAGAATAAGAAACCTAAATGACTATAAATGCAAACGGCAGCAAATGGGTGGAAGTGATCCCATTCCGGTAAGATGCATCTGGTACAACTGCTGCACTGCCAGAGGCTCCAATGGCAGCACAGGGGTTATACTTCTGCACTGAGGAGGCCAACAGAAACAGATATGGAGTCCAGTTTTCCCAGTCCCATTATGCATTTCTATGGGTACTTAAAAGTACAGCAGCCATTTAATGCCGCCCTGTGTCCTGTAGGAGGAGAAGTCCGTGCGAAAGATGAGAGAGGGGTTGGGTGGGTGCCACGCGGCATTTATTTAATCTCCCAGAATCAGTTTAACGAAGGACGCCACATCAGTGTTCTTGGATTCATGCAGTGTAAAGAACTGGTGTTGCTGTGGGGAAGAAAAGTAACAGACAATTAGAACCAAGATCCATTACATGGAAATACTTTTCGCAGCCCACACATTACAAAGCATACTGCCTGCAAAACGGCTGCTGCTTAAGGAGACTGGGGGCGACCTGTTAAAACTGAACCCAAGACGTGATGAATGTTGTGTTGTAAACCGATATATACACTACTCCTGTGACCGCTGAACTGGTTGAAAAATGATCTGATGTCTTCATATCTTTTAGAAAGAATTTTCTATAGAGCATATTAGAAGGATTTGTAATTAAGTCTACTGAATTATTGAAGTAAATATCCAGTGCTTGGTACAAATCTTGTTTTGTATAAGATTACCACTTGTGCTAGTCTTGGTTTGCATGGATATTTTTTGGTTGTTCAATTGCAAAAGTGAAATGACGCACATTGCTTTTTTATCTGTATGATTTTCTTTCCATCCCATGGATAATGATAATGCCAAGCAAAAAGCAGCCTAAGCAGGACTCCCTCTTTTAACCATATATTTAATGCTACCTTATTTGTAGCGAAGTGACAATATACCATTTACCTGTAGCATATAAAATGTATGTCGTTCTGCCGAGTTTTAACCGGAATGGTGTCAGATTTGACCAAACTCTCAGTCCAAAGTCTGACATATGCAGCTCAGTGGAAATGACTTGATTTCATGAAGTACAACTAGTGCTGTTAGACGAGGTATGACAATAACCAGTATCTCACACGGTGAGAGATACCGATCAGATGTTGACAGAGATCGGCAGCCCTCTAGTACACACACACACGCGTGTGGGTCAAAAATTGGCTACCACAAATGTAGCTTGTATGGGCAGCTATAATAGAATATATGTAAGGAGTGCAACAAAGAACACAACTTCCAATGATTATTGTGAGAGCAGTAACAAGCATATAGGCAATGGTAAGTACTAGCTTAGGGTAGAATTGTTCGGTCGGTGTTGGGTAGTGTGACACACAAAAAAAACAAACAAACTGTAAATAAAGCTCCGATCTTAACATCAGATTATATACTTGCCATGAGCTCTGGGTAAGTGGGACGCTCTTTGGAATTCTTCTTCAAGCTGTGAAAAATAGAGGTTGATTTAGGACACATATGAGAATATTTTAACACAGATGTTGAAAACCTATTAAATAACCTTCTGCGCACAATTTGCTTCTCACATCAACTGCAGGTATAACCATGTAATAATAATAATAAAAATAAAAATAATAATAATAAAATAAGTGTTTTTTTCAAAGCACAATTTATGGTGGTCGAAATTACTAAGGATAAAATAAAAGTAGTTCATACTACTTCTAACTTTAACATATTCTTTGTCAAATTTTTGCCAGTGCCTTGATCCAAATTCATCATTTTCCATTATTTGTGGTGGTGGAGGGGGGGGGGGGGGTTTCCATGAAAAAGCATTCACCACTCCAATGTAAAAATTTGCTACCTAGGATGCCATTTACTGGAGCATTTTTAGTTCATCTCATCCTAAAACAGTGTTGGCTAACCTGTGACACTCCAGGTGTTGTGAAACTACAAGTCCCCGCATGCTTTGCCAATATATAGCAGCTTATTGCTGGAAGGGTTTGCTGGGACTTGTAGTTTCACAACACCTGGAGTGTCACAGGTTAGCCAACATTGTCCTAAAACAAAGATTGCAACTTCTGATTGGTCCTCCAACTCCCCGGATTTAATATCCAACAGATATTAAATCCGTCAAAATGGCTTCAATACAATGCAGATGAGTCAGCTCTGTCCTAAGCTACTGTCAACATGGCCATTACTGAATGCTGCATTTATCCTGCCAGAAAAAGGCAGCATTCTTAAACTGGTAAAAAGGTTCTTTCTGTAGTAACAATACATTCTACGGGAAACAAGGTTTCCCTGTCACATCAAAGAGCTTCAGTGTATGCAGTTCTTTCCAGATGAATTACTTGTGTGTCAGGAATCCCAGGCTATCCCACTGAAAGTAGTGTGTCGCATGCAATAAGAGTTTCTGACACCTTCGACAGGCTAATCTTTTGACACTAGCCTTACCCTGGTCTGAATGTCAGAACAGCTCGGTTGCCTTAGAGAACCATTTAAAAGATGCTCACAGTTAGCTGCAATATTTACGTAAACATCCTCCCACAATCTGTTCCTGGATTTAATTAGTAAATATCCCTTTTTTTCACCTCCTATTCCAGATTAAATTGTGTATTTCCATGGTCATAAAATCTTCACACTTAGCATTTACAGCATATCATGTTTTAAATCTAGAGATAAAATAAGTGTTTTGTTTAAAAACACTTTAATTTTCTTCTTCAAAGTTGTGACTATTTCATACTGCAAAGAGTCATCAAAACAAGTGAGAAAACACCAGATCTCTATGCAACGGTTTAATTGCAGCCATGCCAAAAAGACAAGACAAGAATGATCAGCAGCTGGATAGCAGCAAAGGTCAGTGTCAGACCGTGCGACATCCGTTCCAGCATAGCCTTACTGTTTCTCACTGGTGGAATAATGCTACCCATCCTCAGTCAGGATGTTTCCTGTGATTGCTTCCGCCCAAGTGATCTTGGGGAAACTTTCCAGACAGACAATAGCAAGACAGGTTGCATCAGACACAACCAGTAAAACGTGAGCTGTTACAAGACATTTGGGATTCTTGAAACCTAAGGGGAAGCTCTGTCGGAAATACCTTTTCTCGTCTTACCAAGTGGTAAACATATTGCTCACACTTACAGTATTAAATACGCGTTAATCTACTAAGGGCCTGCAGTATTAATGCCATAAAGTAAACATGGTAGAATATGAACACGTTTAGGATGAAAGTGGCTAAAAACTCAAAGTCAACTTGTCTGAACAGAGACTAGATTAATAGATGGCGGAATATAACGTTGCAAGTTGTCGGACACTTACCCGTAAACAGATTGTGTGCTTTTGTTTGAGAGCATACAAAGTAGTTTTATTTATCACTTACCACTTTGAGGTAAAATCAACAAAATCAGCAGAAAACTTATCCGCAGGCAACTGTGGAGATGGCTCTTCGACCACTTGTTTCAGTTGTTGGAAAGGGGTCCCCCATGAGTCATATGGAAACCGCAGAATGGCAAGCTCAATCTAAGGCATGAGAGCGAAGTCACAAAAAAAACTAATGTGAAAATGTGAATAACAGCACAAAAGGAGCATTTTACAACCTCACGGTACTAAAACAAGGTCTGTCATATTTCTTTCTTCACCATACATATATTTACAGGTAAACCAAGTGGAAAGAATAAAAAAATAACCATTACATTGATAACGGAAAATCTCAGTTTCTAACAAAAATAAACAAATGTTTGAATCTACCGCCACCATGTGGAGTGAATCTGTAAGTGTGACCTCTTAGTTGTCGAACAGGTAGCATTACTAAAAATCATACTGCAAAGCAAAAAAAAATCTCCTATTGGTATGGTAACACTAGAAGCAATGGTTTAAATGTACTTAAAACACATGTAAAAAGCATTTAAAAGCACTTGAGGTAAAATATAAAGAACAAGCACATCTTTGTCGTGCATCGTGAAAAACAGTCATGTCTTATTTGAACAACCAGTGAACATGGACTAAGTCCCAAGAGACATAATAATAACCATCAGTACAACATCTCAGTAGAGAGTATTAACGCCTCCAAAAAGGGTCAAAGGAACATTTACTAAGACAGACACAATGGTCTGTGACTCAGAGTGTCACCATCAGGTAATGCATTGATGAAAGTAAACTGTTTTCATGCTAAATCAAAGTGTGGTAAAGGGGTACATTTTTAACCATACATGTCCTTTAAATGTTACCATAAATATAGGCACCATTGGGGGCCCTCAACTTTTATTTACTTAATCTTCGTTTTACATGAACGTAACTAGACAAAGCCCGGATGGTATCAGGCCCCAGATGATGTATTCCAGACTCCACTCATCGTTACCAGGCCACAGGCAGCCCAATCACCGGAGTACATCATCAGTTCAGATAAACATCTGTGCTACACCACGGGTAGTGTATGTATAACCACCAGTAAATATTATCTGTGCAAGTGGCGAGTTCTGTGCCAACAGTACAGTGTTCATTACAAACTTGTGTGCCTTATAAAGAACAATGCTCCCCGTATTACGGATTTTACGGTCACTGACAAGGCAGGATTACAGATATAAAAAGCATGCAAGATATTTTAAATAACAGGACAGATCTATTGTTCAGTCAAAACACTGTTGACAAATGAGATGAAGGACTCAAATGTTGACTTTTAAATAAAAGCATCATCACTGTTTTCCTATGTGAGAACATAGAAGGTAATTACCTGCAGTCAATTAAATTAATATGCACAAACCAACTGGATCCCTATGAATAACTCCATAAAGCCCTATGTCCACTAGGCGGAGTATGAGGCTATACAGCCTTTATAACATCATGCAGGAATTCACTGTGTTTAGTGTAAACAGAAAGGACTGCAGCAACCTACTCTTCGAAAGTGACAGACACAAAAACATCTTTATTTTTAATTCAACATGAATGCCTGCTGAGTCTTTCTCCTCTCCCCCTCCCTGTGTTTAGAATAGTGCTGCAGGGGTACTGGGAGTTACAAAGAAGGACAAACAACAAAATATACAAGAGGTGTGATATACAATTAGTGTTTGATGTACAGAAATAGTTATGTATACACTAGGCATGATTTAGGGTTTCTAATGAGAAAAACATTATTTCGTACCATAGTAATTCCAAGGCTCCAAATGTCAGATTTCACACTGTATCCTTTCTGATTCAGTTCTGGGTTTATTCTCTCAGGCTGCATAAAAAAATACAAGTATAGGAGCATTTAAAGTCCTGATCCACACTGCAAAGTACCTACATTATCAGCAAACGGAACTTATGTCAGAACAAATTGACAAATGCAGCACTGAGCACTTACAGCCATGTATGGTTTGCAACCGGCATCCATTGTTTTGGCTACAGAGTCAACTAAATATCCGCTGATTCCAAAATCGCACATCTTCACCTGGCCCTGCGTGTTGATGAGAACATTGGAGGGTTTCACATCTAGTAATTAAAGAAAAAAACAGCCCTTTTTAGTGAAAAGTTGAACCACACAGAAACTGGAACATCATTTTATCTTTGCATTGTATGATCAAGAGAGACTCCAAAATGCATTTAAGGGACAAGTCTGCTCATACATAGGTTATTTGGAAACACTTTGTAAAGAACAATCCAATGTAATACACTGTAAATGCCTGAACAAACATGAATATGGCAGAAGTGTCTTTAGCACTTACCTCTATGGATAACAGAGAGTTTACTATGTAGATGTTCTAATGCTCTAACAATCTGGAAGAGAGAGCACATGACGCAAACATGAGAAGGAAGCTCTTCATTGTGTCTCTTCTAACACAATTATAGAGATCACAAGGATTTAGGCTATCACTGGAGGTCAAAACCGTAGGTGCGCAGCACATATTTCCACAAAAGCAACTTTTTGTGCACAAGGAATCTCCACAAGTGCACACTCCAATTCTTTTTGAGGTGCTTTGAGAAAGAATATGTGGGATTATCCCCCTAGATGGGAATACGAATACGTGCCAGAGTTAAATCACTGAGTTAAGTCACTTCAGTGTTGGCTATTATCGCGATTAAAGACAGTATAGGACATCAGGTTTGTCTTAAAAATTTACAAATGTGTCACATGAAATTAAACTAAAATGACTACTGCAGATTGCTACATGAATCCCATGCTTGTTGTCGGCTCAAAATCAGATGTATTAGTGCAGGTAGCTGCATTCAGCATAACGCACATATACAGTAACTTCCCAAGCTGATGGGAGATAGACCCCAAGAAGTGTATGTCTGGCTACTGGACGCAACATTTTATTAATGCCCTACGCTACCGTGAATGAGTGATCTTTATGGCTTTGTAAAAGGACAGTTTTTCAGAAGTGTACTGGGAGCTATCTGTGGACGTGTCCATATGTTTAGTTACTACGATGAAACGTGTCAAGCATATCTCAATACTGTTCATGATATACAGATATATGGCTCACTTCTCACAACTTACAGAAACTGCTATTTTCCCCAGTATGTCCTCTGGGATTGTTAATCCTTTGTCTATCACATGCTTGTAGAATTTGTCCAGTGATGTATCCATAAGCTCCATGCAAATCCAAACATCACCCTGCAAGGGAGGAACATAAAATAGCGGTGATGTGTGGGCCAACGGAAAGCAGAACGAAATCATTTTTATCAGAAATGTAAGTTGATACAGATTGATAAGCCAGGAAAAGATTGGCATCTCCACAGAACATAATATAATACAGTCATGATTGCAATATCAAATTATAGCACAGGTTTATAACTAAAAATTTAGAAATAAAATTTATAATTATTTACAATTTAGCAACAGAACTTAAATGAGAACATGTGCCAAACATTTTAATTTCGGTGCCATAAGTGGCTCATGCAACAAAATATTGGTTGGCTTATTTGGCCACCATTGTACAGAGTAGGCCCCATTCTTAACCATCAAAATCCAATCAGATTGAATGCCATTGGTTTTTTTTCATGACAATGGAAAATTAAGTCGGCCATTGACCCCCAAGAACATGAGTGAGTTGTTGGCTAAATCTTAAATAGTAGTGAAATTCCAACCATATTAAATCACTACAACCGATGTATCTTGTCCCTCCTAGTGAGATGACAAAATCGGACTGCAGGTCACCTAAAAATTGGACTATGGCACCTAACTCCTGGGGAGCCACGTCCTGCATGAATCAGGACATCTGTACCTCATTTCTGTGGGCTGCCGAGTCACGCTATTCTTGGAGAAGGTGGCTTGTGTATGTGCTCTGATCATTGACACTGGTATCTAATTGACGCCCCAGAATGTCAGGCACACAATCCGCCTTTATGGAGTGCCAAATTTAAACTTGCTCAGAGATGAACTGATCTGTGGTCAAATGTGCTCATTGGTGGCACATCAGTAACCAGAATGGAACGGATGTATGATCAGTACCCCCTTGAGCAAATGCAGAAGAGCAGTGTGGTGGTGAGTAAAGGAATAATGATGGAGAGAAAATAAAAAAGATAGGACAGCAAGTTAATGAGGGGCGTTAATAAAGATGTGGTATAAAGGCGTTAAAAATGGTGTAGAATCAAGTGTTTAGTAATGATTGATGCAGAGGTTAATGATGGAGGGTTTTAGTTAATACTGCAGGAAGGACGGTTAAATAATGACTAGCCTAGTGACGGGGTGGTGGTGATTAGGGGCACAGGATGGCGATAGTGAGGTAGGGGACATGTTGATAGCGGGATTATAAGGAGGATGATGACACAATTGCATGGAGAAGGGGATCGAGTAAACAATGATGATGCTGAGGAAGGGGGTAAATGGGTTTGAAAAGGGAGAGGGATCTTAGAGAATGGACATGAGGTGTGGACAGAAGAGTGAGATG
Source organism: Mixophyes fleayi (assembly GCF_038048845.1). Lineage (NCBI taxonomy): Eukaryota > Metazoa > Chordata > Amphibia > Anura > Limnodynastidae > Mixophyes > Mixophyes fleayi. The sequence continues at coordinate 75,633,550 of NC_134407.1, forward strand.
AAGAAAATGATTGATGTATAGACAGAAGGGGGACAGATAAGGGTTATGATGTTGAAGGGAGTGTAATGTCTGCAAGAGGGGTGAGCGACGTTGTAAAGGGGATGGGGGCTATGTGTAAGCCCTCTATTAGCAGATACCAAATAAAAAAAAAAAAGGTTTAAAATTTGCCTGGCACCCAAATTTTTAGGCAGAAAATATACAAAGTATGGGTAACGGCTTCTGACTAAATTGGTCCTATTGTGTTTTGTTTGTTCTGTGTGCAGTAGAATTATATGATAAGCTCCAGTGAGGCAGGGACGGATGTCAATGATTATACATTATCCTATTGTAAAGACTGTAATATGATGGTGCATATAAAATATCTTTATTTGCGTATTTTATAATAATATTATTTGTAAAATACACTTCTATACAAAAAATATAGAGATAACTAATCAACTTTTTGTCTCCATGCTCGATAAGTCTAGATACTGTATCTCCTGCTAATTGAATTAGTTGGGAGCACTTAATCGTTTCATTTCTGTGTCATGGGAAATTTTTGATTGTTTTTCAAGATTTTTCAAATTTTTTCAAGTTTCAGTCCCTATTAGTATTGGACTAGACGCATAGATAACAGTGGGTTCTTTTTAGGGTGCATTTTACTATGGTCTGAGCACCGTATTGCATTAAGTCTTTAGATTCTACTCATCCAAGATGTCCTCAGTTTTGAAGTGGGCAGAGATAGAACAACCTGTAACCAATCAGGTCATCAGAATGTTCCCATTAGCAGGAAATTAGTATGCTGTGGCCACATCCATGCGAGTCATTATATCAGTAAGGAGAGGGCTGCATGTGACATTAGCAGTGTCATAATGTGAGGATGGGAATGGAGGTAAACAGGAAGCCTCAGACAGCCTTGGATACTGGAGTTTATATCTACACCAAGCAGCTAATCTTCTCTCAAGGTTGTGCAGGGTGTAATACTTTTACTACTAACAAACAACTTCCAAAAGGACACACTTCTGCATTATTAAATGGGGTCAAAATACCAAAAAATCAAAAAGAGCTTTCATAGCGTCAGATCAATAATCAGGGGAATTATTTACACTGCTGCTATTTCAGGGCCCATTGTATAGCCCTGCACATAAAAACCATACAAAACAAAAAGCGCTGTGAAAAATAAAAATACCTTCTGTAAAAATATCCAGATAATAGAGTAAATAGGAACTAGATGAATAATTGGCTCATATAAAAATAGTACAATTTATTAGACACTCAGGACTTTCTCAGAGCTCCGAGTCTTTGAGGACGATATGCGTCAGATGTTTGATTGTTGGCTTCAACGCTAGGCATTAATGGCACCAGGTCCAAGCAGAACTAAAATTTTCCTCCCAACGTTTCCCTCAAGACCGCAAGCGGTCTTACACCTGCAGACCGCAGCCGAAGTAGTAGTGAAGTTATCAGATTTTTATGCCGGCAGCAGTTCTAGCTACTACAGGAGAAGTTTGTATTTGACCGAATTCCCTTCGGAGGGTGGAGATATTTATCAATACGGTAAGAAGTTTACTAAATTCTTTCTTTGGACTGCATATAATTTATAGGACATTCAGATGGAGAGGATTGGGATCTACATTATCCAATAGGATCCGATTTATTTTGGCTCTCCATATTTGAACATTGGGATTGTCTATATAAGACCTACCTCTATGAGAGATATATCTCCCTAATATCGGTCAAGGATTCCTAAAGTGTTATAATGGATTTTGTGATTTAATTTCTGGGTATTTATTAGTCATAGTGGTGCCATATTATTCTGAAGCCTTTGTCTGATTATTCAATTCTCTCTCTGTAAGTGGTGGTGTTGATGTTTTTTTTATATACCGTATGTGTATGTATTAGTTTATTTTTATGCTATAGGTATGCCTTTTCTTTATTTATTGTTATGTTTAATAAATTGTACTATTTTATATCAGCCAATTATTCAGATAGTTACTACTTACTCTATTATCTGGATAGTTTTACAGAAGGGGTCATTTTTTTTTTTCACAGAAGTTCTTTTGCTTTCGAACAAATGACGCTTACAGTGGATAAGATGCCAGCAGTACTCCACAGCAGACAGTGCCATAATCCTGCTATGCACAGAACTGCTGTATTTTTATGGAGGCATTTTTCATCACTCATGTAGGCTTCTCCATTAAGCCTACTAACAAGTGCTATTATACTTTCAATATAGCTCTGTGGGGATATGCACTACACTATTCTCATTTAATGTATCTATCATTCCACACACATTTGTGGTATTGCTCATTGATGATAGTTTGCTGGCTTGTCAATGTACACCATACAATAAAAACCCCTTAACATTCATAGCAACACATACCCCTGAAACAGTCTTCTGGCCAAAACACGTAGGGTAATAGTGCTGCTCTCTTTCATCCGGGTTATTATTGAAATTCAGGCAATAATGCCCTGAATAAAGTGCTGTATTCTTAAAAAACAGACACTCTATGAGAGTATCTAATTAGGACTTGTTCTAGAATTACAAATAAGCTATTGATTTTCAATACTTGGTGAAAGCATTTTTCTACAGCATCAAATAAAAAGAGATTTTTATACTCCGATTCCATATGGGGGACACTGCTACCATAGGTTGAGAAAGTGGAGGTAGAGTTGGCACTTACTAGGTTAACTTTGTTAATGTATAAAAGCTGAAAAACCCCTCCCCTCTGCAACCCCCTGTAGCCTCTCCAGTCCAAGTATAAAGCCCCAAGGAAGGGGAGACAACCAACCAGAGACCACACAGCAGAAGAGCAGAAGGGAGGGAAAGCAATGTCCCCCAGATAGAATGAAAGTGAAAAGATTATTTTTCTACTTGCAATAAATCAGTTTCTCCGATTCTGGGGGACACTGCTATCATGGGGACGTTCTAAAGCAGCCCCCTTAAGGGAGGGACTGCTCCGACAGCCCGACACGTAGAGCACACTGCCAAAAGCAGCGTCTGCTGATGCAAATACATTGAATTGATAAAATTTGCTTAAAGTTTGGACCGAGGACCACGTGGATGCTCTACACAACTGATAAGCTGAGTCCCCATTTCGTGCAGCCCAGGACGTCCCCACTGAATGTGTAGAATGGGCTACAATACAATCAGGCACAGGTCTGTTAGCACTGACATAAGCCTGCTTAATAGTAGAAGTAAGCCACCTAGCAATCGATTGTTCAGAGGCCGTCCATCCTCGTTTAGAGGAGTCAAACAAAACAAAAAGAATCTGTGCGGCAAGTCTTTGATGTTCTCCGGACATAAATTCTTAGAGCCGTGACCACATCCAGAGACTCCATGGAACCTGTCCCCGAAGACTGTGGGCCACTCTTTAATACTGGAACCACTATTTTTTGGTTCACATGAAAGCTGGACAGCACCTTTGATAGGAAATGCGAACTGTTCTGAGAACCACCCTATCATTGTGAAAGATAAGATATGGTTCACATGAGAGCGCACACAAATACTGAAACTATGAGCAGATGCAACAGCTAGTAGAAATACAACTTTCATAGTCAAGAACCTTAATTCTGCAGTGCGTAATGGTTCAAAGGGAGGCCCTTGAAGCATGTTTAACACCAGGTTAACATCCCATCCCGTTAGAGGAACATATGGAGGCTGGATATGTAGGACTCACTGCAAGAAGGTCCTGACATCCGGCATGTTTGCCAGGCGCAGGTGAAAATATACCGAAAGAGCCGATATCTGTACTTTCAGCAAACCTAGACGAAGGCCCGCACCCAAGCCATACTGGAGAAAAGCCAGAATCCTGGAGAAAAGCCAGTACCCATGGAGGACAAAAGGCAGCCATGTGGCATGGTCGGTTCTCAACATCTGATGTAGGTTTTCCAGATGCACTGGTAAATACGTGCCAAAACTGTTTTTCTAGCCCGAAGGAGGGTGTTCACTACCTGTGGAGAGACCCCTCTGGACCTCTACAGGCTGGCCTCAACAGCCATGCCGTTAAATTGAGCAGAGGCAATTACTGATGTTTGAATGGTCACTGCTGAAGGAGGTCTTCTCGAAGAAGTAATTTCAGACACGGACCTACCGCTAGCTGCAGAACTTCTGCGTACCAAACTCGCCTTGGCCAAGCGGGAGCCACTAGTATGACTGGGAGTCCCCCTTGCTTCACTCGTCGAAGTACTCTGAGAATCATAGGGTTGGGAGGAAACAAGTATTCCAACCTGAAGTCCCATGGCATCGTCATTACGTCGCTGGCCACCCCCAAGAGGTCTCTTGCTCGAGAGCAAAACTGAGGCACCTTCCTGTTGTGACACAATACCATTAAGTCCAGGTCCGGAATCCCCCATCGTAGGACCAGCGACTGGAAGACATCCAGGTGGAGCGACCACTCACCCGGCAATATCGCACGTCTGCTGAGAAAGTCCGCTTCCCAGATTTGGATTTCTTTGATAAAAATTGCTGATATAGCGGGGGCGTGGTTCTCTGCCCAGGTCAAGATCTGAGCAGTCACCCTCATTGCTCCCGCGCTCCTGGTGCCCCCCCGTCTGTTGACATAAGAGGCTTTGGGACCAAAAAGCGATTGGAGTAGAACCCGTCTCTTTTAGTGCTCCAGAACCTGGTGGATGACTTTAGCGGAAAGAAGAGAGGCAACACATGTAAGCATCGCCTCTTTCTTTCGAGGGTGGTTGTGAAGAACCGACAAGTTGGCGGACCTGATGGGTCTATCATTTATCCTCTCGTCATGATCCCCCGAATCAAACGGTCTTCTGAGGACACTGCCCACTGATCTCTGAATAGTAGCAGACGTCCACTCACTCCCGAAGCCGCTAGGAGGGGAGGGAGACCGTCAAACTGACTGTTTTTTGTGGAAGCTTGGGAGATGGACGTTTCGTGGAGAAGGAAGACCTGCCTCTATACGATTGTCCTCTAGAGGCTGAAGTTCTGTCTCTGGCCCCTATCTGGTTGTTTCCAGGATGCTTCCGCTATTTCCTTCAGTTCTACTGATGGAGGAAAGTGGATCACACGTTTCCAAGCTTTTTTTGAAGAGACTTTGATCTGATGTTCTAGTCTCTTCTAGATTCAGAATACCTAATGTTTGAGGAACTGCTACCACCAGGTCAAAATGAGGACAGACGGAGACCCAGCCTGTCCCAAGTCTGTGGACTCGGCGGTCCCCGTAGTCCTGCCTGTTACTAGGGGCTCAATTGCTACTGAGGTAGTGGGAAGAACTGCCGCAACCACTGGAATCTCTGTTGGTTTAGATAGCTGCTTAACCAATGTCTCAACCCCCTGCGTCAGGGAATTTGCCCATGCTGGTGTTTCTGCTGGTGGCGGAGCACTAACCTGAGCCTGCACAGCCAGGGTACCCCTGGTGCAGTCAGCACAAAATGCCCCCGGGTCCTGTAGTCCTATTGGTAACTTATCTTTACACTTGGAACAGGAATTATCTTTTATCAGACAATTTTTAAGGGAACAGTATAACAGTAAAAGAATGAAATACAGGCAATCGCTCACAAGCAAACAGAAAAATACTAACTAATCTATGGCAGACTCTGCTGCATCTATATTATGTAGCAGTTGCTATTGGCAGATTTCTGGTGGCCAATTTTCTTATTGCACAAGTACCCCGCCTCCTTTGCTGAGGAGGGGTCTTGGTATAATCCAATATGGCAGCCCCCGACGCTCCAATTTACAGACGCTCTTTGCTGCTTACGCAGCTCTGGTATCCGGGTCCTGTAGCCAGCTGTCAGCGGCTATAATCCACTTGTCAGCGCTTATTGATTTGTTAAATAAAAGTGAAAAACCAAAACTAAAAAACAAAAACTTTGTGAGAGCTGCCAGGCTCTCACTGTCTGAATAAGTGTGCTCTGCCAGAGCACACTGCTGCAACAATTAAGTTAAATTTCGAAGAAAAACAGAATAATTTCTTAATAAAATAAAATGAAGCCCAACTCCCTTGGGCACTTAACTAAGACTGGAGAGGCTACAGGGGGTTGCAGAGGAGAGGGGTTTGTCAGCTTTGATACATTAACAAAGTTAACCTATTAAGTGCCAACTCCACCTCCACTCTCACAACCCATGGTAGCAGTGTCCCCCAGATAAGATGAAAGAGAAACTTGTTTGTTTTTTTAAAAAAAATGCTACACTATCATGTAACTTTATATGTTACTTACATATCCCAGGTTATCTATGCTTAAGAATCGTGTAAAATTCTATATCACTACCCAGGTGCCACCACAGACGTGGCTCAGGAGTCAGCGGATATATCCGCTACTCAGTACTTGAAAAGGATCCCTCTGCATCAGTACGGGTATTATAAAGTACCCCTTCTGATATGTGATTCAACTTTCTTTTGATTTAATTCACCAGGGGGTACCTCCGGTTTCTCGCAATTTATCACAGAGGCTCTGTGTCATGTCCATTCAGTACCGCTAATGCTGACCACACACTTCTTGTGGTGTTACAGGTGTGTAGCCCTAAAATAATCCCAGTGAAAGATAATAATCCAAGTGAAATTGATTATCATCACTGCCCATTTTAGGAGATGCAATCTGATCTCCATCAGCCTGTGTGTGCAGTCATCTTTTCTCATGTTATATTCCTCAACTGATACCAATGTTTACTTTAGTACCCCAGTGTACAGCACTGAAAATTATTTTAGCAGTTTATAAATAAAACCTAAAAAATATTACATTCAGAGAAGAATATCATTACTACAACTGCATACTGGGGCCAATACCATGCTTACTCTCCACGAAGGCCTTCACAGAAAATGAATGCGGCACTTTAATAATACTAGTTTTCCCATCAATACCTTGTGTCTCAAACACACACACACACACACACACACACACACACACACACACACACACACTAGAGGTCAATGGCTTTTACATAATTTATAATGAAAATCAAATTCTCAATAAAAAATAATCTTAAATCAACTAAAATACTGAAACAATTAAAATGGATACCTCTCTAAATAATGCTCCATAAAATGTTACAGTAAAGTGACAATCTACTGTGCGCATAGAGATATCTAGGTCCATCAGCAGCCTCTTCTGCTCCTGGCTGTTCACAGTTGCTCTAATACGCTGTGGAGAGGAGAGATTAAAGTTAGATTGAACACAATCAGATCAGTAGTCATGTCGCATAAGTACTGTTATCCTTCACCTTAATGTTCACTGCTCTGCAAGGCTAATTCTATCCAAAACTAAAAATGTCGTTTTAGGTAGAATAAGTTGACAAAATGAAAAAGGGTTTTAATTAATAGCACTCTGTGGATTCGGTGGCTCACCCGATGTGTGTGTAACAATTTGAAGATGCCTCCCTGTTAGCTCTCAATTCATGCAAAGAAGTTCACAGGGGGAGAGCTTTAACAACCCAGAATAAGGAACTCCCGCTTGGACTGTTACACTAGTCAGGGGAACCTTCCAAATCTACTCAACTGAAATTATAGTTTAAAAGCTAGGGTGCTTGTACAATAATGCTGATGTTGACAATACCTCAGGGGTAACTAATTCATACTGGGTTGCTATTTCTGTTTGACAGCTATTGGTTTGGGTTTTCCCATTGGTACACAGTTGGAATGGACCAGTTGGGAAATACTCCCTTAGCAAACCTTAAATAGGTCTCTTCCTTGTTTCAGTAAGTATTTACAGTGACATGTTCCAATAAAATTACATTAATGCTTTTCCTACCTAAGGCGTCTAGTGATAATAGGTGTCAAAGTCACAGCAGTCTCCAGATCCGCAGCGAGACGGCTCTCGCCAGTACATCTTAATAATCTGCTGTATACTCTGCCAAAGATGCACTCACATTTTACAGCTGCATTTGGCAGCTGTAAAATTAGTGTCGTTTGAACATCATAATAAACCACAGTGTATTGTATCTGCCACTTTCACCAATGTTTGATGGCCAAGAAACCAAACAGGCGGTGTACCTTGAAACATGTGTGTACCAACAAAAATTGTTTCTAGGGTTCTATCGGTACTATACTGCATACAGCTACTTCGAAGAAGAAAAAAAAGATAGAGCCGACTAGGCAGCAAGGAGCACCATCTTTAAACACAACAGCTAGCCAGGTCTGCTGCTGCAGCACTTAGCTTAGTCTCACAAGATGAGACTTTGATTCTGGCTCTCTAGCGAGACTGAAAGTTCTGCAGTACTGTACATTGAGTGGGTCTGGCAGCAAGTGAGCAGAGAATTCATTCTGATTTTCTACCAGACTGTATTTCACTAGTGCAGTAAGTTACTCAGTCCAAAAGTGCAACATCTGCAGCAGAACAGGAAAAATACAGGAAAACCCACAATAGCTTGAAGCCCACTGTAGACTGAATTTTGCTAAGCCCTGTACAGTATACAACTTCAACAAATAATTAAAAAGAACTTTGCTTCTGGATACTCATCAAGGTGGATTGCACTCAAATGTCAGATTCAAACAGGGATATAATGCAAAAAATATATATATATTGCAGTCTCTTACTTTTACTGCCATTATCTGTTCGCTGGGTACATGTCTCATCTTTTCCACCACTCCATAGGCCCCTCGGCCAAGTTCTTCTATTGGCAGAAGGTCATCTGCTTTTACCTCGAAGTTCTGAACACAAAGAGTAGAATTTAACATCAAACAGAACAGCATGAATCGTTTACAAGTTGAAAAGGAAATCATGGGAGACCCAAACCAACCATTTAATGTACCATTATTCTTTTGTAAAACAAAAGGGATATTTGCAGCCCAATGCCTGTACAACCTAGCAGTTCTGTTTTCACCTTTTACTGCACTTAATATTAATCATTAATATGATGCATATAGTTTATTACCACCTATTGATACAAACCACTGTGGTGCCTACAGTTCCAACATGTTACATTATAAGGAAAGCAGTACTAGTAGGAAGATCCCTCAAATTCATGCATCGTCAATCAAAATAAAGCTGCAATCCCCTCAAACTCTGGTGTGTGTTTTCTCACATAAACCACTATGGTAATCTTTAAGAAGACACATGACGTTGTTCATTTTCCTTAGGTTTTCCTACAAGGTGCTCTTAAATTATTTCTAGTTTACCAAGTGTCATGTGATTGCTATGACAACCAGTAAACGAAATATGATGCAGTGAGCAGAGAAGTCTTGAAAGTCCACAGCACAAACTCTCACTCCCTCTCAACTTCTTTTGCCATCACATGTCCACCAAAGAGCTTAGTTACCGACCGGCTCAGACTAAGATCAGGTTACACTCTTCTGGGAACAAGTTGTAACAGAAAGTTTCCAGGAAAAAGCCATAACATTTCCCCACGGAACAACATAACATTGTCCTGGAACAATGATCAGCTACATGTCAAAAAAAAGGTACTAAGGTTGCTATTAAACAAAAACCATCATCTATGTAGGATTGCATTTTTATCCTTTTACAAAAACACACCAAAAAATGGATTGTTCTGGGTTGAAGTCTGCTGCCTTCAAAATAACGTTTTGACATCACTATATTTTGAAGGCTGTGTTTTATAACGCTAAATAGTATACCTGAAATAATGACTTGTTCATGCTGAACTAAATCGCTCCATCACGTTATATGCTGCAGAGCAAGTGAATATTGCTTAGTAGGGTTGCACCTTTCCAAAGCTTGTGCGAGTCGCAGCTAGTACGCAAAGCAACAAAACACTCTTTTCTAAGCAACTAGATTTATACTGGAAACTACAGCATCAAATCCCAGTAGGGTAGTGCCCTAAATGTTCAGGACGAGCCTTCAGTTGTCCTTACTAGGGGCCTTTAAATCTCTGCAAATCTAATTCTGTATTCAGGTACTAAAGCAGCAAATGCATGAGCTACTACTAATATGTTGGGATTTAGATCATAAAAAATATTTTGTGCTGTAATGAACTCCTGCGCATTTATTTGAATTCCAATCACTGCAGTGCAACATTCCATAATGACAATGAAGCGTTAAAAAAATATTCAAGCCAGAATGGCATGCTATAAGGAAAACAATGAATAATTTGTTGTTTAAATGGACTGTACAAAGATAAAAGGTGGGTTTAAAAACATCAAAAGAAAAAAAAGGATTTATTATGTTTCCAAGCAATTTTTGAAACAAAAATTGTCGCACTTGTCGTACAAAATAGTACAAACACATGGTGTAACAAGTGCATATCCTTAACTGTGGGATGCAATGCCACAATTATTTTGCTGGCAAAACTGCAGGCACACAGTTCTGGTGTGATTATATGGGCTGGGTGGCTGCCAAAAGGGTCATTCCCATTCGGATGCCACTGCCCGCCTTCATCAGCTAGCCAGCTGAGAATGTGCTGCATGATTAGAAAGATCTTGGCATAAGGAACCATAGCATGCAGCTCTTGGAATGGCCTTAATTAACTGCTTCTAGCAGGGTAAGTAGAAGAGCATATTTGCTGTGCAACACATTACATAGCTGTGCCAGAACCAAGTTACTGTACTGGAGGGTACATTAGATAGCAGCCTCCCAACAGCACATAAAAGTTTATTGCAGCTATTTGCACTACAGTTTCTTACAGCATGGTGAAGCATGTTTTACTGCAAAGCCCCTTTCATCATACAATTATCTTGGCCACCGACTTCCATCATAATGTTCAGCTCATTGGGTAGACTGAATTTATTTGGCAACTCCTGGAAACATACTCCATGAAGAACACAATGTTCTATTCTTAACTCATGGGCATATCTGAAGTGACAGGTACACAAAATCAGGCTTAAACAAACACGGCTCATTTTCCACCAATTTTAAAAGTTTCCACCAGGCATCGCCGTTTAGCTCCCGTGAACACAGCAGGTTCCCTTTAGATGAGGGAACTTTTATTTTGGATTAAGATTACAAGCTTTATAAACCACTCTTGGCTACAGGTGCTGTATGAGGTCTTAAAAAAAAACTTAGTAACATTTAATGAAAGAGAAAGTGAATTATGAAGCCGTGTTTGATTATGTATGCTTGTATGTATGTCTGTATGTCTGTATGTCTGTATGTCTGTATGTCTGTATGTCTGTATGTCTGTATGTCTGTATGTCTGTATGTCTGTATGTCTGTATGTCTGTATGTCTGTATGTCTGTATGTCTGTGAGCAGGGTTAATCAGCAGGCTAACAATAAGTACACAGCCATATTCAGTTTAAAATATCTGAATGATCTTTCTGTAGTGTTTCTGAGCAGTCAATCACAGTAACAGTTTGCATGACACAGCATATTTAAACCCGTGGTAGCTTTTTATTCAGTAAGTATAACCAATGTGATCTATTAAGAAAACACCTTTTATTAAAAAACATAAAATATTATATATGTATGTGGGCAATCGTATACTTACTCTACCCATATATGAAAGTTCAAAACGCAAATCTGTTCCACCCAATGTGGCAGTGGTAAACATAACACTAACGCCAAGAGCATAACTTCCCTTAAGGACCTATTCTCCACAGGTTGACTGCTGTGCACTAGAGAGTTGTCAGAAACCGATATGCGGGTAGAAAAGGATTAAAAGACTTGCTCTGAAGCCACATACCCAACGCATTTTATTATCAGCAGTCTTTGTCAATCTGACTTAGAGTCTGGTTACGCGGTCACTATAACGGTTTATTGTCATAATAAAGAGACTATTCTATACTGCATCAATCTAGGCCTGGTAGGTCATCAGGTCCTATGATGTTTTTTGTGTTTGTTTTTTTCAAATCAAATGAGGTTTTAACACATATCAAGAAAATTAGAATTATAAAAAATAATAAACAAATAAATAATTCTCATATATGCTAGAGTTAACACAATGGTCTCAGATAACTTAGATCGAAATAAGTACAACTGAATATACTTAGATCAAGATTTTATTTAAATAGCACCAGCAAATTCAGTAGCACTTTAAAATTGTATATAATATGAAAAAAATTTATAACAACGAAGATCAGGTGCCCACACAGAACCTACTTCAGAACCAACAAAATATTTAGAATGTACGATCTTTGAAGTAATTTATAAAACAGGAACTCCACCCATAATCCCTCACTACTACAATCTTCTCCCCTCTGGCATAAACCTCAACAGTCTATCCCCACTTCAAGCTGTCCAAAATGCTGCAGCATCACCAATATTCCTCTGCTGCCACTCCATGTCCGCAGCACCACTCTGCACATCCCTACACTTATATCCAATTGAATATACTTTATATTGCTCCCCCTCACCTACAAAGTCATCAATGCCCCCACCCCATTCACACCTCTCAAACATCATCATGAAATACTCTCCCTCATGCACCCTCCCCCTTCAGCTCTAATCCACCTCTGACCTACACCTCACCTTGTCTTTGATAATTCCCTTTCACTCCTGTTTACAGGACTTCTCATGTGCCACTACCCATTTATGGAATTCCCTGCCACACCTCATAAGACTATCCCTCAGCCTTCAAATCTGTAATGCTCCCTAAATACCCATCTCTTTATTAGAGCTTTCCATACACCCACTTACACTACTTACATTGGTACACCCTCACTAGTTCCAATCTCCACACTCGCTTCATTTGTCTCAGCAGTGCCCTTTTCCAACTAGACCATAAGTTCTCATGAGCAGGGCAATCCCATTTCTGTTTTCACATCTGCATTGATTGTGTCTACATTGTATATCCCTGTTTTATGTATGCTTTGTTTTCCTCATTGTCCAACAACAACAATAATAATAATAATCAGGGAGACACTATTTTATTAAAACCACACTACCACCTGGAGTATTAAAGTTCCACCCATTTCCAGAAGGCTGCCCTGTGCACTTGTCTCTCACAGTCCCAGGTGTGTGACGCTCTGGAAGGGAGGACTAGCAGAAGGACTAATGAGAATCTATAATTTACCATCTAGTCTGGGGGAGATGTATGTGGGGGCAGATGTGTGTTTTCTACACTAAGTTTTTTTCTCACAAAGTGTTCCGAAAATACAGTTAAACAAGACAGTTGAACAAACATTGAACAGCAATTGAAGACATCTAGAACAAATCTACATCTGCTGCAGCTTTTACTCTGCTACTTCTGATTGCACAGGACATTACAACTAGGTACATTTTTTTAATGCCTGTAATTGCTGCTATTTTCCTTCCAAATACAATTGTTTACAAAAATTATTTTTCTTGATTTTCCTTCATGGCATTATCTTTAGAACTATATCCTCCTTCACCCTTTTTAACCCATTCTCTATGCGCGTCGCTGTCATCTATCGTCCCCCTGGACCGCACCAACAATGTCTTGAACACTTCTCTGCACCCATTATCATGGGTGATTTAAACATCCCTATTGCTAATCCACGTTCCAATGCCGCTTCAAAACTGCTCTCTCTAACCTCCTCACTTGACATCTGCCAGTGCATTGAATCCACTACTCATCAGGATGGCCACTGTCTTGATCTTGTTTTCTCTAGACTATGCTCAGTTTCTAATTTCCTTAACACTCCTTCCCCCCTCTCGGATCATCACCTTATTAGTAACTCGCTCAATCCCAGTTCTTTAACCTCCCCGCTGTCAAACTCTTCCAAGCCTCCTCGTACCCGCAGGAATATTAACTCTATTGATTTTCAACAGTTTTCCACCTCTCTCAAACACCTTCTCTCCCCAATTTCTACATTCTCCTCCCGATATGGCAGTTAATTTTCACCAAATCCTAGCAACTGCCCTTGATCAAGTGGCTCCACTCAGCGTAGACTTCGTTGTCAACCCTGGCACACTAAAGTAACACGAAATCTACAAAAACTTTCGCGCAAAGCTGGACGTCACTGGCGTAAATCTTGTACCTCTAATAATTTCATCGCATATACTGCCATCTACCACTCCACTCCTATTGAAGTGCTCTGGATACTGCTAAACAAACATACTTCCAATCTCTCATCTATGCTCAGGCTTCTAACCCCTAACGCCTTGTTAACACATTTAAATCTCTTCTCAATTCTCCCACCCCTAACCCTCCGACTACCATCAATGCCCAGGATCTTGCTTCCTATTTCAAGGACAAGATTGATAAAATCAGACTTGAAATGGTATAATTTCCCTCGACTTGCAATCAGCTCTAATCCTTTTCATTTGTGGGATCAAATGAAGAGAGAGTGTCTGGGAAGGAAGTTTATATTCTCTTATCTTCCTACTCTACCTCCTGTCCTCTTGATCCCATACCCTCACAAATTGGTAGGTCCCAGTCTTATGTGCTCATTCCACCTTTAACGAAAATCTGTAATCTCTCTCTCTCTCTCTCTCTCTCTACTGGTATCTTTCCATCAATATTCAAGCATATAGTGATTACTCCTATTCTAAAAAAAAAACTAAATTCTGACCCAAACACTCTCTCAAATTACCACCCCATCTCTCAGCTCCCATGGCCCTCGAAACTTCTCGAGCAAATTGCCTACACTCGCCTCACACGTTTCCTTTCTGCAAACAACCTATTGGATCCTCTTCAATCAGGCTTTCGCTCTCAACACTCCACAGAGACTACGTTGACCAAGGTTGTCTATGATCTGATCACAGCTAAAAATAAAGGTGATTACTCTCTTCTAATTCTCCTGGATCTCTCTGCTGCATCCAACACTGTTGACCACTCTCTCCTCATACAAACTCTACAATCCCTAGGTCTTCAAGACACTGTCCTATTCTGGGTCTCATCCTACCTATCTAATCGCTCTTTCAGTGTTAATGTCTCTGGAACAACCTCCACTCCGCTTCCTTTATCAATTGAACAACCACAAGGCTCAGTCCTAGGTCCTCTGCTATTCTCTATCTACAACCCCTTCTCTAAGAAAACTAATAAGCTCCTTTGAATTTCAGTATCATCTATGCGGACGATACACAAATTTATCTATCCTCTCCTGATCTCTCACCATCTGTGTTGTCTCACGTTACTGACGGTCTTTCTGCCATTTCATCTTGTATGTCCTCTCGCTAACTCAAATTCAATCTTTCAAAAACAGAATTAATATTATTCCCACACAACAATAGAAGCTTACTGCCTGACATTTCTATTTCTGTTGATAACATAACCATAAATCCCACCCCGCAAGCTCGCTGCCTAGGTGAAATCCTTGACTTGCAACTATCCTTTGTTCCCGACATCAACTCTATATTTACATGACGCTGCATACATCTAAAAAACATTTCCAGAATACGTACATCTCACTCAGGACACTGCAAAAACTTTAATTCATGCACTATTCATGCACTCATCATCTCCCGCGTCGACTATTGTAATTCCCTCCTTACTGGTCTTCCCAAAATCAGACTCGAGCCCCTATAATCTATTTTGCACGCAGCGGCTAGATTGAGTTTCCTTGCAAATTGTTTTAAATCTGCTGAGTCACTCTGTCAGTCTCTACATTGGTTGCCTCTTTTTCAACGAATCCAATATAAAATTGTTCTACTAACATACAAGGCCATCAACAAAATTGCACCAACATACATCTCCTCCCTTGTGTCAAAATATCTCCCAAC
Source organism: Mixophyes fleayi (assembly GCF_038048845.1). Lineage (NCBI taxonomy): Eukaryota > Metazoa > Chordata > Amphibia > Anura > Limnodynastidae > Mixophyes > Mixophyes fleayi. The sequence goes on from NC_134407.1 coordinate 75,649,002, forward strand.
TCGACACCTCCGTTCTGTGTAAGATCTGCGTCTCTCTTCTACTCTCATCACTTCCTCCCATTCTCGGTTACAGGACTTTTTTCGGGCTGCACCCACTTTATGGAATGCAGTCCCTCGCACCACAAGACTTTTCTCTAGTCTTCAAACTTTCAGGCGTTCTCTGAAAACCCACCTCTTCAGACAAGCTTATAGTATTTTTCTACCACCCCCTTAATCTCCCTAGGTTACCCTATTACCACCCTCTACACAGCTAAAACAAGACAACCACCCTCTGCTCTGACCAACATAGTTGTGTGACTGAGCATACAGCCCACTAAGTACTTTGTAACCTTTGCATTCCAGCTGGACAAATATTCAATATGATGTAGCACTTACCCTTGTGTATCAAACCGTTGTCCCATGGATTGTAAGCTTGCGAGCAGGGCCTTCTTACCTCTAAGTATGTATGTATTACCCAGTATTGTTTTATTACGGTTTGTTCCCAATTGTAAAGCGCTATGGAATCTGCTGGTGCTATATAAATAAATGTTGATGATATAATCACTGTCATTTCAGTTTCTGTTTGGTGATCCTACTCTCGCCTCTTCTGCAGCCACTTTAAGATGGTGAATAAAAATCTTCACCACTTGGTGTGAAAAGCATCAATCTCTCTCAGACAGACTTCCTTCAGCAAGCACACCAGGAGAGTTGTACAGGAAGTCTGACAGCCAGCCTTGTCTTCAGAGTCAAAAAGCTAATTCCTGAATCAGCTTCCAATATACTTCACAACTCTCCTGCAGTGTGGACTGCAGAAAGCCTGTCCAGGAAAGAGCACAGAGCATAAACAGACGTTCTGGTCCGAGGGAACTCGGTTTTTGTTGATAATTAGTGCACAAGGCACAATGTATTAAAGCAAAACAACAATCTCAGAGGACCTGGTGGCACATCCACTAGGTACAGTCTCCTTCAGAACTAGAAATGCATGCTTAGGTCCTATAGATTTAATGACATTCCGCCAACCAGAGGGTCTGGCTTCAGATTAGGAAAGTCTTAGAATGAATCTACATCTAGAACAATGCAATATATCTGGCCGACAAAGCACTCAAGACTAGGATGGCAACAAGAAAAAAAATAACAAAATAAAACACACACAGAAAATCTGGATTCTAGTTTAATGGGCGTTCCACAAAACCTGTATACACTGCATATAAGGCTTTAAGCGAACATTGTTAACTCAGAAGCAGCAAATGAAATTACATATAGAATAAAAAAATCAATAAAAAACTATATACAAATGTGTCTTGTCTCATCAAGACTCTTGTTCAATTGTATAATAAATATACAAAGATTCACAACTAAAATGTATTTATTTTTAAGCAAAATTTTCCCCTTTCTCCAACTAGCAAAAGTGTGTCCTGTGCCAGGAACCCCAGCAGAAGCTGTAATGCCTTCTTGTCCCAGCACCAGAAAATGACAGTTTAAAGCCTCCCATTCAACATGGAAGCTAAGAATCATTGCTATTCTTGTCTGGACAATTTCTCCTGAACTTCAAAGTGGTCTCAAGCCCAGGATGTCCATGCTAATTTTGAGGAAGAATGGGAGGCATTTGCTAAAAATTACTTTTAGTTGAAGTTGCCCTTTACACAATGGCTCTGGCTAGGGAGAGGAGCAGCTTAATAAAAATATAAATATTATACTAGGTGGTAATGGAATGTCCATTTTATATGAAGTTTGCTGAATCCACAAAATATTTTACTGCATGTGGCACATAATGAGAAAGAGAGTACCGTGCAACTACAGTTTTATTTTTAATATGTAAGACAGCCAACACATCTAAACAGTATGGTGTTTTGACAGTATATTTAATATTTCAAGTAATTTATTTATGAAGCAGTACCTTTTCTCCAATTAGAATGCATGCTTTTGAGTCCAAGTCGCGAGGTGGCCTGAGAAAATATGGCAAAAATAAACAAAGCATTATACATCTGTGCACAGTGGAACTAATACTCTGTGATGGATAGTCACAATTAGTTTAAGGCAAAAATATGCTATTCCATCTTTAACTCTTTCTTTCAAGGTGAGAAGTTTGTTGAAATATTTTTCCCTCTCATGTGACCAGACATTTTTTTACTTTTAATACAACAGGTATTAGAGACTCCAAAATTCATTGCAACAGACCTAAAACCATACTTTAGAAATACAAATAAAAACTAATAAAACCATCAGGGAGTTGTCAAAACGGAATAAATTTAAAATAAGGCTGTGAGCAATGGAGACTTCCTATTTGTAATTTAAGTCACCGTAAATAAAATGAACCAACACAACAGAATCAGGGAGCCTTGGTACTCATTTCATTTTTGCGCCTTATAATGCTAAAGGCTAAGATATCAAGAATATCCACCAGCTCATTTCCTTCTCACCATTAATTTACCCTCCTTCCCCCACCCTAAATACCCAATATTCCTCCCCATAAATCCCATCTCCACTAACACATTCCTCCCTTCTTCTTTAAACCCACTTTAAAAGTCTAATTTAATATAACTCCACTTCCTTTGTCCATAATTGCAGAACAATCCCGCATGCAAGTTGCTGGTTGGTCCATTTTAATACCTATTAAAAATGATTCCGCAGTTTACAGTCTACACAGTATTTTAGTTATAATGCAACTTACTTTTGGAACTCATGTACACCTATTTAAAACTAATACAATCACCTGTAAAGAACTGGTCTGCACTTTATTCTGTTTTGGAAAAAACGATGATCTAATAAACATCTTTAAAAAATAAGATCATCGAAGTTTAAGAATTCTGAAGAACTACTACTCGAAAAAAACCTACATCACTTAGTAAGCAAATTCAACAATCATAAAGCGATCAATTTTTTCCTTACGCAATATATGACGTGTATCCCATATGCATCTCCAAATATTTTAGAATCCAGGAAAATATTAAAACATTTAAATATGGTATTTACCAACAGCAGACCACATCTATAGTCTGTACCATCTTTACACACCTCACCCCTCTTTATATTAACCCTTCTATGTCGCCTTTTAAATTCACCTACCACCACTGTATCTCATCTATCTCCACCCCCAGTCCATTACCTATACTCACTCCTAAAATCCTTTCATCCCCTCCTCAGCATCAATCCCACTGCCCTTATCATCCTCCAGTCCTCATAACTACCCTATCCCCATGTCCACTTTGCCACCATCGCCGTCCTACATCATCACCTTGCACCCATTTTCTCCCCATCATAATTTTTAACACCCCCATTCATATTGTCATCATTAAACCCAATCCTCTATAACTAACCACTGTATTGAAAGCCCTCCACTCTGAATCATGAATCCCACCATTCTGCATTATTAATAACCCTCCCTCAGTAACCAGCCAACCTATAATTAACACCTATATTTCACTCACATTCACAGGTCTACTCACCAGGGGTGAACTCGTCATTTTCCATCAGAGTAATTCTGTGAAACCACTGAGCCCAAACTCATTAAATCGGAGAGGAACTGATCTGTTCCTGATGAGAAAGCTTAAAATTTGGAGCTCCAGAATGCTGGACATTGTGCAAAGTTTCCCCTTCAGTACGATATGCTCACTAGAGAATACAGAGCCGGATCTTTACCACATGCTTAGATTAAGTCAGTATGGACTTGCCAGCACTGGTGGAAGCTACTGCGAATCAATTAGTTGTCATGATTGGCAAATAACCACCAGAAGTCATCAAGACAGTATGCAGATAAAGCCTATTGAATCAGAAGAGCACAGCCTATTCAGTCAGCAACTGGAATTTCAGGAATGCAACAGCTGGGGATTCTTTCAGGGACAACGCACCAATGATGTCAGCTCAGTGGCACCTCTAATATTCCATAGGAAGTTCCTATGGCAATTTCAGAACTAGCTGATTGTAATATATGGAGAAACACAAATGTCTCTACCTTCACACAGAGGATAAATGCCCAACCTAACTGCTTGTACTTTATTTATTTGCAAATACAAAGTTCTAACATGACAGAAAGATTCAGAGAATAATGTTTGCTCAATACACTCAATTGTCAAGGAACAAATAAGCATGTATGTGATCTCATATTAAAATCTGAAACCTTGATATAGTGCTCTCTCATCCTTAGGAGGTATCAAACTGGCCAAATACATCACTTGTATGATCATTAGTGCACCTGGTATTGTCCACTGTCCCAATAGGACACTTAATGCTGTAGGCAAAAACAATGTTATTGGTGACTTCTATTACCCTTGTTACACCAACATGTGTTGTGTTTTGCATGTGACAGTGAATTCCATGAGAGATATCAGGTATTCTGTACAGCACAATTAAGACAATCATGAATAAAGAAGTTAGCTATCTTTTCAGCCATCTTCCAACAAATACATTTCAATTGGGCATTGTGTCATATTTAGTGATAAAAAGAAATTACCTGAAATAAAGCGACAATAGAACCACTAAAAAAATATTACATGGACTAGTGCCTGCAGCATCTGGTGCCTCCAGTAAGGTTACTAACAAGCAGGTGGAAATTCTAAAATCCGAGTCACAATTTTTTGAGGTTAAAACAGAAACTCCAGGCAAAAAATTGACACTTTATAAGCTTGAACGTTCCCATGCCTAAAGTAATAGAAACACAAGGGTCTCCGATTCGAAAAATACACAACCCTATCACCTACAATGGATTATGTTCCTAGCTGGGTTCTGGAGAATGTTGATAATCAGACAAATACTGGTAGGGCATCAGACAACAGCTGAGAAAGCCTAAATACGTACCTGGTTAAATAAACCTAGCTTTGATACAATACACGAGAGAATAAGAAACAGTACACTTTCATACACATACTCACATAGCACATGAAGAGAACATGATGGGAAACAAAATATAACTTGCAATGAGAATGTTTTATAGCAGGCTTAAGGTAAGTGAAGTCACAGTGATGGATCAGAAAGGAAGGATTGTTATGTTTTCATCACAAGCTTCTGTTCGCTCTACTTGTAAGTGACCGTTTGCATCACAATCCGTTCTAATCAGGTCCTCATATATTTACAATAAAATGGTACATAATGTCGGAGGTACAATTTAGAATAGCAATTAAGAACAGAAAACCCCTAACACAGTGGTTAAAATGTTTAAAGAGCAAGTAAAGCCAAAATGTGTCATTTAAATCAAAGTATGTGTAGTAAGGCAGACTGATATGCACAAAATAAGCAATTGCACATAAAATGCCCACTATGCTGTTAAAGTGTAATATTTAATAAATCTATATATATTTTATCTTTGATCATCAGTCTTTTGTTGTATGCACAAGTCATACATAAATACCTAGGTGTGGAAAGTAATTTATAACTGGAACCTAGCTCCTGATAAACATTCTCGGATAGACTGGAATCTCTGTTCAATATCTTAAATCGTTACTATCTAAATTGTTAAGAGTCTCGGAAAATTTCACTATCATACATGTTATTATATCCATATTAATTTAAGACTAAATATGACTTCACTTATTATATAATATGTCTAGTTAAGATATACCTGTTTAAATTGACCAAAAAAAAGCTAGATGTCAACTTTGCATGAGGAACCGAGAACAAAGAAGACATTTCATCTGCCCAGAGAGACAGAGCTTATTGCATATTATAAATTAACTTCTTTTTGGAACATTGTATAACACCGTAATAATTTACTTATATTTGTGAACTGCTCCCATTGTTCAAATGGTATAAAAACTTCACTCTTACCAACTATGGTCAGAGGGTTCAGTAATGAAACTTCGAGCTAACCTGTTGGTTGCGCTGTGTAATTCAATCATAAACTAATGTTTTATAAAATAAATGGACTTATTTTCACCTAGGGCAACTGGATTGGACAATCAATTATTTTTCTTTAATAAAGCTTTCCATTAGGACACTGTCCTCAAGATATAGAAAGAATACATAACTTTTTAACATTGCTGCAGTGAAATATCGGGTTAACACTGAACTATTTATTTTTATTCCATGGTTCCTATCAGAAAGTTTCAATTCTGCAGTTTACTGGTCAATCCGGCAGTTTAGTGGTCAATCCGGCAGTTTAGTGGAATTGAACCAAATAAAAACACCAGAAAGACACAATGGAAAATTATAATAATCATTTTTAGTCTTACGTAGGTGGACTGGTCTTCGTTTCTTCAAAAACTCTAAGTCTGGGCAAGGCTGGGTTTTTCTTCTTCCCTTAAATAGAAATAAAAAGGACAAGATAAAAATACACGCAACGAACTTGAAGGGGGGAAAAATGGAAAACAAAAAAACAATTGAACAACACTCAGCATACACAGCAATGTAAGGACACACATCAGTTACAATACTTTTTAGAGACACATAAGCATTATTATAGCAAATGATCCCTTCATTTGCTCAATTTGGAAAATGTTATCCTGTGTAGGGGCTTAACAAGAGGATCAAGGAGTACAGTTGTTGCAACACACTATTAGACATATCTTTTGGCTACACAAGGCAGCCTTTCACACAGACTTCACAAATCGCGACATTTAAAGCATACCATTTACAGTACTAGATGCCCACTGATTGATCCAAAAACTCTTGCTTAGAAAGCATGAAGGACAAATAATATTACAATTCTGTACTGTAAGAGAATTCATTTATTCAGCTTGATAAAAACTCAATTTGGAAACGTTACGTTAGGACATGGCTATACCGACGGCAGGTTTTAGAGATTCTTATGTACTGTCACATGGAGCAAATCAGACATGTAAATGAAATGGAAATGCAATGAGAAAGTAGCGAGTAGTTTTAAAAATCATCAGTTTTGGAAAAAAGTTGAAAAATCGGTGGGTAACATCACTTATTTTAGGCATGTCTGTATTAGTGCAGTGCAAAGGCTGTTTGCTTTTGTATATTTTACAACATTCAATGTGCAGTTCCCGTATTTGCAGTGCAACATTATTAGTTTACAGTGGAAAATTGTAACACACTCTGCATCTCATTCTCCAGCCTGGATTTTCACCACTCCCCCAGAGCGCAGTTTGGACCACTGTAGGATCTGGGCAAGTTAAGATTGTGGATAGCAGAGATGTCTCAGCACCTACTTTATATAATACATTTTCACGGAGCATAAAAGTAAAAGTGAAGTTGTGGATCCAGTGGAGGAGACATGTTGCATGTGTAGTTATGGTTTGTCAAATTAAGGAAGCTTCTCATAGGATATTCTATTGTAAGAGGGATGGATCTGGGGTTTTGGTCATGAAAGAAATAGAATTGGTTGTGTGATTTCCTCTGAGATTTGGTAAAGATTGTTGAATCGTGGAGAGGTAGATTGTTGAACCCAGCGGTAATGATTATGAAGGATTTATCTACTAGGCTGTTGGAACATTGCAAAGAGTTTTTCGTCTCCAAGGACAGGAGCTTAGGCAGATGATGTTATCAGAGGTTTTGCCTGTTCATAAAGTGGAGGAAGATGAGAGTGTTTGATATAAAGCATCCTAACACTTGGTTAAAGATGCAAGGAGAAGGGTTTGGATATGTATGTAATGACAGCAGAGTTTGTAAGGAAAAGACACTGTTCAAAAAAGACTGCTTGCAGGGGAACAGAGGCTCTTCGTGAGGAGTTTAAACATTCCAATAGTGGCTATTTACACTTGTTAAGGTTGGCGGCTAAAAAAATGGTAGATCCCTTCTGCCCACCTAAAGATGATGAAAATCATATTGGTAATGCTGGCAGCATAAGGACCAGTGGTAATGTTTTAAATGCTGTGCATAGTAATGCTCACTATTTAGGGAGAAAAAGATCACTGCGCTGATTTAAAACATATCAATTAAGAGTTAAGATTTCATAGTTATTACAGAGACATGATACAATTAGAACTATAACTGGGACAGTTATTCCTGATTATACCTGGATACAAAAAGACGAAAGTAAGGGCAAAGGGGAGGTGGTATTGTTTTACATGTAAAGAATGAGATAAAAGAAACTTTAATATAGAGCACTGAAGAGTAGACCGAGAATATTGGATAACTCTAGAAACAGGCAAGATTTTTTTTTTTCAAATAGGAACAATTTATAAACCACAGGACAAGATGAGGGATTGGATATATAATTAATACAGGAAGTCACTAAGAGCTCAGCAAAAGGTGAGAATTGAGAGATACAGACTGAAATGTACTAATTCAGCCACAAGTAGGGACATTCTGATTGCTTGCATGCACCATTTCTCAAGCTACTAGATAGGAAACCAACACACAATGAAGCAATCCAATACTTAGTATTCACAAATGAAGACGTAATATCAAATGTGTCTGTAGTAGAGAACTTGAGGACTGGTGATCATCAGACAGTGTGGTTTAATATACAAGCAGAAGTAAAGCAGAACTGCACCTAAACAAAGGTTTTAGATGTTAGAAACGTTGACTTTAATAAAATGAGAAATCATTTATCCGAATATGTTAAAGGAGACAAAAATCGCAGACTTCCTAAGCAATTTTTTGTCTCTGTGTTTACTGTTGAAAATTATAACGTGTAACATATACTAGAGGCGAAAGATATATTTACTGTACTGTAGACAAAATACATTTATGACAGAAGAGGTGATGCTTTAACTGTCAAAATTAAAACTAAATGGGTTCATATGGTTTACATCCAAGAACATCAAAAGAACCAAGAGTAGTGCTTGTAGCTCCATTAACCAATCACTGCTGGCAGGTATGCGTCCAGATGATTGGAGAATGGAAAATGTAACTACAAGGCAGTAGGGAAGCAGATTATAACTTATATGACACCTACAAGTCTCAGATTAATAGTAGAGAGATCAAGGTGTGTGGGTGAATACAAATGCATAGTGATTTAGAGTAAAGAGTATCAGTAATTCATTCATTTCTGCTCGCACCTCCCATCATGCGATAAGTGACTACAATTTGTATGGCAAAAGAACATGCAAGGCAACTGCGGAACTATTACTTCTAACTGAATTGTCCCCTAAAATTGAATACAGCAAAATAGAATATTATGTGGAACAGAAAAAGCCTAAAGCAGAATAAAGGATGAATGGTAATGTAATGTCAGTTTCAGAAGATATGAAGGTAAGCAAACCATGTGATCATGCAGTGGGAAAAGCCAGTAGAATACTTTGTTGTATAGGAAAAGTTATTTGTAGCAGTAAAAGGCAGGTTATATTGCAAATTTATAGGTCACTGGTAATACCTTACCAGGAGTGCTGTGTACAGTTGTGGAGGGCCACCAAAAATACATTAATAAAATAAATTCAGAGAAAGACAGCTAAAATAGTCGATGGGCTACATAACAAAACTTATCAGGACTGATCTGAAGGGCTAAACGTGTGAACTCAACTTACAGGACAGAAAACGCAGGGTGATACGACACTGAAATTCAAATATATCAAAAATGTATTAAGAGCTCCGGAAGGTAGTTAAAAAAAAAACAAAAAACAACAACAACTTGTTTATAGAAAAAGTGATAAAGCCTTGGAATAGTTTTTCAGCAGTTGTGGTGCAGACTCAAAAGAAATCATGGGACAAATATATGGCTATTTTCAGAGTTACATAGAAAATCTCAACCTCTCTGCCGCTAAATCTTTTCTCACCCCCTGTGTGGAGACTATTTTGGCACTTTCTGAGCTGGAAACATTCTAACAACAATATTGGCAATTTGATTACATGTTATGGTTTTTTTCCAGAAGACTTACCTATACCTCCTAACTTGGCAAAAAAAAAATCCTCTTTTGTCCATTTGGAATAGATTTTTTTTTTTGTTTTTGTTGTTTATTTTTTTTCTATAATATTGGGAACGTGAGTGAAAAGCAAATTTGTGTAGTTTGTTTTTCTACATATATTTGCCCACAACCAATTAATACTTTGAGGTTCTTGGTTTGGCATTAAGTCACCTTTCAAAAAAAGCAAAAGGCTGGATTTCACACATAAGATCTGCACTTAAAAATAATGCAATTTTTTGCTATTATGCACGGCCTTAAATTAAATGCATAAAATGTGTAGGAATACCCCGGAGTTTATTGAAGCCAGAAATGGGAGAGATCTGTTCATCATAAGCTTCATCTCTGGACTTAACACTTTCTGTAGTGTAGTGCTATTGTCTGATGGGCACATCAATTAGAAGAGGTGACTATCCTATACTATCAAAAGCCGTGGTGGGGGACATCTGCGCATTTCATCACCTCTACCCTATTCCTGGGCTGCTTTATGTTTTCTATTGTGAAGGGTGTTCTTGTCTTGTGATCATAAGTGATAACCAAACAATAACTACTAAAGGGCCCTCTTGCAAATGAAAGTACCTCTGGGATTATTGAAGCCAAGAATGGGGAGATCCTCTCCCATTCCTGCTCTTAATAATTTATTTAGCGTAGTGCGCTACTGTCTGGTGACACACATGATCAAGAGAGAATCATTTCTAAGGGGTCAAATTGTTTCAGATGAGGGTGCTCATGAGTCTGTTGGTGCCAAGAAGGGGGAGATTGCCCCCTCCCCTCCCCCATACTACAGATTTGTTTCTGTAGTGCGGTGGCTAAGCACTAGCACTCTCAGTGCAGCCACTGCGCAACGGCAGAACGTCATCGTTCCCTGCCCCTTCTCCCAGCCCCACCGTCAGGAAATACCAGTGGAGAACAGGTTACTTATTTTTACTACGTGAACCCCTTCAGTGCTAAGGACAAGTTGGACTCATCCTTAGCGTCTCAGGGATATAGATAGATAGATAGATATATATATATATATATATATATATATATATATATATATATATATAGATAGATATAGATATAGATATAGAACGAGTCCCAAAAGTACTCAGCACTTAAGGGGTTCAAGAAAAAAAGAAAATCCACAACAGAACAAGGTTCTGTGCCCAGGGAAATGTCTCCCCCATGATCAATACCTCATCATAAATATCTTAAGTATCATAAAGTCATGATGTTATGTTTGCCCAAAATCCTATTTCAGTTTGGGTTTAGTGGTCCTTTAAACACGATCACATTAATGTGTGAGAAAAGCAGTTTTAGTTTGTGATACAATAACTGTGAAACTAGGCAGCTCATGCATTAGACACCGATATTAATTTCTCAAATAAAACAATCCAGAACAGTATCTTCCGACACTCACCACCAACTCCTTTGCTTGTGGGAGTTTTCTTCATGTATCCAGGAGCTGTGTGACAAATTAAAGGAACACCTACAAATGAAAAGTGTTCATATCCCAAATAAAAAAAAAAACAAACCACACACACCAAACCAGCATTAGCCAAAAAAAAATAAAAAATTCTATGGTGCAAGATATCTGAATGTAGAAATTAAACGATCCTTCCTAAAAGTATAAGTATGTAGTGAGCTCCCTATGATAAAACAGTATGGGCCTGATTCATTAAGGAACGGAAAGCAGAAAAATTAGTAACTTTGCACCTTGGCAAAGCCACGCTACATTGGAGGAGGAGGAAAATTTAAAATGTGGGGACAGATTTATAGTTGGAATGGGCATGTTCTAGATCAACTGTACATTTCAGTGTACAAATAAAGCTATCAAATATTTGTGTGCTACGTGAAAAAAAAACAGCCAGTATTTTCCTTTTGTGCAAAATAAACTAATCTACACCCCTTGCATTGTAAAATGGTTTTGTCCAGGAGAAAAACTTACCCCCTCCCAACACACACACATTGGGTTGATCATTCCAGGCTACAAGGCACACCTTAAACATTGACGTGGTTTGTGGTTTCTCAATAGACTGAGGATCATGAAGTTTACATAAAACAGTATAGCATATGAAAATAGAGTTGATTATGTAATAATATTAAAAAGAAAAGCATAGCTAGCCATTTAAACTATCTGCATGGGCATACACGTTGAGATGTAAGCCTCATCTTTGAGATATCCCAAATAGAAAGCAATAGTTGTGTGCATCATCAGGTAGACAAAGACTAAAGTTGAACGCCTGGACAGCAGGGAATGGCTGCAGCCATTGCCATCTATAATAATTTGCTCTCTGCATTTGTCCTGCCTACTGAATCCTGATAACCAATGTGCAAGAAAACAGACTCTCGTGTCTATATATTGACATGCAAAACACTCATTAGATCCATATGTATTGTTAGCTAATATTTTCAATAGAAAATATGTTACCGCCTTTTAATGCACAATTAAAAAACAATAGAACATTAAAAAACTTGTGATAGGGACACTGTGGCTGTGAAGAAGTGTTAAGCCGAACACACATAATATAAATGTAAATATGTAAATCAACATACTTTCGACAAGAGTTTTAAAACATGATCTATAGATTATGGTAAATCTATAGGTGTAAAAAAAGATGAGAAATTATCTAACTATAAAACTAGCAGCATTACAGAATGGTCAGAGGTGACATAAGGGCATATTTAACAAGTACTGCGTATTAAACACGATCATTTTCATTCCTTATCGCACTGATAAGGAATTAAAGAGAGTGACTATTTATCAAAATTCTTCTTTCGGAAAAGCAGTCACGAAATACTGCTGCTCCTGCAAACACCCATCACCTCTATGGTCACCATCGCAAAGTGACTACCTTTGCAATAGTAACCTGAGGTTAGAGCAGGAAAGATGCGGTGAGGGATCCGAAGATGCCTCTACTGCAAGGAATAGGTTTTAATTGCCAAAGCCATCGGGCACATGTTAAATTGCGCAAAATAGTAGTCCACTATGGGACTATGGGGACTGCTTTTGCCTTCGAGTCAGGGACAGCAGCAGATATTTCCAATATCTGCAGCTATGCCCTAAAAATAATTTGACACAATCCTTAAAATGAAGAATTTTAATGAAAAAGTAGCTAGGTTGATAAATAGGCCCCCAAGACACTTCAAGTTGAACATTAAAAAAAGGAAAGAGTGGTCGTACTTCATTATTGGAAGAAGACATTTATCATAGAGTATTAGGCTCTTGTACCACAGGTAAAAAGTACAAATGCTGGTCTGGAGTGTACCGTATTTGAAAGACAATAACTTTTCATTCCCAGGTGTTGCTGTCACTTCAATTACACACACACACATTATATATATATATATATATATATATATATATATATATATATATATATATATATATATATATATATATATATATATGTATGTGCATTTTGAGGTTGTATGAATCTAACTACATTATCAAAAAAACCTTTATAGCAAAAATCTCAGCAATTAAAGCAAAGTGATACAAAGTATAAGCTAAGTGCAGTACACCAAACAAAAGAGATATGTACCGCTATATACGAAGGCTAAAAAATTGTACCAGAAATCCAATATCTAATTTGTGCAAAACAGGTTAGCAAGGAATAGGACATTTTTAAAGGAAAATATTATATCCTCAGTCAGATAAAATATCACTTTGCTTTAAAATCTAAGAAATGAAGCACAGAAAAACTTTCAAAGGGTAAAACATTTCATGCAGATAAAAAGGAATCCCAATTGAACACACCAGCAAAATAATAAGCACTATATGTGAAGAATGGACAAATGAGCATTGTCCTCCAGCAGGACAGATAAGTTGCATTGAGAATGATTTCCTACTTCCCTCAGGTCAGTTGAAGGGCAGAAAACAAGGGGGTATATTTACTAAACTGCAGGTTTGAAAAAGTGGAGATATTGCCTATAGAAACCAGATTCTAGTTATTATTTGGTACATTCTACAAAATAACAGCTAGTATCCGATTGGTTGCTATAAGCAACATCTCCACTTTTTCAAACCCGCAGTTTAATAAATCTAGCTCCAAGTCTGCCCTACAGTCTCTTACACAGCTACTGTCCTGGATTAGGTCACTAGAAGATGATCACCACAGAACAGCGAATTGGTTTCTTCCCAACTACAATTTTACAAAGGAACTATCTGATAGATTGCAAAACACAGCTTCATACTTTTTCAGTTTGATCTTTATAAAAATATTTTGTAAGGTACCAATAAACACTATATTTGATGACCAAGTAACCTAAACTGATGCATACTGTGGTGTATATGGGCCCAAAAAGAACATGGATTAGTGATTAGTATCTGACTGAAACCAATTCGATAGTGATTGGGAAGGATGGTAAATTCATTGGAATCATAACTGCATACGACCATGCATGCGGTCATCAACCAACCTGCAAATGGTGTTCAGTCTGAGTGCCGAACAGCAGATCTTTCAGTTGTGCTGAGCGGCTGATTGTTAAAAATGTAAAGCAAATTATACACAGTGAAATATCCCTGAACAGGGTGTGATTTCTTCTCAGGTTTTTCTACTCTTAGTCACTTGTTTTGCATTGAGTGAACATTGGATTTCTGGTTCAAATTATAAATAGAAGGAATGAAGTTTGAACAAATCATCTAAAATGTATAAACTTATTCAATACTGGGTGTTTGGACATGTCATAGTTGCTAATAAGAGCCAACTTTTTTTTTTTTTTTTTTTTTAATGACTGGGGGTGCTCACAACTCCCCCTTCACCCCAATATGACTGTATAGACATGGTTAGTGGCAACGGCAGAACATTGGGGGTGGTCAATCACCCATAGAACGCTGGCACCAATGGTTGCCTCCTCTAGGTCAGATGACAAAACACACACACGGTACATGCAATTACATGGCAAGGAATCTGCAGATTAGAGAAGTACATATGCATACATCAAAGCCTTGGAAAAGGTAAGATTCCTCACGAATACAATAGTTTAGAAAACAATGAGAACATTAACATCTAGGAAGGAATATTTTTAATACTTGCAGTACGTATGAGAATTATTTTCTTCCCTCTACGCTTTCCAGGCTGTAAAGGCTCACACAAGCCCTGCTCACGGATATCGCACTCTTCCAATATAACAAGACTCGATATTGATACACTTCCACCTGTGCATATGTCGCACAAAAGTGGTAGTGTCCCAGCGCTTCTCTCCCCTCTTACCAATCCCTCCTCTGACTGACCGATTGTAATGTAAAATATATTGGTACTTCACAAGTAATATGCCACTGTAATTTTCTCATCAGACTCCGTGTATGTAGATTCAGAGCACTTGCATCATGTCATGTATAATATGCAATACTCTTATATTTTTTTTTAGTCTTCAATAGTATCTAGCTGTTACATTACAGTATGTTTTGTGCCAGTTTGTCAAGTCTGTGAGAGATGGTGGAAGCACCATTACAACCCAGCAGTATGAATCCAAATTCACCTAGACGACATCTGAGAATCTGTCAGTAGCAATTATACATAAAGATCATCCAAAAGGTATATCATCACCATTTATTTATATAGCGCCACTGATTCCGCAGCGCTGTACAGAGAACTCATTTACATCAGTCCCTGCCCCATTGGAGCTTAGAGTCTAAATTCCCTAACAGACACACACACAGACAGAAAGAAAGACTAGGGTCAATTTTGATAGCAGCCAATTAACCTACCAGTAAGTTTTTGGAGTGTGGGAGGAAACCGGAGCACCCGGAGGAAACCCACGCAAACACAGGGAGAACATACAAACTCCACACAGATAAAGCCATGGTTGGGAATTGAACCCATGACCCCAGGCGCTGTGAGGCAGAAGTGCTAACCACTTAGCCACTGTGCATCCAGCATAAAACATCATCTACCTGCTGAAGCTAGGAGAACAAGGGTCTTCCATTTGAAAAGCAATTGATGCAAAGCTTAACACATCTATGGAGTGCTAAATGAACTCAGGTTTGGTTCAGTGGTGGACTGGTGGAAGCAAGCAAGCGTTATGTGGTGTATTAGATGTATCAAAATAAAATAAAAAATTGTGTAATTATTGATTTGCCAGATGGTAACTTAAGCTTCCTGTAGACAGGCCCGTCACAATCCGTATACAAGTCTGTCACACGTGTGTGGCAAACTCTGACAGTAACAATCAATAGGTAAAATAATATACTGCCTTTTAAGGTGGTGACCTGAAGTCTCTAATCATTAGCACCTTTTCAGTCACAAAAGCGCCCCCATAATGGCAGACCAAAGTGAAGGGAGAACATTCTTCCTGTCACATGGGAGCGATTAAGCTCAGAAAATGATGAATGTAGTCACAGGAGTGAATATGCTATGGGGGGCTGGACTTGCAGTTTAGTCTCCCAGGCCATCTTTTCCTGCGTCGCCTCATACCCAATCTATGGCCGTAGTTCTCAATGATCCCAACTCCTAATGCATCCCCTCTGTATAGCATATATACATGAAAATAATTTAGCCCTAATTAAGCCCATGGTTATATGTTTATAGAATGTAAATAAAGTTGGTACCTACATATTTTATTTTAGGGCAGCCTTTGTACCCCATTGTAACATGAAGTCATATGAAGCTGAAATCATTTTCCAGATGTCCTATAAATCAATCTTATCTTTACAAAACTGATCTGTATTGGAGTGTTATCTGGCTGCCACTGCAAAATAGTGTCTCAGCATGAAGCAATTGGTTAAAGCTCTCATGCACATTTATGAAGAGTATAACCTGATCGCTAAGTCAGAGCCAGTCAGTGAGGAAGATCCTCAATGGGCACATGATGGCAGATGAGTGTACCAGGGGAGAGAGTGGACCTATGAACGCATATCTTAAGAACAGCAATGTTTTCGGCTCACTGTATTGTCTGTCACGGGAGTGTGGTTATTACGGTCATCTCATGACACATACCGTAAACCATTAATAGCAGCAACAGCAAAAAAAAGTAAGTAAAATAGAACAAAACAATGTGTCGTCTTACAAGTAACCAGAGTGACTTACGCAAAACACAAAACTTTTTTTTTTTCATGAGACGGCAACTTTAATTTAAAAAAAAACAAAAAAAACAAACAAATAGCCCTGGCTATTTTAAAGTTTAGACTCCTTATGGAGAAAAACAGGGTTGTGACGTGTAATAATGACCATGGGATACAGGTAGACTGTCATGTAATCACTGGTATGTAAGTCCAGCAGTGTCCCCAACAATCCAACTCATTTTTTTGTTAAGGAGCCAGAAAGACATGAAACAACTATTGACAAGAGCTCTATCGGAGTCCATCCATATACAGTATTCCTTTCTACTGATTAAATTCAGGGCTGGAAAGTAGGGGCACCTACAAATAGGAGGATAGTGACTATCTGCAACCCTATTTGGAGATCATGTAAATTAGAACAGTGAGGTAAGAGGCAAACATTCTAGAAAATCTGATTGGTTGGTATAGGCAACACCTCCACTTTTCCCTTTCTAAAAGGTTTACTAAATCTACTCCTTAAACTCCAAAGTTACTTTAATCATTTCCTTCATGCATTGGCGTACACCTTCCCCAAAGTACCTGGAAGGAGGGAAGTGAACAATTATTGAGGATATTGTGTGCAATTAGAGTCTGCCCATGTTGCTTCAAGTGCTTCTTAGTTTAGCAGGTAGGGATTGTCAAAATATGAATTCCTTCTTTTCTCTAATAGACACAATGTAATGGGAATATACATCTTTATCCTAATGTACTGAAGAAATACTTGCAGATGACAGCTCTGTGTCTTAAGGTCATAGCAGCACTAACTTCCTGTGTTTAAACAGAAGTTGCTTAAAGTGGATGCATTGTTATATTTAAAAGATTAAATGAATAAGAAAAGCAGGGGTTGGTAAAGTTTACACCTGGCTGCTATGCAGGATTGTCCTTAATTGCTTGCTCTGTTCTCTTCCCTATGGCTCTATATAAAAACGTGCATCTGCATCATTGATTTTAAATGAGCAAAACACAGAAAAGTCACATTAACAAAAATGAAAACACTTGTGTGACTGGGAAAGTTCCAATGCCATCTGTCCTAGAACACAGATGATATACTTCCCATTCATCTGTCTAAGCATCTCACCAGTAGTTTCACTTTCAATTTTCAGAATGCATGTTCAACCACCACAGTGTGCATTTTTACAACTGTCCCTAAACAGGGATGGTGCATCACCAACCTCCACCCATCCCTTCTTTCTAGTGAAGTTCTAGAAAAGTTAACCTTAAACACACGAAGAGAACACATTTTCAAAGCTAGGAAGTAAATTGTCCTGAAAACAGAAGTGATTTATTTTTAAATTTTTTTTGCTAAAGGACTACCACTATTTATTTTTTTTACTATTAAATGTAAAACACAATAGCTATTTTTTATACCAGTAAAATAATTTTTTATTTAGGTTACATAAATTATTCATTTAAAGGCTATTCCCACCTTTACCCATTATTTTTTTTATCGTATCTACAACCTCTTATGCGAGTTCAGAACCCTGGGACTCCCGTCCTCTGCTGTTGGGGACCCCGATAAAATCTGACACAAGACCGATTACCACTGGCAAACAGACTGCCTCACTTTTATTTCAAAAGCTATTATTATTGATGGGTCTTTCAATGTCAGATGCTAAAAGCACTGTATAGTAGTGCAAGAAACCGGTCAGCCGAGTGAGTTTGCTGCTGTCCACTTAAGAACAGCGCTAAACAACCTGTTTTATCAAGGATCCCTAAAGCACAGAGGTAGGGAGTCCAAAGACTGGCAGCCCCACAATTAAGGCAAGCAATTGGTTAGAACTTAAAAAGAAAAAAAAAATGAGGTGGAATTAGCCATTAAAGAGCATGTCCAGTTAAGTTATCAGAAATTACATTTAATTCCTCTTTGCTTACCTCCTGTTTTATGCGATAAAATAACACAAGTCAACATTTTTCTTTCAAAAATAAAATCTATTCATCTTGTATTGCCATCTTACAGTGTCTCACAACATATCTAGACTGTCGGCAAATACACACACAGTACCATTTCGTTTGTGCTGGGTTCCTCTGTATCCGTTCTCATTCTCTGTGTATGGCCAATTGCACAGGAACATTTGGTTTGTCCTAGATGTAACTCTCAAGTTGTTACTCTGTATTTATCCATGTTACATGGTGAACACAAGGCAGTACGCCAGGGCATGGGACTGTGGTGAGCCCTGGGCAAAGTGCTATAAATAATAGGCATTGGGCCATATGTGCTGGGCATTAAGCAGTTATACTCTGCCCTGGTCTGTTATAAACGGTTATTCAAATTTTTGTCGCATCCACTTTATGTTTTCATAATACAACACTTTACTTTTATATTGTGTCTTTTGCATGTAAATCTTAGAAAACTGCAAATTTTATAGGTCGGGGGGGGGGGGGGAGAGAGATAAATGCTTTCACAACACTGAAATTGGGCAAAAACTATGTTAAAATCATTAAAGAATTACAGTGTGCGGATCCCTTAACCAAAATAAAGAAATCCTGTCTTGCTTTACCGGGAGCCCTGGGAGCGCATGAGTAAAGCGGTCGGCTCCAGACGCAGTTTGTCACACATAACCGATTAAGTAAAATCTTCAAAGATGGAGCTGCACACCATGGGGATAGCAGAGAAGCCAGCAGGAGACAATCTGTACTGTTTTTGATTTCAGAGGTTTGTGGCAATAGAGGTCACGTGGGCACTTTTTGCACTAACTTTGTTGGCAGGTCAGCTCAGCAATGAAAAGTAATCCTGTCCTATACATTGTTAGTCGCATTCCTTTGCCTACAGTTGGCTTGTCAAAACATTTGCTTACAGGGCAGTACTTCTATATTCTACAAATGCCAAACCTGAAAGACAGACTCTCAGGGGCAGCTTGAAATCAGGTGCCACATCACCGCAAAGTGTGCCTGCGCATAGTGCTGCCAATTATGGTAAGAGTTCTCTGCTCAGCTTTCTGTGCACCTCTATGAAGACCGAGGATTTCTTGCTGGACATCTCCTCAAAGTGTCTCTACGGACTGTTCTGGAGACACATCACACTGAACTGAATCTCCCCTTCAGTCTCCACTTTATAAAAAAAAACTAAAAGTTTAAAACTAAAGTTTTTTGGTCTGTTTTTGTTTTTTTTAAACACCTTTTATTTCCTTATTGCCAGGTAGGATATCATCTGCCAAATCAACTCACCCCATGGGGCAGATTCAATAAATAAAAAATCTGTGTGCGGTGCCTCCGGAATGACCGCGAGTAGCAACACCGATTTTTGCGCGCTCACCACAGAGATGCGAACAAAAATAGGCGTTAATTTTTACAGTAATATCAGTAAAAAAAAAAAAAAAAAAAAAAGTGTGTCTGCTATGTTCTTAGGAACAACGCAGACAATTGAATCTGCCTGCATGTTTTTGTTTTTCTTTTGTTTCTGTGCGATTCACAGATAATGATGATGTGGTCTCAGTGTTCAGAATGTACATTTATCTTTAAATTTCAGCACAACGAGCAGCAGTAGCAGGAACAGATTGCGCTATATTATGCCACCAAAGTAATTTCCATTCACAAGTACTTCAAGAATGGAACGCTGGTGTTGGAATTGGCTATGTAATGTTGATACTGTTGGGTGAAGCCTTGGGCTCAAGAAGTACCATAGATTAATTAATTGACAATAGGAGTAGCAAAGATGAACACTGAGACTTAGCATTACAGAAGGCATAATAAACCTTTTTGTGTGTATGTTTTATTATTGAAATAAATATCCTGCCTATATTAAGGACTTGAGGCTGTTATAGCAGCTTTTTCCCCCTAAGGCTTAATGGTTTTTGAATTTTCACTGTGTTACAAACAACAAATAGTGGTGTGATCAATAATTAGCCGATGATGCGGTGTATAACTTAGTCCTGAACTAGGCTAACTGAGTAAATGGAGTCAGGTGCAAGTGGACCCATACCTGTCGCAATTGCAAATCAATGAAACAGATTAAATAGATTACAGGACACTACACTAAATGTAAAAGATTATTCCACGCAAAAGTTAAAAATTTAGTTTTTGGCAAAATTTAAATAAAACCCGATCCCAAAACACAACTTACCGTAGGGCCATCTTCCATGCAATCTAGGGGTCCCCATACCTTCCTGCTCACTCTAGCTGTGTTAGTCAAGGCAATGCCTGAACAAGAAAAAGACCAGTTTGACAGACACAAGGAGAGCGCATCAGACATTTTTATTTGTGTGTGTGTGTGTGGGGGGGGGGGGGCTAAGCAGCCACCAACTCCACTTGGGAAAAATAATATATAGGGTGCTATATATTTGCATTATAGAGTTTTAAAACAGCAACAAATCTACCTCTTACATTCTGTAGTATCTTTGTGGTGTAAGCAACTGTCTCTCTGCCATCTCCACATGGATGACCCAACACTACTTAAAGCTCAGCATGTCCATAACAAGGCTTATTATATTCTCTCCTGTTGGAGTCAGCACTTCCCTTCAAATCTCTCTCACTGTCAATAACACCACAATTTCCTCAGTCTCTCAAGTCTGCTGCCTTTGTATCACACTTGGTTCCACTCTCTGATTTATTCCTCACATCCAGTATTTATCCTTGTCCTGTCACCTCTACTTTAGAAATAACACAATAATACCCTTATTCCTTACTGAATATGCTACCAAAACTCTTATTCACTCTCTCATCTCCCGCCTTGACTACTGCCTATCTGGCGTTTCCCTCACCCATCTACCCCACCTTAGATGCTTCAATAAGACCAATTTTCCTTTTCTCACAGCTACACATCTATGCACCACTTTGCGAGCCCAAACTCTGGCTTCCCATGTCCTCCAGAATCGGGTCAAAATTACGCACGTTTACCATCAAAGCCTTCAACAACACCAACCTTTCAAACATCTCAGATCTAATTTCAAAATACTCGCCCTCTTAGATCTCTGACCTGAACCTCTGGTAACCACATCTCACTTCCGATTACAGGACTTCCAACATGCAACTAGCCAATTATGGAATTCCCTACCAGACTCCATGGGACATTCTCACAGCCTTTAAATCTTTAAACACTCTCTGAAAACCCATCTCTTATTATGATTTACCCTACTCACACCTATATTACCCATACTAATTCACCACACAATTGTCTCAAATTTCCACAGTTGTTCCTCTCATTTATACTGTGTCTTCATCAAATTTGAATGTAAGCTCTCTCATAAGCAGGGCCCTCCCATCCCTTTGTTTTCTTCTCTACAGTTATTTTGTCTACCTTGTATGTCTGTTTTATGTGTATCACATTTACCCCATTGACAATGCAATAAAATGTCAAACTACAAGAAAAACAGTCAAATACTTAATATAATATTTGTTGGTTAATTTTTAAACTAATTGACACTATAACAACAATGAAATCCACAACACAAAAAAAAAAAACTTTAAACACCATTTTTTGAGTTGCTAATTGTATTAATAAATATAAATAAAATAATAAATAATAGTGCATCACAACCGCTGCAAAAGAAAATATAAAACAAATGCCTTGTCCTCTGTGTCCAATAGGCCTGCATCTTTGTGCCGCCATGGCCGGCGCCTGAAGAGTTACGGGTATGCCTGGCAGCTACACTGACAGAGCAGCAGGGGTAGTCCGTCCTGCAGCAGGTGTGCCATGGTGCAGAGGCGCTCTGCCACCTAATATTGAAGGACTTAATGAGTGCCCCACAAGGCACTCCTCCCCATGTGCACTCAGCTGAGGGGGCTCTGATCCCTGGATAGTCTACCAGCTTCTCCTAGTATAAGGTGAGGTGACAGTATGTGTATGGAGAGCAGTGTGATTGTGGGTATAGCTGTGACAGTGTGTTTATAGGAAGCTGCAGTGTGTATAGTAAGGTGACAGTGTGTGAATGAAGAGCAACAGTGTACGTAGGTAGAAGACAGCGTGGATACGAAAACAGCAGTGTATGAAGGATGGTGACAGGGTGTGTATAGAGAGCAGCAGTGTGATTGTACACAGGGCCAGCAGTACGCGGTAAGCTCTTCCTGCAATACCACTTGTCCACCTGCTGCATGCAACAACCTCTCCTTCTGCCCCCCCCTCCCATCAGCATGTTAGTTTCTCCGTCTATCTCACACTGCTAGTATGCGACTTTGTCCCTCCCACCTGTGTATGACAATATTCCCGTTACTCCCCTCTGCTCCCTCAACATGTTACTGCTTCCCCCTCCTTCTAAACAAGTCACATATGGGGCAGCTCTTTTCCTGACAGACACCCACCATCCCATGGGCCACTTACAGTAAAAAGCTCAGGTGTCCAGCTTGAAGAAAGTAAGTGTGGGAAGGCTCTTAGTAATGTGGCTGCTGTTGGGGGAAGAATGGTGCATGAGCTATTAATTGAATGTGGTGGTGAGGATAGGGGCTATTCATTTAATGGGAGTACGGGCTATTCATTTAATGGGAGTACGGGCTATTCATTTTATTCATTTAGTGGTGGGGCATTGTGGCGATTTATTAATTTAATCAATTATTTTAATATGGGGCCGTGTTGGGGGGAGAAAATTGTGGAGCACTTCGAGAGAAGAAAGCTTATATATGAAACATGAATGCTATTAATTTAATGTCGAAGCTGGTAGGGTGAAATAGGCCCAATTATAAAACATTGATTTAATGTTGGTGGTGGTTAGACAAGGAATGCCTAGAATATTCATTAGTTGCTTTGCGCTCCATGAGTTGATTAATACCTAGATTTTCCAAACAGGGCCCCAACATTCCAGAATCTAGCCAAGCAGCAGCTGAGCTCCAGACACCAGCACGTCATCACTGCAAGAACAGGTAGTAGAGGACATCACTGTGTCAACTGTCCTGATTCTGGTGGGTCAGGACTTTTCTGCCGATTTGTGGTCAGGTGGTAGGTATGTCTCACTACATGATGGAGGTTTTTTAGGGAAGGGGGCTGGGGACGGCTCCCAATGTGACATGGTCTTGCCCCAGTGTAGTGTGACCATGACCCCTTCTCACTGGCACGCCTCAAAATTTTTTTGCAGGTATTCATATGTGTAAGGTGTGTTTGATGGGGTGGACTTGGACATATGATTTTAGCTATGCGACTACCAGTTGTGACTACACTCCTAGAGAAAATGAATCTGTACTGTGGTAGGCATGGGGAGAGCAGGGCATGCACAGTCTACCCCAAGTTGTAGGTGTGAACAAATGGTGATTTATAGAAGAGGAGGATGCCGGTTTGTAGACTGCAGGGCGCTGCCAAATATCCCAGCACCAGCCCTGGGTGTATGATGTCATTGTGACCAGTGTATAATGATCAGTGTGACCAGTGTATAGTGATCAGTGTGTGTCAGGGTAAAAAAAACGGAGTCTTTTGACAGATTATTGACACAAGCATTTTTTCCCCTCTGTTTCAAAGCCAAACATTTGCAACTGGCCTCTAGAAAGCTTGGATAGAGCCTGGACACCATTCTGCATCAGACATCAGTGAATCTGGACTGCAGCCTTGCCAACCAGCCAGGAGGAGGTAAAAGTTATTATTTTAAGTCAAGCATGTGAGGTGCTGGTCAGTGAGTATCGAGGGGAGGGGCAGTAGGCTGAAGCTTTGCCTAGGGCACCGGGAAACCTTGCACCGGCCTGATTGGCTGGCAGGCATTGCTCTGTGACCTGTGGGTGTTAACTGCTAGAGGGGCTCAAAAATTCTGAACTGGTTTGAAATTTGATGAAAGTTTACAAGTTTGATGGCCACAAAAATGTTCGACAATAGATGCAGATTTGAAGTTGCTGTTCAGGTTCCCCTTTGGCTTTAAAATAAGTATTTACAAATATTTTATTTTTAAAAGTTTTGTTTATTTTTAATTTGACTGCTGGGTTCAAGTTTTGTCATTTAAAACATTAAAATGCATCAATTTCAGCTCAAATGTGTTCAATCCGGTTTACACACGTGCTCGCAAATCTTCAACAAATCAGCTCAAATATGGCTAAATTTAGCCCAATTTTTTAAAGTGATCTAAAATTCAAGACGTTCTCAAGTAACTCTGCTAAGAACCTGGTCACAGCAACCATGTATAAGTAAGACGATAGCATGCCATATACATGCTGGATGCTTATATATAATATTGTACTACTTACTACACAAAGCTCCAGCACAACAGCCTGTACAAATACTGTCAAGCTAAGTGCAATTGTGCATTGAAAGCTATAGGAACCTATTCCCACTTCATTTAAACAAACTACATTAGGGGCTACATTTAGTAAACTGCAGGTTTGAAAGAGTGGTGATTCTAGATATAACTTGTTTAGTACATTCTACAAAATGATAGCTAGAATCTGATTGGCTGTTTGCAACATCTCCACTTTTTTAAAACCACGCAGGTTAGTAAATATAATACCCACAGGAATCTGAACCCACTTGGAATTAATGGGTCTTACACCTACACAGTGGTTGGACATGGTAGCATCCAAGTTAAATTTAACATAAAACATAACTGTAAAATGAAAACAAACTGGAAACAATTAGTTTTATTTGTAAATATAGTCAACTCTCAGAACATGGCAAAATGATAAGTTTAAATAACATCCATTTTCTCTTTAATTTGTACTCATTTCCTCATCCTGTAATGCTGAAAAAGTTTCATGGAAGTAAAGGAGTGCTCAGAAAAATTGCTTCCTCCACTGGGATGTTGGCACATGAGATGCCAAATTTTAAAGTTGTCAGAGAATGAAGTTTTTCCACTTATTTTTTGAGAACACCCCCACTATATACAAGTAACAGAGCTGATATGCCCAACCTATACATTCAGCCAAAAACAGAGAGTTGCACAGGTAGGAAAAACAGAGTTAAACAGAAAAAAAAAAATTCAAATATGACCGATACAGTAACTACAAGCAAAGAGTTACAAAGAATTCCCAAACAGATTTTAGATTTAATCCTCTACTAACCCACAGCATTAACCAGTAAGAATACCCTTTTTTTCCAATGTGCAATTTCATTGGCGTTTACAGCAGTTACAAGGCCTTAGGGGCTGAACTACTAAAATAGTCTTTCATAAAAGGACGCTTTAAATAGCTCTCCTCAGTGTATATAATCAGTGCCACTATACATTACAACAGCACAGTTCAGCACTGTTGCTAGTTAAAATCTGTGCCAATCAATACCAAGCCTGACTGTGCAAAAGGAAAAAAAAGGACTCGGTAATCCCAGCTGAAGAATGCATTTACAGTGCATAACGTCAATGCACAGCTGAACTACAATCTTCTTGTTTTACAGGAACTGCACAACAACCAGGCAAACATTTCAGTAATGCAACAAATAAAAAAAAAATAAGCATGCACTTTTAACAAGTACGTGTTAATACTCTCCCCATGCACAAAGTTTACTGTATGCATTGCACGAAATTGCAGAAACTACAAACTGATCTTAGTTAGGAACTCAAAGCTTGTAGCGAAATTAAAATATGCAGCATTCTAAATTGTTCATAAATAGGCAGATGAAAACACTAGGAGTGGTGAACTAAATTATCCTGGTTTATCAGACATATTGCATGGAAGCCCTGCCTTGCAGGAACTCTGCAGAAAAAAAAGGCAGCTACCAAACAGGAAATGCAACTGCACCGGGGAAGGCTCAAACTTACAAATGCATTTGCACACTAATATATGCATACATGCACACTCATATGCATACAGCACGTTTTGCATTCGGGTTGTGCAAACTCCAGAATATGATCTTACCTCCTTTCGGCTGAGACATTCTCCCCTTTGCGTAGGTGGGGGAGGGGTGCACAAAAGACTTTGCCTCTCCTCTCTCCTGGAGCTAGTTTTACAACAAAGATGCAAACTGTAGGCTCCCAATCTTCATGCAGAGCTGGTGGTGCAAGACTCCTTGCAAAGGTTTTCCGGGATTGCACAAAGCTCGCCCTTAGTAAATGCAGTGATATCTGCCCTCTCTCTCTTTTTTTTTAATTTCCCCCACTTGCAGTTGCAACCGAGATCCCGGGCTCTGCACCTACATGATGGGCCAGGGCTGCCAGCTGAAAAGCTCCAAACTTGGATCGGGAGCGTAGGACGCATGCGCGCTCCCTGCAGGCGCCGTGGAGCATGCTGGGACGTGTAGTTCCGGGCTGAAGCACAGGGGGCCGCACTTTCTCCGAAGTGTGAATCAGTCGGGTGAACTGACTGCCCTCTTACTGCAAGTTCTGTAATGTGATGCATAATGTGATGATGGTGCTTAAAGAAGTTATGGAAATACACGCGCTAGATAAAAACTTACAGAGGTTATCTCAATGACGTGCGAATCACACATGTACTGTCAAATCTCAACTTTGCAAAGAAGTTTTAAATGAAAGCCTTAGGTCTCAAAAGATTGAGTTGCTGATAAGGTCACTGATTAGGCATAATTGGTGTTTTAGTACTGTTTTGGACTATATGATTACCATATCTGTACCCAGGAAGTATAGCTCGCTTGGTTATAAAGACAGTAGTTTTAAAAGTACCTAGGGTGCCAAATAATGTTAATATTTTTGCACTTTAATGAAAGTAAGATTTTTTTCCACTTGGGGCTTCTTCACACACCATATGCACTGTTAATGCACTTTTAAGTAGTTAACCAACACCAGAAAACACATTAAAATAAGATGACTGGTGTTGTATGGGCTTGTTCCCAGCATTGTGTTCTAAAATTGTAACATGGCACAACCTATTTCTCATGTGCTACGTTGCGCTTCACGTACAATTGATTGTATTGGTAAAAGTGCATCAATAGTGTATAGAAAACGCATTAAAAGTGCACATTGATATTTTTACATTATCCCAGTGCATATGTGTGAACAAGCACTTAAGGCTACATATTCAGTTGTCCTTTTTGCTGCAGATACTTAATTACATAGTGCAAAAAAATAAATGCCACAAAGTACATTCCCTATATAAGGGGCAATTCTGAAATTCTAGGTTTACTATTATTAACATTTTTTAGCATTGCACAAGCACACTCCGCAGCGATATACAATTGGGAACAACACGGTAAAACACAGATAAAGAAGTAAGAGTGATCTGCTTATAATGTATAGAAAAATAGGTGTTTCATACGTGACGTGCCACATATTGCTTACTACTCTAGCCAGATT
Source organism: Mixophyes fleayi (assembly GCF_038048845.1). Taxonomy (NCBI): domain Eukaryota; kingdom Metazoa; phylum Chordata; class Amphibia; order Anura; family Limnodynastidae; genus Mixophyes; species Mixophyes fleayi. Next base: position 75,676,826 of record NC_134407.1, read on the forward strand.
GCAGTGGGAAAAAGTGCTTACACTCCATTCACACTGCCTATAAATCCTGGGCTTTTGCCGGGGCAAGCTCCGACGACCCGGGTGTTGGCTCAGTGAGAAAAAGGGGCAGTGGAAAAGACTCAGGACTTTTGCAGGGTTATTCACGTGTCAGTCCTGGGTTGCCAGCAGTGTAAAAGGTGCAACCCGGGTTTTCAACCCAAGTCTCACATAAAGAAACTGATTGCGGGGATTAGGCACGCTGGAGGATGATGTCATTTCAATGCTACAGAGAAGAGAAATAGGAGAAAGCATGACACTCCTGGCTAGAAGAAGAGGTGCATGATCTGCTGGTCATTAGAGGAGAGGAGAGGAGGAAATAAAACAACATCACAGGCACTGTAAAGGTTGCATCAGTGTACTATAACATAGCAAAAAAACTAACAGAGCGTGGGATAAAAAGCAGCCAGCAACAGGTGGTAAATAAATTAGTCACTTAGAAAACAATACTCAAAGTGCATGGTCACAACTGCAGAAAGAGTGGTGCTGCCCGAATGAAATGCCCATTTTATGAGCAATGTAACTTGTTGTTCGGCAACTCTGCCTTGGCAAATCCCATAGCACTGTCATCATCAAGATGCCGCGTTGCTCACAGTCCAACACCTGAAAGCAGTCAGTCAAGCGTGCCTTCACTAATGATTAGCGATTATGTCTATGAAGAACATGGTGATTTGGAGTTTTCAAATGTGAACAATGAAACCATGACTATGTCAGCAGAGGAATTGGCAGACTCACAACATGTGCCAGCGGCGCAACCTTCAACAGACACACAACCATTGCCAGCGACACAACCTTCGCCATCGACGCAGAACCCGACGTGATGTTCAAACAGTAGGTTTATTCATGTTTTAATTTTCAAAGTAAATTAAATAAATATATGAAAGTTTAACATTACTAAACTAAGAACTAAACAAAACTAAACGTAAAAGCATATTAAAACATGAAGACGTATATGTTGCAGCATGAAGCTAGTAACAGGAGGGAGGAGGCCTCAAGCACATATCAGCTTACAACACTGTTATTTAATTTTGCAGCAATATTTATTCATCCTCGATGGCCCTAAAGTATTTCATTTCTTTTTCCCATTTGTAGTTAACAATGTTCCTAACAGGAAGTAGAAGCTGAATAAGATGGAACAAGCAACAAAAGCCATGAGAACAGTAATGGTTGAAAAGCTCAAGGAAATAGATATGGCTATGGCGGTCCAATTAGATACACGTCTCATCATCATCATCATCACCATTTATTTATATAGCACCACTGATTCCGCAGCGCTGTACATAGAACTCATTCACATCTGTCCCTGCCCTATTGGAGCTTACAGTCTAAATTCCCTAATATACACACACAGTCAGAGAGAGAGAGTGGGGGGGAGAGACTATGGTCAATTTTTGATAGCAGCCAATTAACCTACTAGTATTTTTTTGGAGTGTGGGAGAAAACCGGAGCACCCGGAGGAAACCCACGCAAACACAGGGAGAACATACAAACTCCACACAGATAAGGCCATGGTCGGGAATTGAACTCATGACCCCAGTGCTGTGAGGCAGAAGTGCTAACCACTGAGCCACCGTGCTGCCACCAACGCTTCATGGATAATGAGCGAGAGCTGCAGGACTCTTTCATTACCCAAATAATGGGTATGCAGGAGCTGATTCTGAGGGAAAACCACAAATTTCTGATAGCTTACCTAGATCGCCTGATGCCAAGACTGCAAGGACCTGTACTACTGTCAATTGGACAGAAAGGGAAAGAGATGTGTAACTGGGCCACTCAGAGTCTATTCATTAAAATATAATAATCTTTATTGATATACATTAAAATGTACATATACATATAAAATTTGCGAAATATTAAAATAGGAAATGGTATTGAAGTGAAAACAATTATAAGAACTGTTAAAATAGGTAGTAGAACACTACACTAGTGTGCCGCTATTTACTTAATAATATAATACACCACCTCCTTATTATCTGTATCTTATATCAAAGCTGCTTGTCTATTTGCCAGTCTTGGCTAGACAATATCAATGCTATTATCCAATAAATCAGAGTGGATACAGCCTAGGTTAGGTAATAGATTTCATAAATATCCGCAATCCCTCTGGGACTTTAGACCTATATACTACTCCATCCCCAGACTGAATATGTGAAGGCAACCTGAATTCAACATATACCACACATAGACCAGACCCCCATGTCCTTGTGGTGACTGTATTTTGTACTGTAGAGACCCCCCTTGAGGTCTACCCTAAGCTACTAATATTGTAGCTATCTAGCTTTCAGTCAGGATTTTAAGGCATTGTTATTGTAAATTATCAGTGACGCACATTTCGCTAATAGTCTTCTTCAAGGCATCCCGACGTAGCCTTTAGATACGCCTTTTATAGTGTATGACTTCACGTCAACCTTAGTGATGTTTGTTAGGAACAGGGGGGTCCCCATATTTGAATGGCAAGGCTGCTGGCATCACTGCGGGATTATGTCCGCCTCCCTGCAGTGTAACATCCCAACCACTATCCAGGGAAGTGTCGATACGACTACCCATTGGACTAAAAATAGCTAGACGCCTTTTTTTTATCGAAATAAGAGGTGTAAACAAACACTTATAATACAACAAAAGTCCAACAAGATGTCATCTATTCTACATATTAAGTTAGCATCTATAAAAATTATGTATCATTTTCTATAAAATGTATTAATTATGTTGCGGTTATTAGTACCTCTAATCGCAACAGCGGGAATAAGAAAAAGCCAAATCTATTTCACCATACATAAATAGTGTAAACACCACTGCAGTGAATTAAATATATAATCACTGCAACAGGGATAAGAGGAGAATATATCCATTTCACTATTCGTGTGGTAGTCTCTAAAATTTGATACATTTTCAATTATAATTTCAATAAATAGAGATAATTCAGAGTGGCACAGGAGGACAGAATTTCCATGTCTTTGCGCAAATCTAGGAATATAAGGGATCATATGGTGCAGAGTACCTTATTTCCTGTTATCTATTGTCTTAACTGCCCCTGTGGCCTACATTATGTTGGCATGACCAGCAGGACTATCTAGGAAAGGATCTTGGAGCATGCGGGTAATATTAGGAGGGTCCAACGAGATAGGGACAATTTCAAACAAGTTACAATGGTGGCCAGACACTTTTTAAAGTGTCATGAGGGTGATCCTACTGGACTCCATGCATTTGCAATGAAACAAATCAAGTTTGATTTAAGGGGGGGTTGACCTCAATCAGGAGCTTCTGAAAAGGGAGTCTAAAAGAATCTTCCTAATGGACATTTTGGCCCCACGGGGCCTAAATGATAATAACAATTTTATGGTCTTCCTGTAGGGAATGGATATTTCTGCACTTTTATCTTTTTTGCTGTAACGAGATGCCCTGAATTTATGAGGGGCAGATACCTCGGAATTGGGGTTTAACTAGTAGTGACACTTGTGCTAGATCCAACACTAAGAATTGGCCGGGTTATGCCCTCATATGGAATTATGCGGGTTATGCCCTCACATGGAATTTTATTGTTTATAAGATATTTTAATATTTGTTTTAGACACACAATTTTTTTTAATTGGACATGTGATGTTACACTTTTCACTTTTTTCTAGTTATTCTTTTCACTGTCACTTAATAATATTTAATAGGAGCAGTCACTTCTATATATTCGATTACTGGGGACTGTAAAAACGATACACATAGGGACCTTGAATATTTGACTGTAAAATGTATTCTCATTATTAAGATAATTGTTGCCATTCAGCAAATGCCAGGTTTATCTGGAGCGCTGGTTAAATGATCATTAGTTTTATATTATTTATAAGTATTTGATTATACTCGTGCCACTCTGAATTATCTCTATTAATTATGATTGAAAATGTATGAAATTATTTAGACTACCACACATATAGTGAAATGAATATATTTTTCTCTTATCCCTGTTGTAGTGATTATATTTTTAATTCACTGCAGTGGTGTTTACACTATTTATGTATGGTGAAATAGATTCGTCTTTTTCTTATTCCCGCTGCGTTGATTATAGGTACTGATAAACGAAACATAAGTCGAAACATAATACGTACCTTTTATAGAAAATGCTACATAGTTTTTATAGATGCTAAATTAATATGTAGAATAAATGACATCTTGTTGGACTTTTGTTGTACTAAAAGTGTTTGTTTACACCTCTTATTTCGATTAAATAAAGGTGTCTAGCTATTTTTAGTCCAATGGGTAGTCGTATCAACACTCCCCTGGATAGTAGTTGGGATGTTACAATGCAGGGAGGCGGACATAATCCCGCAATGATGCATATTGGCCAGCAGCCTTACCATTCAAATATGGGGACGCTCCTGTTGCTAACAAACATCACTTAGGATGACGCTGAATGGAGGCGGAGTCATACAATATATAAGGTGGATCTTAAGGCTACGTTGGGGTGCCTTGAAAAAGACTATTAGCGAAGCGCCGTCGGCTGTGCAGCCGCTGCTAATTTACAATAACAATGCCTTAAAATTCTGACTGAAAGCTAGATAGCTATAATATTAATAGCTTAGGGTAGACCTCAAGGGGGATCTATACAGTACAGAATACAGTCACCACAAAGACATGGGGGTCTGGTCTATGTGTGGTATATATTGAATTCAGGCAAAAATAAGTTGCATATTCAGTTTGGGGATGGAGTAGTATATAGGTCTAAATTTCCAGAGGCATTGCGGATATTTATGAAATCTATTACCTAACCTAGTGGCTGTATCCACTCTGATTTATTGGATAATAGCATATATCCTGTCTAGCCAAGAATGGCAAATAGACAAGCAGCTTTGATATAAGATACAGCCATAAGGAGATGGTGTATTATATTATTAAGTAAATAGTGGCACACTAGGGTAGTGTTCTACTACCTATTTTAACAGTTTTTATAATTGTTTTCACTTCAATACCATTTCCTATTTTAATATTTCGCTAATTTTGTTTTTACAATATATGTTAATTTTAATGTATATCAATAAAGATTATTATATTTTTTAATTAATAGACTGTGAGTGCCCCAGTTACACATCTCTTTCCCTTTCTGTTCAATTGACATAATTCTATTATATGTGTGGATGCACCTATCCTCCTGGTCTCATTAGTAACAGAAATGATCATAATAAAGAAATAAATTGGTAATTAAGGAGCAGGGAGGAAAACAGTCTACCCGGTGCAATATATATTTTGCTTAAGGACCTGCACTACCTCAACAACAACATCCATACCATGTTGAGGGGCCTTACCCCTTATATAACAGAGGGCAACAAATTTTTCTCCCAAACTCAGGTACACCACTAAACACCCCACATCATCCTCCACAAATGGCTCCACATAATACTGAGTACCCGGCTACTCCTTATAACCCTGAGTACCCATCTACTACACATTACCCTCAGTGTCCGGCTACTCCACATAACCCTGAGTACCCACATTACCATCAGCTATAGGTGATGAAGGTATGTACAGTACAGTTATAATGTGTGCCTGTGTTTGAGGCAACAATATTTAAAATGTTTTCTATATTTAAAATGTTTATAATGTAAGCACTTGCACTACTGTATTGACACGTGTGTCTAAACTGTATATACAGTAAGCAGCAACTACATGGGGCACAATTTTGGTATCACTGTCATCACGATAAAATAAACATTGCCAAAGTCATTTCAATCGTCCTTAGGCATTTTCTTCCACCATCCGAGCAGAACTGAGGTATGGGTGAATCTAATTTGTTGCGCAGAAAGTTGATGTTGCTGTGTGAAGCCCTTCATCAACCATCGCCGCAATGGGTAAGCTGCATCCCCGATGATGTGTACTGGGATCTCCACACCATTCACGATCTTGGATTTCTGGAAAATTATATTATATTAGAATATTAGAACTTTGACAGCAATCACTACACCTATAGATCTTGCAATCTGTAATGTCTAGCTCCAAAAAACGAACTAACATATACACGCTACCCAAATGTTGGTTACAGAACACAATACACCTGCTGGTATATGTTTTAATTGTATTTGAAAAGCGGAACATCTACAGATGGACAAGCACAGTAAACAAATAGCAAAAAATACATGATTGTATTAGCTTGCTGAGGAAAACATCATAAAAAATAATATAGATATTTACTTCTCTAGGGAACAACCAGCCATCTTGCTGCTCCTCTGCAATCTGGTACAGATCCGAATTGGCCAGAACTCTGGCGTCATGAGAACGTCCAGGCCAGCCAATAAACATATCTGTGAAACTAAAAATATAATATATTTAGCTTTGTTTTACAATACATATCATAAGAAACAGTCACATTAAAATATAAAATGCTTCACAGTTATTGATGTTGGCTAAGGTTTGTATAGCGAGGCTGTGGTTGGCCCCGAAGAGTCCCATGGTTAAAAATTGGAAGACACTGGTTAATACCACCATAAGGCACGAGAGATTTGTCTATACTAGCAGACAGGCTCTGAAGAAATTTGAGAGTATATGGTACAGATGGTTAGAGTCTCCATTTTATCCTGTGTCATCTAGTTCAGATGCTCTGAGTACTTAAATGTATGGCTCCCGCAGTTCTTATAATAAATGTCTGAATCCATATGGTGAACCCTGCATGTGTAACATACCTATGTATGAGCATTTACGATGTATGATCCTGAATGAGTATAGCACATATACTGTTATTATGCTTTACTGAAGTCTTGTAAATTGCATAATTTAATTCTGATGTGTATGCAATTGTTTTTCTTTTCTTTTTGTTGTTTGGTATGTTTATACCTTGAAAAATTCCAATAAAAATACTGGATTAAAAAAATATATATATAAAATGCTTACTTATGGTCAAATACAGCATGTAGAATAATAGAATGCCAGCCTTTGCGGTTGTAAAAATCCGCAGGGTTGTCTTTGGGGGCAATGATAATCCCCGTCTATGGCTCCTGCACACTGTGGATTTCTACGTCGCAGGAATCCAGTGATGGTGTCATCTAGTCGCTGTCCTTGAGGCAAGGAGATGAAGCGATGGTGAATGGCTTCCAGCAATGCCTTGGGGACTTCATGCACTAGAGTGCAAACTGTGGATATCCCCACTCCAAACAAGCAGGAGATTGTGCGGTATTCGCCAGGGGTAGCACACCACAACACACTTGCTAGTCTACTTGGTGCAAGGGGTTTTCTGCAGTTTGTGGTCTGTCTAGAAAGTGCTGGGGTGTTAAGGTCCAGTACATACTGAAATGTCCCACTTGATATACGAAAGTGTGTCATCTACTGCTCAAAAGCTTCCACAAGAGCCTAGAAAGCTTCTCTTTGACTGCGGTCTCTGGCACACATTCTTCAGTTAGTCTGAATCTCAATATGGAGGAAATACTGGACCTGACAAATGCTCTCCTTCTGCGCAAATAAAGATGTTGAGTATTCTCCCCCTCTGCCATAAATGACTCCTTTCTCCTCCTGAAATGACACTGCAGGATAGCACACTGTTAGCAGCTGCATCAAGCTCTCATTTTCATTATAAAACAGCCAAAAAACGCAAGTAAAAAGGAACTCTGGGCTACACAATAGTAACTTGGACCTTGTCATCACAGTTTGTGGTCTGGAGGGTAACCCCTTGCTAGGGGTAGAGTTTTGAGCAAGACTCCACTTTTTCATTTATCCATTGGAATTCTGCACTGTACAGTTGTCCTTATATCTGATTCAATACCTTACAGTTAACTTTGTCCTAGGCCATCCGTGGTTATCTAGCCATAATCTTCTAATTGATTGGACTAGTGGTGAAATAATTTGTTAGGGGTTAACATGTGCAGACTTGTCTGTGTCTACCTGTTTGGATGCTTCAGTCTCCTACACAGGTCTTTCTCATACCTACCACGTCTTTCTTGATGTTTTTTCTAAGAAGGACGATTTCACGGTTGCCTAAATGGAAACTTTATGCCTTGTTTTGCCCTGAAAAGGCCATGGAAGAATGTATCCAGAAGAACTTCGTAAAGGCTTCATAAGGCTTTTCCAAGTCTCCTGTTGGAGCAGAGTACTTTTTTCTGTTGTGCCTGTGTTTTGTATGTGACTGCAGTACCTCAATTCCATCAGAGGTGCTGCTGTTCTGCCCCTGAACTTTACACCTTGTCTGTAGGAGTTAATCTCCTTACCTAATTAGTACCAGCACCTGTTTCACGGCTTCATATACTTGCCTCTATCTGTGTTCTGTGCAGCTCATCGTTTAAACATGACTGCTGCTTGTCTCCTCCTTATAACCTGTTCCAGATTGCTTTTCTGCTGTCTGATTTCTCATTGTGACCTCTGCCTGATTGCTGGACTCTGCTTGTTTGCCTGTTTCTCTCACCTCTGCCTGATTACCGGACTCTGCTTGTTTGCCTGTCTCCCTGACATCTGCCTGATTACCGAATTATGCTTGTTCGCTTGTGACCCTGACCTCTGCCTGGCTACTGGATCTTGATTATATGCTTGTTGCCCTGACCTCTGCCTGGTCACTGGACTCAACTAGTCTGTCTGCTTCCCTAGGCTGCCTCGTGCCTCTGGATAATTGGTCCTGATCCCTGCCTTCTTAGGCTGGTGCCTCGTGCCTCCTGGCAATTGGGTAATGCAATCTACTTGTTTCTGCATTTAAACTGTAATTGTCATTTGAATCATTACTTGGAACCTGTTGCTTCAATGGACTATTCCTGCAATTCAACACTCCTGCTTATATTTGTGTACCTATTAAATCTGCTACTGAAATCAGCATATCCCATGAACTAAATCTTTGTTCACATATTTTGCCTAAATAATGACACTTGGTTTTTCTACAGCCGTTGCCTCTTCCTGAATTCACTAGGAATCATAACATCATGAACTGCCATACAATCTGGGCCTGCTGATTATATGCCCTCTGCTTTAGTCCTGGGATTCATAGTGTTTCTGAATTTAACTCTGTGTCTGACTGTTGGAAGCCATGTCAGTAAATTCACAACTACAAATGCTGCAAATGGACATTATTCAGCTCCGTTAACAAATCATATAGGTATCTACTTTACTTCAAGAATTGCTTAAAACCCTTCCTGCTTCTGTGTTGAGCAGTTACAACTTATATACTGATTCTAGAGCAACATATTCTTCATCCTCCCTGAACTTTTTCTGATCACAAGGACATTAATGGTGCTGCATCTGTGATAGTGCCGGTAGTCTCTACCGTCAAGGATTCTAAACGGGCAAGCTACCTGCGTACCCATCTGTCCAAAAAGGAGCAATGGCAGAGAAGGATTGGCAAACCATGCCTCTATTGCGCCAAATACGAACATTACTTAAAAGACTGTCGACTCAACAGACCACAACATTCTATAGAACAGTCTTCAGCATGCTCCTCCCAAGATCCTGGATTTGTTTGCACTTCACCTCCTGTTGCTATATTACAACCCGATCTGTTCCCTGGGACGGGGCCTAATCCGTTAGTTCCAGCCACCTGTCCTGTGTTGCCAGTTACAGCTTCCAGTTCCAAGGTGCCAGTTTCAGCTTCCAGTTCCGAGGTGCCAGCCTCTGTCTCCAGTTCTGAGGTGCCGGCCTCTGTCTCCAGTTCTGAGGTGCCAGCCACCACTACAGAGACTTTGCTTGCTTCAGAGGGGGCGCTAGCGTTGGAAAATGCCATATTACAGTACTTTGCTCTTATGCAAACCACGTAAGAGCATTGCGGAACGGACCTCCTAATAGGTAGGAGGTGTTTGCGGCGGCTCCTGGTTTTTGTTTTTTTGAGCTTCAATCAACACTAAAGATTCGGGATATTACAAATATGTGCCCCTTCTGGGCGAAGTGTTACAGTTGGCAAAGAATCGATTTTGGAGGTACAAATGGCTGGGACTGGGGCAAGCCGGCAAGATGGATGTACAAATAATAAGGGACTGGGGCAAGCCAGGAACATTGGATCAAGAAAGAAGACATCATTGGTAAGTATTTGTTTTTTTTTATTTTTATTAAATAGTTGTGGTTAAAAAGAGGGTGGTTAGTGTCTTTATTGTGGGGTTTTTATTTTTAATAAATATGTGTGGTTTGTATGAGGGAGTTGTTGTTTTGTAAACTTTTTTCTTTGTGGAACTACAGGGCCCAGCAAGCCAGGGATGTCAGGGCATGTTGGCACTTGTGGTTCTCCAAGTGCCACCATGCCCTGGCTGCCGTGGGTATGCTGGTGTTTGTAGTTATACAAGCAACAGCATGGCCACACTGTTTTTGGCAACCTGGCTGGCTGGGACTTGTAGTTCCACAAACAAAATTGGTGTCAGTTTGGTTTTTTTAACCCTTTACCGCCGTATTACCTTACTACCCACAGCCCAGGGGTAGTAGGAAGAGCCCTAGTGCTATCAGCACTGGGCTGGTTCTTTCTAGGGGGGGCCCGTTCATTTTTTTCGGTGGACCCCACTCCCTAGGGAATCCAGCCTAGCGCTGAACAGCCTAGGGTTGGTTAGTCATTATGGCAGGGGGACCCCTGCCGCGCATCCCACTGCTATAGTGCCGCCAACCCTGGCTGGTTTGCCTAGTGCTGGTAAAGTGAAAATCGGGGGGACCCCACGCAAAATTTTTCCCCGATTTTCACGGGACCAGCACTAGTCAGGCAGCACTAGGGTTAAGCATAAATAGCAGGGGGACCCCACGCTTTTTTTTTTTTTTAACTTTGATCTGTTCTTTACAGTTTTTACAGCTGCCGGAGCTCCAGGTGTAGGAAAACAAACCAGGGAAATAAAACTATCTTTCCTGTTATTTAACATGGAGGTTTAATAGAACACAGACTCTTCCCCCTGTTATTATTGTGATGTTATTCAATTTCACATAGAGGTTTGATAGAACACAAAATAATCCCCCTAATATTATTTTAATGATATTCAATATCACATAGAGCTTTGATAGAACACATCCCCCTGTTATTTATTCTGATGTTATTCAATCACATCGCCCTAGATATAAGTATGCATATTTTATGGGCTTCAGAATAAAGAGGAATTCATAGTTGACACTTTTAATTCCCTCTTAATTGTTTATGTGCATCTTGTCACAGGAATGGTATTTAAACAATATGTAGTTTCAAATGATTGCATCCGCCGATCTCAGCAGCGGGATAAAAGATCACCCAGAATGTTATCTATCATACACGGGAGATATTCCTGTTGTTAAAATAATAAAGAGCTTTATTGCCCTAATATCTCATTAGGATCAGGATATCGCTATATAAAATTCAGGATAGCGAAATGACCCATAGTAGTATTGGGTCTCTAACAAATGATGCGGTCATTTGTCCTCTATATGGTAATCCCAGGTTGTCCACCGTGGTATATAGCCACTGTGGTACTGTACAGAACTACTTGTGAGATTGGCTAGATTAGCCAATATAAACCTATAATCCTGTACCTGGTCTAGCGTGGTGGTGTGAAATTACTAAATAATGCTTTTGTGGTAACAACAATGAGCTCAATCTCGAGACATAGTAATACGGAGTGTCCCTGGCCGGCTCCCGAGTTCCGGGTCTGTGACGTCATACGTCACGCTACCCGACGTACGTTTCGCCCTATCAGCTTATTCATGGGAATCTGTGGACAGGAGTACCTCACATACTACTTTTTTCGGTTGGTATTATCAACCGATCTCCTTTCTTTACTTCTGGTCTGCTATTCAGCCAGAGAGGCCAGAGGACTCTTCTAAGCAGTCAGAACCTCCTCCAGTCTACTTTGATGGAGACCTCAAACAGTTCTTCTTTAGTCCTTCAACTCTGTATGACAACAAACATCAACTTTGGTGTCTGGCTTTATGGGTATATCACCATCTTGCAATAAAATAAAAGATCCTATCCTGATACTAGGCTGGGACTCAGACTCTGAGAGTGAATTTATTGATGATTCTAGAGACCTTGTGGATGAACTTGCCAATTCTTCTAATGCTCTTGAAGAATTGGATCTTCTCTGTACTCTGTTGGAGAAGAGCCCAATTGTCTTTCCAAGGAGATCCTGCAAAAAGAAAAAGTGGAAGAAAAAGTCTGAGTGCAGCTTGTGAGGAGCGTCTGGAATCTGCTCCTTAAAGTGTGTGGGGGGGCATATGTTAGGATTCTGCCTGTGTTTTGTATGTGGCTGCAGTACCTCAATTCCACCAGAGGTGCTGCTGTTCCGCCCCTACACCTTGTCTGCAGGAGCTAATCTCCTTACCTAATTAGTACCAGCATCTGTTTCATGGCTTCATATACCTGCCTCTATCTGTGTTCTGTGTAGTTCATAATTTATACCTGGCTGCTGCTTGTCTCCTGCTTATAATATGTTCCAGTTTGCTTTTATGCTGTCAGATCTCTCTTTGTGACCTTTGCCTGATTACCGGACTCTGCTTGTTTGCCTGTTTCCCAACCTCTGCCTGATTACCGAATTATGAATTTTTACTAAAATCTGCATATCCCATTAACTGAATCTTTGTTCACATATTTTGCTAAATAAAGACACTTGTTGTTTCTACATCCCCTGCCTCGTTCTGAATTCACTAGGAATTTTACCATTTTGTTCCATCAACTTAAATAAGCAACAATTTTCTCTAAAATTGGCGTCCGTGAGGCTAATAATTTAATTTTCATTAGAGGTGGAGATGAGTGGAAGACAGCATTCATGTTATGCCCTGTGGTCTTTGCAGCGCTCCCACAGTCTTTCAAGAGTTACTCATTGACATTTTTTGTCTTTCAGACAAATTTGTCATTGAGTATATTGACAGTATCCTGGTCTACTCCTCTTTTTTAGAACCACATTGGCTTCCTGGCCCTTCTCTTCTCTCCCTCCCCTTTCTTTTTTAAGTTTTCTGAAGTTTGCGAGCACTCCCCCGCCTATCACCTTTTCCTCTACAATCTTATTGAAAAACCTGCTTTATTGTGTCTAATCATCCTGATGAGAAATATTGAGGAACTAATTTTACACTATACTGTTTTATTTATCGGAAATGTTCTGCAAAGTTGTTTATTGACCAAAGTTTGAAAATAAAGAGATTTAAGAAAATAATAACATTGACTTCATATAAAAAAAGGGTCATCGGAAACCCTGGGAGTATCAGTTATTTGAAAATTGGAACAATATGAATATGTAAAAGTTTCCTTTCTATGACACATTTTTTCCCATGATAGTTCCTCAGTGAACCCCAGAGTCACAATCTGAGGACAGATAGGACCTTTAGACCTGTATAACTTGGCTCTACCTCCCACGAGGCACGGAGTCTAACGGCACAAAACATTTTCACCAGTGACCCCCGTAAGGGATATGGGCTTGGCTGCTTTCGAGTCGCAGGTCGCAGCCCTCCTAGTTAGTGTTTTGGCAAGGTCTAGTGGAAAGATAGAAATAGAGAAGGTGATGCACAGGATAGGAGGACCGGAACCAGGAGAACTGGGGTAAATGGTCAGGTAAGTACTAGGTCCAGGTATGCAGAGGAGAATGGGATCTGGATTCACAGCAGCGACAGAGGTCCAGGATGAGTTTAGTACAGAGTACTGGAGCTTGATGGAATAGGATCTGCGGCTAGAAGTACACTTAGGTCCAGCTGTGCTTGAGAGCATGGAAGCTGGATCAGGAGGAGTACAGCGGTTGCAGCAGAGGTCCATAATACTAGTAGACTATACAGGTACTGGCGAGAATCTGGATCTGCAGCTAAATGTACACTTGATTCCAGATATGCTTTGGAGCACTGGAGCTGGACTAGAAGAAGTACAGCGGTTGCGGCAGATGTGCAGGAAACATTCACTAGGCAGTACCAGAACTGAAGGGGAAAAGGGGACTGCGGCTACATGTACACTTAGGTCCAGATATGCTTAGGAAGCATGGGAGCTTGATCAGGAGGGGTATAGCATAAGCAGCTGGGATCCGGTAGTAATGAGTACACACAATTAGTCCAGGATTTATAGCGGAATAATACAACCAATAGAGGGCGTCTGCTAATAGAAGTGATTGGGAACAGTTAAAGAAACGGATTGTGCAGACCGCAGTCAAAGATGATGCCGAATCGAGGACGAAGCGACGTCTCTCCGATGGATGTCAGTCATGGAGGATCCCCCAGGTAAGTGATCCGGTTCCTGACCGAGCGATTAATGGGCCCGGACTATGATACCCAATAAGCTCCAGGATATACTGGATTGGGTTCAATCTACCAACCTAAAAGACATTCAAAATGTTTTTAGGATAGGACAATAATTACAGAAGATTCTTTCACACACTGGACCCTCCGGTTCATTTGCCAGGGTCCGGTGCTCAAGCCGGCCTCCTCTGTTGGGCTCCCCTTTGCCATCTTGCATTTTCCTTACTATAATTTTCTCTGTTCAGCCATTGACTGATTGCTTGTTACTCCCCTTCATCCTCCAGACTATTTAAGGCACCTGTTCTGGCAATATAGTGCCAGATCTTCATGCCCAGTTAGCCCGTTCAGCCATTGGCTGATTGCTTGTTACTCCCCTTCATCCTCCAGACTATTTAAGGCACCTGTTCTGGCAATATAGTGCCAGATCTTCATGCCCAGTTAGCCTGCTAGCTGGTGGATGGTTTGGCTTCTGTAATCCTGTATTTTTCTTGTGATTCATAGTATTCTGTATTTGTTCTTATGCAGCAGATCCTGGTATCCAGTGCTATATGCTTCTCAGCTAATACTGGTATCCTGTATCCATTCCTATTCAGCAGATCCTGATATTTGGCGCTATATGCTTCTCAGCTAATTCTGGTTTACTGTGCCCATTATAAAATTAATATCCTTGTATTGTGGCCTTCCAATTCTGCTCTCTCCTTGTCATCTAATAACATCTTCTCCTGTCAGTCTTACCTGGTACTTATCTAGAGAACCGCGACCTGCGGGGTGTAAGCAGCAAAGCCCAAACCTCCTTGCAGGGGGTCCCTGGTGAAAGCCTTTGTTTCATTAGCCTTTGCACCCCCGTGGTGGATGAAGAGCGAAACCAGGCTGATTGCAAAGAATCCAACCATTTCTTTGTACTCCATGATATATTCATTCATTTTTTTTCAGTTCTGTTTGTGCCCATCACTGCCCTGACTAAAAAGGGGGTTGACACAGATGTTTGGACCCCTCATGCTTTGGAAGCTTTCGCTGCTTTGAAAAAAGCATTCATCTCTGCTCTGGTGCTCAATCTTTTCAATCTGGAATTACCCTTTTTGATTGAAGTTGATGCTTCTGATGTTTGTGCAGTGGCCATCGTCTCACAAGTGGATCCAGCACATAAGAGGTTACATCCCTGTGCCTTTCTTTCCTGCAAGTTTTCTTTGGTGGAATCCAATTATGACATTGGTAACTGGGAAATCCGTGCTATTAAATAGGCCTTTGGGGACTGGAGGCATTGGCTAGAAGGTGCCAATCATAATATTACAGTTCTTAATGACCACAAAAACCTGATATATATTGAGTCAGCCCAAAGGTTAAATTCAACACAGGCATATTGGGCATTGTTCTTTACACAATTTAACATTGCTATAACATTCCTGGTTCTAAGGACCTCAAAGCTGATGCCTTCCTTCGTAGCTTCCTTACTAAGCATAATCCGAGTTCTCAACATTTATAATTCCTGCTTTATCCACTATAGCTGGACTCACACAGGATCTCTCTACCAAATTATTACTGGAACAAGATATGATTCTTCTGTTTCAGCTGTTGCCCAGCAGCCAGGATGCTTTCTTACGGGCTGTCGATCTGCTATGTCCCGGCTCTGGCGGACATGTGAGCCACCTCTATCCCTGCAGGGGAGACCTCAACTCTACAGGAGCCTGTGTTTGAGCTACAGTAATTTAAATAGCAGGGAGTTTGTTCCTGCATTGGTGAGCCTGCTGTGTTACTGTATTATTAGCTGGTTACCTGTTGCCTCTCTGCTGCTGATATCGAACCTTGGCTTTGTTTCTGGACCTCTTTTGCTCGCTGCCCACCCCGACTTTTTGGCTTGTCTCTGGCAATCCCTATTCGGTGCTTGACTCAATCATTTGCATCCTCTATGGTTACTCTTTTGCCTTTACTCAGTCCGCCAGGTATTGCCAGTCTCCATACATCCTCACCATCTTTCACCTATGATAAATTCTTACTACTCTGAGCTAAAGTCCCGGGAGCATCTGAGTACTTGTGAGAATAATGCTCTCTTCAGGAAAGTTGGCTTGCTATACAGTCATGGCCAAAAGTTCTGAGAATGACACAAGTATTGGTTTTCACAAAGTTTGCTGCTTCAGTGTTTTTAGACTTTTCTGTCAAATGTTGCTATGGTATACTGAAGTAAAATTACAAGCATTTCATAAGTGTCAAAGGCTTTTATTGACAATTACATTAAGCTTATGCAAAGAGTCAATATTTGCAGTGTTAACTCTTCTTTTTGAAGACCTCTGCAATTCGCCCTGGCATGCTGTCAATCAACTTCTGTGCCACATATTGACTGATGGCCACCCATTCTTGCCTAATCAATGCTTGGAGTTTGTCAAAATTTGTGGGTTTTTGTTTGTCCACCCACCTTTTGAGGATTTGACCAGAAGTTCTAATGGGATTAAGATCTGGGGAGTTTCCTGGCCATGGACCCAAAATTTTGATGTCTTGATCTCCGAGCCACTTAGTTATCACTTTTGCCTCATGGCAAGGTGCTCCATCATGCTGGAAAATGCATTGTCAGTTACCAAACTGTTCTTGGATGGCTGGGAGAAGTTTCTCTTGGAGGATGTTTTGGTACCATTCTTTATTCATGGCTGTGATCTTAGGCAAAATTTTGAGTGAGCCCACTTCCTTGGCTGAGAAGCTACCCCACACATGAATGGTCTCAGGATGCTTTACTGTTGACATGACACAGGACTGATGGTAGCGTTCACCTTTCCTTCTCCAGACAAGCGTTTTTCCAGATACCCCAAGCTTTCTGAAAGGGGATTTATCAGAGAAAATGACTTTATCCCGGTCCTCAGCAGTCCAATCCCTGTACCTTTTGCAGAATATCAGTCTGTCCCTGAAGTTTTTCCTGGAGAGAAGTGGCTTCTTTGCTGGCATTCTTGACACCAGGCCATCCTCCACAAGTCTTCGCCTCACTGTGCCTGCAGATGTACTCCCACCTGCCTGCTGCCATTCCTGAGCACTGGTGGTGCCCGATCCCACAGCTGAATCAACTTTAGGAGATAGTCCTGGTGCTTGCTGGATGTTTTGGGGCTCCCTTAAGCCTTCTTCAAAACTATTGAACTTCATTCCTTGAAGTTCTTGATGATCCGATAAATGGTTGATGTAGGTGCAGTCTTACTAGCAGCAATATCCTTACCCGTGAAGCCCTTTTTGTGCAAAGCAATGATTAATATATGTTTCCTTGCAGGTAACCATGGTTAACAGAGAGAGAAGAACAATGATTTCAAGCACCACCCTCCTTTTAAAGCTTCCAGTCTGTTATTCTAACTCAACCAGCATGAGAGGGTAATCTCCAGCCTTGTCCTCGTCAACACTCTCATCTGTGTTAACGAGAGAATTACTGACCTGATGTCAGGTGGTCCTTTTGCGACAGGGCTGAAATGTAGTGGAAATGGTGTTTTTGGGGATAAAGTTCATTGTCATAGCAATGAAGGACTTTGAAATTATTTGCATTTCATCTGATCACTCTTCATGACATTCTGGAGTATATTAAAATTGACATCATAAAAAATGAGTCAGCAGATTTTGTGAAAAATAATATTTGTGTCATTTTCAAAACTTTTGGCCATGACTGTAGGTGAAGACCTCTCAATACATCTTATTCTAAGAATTTATCCGGGGTTCAGTGGGAGCTGTTACACTAATGTAGCTTCAGTGCCTATATGATTGCTTTGAGACTTAGCTAGGCAACCATGTGCATTCTTCTTAAATTCATAGTCATTTATTGGCAATCATAATTTATTAATTACTGTAATCTTATATTGGAAATGTATCTCTTTATTTCTGACTATTGATTCTGTTGCTGCAGGAAATTTCATTGATTTTTCTAATGCTGACATATTAAGAATTACTGCCTTGGTATTACCTGTTTCTTTCAAAGTACTTGCTTTTTAAGACACAATTGTATCTAAGGGGTCATTGAATTGTTACGCCTCAAGTTTTTTTTTGCAAAAGTTTGCATTCTGAAGCAATTTCTTAGATTTCAAGGTTAGTTTCCCATTTAAGGCCTCATGTATAATTGGTCCTACGTCTTAAGCCTCATGTAGAAATGGTCCTTTGTCTGTTTTCTTAGTGTAAAATACACATTTTCATATATTGCATGTGCACCAATAATAAGTATGCATACAGTAAATCTGTTACATAATACACTAGCAACTCCTTTTTTATAGAGTTGGAACGGGGGATGGAACAGGTCGGTAAGCGTAGGCCGAGTACATTAAGAGAGTGTTCATGTAATTGCAAGTGAAGTAGACCTGGGCACAGATGCATATGTACCAGTCAGGAGCTGTATATGTTGCTGGTGCAATGAATCGCAATAATGATGTACATCGGCAGCAATAATTAGTCACTTCTTTTTGGGTGTTTGTTGATTGACCTCTCCTTATTTCATTAGAGTGGCTTCTATATTATATGAAGTTGCGGCCATCTATTTGCATTACTTAATTGATATTTACATTTTGACTGTGTCAGGAAATAATTCTTAAAGGGGTAATAACATTTTTTTATTTAATTTGACTTAATTTAATTTACTTGGAATCTTGTATTTCTATTTAAATATATTTTACATGGTAAATGAAACTCTTGTATAAATTAATAACTAGGTCATGACACTATTTGACTATTTTCTTTCTTGTTCATTATTATATATGTAACGCCACCTTATTGACACTCCCGGTGACTCTTAACAGAGATTGCTGTGATTTTACATGTACATTTTGTGATATACCTTTTACCGTCATGTGCCTGTGAACACCTGTGTGAGTCAGTTATGTCAGAGTATATGAGTGGGATTAGCTAGACAGCTCCACCAGGTGTAGTTAAGGGCACTAAGCTAATGGGGGAGAATCCAACACCCCCCACTGGCGTTGTTATTCAAACCTCTCAGTGACTAAATGAGTGGCCCAAGAACTAGGACCCGGAGCAGGCACATCAGGAACAATTGCTTACATTAAAAGGCTGGTATAAGCTGATAAGAACCTGTGTAGTGACAGCCAGAGACCCTGGACAGAGGAGAGGATACCCCTGGATCGTTGAGACCCCTGGGAAGCAGATCCGTGGTCTGCTGCCACAAAGACCAAAGTACATTTTGACAGAGAAAACAAATTTGATGGAGAAATTACTTTAGTGTATGTATGATAGAGGGGAGAGCTCCATTAGGAGGAATATACCACATTAACTCAGAATATAACTGTGTGACTGAGAGACAGCATCTAAGTAAGTGAACTCAGAGACTTCCTGCTGGGGGCAGAGATGCAGCAGTCTAGCACCCAACTTACTGCGACAACTATTGCACTGCACCACCATGCTACAACACTTTAGTTGCTCCTAACAAAACTTGACGCAAATGTCAGTGTTGTAAAGCTGGATGCATCTTGAGATGTATCCGACTGAGCATATGAAAGTAAATGCGCTTTTTCATGTATGCATCTTTTTCTGCTAACATTTAAGGTGCAAATACATCCAACTCTACATAAACCCATTTATGTTTATAATGGCTCAAATTACATAATCCATTGATAGACTGAAGATTCATTGATATTCTGAAATCTCATCTTAGCTTTGGAGCTCTTCAAATTATATAAAGGCTGAATCTCAGATCCTCAGGGAGTATATTCGGGATAACTTAAGAGCATGGTTTAGGTTTGATTACACATGCTAAATTACATGTTGGGGCAAGGTATTTCAAGGTAAAATCCCGGGGAACGTGGTGGATTGGGGGGGGGGGTGCACGATCAGTCAGTCACCCCCCCTAGCAAGGACATGCTCCCTGCAGCTGCACACTATGTGCAGGTCAGTGTCGCTGTCAGCACTGGCAGACAGAGAACACTGCCCGGCTTCTCTGATTGTGGAGCGGCCGGGCAGCATACTCTGGCTGCCTGTCTGTGCTGACAGTGAACTGATCTGCACATAGTGTGCAGCCGCAGGGAGCCCACCATTAGAAGTTAAAAAAGAGAGCTTGGCCTAAATCACCCCCCCCCCTCACCTAAATCACCTTACCCCCTCACCTAAAAAAAAATAGAATTTAGATTCGCCCCTGGCTGTGGGCCTTGCATAGATTATTGGAAGCTCCATAAAATTACAGTCGATGAATATTGCTTTGGTATTATAAGAATTATTGATGATCTTCACATTGAAAATAAGGTTTATTGTCGGAGTTTATTTTTAAAAGAGAAAAAACTTTGCTGATAAACATTGTCAAACCTTTTTTCTGTATTGATTGCAGGCTTTTCAGATTGTGAAATATGTGAAACTTGCAGTATTAAGACCACTGAAAGTGCTAAGGTGAAAAGAGAGGGTCACGGGTTCCCATAAAAGATGTTTGCCATGAATGCTCAGCCTGTCCCAGATACAGCAATCTGAACATCTCGCCGTAACTGGCGTCACCTTAGTCACTTAGCAATGAATACACCTTTTCTGCTACCACAAAGGATTTATTATGGTGTCCTTACTTTCACCAGAACTACTTATTAATGTTTCACACTTAAATCATATGCACATGTAGTATGAGCCTCCCTGGGTTTCGTAAATTCACAAAGAATCACGGAGAACACGCTAGATTAAATTTATTTAATCTGAAAAATGTTTCCAAGGCTTAATTACAAAAAAAATGAATAACAAGACATACAATAAATTTGCACAAATAAGTTCAGGAAATAAAATAGGAAATAAAACCAGAGTACTACTTACTAGCTAAGACTTGGCGTGTGAGAGAACACAATTAAGAAAAATAAGACATTTCAGTCTTGATAGACCCCCCCATGAAAATGCACACGTTATTGTCAGAAGATTTTAAACCTTTTTCCACATAGCTATCACCCCCCACCTTTGGAGTTTAGCTGTCAAGAAGGACAGATTGATCTCCCAAATGTCACATGGCTTTTGACGTGAGCTAGGGATGTCCGGAGCTCTGGAGTGTTCACAGGACCGGATTTCCCACCTTTGCTCGTTCTGCTTAGCTAGATGGTTTATTCATGACAATCACCTCTACTTACCATGGAGTTTACCTTTGCCTGTACAAGTACTTGAATTCTTCGAGTATCATTCAAGAGTTTTTTAGACTTCCTGTTATGGCAATCCACCTTGCCTGTATTACTGTGTGATACACCTTGCTGTATGAATAGGAATGCTGTGTCCCCATAGATAGCATGTAAATATAAGTCCCATAGAACAGTCTCTATAGCCAGTAACAAATAAATAGAGGTGCTTGTAGAAAAGTAATAGCCATCACAGTTTCTTATTCTGACTTTTATAAAGCCCTTAGTGTAAAATATCTAACACTTAATTACCATATGGTGGGCACTTTTCCAAAAATGTTCTAACTCCTAATTTCGCCAATTGAAAATGTAGATTTCTGCAGCTCATTACGGTCATTGGGCCTGATTCATTAGGGCATACATTCTGAGCACAGCTTGCGCTCCATATTCTATGCATGATTTCAAGGGCTTTTGCAGTACACAGACGCTGCAGGTACGTATATACCTGTCAGTGCCTGCTGAGCTGGTAGGATGCCTGGCATTACAGTCGGCCGACCCGCCAGCTCTATAAAGTGTTAAAAATATATTGTAAAAAAAAAAAAAAAGTATAGGGTCCCCCGCTCCTAATGCTATTAACCCTAGTGCTGCCAGGCTAGTGCTGGTTTTTGCAAACTCGGGGAAGACAAAAGCATGGGGTTCCCCCAATTTCAGAGGAACCACCACTATGCCAACCAGCCAGGGTTGTTGGCACTATAGCAGGGAGACACGTGGCAGGGGATGGATTCCCTAGGGAGTGTGGTCCACAAAAAAAATTGTGCAGGCACCCCCCCTAGGTAGACCCAGCCCCATATTAAAAGCACTAGAAGTCTTCCTACACCACAGTGGTGGTGGATGTAGGGTAATAAAGTGAAGTAAAATTAAAAAAAAGTGTAAAACAGCATTTTAGTTTGTGTAACTACAAGTCCAACACAGCCCGATCTACCATTAACAGTCTGGGCATGCTGGTGCTTGTAGAACTACAAGCACCAACATTCACTTAAAACGTCCATTGTGTATTTATTATCTATTTCCAATGTGCTCTGAATGAAGCTGTACCATCAAGAATTAGTTAGTTATTTACTGAGTATATTGTGTATCAGAAAATACTTAGAACATTTTCAACTGTCACATACATGACCCTTTGCACAATACCGACCTCCCCCCCCAGATTTTACATAAAATCCATTTTTTTGGTGCAAAAGCAATTGACTTCAACTTATCTAACAAAAAAAAAAAAAATTAAATTATTTTACTTAGTATTAGAATGTATACTGTGTATGTGACACGAGAATGAGTCATGTATGTGAGAAAAAATATATATTTTCGGCCAATAGTAGCAACTTTCTGTTTAGAGCCCGTGGGGTCTGATTCACATGTCTGACGATTTTGAGCGTATCATATGCAAAATGATCAGAAGCTGGCCATACGCCAGGTGTCCACTATATCTTTGTACGCAAAGGAGACTTACTACAGCCTAAGTTTTCAGAGTGGGACCGGGGCAGGGAAGGGGTGTTGGATCATAGTCAATTTACAGTAAGGGCATGCCAAACTCAAGCGCACAGAATCAAGTTCTGGGCATCGCAAAGTTACTTTTTTTTCTGCCATATCTCTCACTCCAGCTACAGGACCAGTCTAAACCCCGATCACTAGTGATGACAGTCTTCTATGCATGCTATAACATGTGTTTGCAATCAGGAACAACTGTAAAAATGTGTTTTATGTTAAGTAGACATTAAGAACATCCTAATAAATGTATTTTATTAAAGGGAAAAAACACTTTTTTTACTTTTACTGTTTTATCATTAATGCCTATATTGTTAACAGGTGATATTAATTCAGTATATATCTTTTCTTTTGCGAATTTATCTTCCATATAGGTATTGTACCTATCCTGCAGTGACTTTTGTAGTAGAGCAGAGCAGACCTACACCCGTATTCATCAGCGCACGTATCTTCAGATCCATTACGTGTTGAATTCGGGATTGTGCAGATCCGATTTAAGTTCATTTTCTCTGCTCCTCCTCTGCCTCCCCTCTCTGCCTTGCCCTTCACTGGCTCCCCTTCCCCTACAGAATTCTTTTCAAACTCCTCACCACCACTTACAAGGCTCTCTCCCACTCTACTGCCCCTTATATCTCCAACCTCCTCTCCATTCACACTCCCGCCCGCTCCCTGCGCTCGGCCAATGACCGTCGACTCTCCTCCACTCTGATCACCTCTTCCCATTCCAGAATCCAGGACTTTTCCCGTGCAGCCCCCCTTCACTGGAATGACCTCCCTCGCTCAATCCGCCTCTCTCCCACTCTGTGCTCCTTCAAGCGTGCACTCAAAACTCACCTCTTTCTCAAAGCCTACCACCCATCCACTTAAACCCTATCTCCTCCGCTCATTCTCCCCTCTCTCCCATTGCCTTAACCGGCTCCTCTTGTGCCTGGTCTGTCAACCCTCCCTTAGTATGTAAGCTCGAATGAGCAGGGCCCTCTTCCCTCCTGTCTCCGTACCCGTTCTTCTGCTCCGTGTCTATTGCATCTGCCTGCCTGGAGTTTCTGAAGTATTGGTACTTTTTGTTTATTGTTCTGTACTGTTATACCCTGTATAGTCTACTGTTTGTACTATGTGCGGTGCTGCGGAAACCTTGTGGCGCCTAACAAATAAATGATAATAATAATAATAATAATTTTATAACAAACACCCATTGCACTCAGTATGCGCGCCTTGATGAATCAGGCCCTTGGTGTTTAAAGGAAGATAGTGGATTTCAAACTATCATATATATCCTCTTCTATAATCTACAAACACCCATGATTATACTGCAACAAAACTTATTCAAAGATGGACATTAAACAGAAAGCAAAGAAGGCTGAAAATCAAAGAGGATATTAAGGAGTAAAAGAAAACGACAGAAAATGTTAAGGTAGACAAAGCCCAAAACTATGACAAAGTAAGAGAGAAAGAAACAATCAGATTCAGTGAAGGAATGACAGAGGAAATGTACAGCTGCCAACAAGAAGGGTATTAATTTTTCAGAGTTTTCAGGTGAGTCTTCTCCCACTGCTTCTACCTCTCTGACGTCATCTGATAGAATTCCAGAAACTCTTGGTAAGACAGTAAAGAAAACTTTGATGAAAGCCTTGCCAATATCACCACGTAAACAATTAGCAGTTTTGAAGAGTTTGGTGGATAAGGCGGGTTTAAAACTACATAAAGCCAAGAAAAATTAATTTGAGGGCATAAACAATAGGCGGCCTTTTGAAGACAGAGAAATGGTGGTAACATTCTTATGTTGATCAGGGTGTGTATATACTACTCAAGTTATGCATTAGATATTGTATGGAATCTGGCTAAAAAAGCTCCAGGAATTAAGAAGACACATGTCATAAGCTATTACAGTGATCATATCTATCTATTTAGCAGTGAGCAATCATTGGTTACCTCAATACACAGGTGTGTTATCATGATAACGGATCATGCAGTGATTGCAATTTACAGTATGCACAGCCACTGCTTCCATTGACTTCTGCTATGGAACAGGGTTCACATATAACTCCTGGCACATTCTTACTTGTAAAAATATGTAGAAAGAAATCCTGGAAGCCATATGTTGCACAACTGTCTGCCATTGACTCTGATATCAAGGTGGTTTTCCTGAAGAAACAATCGGAACATATCTTTATATATCAAGAAAATGATGTAACCAGAATACAACTGGACAACATAATAGAAATGCTGCTAACACCCGTAATTAATTGTGGAATTTTGGTATTTCCACAAAATCAGTTATCTGATATGGACACCAAGGTCACGTCAGTTGGTTGTGTATCCATACATTTTCATACAACATACCTGATTACCTGTCACATACATGACTGGCATAATTTTATTTCATTAAATTATTATGATAAAATATTAGTAAATTGTGTCTAGTGATAGTTGTTTGTTAGTCCTTTCCTAGCTGGTAAAAAAATTCACAATACATTTGGAATGTTCACAGAACTTTAAAGATTAAACAATGTACTGGGTTTCAAATACAGCCATTTGCTGGTATCGGTGCAACTAAGCAAAGAGGCGCGCAGTCTAATGCAGCCCCCGATTTTCACCAGGAACCCCTGCAAGGATGTATGGACTTGGCTGCAAGGGGTGCTCAGGTCACGGTTCTCCAAGACAGTCACCAGCAAAGTGGGTGGTGAAGCGAGAGTAGTCGGACAATGTAAGTCCCATCACTCTTGCACCCCATTCTTTACATTAATTAATTCCAACTTGTGTCAGGTGAGTCCCAGGTCTCCCATGGCTGCTAGTTCTTGGGAAAGACTTGCCTTTAAAAGCTTTGTGCAGGTAAGCCTTAAGCCCAGATAAAAAAAAGCATAGCATTTGATCATGTTAGGACTGACCAGATTGGGAAGACTTTGGTGTGAGTTGGTCAGCTTAACATATATTGCAATATGTGGAACTAACA
Organism: Mixophyes fleayi; assembly: GCF_038048845.1. NCBI lineage: Eukaryota > Metazoa > Chordata > Amphibia > Anura > Limnodynastidae > Mixophyes > Mixophyes fleayi. The sequence continues at coordinate 75,702,479 of NC_134407.1, forward strand.
GTCCCTGTTTTAAATATAGAACAGTACTTATTAAAGCATTAATTATGTGTTTGGAGAGTGCAGAGTATCCCTGTTTTTTTGTCTATATAATATGGGCAACCCCCTCTTGCACCCCAGTCTGTGCATGGTGAGTGCAGAGGATCTATGTCTGTTTGTGACCATATATTGCTCATATGCTTGTGTGTATACTGCAGTCTGTTCTTTCTGTCTGCGCACTGTAAGAGTACCCAAAAGACAACATGCACAAGATTTACTGGATTCAAGTAGAGATGTATCAATTATTCTTGAAGTCTTGTACCAATTGTCCTTTTAGGGATTCCTCACCATCTCGCTGTATTCAAGTCCACTTATTTGCAAAAGCAGACCTGCAAAGCACTGTAGGGAACAGACAGAAAACAAACAGACAGGCAGGCAGCACCGGCAGGAAACACCTGCTTGTCAGCGGCTGTGGGGGGTAAACAGATCAAACCACTAGTCATGTTTTAAACAATTACGAAAGACCGTCCGTCTGGAAGCGACTTTTCACCGCCATATTGTCGTGAGCAAAGATTAGAAATTTGTACACACTTAAACAACTATGTAGTGATATCCCCAAGAAATTTAAATAAGGGGAAGAGCTTATTCATTAGTAACCACCCCAAACCTCATAAAAAAGCAAAGGCTGAACGTTTTCTTAAATACAGTCGCTAGCATGTGTACATTATCCGTTCGTTCTCAACCGCACATAAAAAAAATATTTTTACTAATATGGATACTTTTGAAGAACAACAAGCAACTGCTCTTTTTCTGATCACTGAGGCAAGAAAACTGCAAGTACAGACCCCAAGGGAAAGAAGGAGAAAGAATATATCTTGGTGGACCAAAGAGTGGTTCAAGAGGAGAGGCTCATTCTCTCATATGTCCTTGCTGCAGGACAACAAGGAGACCCATGTCTGTTGAGCAGAGACTGTTTGCTACACTAAGATCAATGGCAACAGGAAGGCTGATCTGAAATACAGCAATTTTAACGCAAGCTCTGGGTTTAATAATACCTGAGACCTGTGATGCTATCATTGAAGTGCTCCATGAACAGTATATTAAGGTTGGTTATCAGAAATAGTCTTTTTGAGATATAAATTTATAGTGTTATTTACATACATAAAATTTACAATATATATTAAGTTTATAAAGTACAAACCAATAAAAGTAGGCAAATATACAGTTTATAGTTGTTCATATTGCAACTCTTCATTATTATCCATTTGTGATGACCTTCCACTGAAGTGTTGCATGTTTGAGCTGGGTATAGGAGTAGAAATCAGAAATGGTTTTGGCATTAAATATTGTACTCCTAGTACCATGCTGCATCTGTGTATGCCGAAATGTGTACGAAGGTGTCTGGCTGTGGTTTGCTTGGTAGCCCTACACAAGAGGTCGCACTCCAAACTCTCTATTTACACTTGTATCAGTCTACTGTTAGGCACCGTCCCCGCACTGTCAGGAAGTGCCGGGGATGGGCACCTTCCTGCTCTGCCCCTTTGCGTCCTGTTTCTAGGCAATGGGACGTGTCTATTCCCGGCACATTCGCAGAGCTGCGGCGTCTTTGGTGCTAGACAACGGGACCTCTAGTACTTAACAAATTCACTCATATCCCCTCCCAGCCATCCCCCGTTCCATCTACAGATGGTGACGAGTATGAGATCAGTCACATACTGGATTTTCTTCGCCTTCATGGGCACTCCCAGTATCTGGTCCACTGGAAGGGGTTTGGACCCGAAGAAAGGTCCTGGGTGAATGAAGAGGATCTTCATGCCCCTCGTCTTTTGTCTGCCTTCCTAAAGAAATTATCTAAGGATATTCTCTCTTGGAGAGAGGGAGTGGGTACTGTCAGGCGCTGTCCCCGCACTGTCAGGAAGTTCCGGGGATGGGCACCTTCCTGTTCCTCCCCTTCGTGTCCCGTTACTAGGCAAAGGGACGCATCTATTCCCGGTCATCGGCACATGCGCAGAGTCACAGCGTCCTCATTGCTAGGCTTCGGAACACTCGGCTCTGCTGATTCTGACCGCCGACCCCATTGCCACCAATGAGGAAACATCATTCGCTACTTGAAGTAGACTCTGGCACCAGAAGGGTGCCAAAGTATAAAGAACCGCCTCTGCTCCAGCACTTGTATCTGCAATCCTGCTTCTGACCAACTTTTTGGCTTTTGACCCGATTCGCCTGACCCTGCTCTTGGAATCGCCTTAGGTATATTTTGTATCTTCTAATTTGACCTCGGCATTTCCTGACTCCCTCTCAGTCTGCTCCATTGTCCCCATTCTCCTGCATAGTTCCGACCCGGATAGTACGACCTCGCCTATCTCTTCACCTCTCTGGTGGCTACCTGGGATGGCCGCGACCTGCGTGCCACAAAATCCAAACCTCCTTGCGGGGGTCCCTTACGAAGACCAGGGACACGTTTAGACTCCGCGCCTCCCGGGGTAGCAGTGCCAATACCAGAGAGTGGTTCCATTCTCACGTCTAGTGTAGACAGTATACTTTGGCCATGACAACGGAAGGATCCAGTGAACCGTCTGCTCGTGAGTTGTTGTTATACCTGGCTCACAGAGTAGAGAAACATGAGTCCGTGCAGGCCCAACTACTGCAGTGCATACATGGAGTCGCTGCTAGATTAGAATCTCTTCAGAGAGTGGTGGCGACATCCCAAGCGGTGGCCGTGACTACGTCTGAGGCTATCCAGCCTCCACCAGTTCCCATTACTGCTTCCTCAGCCTCTCTACGTCTCCCTACTCCTGAGAAATTTGACGGGGACCCCAAGAAGTGTCGAGGCTTTTTGAATCAGTGCCTCATCCACTTTGAGTGTAATTCTGGATCGTTCTCGCCTGAACATGTAAAGGTCGCATTTATTATTTCCCTTCTCTCTGGACAGGATTTGGCATTGGCCTCACCCATTTGGGAACGTAATGATCCTCTCTTGCAAAATGCCTCTTCGTTTATTGAAGCCTTCCGTACAGTGTGCGATAAACCAGGCAAGCTTCCTTCGGATATGGATGCTCTCATCTCTCTGTGTAACAGAATCGATCTACGCTTTCAGGAACACTACCATGAAAGAGCTTCTGCCAGATGTTTTTCTCCCCGTCTTGTTCCCCGCTTCTCGAACCCTGTTCCTCCAGATGAACCTGTGCAGTTAGGCCACTCCCGTCTCTCTCCTGAGAGAGAAGACGCTTCAAGCAAAAATTGTGTCTCTACTGTGGAGAATCCGGTCATTTGCTATTCACTTGTACTAAGAGGCTGGGAAAAGCCTCCTCCTAATCGGTGAGGGAGGGAGGCCAGTCTAGGAGTGAATTTTACTACTTGCTGTATCTCTGCTAATCCAGACTTCTTGATGACCATCTCGCTGTGATAAAGAGTACTTAAATAATCTATTATTTATGTTTCATTTTATAATTTAATTAGAAGGTGACTGGGCACAATACCCTCCATATGGTTTGTGAATACCTGAAAAACAAGTCTTGTTCAGTTGGTCAGTTATTAGCATATGAAAGGCTGTGGCCTGGTTCCTGTGAAAAAGTAAACTTCGCCCAGGAGAAAGGCATTATTGTTATGTAGCAAACAGCACACAAGTCCTTTTGGTGAGCTGCTCCCAGCCTGACCAGTCATGCAGACAGAGCTTCTAGCTGGACATGCAGGAAAGTAAGTTGCTTGAGGGCCTTGGGCCCTGGCTAGCAGGATAGATGTTAGAATGGAGTTTTTGAATGGAATGAATGAAAGGTGAGTGAGTTTGGAAATATAAATGTAATGTGTTTTTGAATGGAACATGGTCGAATCTGGATGCATATGTGTAGAGTATATGAGACTGAATGATCATTTGTCGTTGGTAATATGGAAGTTTGTATACAGATGGTAAATGTGAATGAATTTGTCTGAGTTTAGTGCAAGAGTTATTTCGAGATTGTTTTGGTTTTGAAGGTTAGACTTTGTTTTGGTATGGATAGTGTTACATAACTACATGCCTTGTAATAATGTTGGAATGCTGTGTAGATATAACATATGTATTGGTAATGTGTTGACTCCTGTAATGCTGTACTATTCTTGGAATTCCTGTTATATTTGGGATGGATTGTTGGTTTATGGTAGCATTTGTGATATACATAGTTCTGTGTAGTTCTGTGTTGGTTTAATGTTGTAATGGAAATTGCAAATGTTGTGTAATAGAAATGTATTGTAGTAGTTTGTTTTTATAGTAGGTGTCTGGAAATGGTTGTGCATAGTTTGTTTGTTTGATAGAATGGTGGTGTTGGAAAAGTCTTTCATTGGAAAGTGAAGAAACCATGTAGATGGTATTGGAAATTCTGCTATGCTGCTGTTAAAAATACATAGCAAGTGATTAGATTGTTGAAGAAGTGGTCAGATTGTTAAATATAACGTATTGTTAGACTGTTGGTTTAAAGGGTAGTTTGTAACTCTGAATCTCTGAAATAATGTGGTTTATTGCAGGAAATGTTGATGTACTTAATATGGCAATAAGGTTAAATACCATGTGTTTCGAGCATGCTGAGTTGAGACAATAGAGGAAATGGATCTAGTATCTGGCAAACCTGTAAAATGGCTGCCATCTAGAAACTCTCATGTGAAGGGAATGTGGATAGTGAATAATGGCTGTTGGACTTTGAATGAGATAAGTGAAATGAAAGAGGGACAAATGTGGTAGAATATGTAAGAATATTTGGAAGGGTAAAAATGTATGCTTGGGTCTGTGTGTGTGTCTCTCTCCCCCACAGGTCTCCCCCCTCCTCCTCCTGCACAGACACAATGCATTCACACACCTAGAACAATAGGCAAAGCTTCACACACACACACACACATTCACACACCTTTAGACAATAGTTAGTCAAAACACACACACAAGGACTTGTATATTTATATAAAAGGCAATAAATGTAATGTATAGCACCAAAATCTATACTTTGTGTAAAATATTGTTACAATGTTTACTGTTTTATAATATATACATAAGTTTTACAATTAGAATTTTATTACTACAACACATTTTAAATTAAACTATATTTTGTGTGTAGTTTTTCTTGAAGATATGAGCATAAGCTATTATATGAATATTGGTCCTGCGGATTTAAAGGAAAATAAGAATTATATTTTTTAGGTTAAATCAAAACTACCTTTGCAAGGAGTTGGTTGACGGTAATAGTCATATATTACGGTATTAATTGGTCATCCATACATTTGCCAGATTATTAAGGAGATTAAAACCCATAATCACCCTAGATACCCTTTTACACGCTGGAAACTTCTGCCGGTCCCCGTGTAACATCCGCCTTTGTGGACTCCGGCTCAGCCGCTAATTTCATCTCCACTTAACAACCCCATATCTCCACTCGAGATTTGCCTCAGCCGCTCTTCATCACCGCATGGATGGGAATCGAGTTTCGAATGGTTCTGTTTCCCGGATTACTTCCCCGATTCGGCTAATGGTAGTTGTGATTCATACAAAGGCTATTGAATTTCTGGTTCTTCCACAGTCCATTAATTCTATCATTTTGGGTCTTCAGTGGCTCAAACTTCATGTACCTCAATTCGATTGGAGATTAGCTCAATTTACTTCATGGGGGTCCCAGTGTTTCAAGAAGTGATTTTCTAGAGTCAAGCCAATTAACTCTGTTCCCTGTTGTATCCTTTCATCCCAGCCTGAGCTCCCCACTCCCTATGCTCCGTTCCTGGATGTTTTTTGCAAAGTTTCTTCAGAGAAACTCCCTTCTCATCGCCCACGGGATTGCTCAATCAATTTGGTGCCTGATAAACCCATTCCTAAAGGAAGAATCTATCCTCTCTTGCTGCTTGAAATTCAAGCCATGTCTCTCTACATCGCTGAAAATCTCAAACGTGGCTTTATCTGAAAATCTTCCTCCTGGCAGGAGCTGGTTTCTTTTTTGTCAAGAAAAAAGAAGGGACTCTAAGTTCCTGCATCGATTATCGGCAGTTGAATGCCATAACCATTAAGAATTGGTACCCTCTCCCACTTATCACAGAATTGTTTGATTGAATCAGTGGCTCCAAAATCTTTTCCAAACTGGACCTCAGGGGAGCTTATAATCTTATTCGCATTCGCAAGAGTGAAGAATAGAAGACTGCCTTTTGTACTCGCGAGGGACATTTTGAGTATCTTCTTATGCCATTTGGGCTTTGCAATGCCCCCGCAGTCTTTCATCAACGAAGTCTTCCAGGATCTTCTTTACACCTCTGTGGTGGTATACTTGGACGACATTTTGATTTTTTTCTCCAGATCTCATCTCTTACTATGCTCACGTTAAGGAGGTACTTACCCGTCTTCGCGCAAACCGATTGTTCTGCAAGCTTGAAAATGTGTGTTTGAGGTTTCACGGTTTCCATTCCTGGAATACTTTGTCTCTGGCTTGCAGATGGATCCTGAGATATTGTCTGCGATTGTTAACTGGCCTAGACCTTTAGGGTTGAAAGTGGTGCAATGCTTCATCAGCTTTGCCAACTACTATAGATAATTTATTAGGCAATTTTCCACCATAATCGCCCCTAATACCACCCTCACCCAAAGTTTTCTCTAATCCGAGGATTTGGGCTCCTGAGGCTATTTCTGCATTGGAATCCTTAAAGAAAGCGTTTTTTGTTGATCCTGTTCTTGTCCAGCCCAACCAGGAGAAGCCTTTCTTCCTTGAAGTGGATGCCTCATCTGTTGGCGCGGGAGTAGTGCTTTCACAAGAATTCCCTGGCAGTTCCTTTCGTCCCTGTGAATTCTTCTCTAGGAAGTTCTCTCCATCCGAGTGCAATTATGGTATTGGGGACAAGGAGTTGCTTGCTATCAAATCTGCCTTTGTAAGAGTGACGCCAGTACCGACCACAAGAACCTCACTTACCTGCGAGATGCCCGCTTCCTGAATCCTCGTCAAGCTTGCTGGTCTTCGTTCTTTAGCTGCTTTAATTTGAGACCTATCGCTCTGGTAACCAGAATTTCTGAGCAGACACCTTGTCTCGCCCCTTTGATGAGTCGACTTGTCTCCTGTCTCTGAACCTTGGCTGATACTCGAGCCCTCCAGCATTGTTGCCATCACTAGATCTGCTCCTAGGATTCCGCCTGCTGGTTGTTCTTACCTGGATCCGCATCTTTGTCTGAAGGCTCTTCGCTGGGCTCACTTCTCTAAATTTGCAGGTCATGCTGGTTTTAAGAAGACAGCTGCCTTCCTATCCCGACATTTTTGGTGGCCAAATCTTCTGTCTGATACCTGTGAATTTGCCGCTGCTTGTACAGTCTGTGCTCAAAGTAAATCTCCCAAACACCCTCCAGCTGGTTTACTTTCTCCTCTATCTGTTCCAGAACAACCATGGGTCAGCCTCTCTATTTCATCAATAGTAAGAAACATAGTTCGCTAAGAATAGATTTTTGTAAATCATAGATTTAGTTTGCCAAGAATAGATCATATATTTAAATTAAATTCATCTAATGAAATACTTAAAAAGGCTAATTGAGCAATATACAAAAAGGTACAATGTTATATGTGGACATATGACCCAATCATAGGTGCCATATTTTTGGTTGTCTCATCCAAACCTAACAGACGACATCACAGGCACCATTTTTATAGTTATTTTATTCAAACCTAACAGTCAACAGGTTACACCTAATATACATAACCATATATAAGCCTAGCTCTATAGTAATATATATATATATATATATATATATATATATATATATATATATATATATATAAATAAATGAGAGGAGGCGCGCAATAGTGTAGTATGGCAAGTTAATGGAGCCAAGTAGGAATCCAGAAAAGGAACCAAAACACCAGAAAAGAGTGAGCCAGAGCTTCCCACCATGTGGATATCAACAATATCTAGAGTAGATATGTGTAGCTCATAAGGTGAGAGATCACACAAGGCCAAATTGCGTTCAGGATGATATATAGACAAACAGGTCACACCAATGAAGATGTATGCGTACCAGAAGCCAAAAGTTTAATGGCTTATCTGTTGGATTATCCTGTAGACTGTGAGGATGTAATCAATCTTCAGCCACCATTGATTATCCAATTGGTTACCTCAATCAATACACAGAAGGACACAGATGTAGTATCCAAAAAGTTCAAATTTATTAAAAAAAGTAGTAACTTACACATCCAGAAGCAGATGACAAGCCTATCTGATCAGCGATGGCAGTGTAACAGCAAATACTCAACGCGTTTCGTCTGTAAACAGACTTCATCAGGAGCAAACAATGTTTTTGTGCATAAAATAACCAAATTTAGTGCTCCACCTGTTTCTTGGATAAGTAATGTAATTGTAAAGCTAATAAATTAGCAAAAAAAACAGTTTAATTCCTGGTAGGTAGGCCTTCATTAATTCTACACACAAACCAGATTGTCTTCCTCTCCATCTATGCATATTGGCAATGCAGCCTTCGTCTTTGGGTGTATATTACACCCTACACTTATAGTTAAATATGTAAAGAAAGGGGCCCCCTCCAATTGTAGAAAATACAAAAAAATTCAGCCGTTATAGACTGTACAATATTAATTGAAATGGACAAAGACAGTTTGGGGTCAGTCTGTGTATGACACCCTACCCATAATGAGAAATTGCCAAAACAGCAGCCTTTCAAGACGGTACATGATATGGAAATGCCCCAAGTCCCTTTCCTCTTTGGGGGTAGATTGCACCCTAGACTTAAATAGAAAGTTTTAAAAAGATGTTATCGTCATCATCTGGAGCTTCATCCTCACCCTCATCAGTGTGTATGTCATCATCACAGACTATCAATTCATCGCCGCTTGAATCCGCCATTAGAGAACAGTCAGTGCTTGGATGTCTTTGATGGTGAAGGCCTTCCTCGTGGAAGATGAAGTTCATTTTTATAAACATCATTTTCTCCACATTTTTGGGAAGTAACCTTCTACAGCGATCACTGACTAAGTTCCCGGCTGTGCTGAACAGTCGTTCAGAGTACACACTGGAGGGTGGGCAGCTTAGGTATTGCAAAACAAGTTTGTACATGGGTTTCCAAATGGCCTGCTTTTCCTCTCAGTAAGGAAAGGGACTGTCTAACATTTCCATATCAATTACCTCTTGAAAATAATCCTCCACCATCCTTTGCATGTTTTTACTCATATTGGATGGAGTTATGGGCAAGGTGACACATTTTTTGGAAAAATCCTTCAAACCAGCCCAGATGTTAAATTGTTCTGGTCTGCCCCCTACGTCTTCCCTGCTTCTTTTTGGGAAATTTAATTTTTTACGAGCAGCAGCAGCTTGAGAAAGTGAAGGAGGACACGTCGTCAAGCCGAGGCCCGGTTCAGCGGCCAACTTGCTGAGCAATAGCTCCTTGCAAAAGTTCACATCTCGTTCATTTTGAAGCAAAGACTCAATGTAGGTCTTAAACCTTGGATCAAGCACAGTGGCCAAAACATACTGATCCGAGTTCAAGATCTTAATAACTCGAGGATCATTGTGAAGCGAATGAAGTACTTGATCGACAAGGCCAACATACTTTACGGAATTGCTTGATTTCATCTCCTCCTTTAGTTTCTCAAGCTGCTTTTCCAATAGTCTAATTAAAGGAATGACTTGGCTCAAACTAGCAGAATCTGCACTCACTTCACACGTCACAACTTTAAATGGTTTCAGCACCTTGCACAGGACTGAAAGGATTCCCCACTGTGCAAGAGTGAAATACATGCCCCCTCCTTTCCCAATGTCATGGCTTGTGCAATACGCTTGGATGGCTTTGCGCTGTTCCTCCATCCTCTGCAGCATGTACAGGGTGGAATTCCACCTAGTTACCACCTCCTGCTTAAGTTGGTGGCAGGGCAAGTTTAACTGCTCTTGAAACTGCTCCAATCTCCTACATGCTGTGGCCGAATGCCTGAAATGGCCTGAAATCTTACGGGCCATCGAAAGCATCTCCTGCACCTCACGGTTATTTCGTAGGAAGCTCTGCACCACCAAGTTGATGGTGTGAGCAAAACAGGGAATGTGCTGGAAATCACCCAGCTGTAATGCTCGCACTATATTGTTGGCGTTTTCAGAAATTACATATACTGGGGAGAGTCCAAGTGGTATAAGCCATGTATCAATCACATCTCTTAGTTTGCGTAACAAATTGTCAGCTGTATGCCTGTTAGTGAAGCCGGTGATACAAAGAGTGGCCTGCCTGTGATAAATGTTACATAGTGGTGTACATGCTGCTGCTGTTCCTGCTGGTGAAGGTGAATGACCAACCCAGTGGGCTGTCACAGTCATATAGTCTTTGGTTTGACCACTTCCACTTGTCCACATATCTGTGGTTAAGTGGACAGTGGGCAGAATGGCATTTTTCAGCGCAATCTCTACATTTGTAAACAGTTTTTGGCATACTCGCGTATCCAAGACTTCGCCCGCGCTGCCCCCCTCCCTTGGAACAAGCTCCCTCCCTTCATCAGATCTTCGCCCAAACTGTCCAGTTTCAAACGGTGTTTAAAAACCTACCTTTTTCTTAAAGCTTTCCAGTCTCCCACTTAACTCCTACCTTTTTTTCTGACTCTTCCCCTTCATTCCCCTTCCCCTATCCTTCATTCCTCTTCCCCTATCCATTCATTCCTCTTCCCCTATCCATTCCTCCTTCTCTACCTCTCTCCCCTGTGTCTCTCTGTCAGTCTACCCCACCCCTTAGATTGTACGATCCTCTGAGCAGGGTCTTCTCTCCTCCTGTCTTCTAAAAGACAGGAGGAGAGAATGCAAAAGAATGGGGAACACCCCAAAAGCACTTGGAGTGCCAGAAATTGAACAAAAACCCTCCTCTATCCTCTTCTTACTGCTGTAACAACTGGTATTAAGATTAGAATGGTATTGAATAGAAACAATAATGTGTCCAATTACTGCTCTGTCCCTGCGCTGATATAGCCTGTGACCTAACCCTGCTCTCTCCCTCTGTCAAATGGCAATGGATTGCTGTGGAGGCTGGTATTTATGCTTTTCAAATCTCGCGAGAACCGAGCTCAGAAATACGAATACGTCACGCTGACGTTTTGCCTCGATTTAGATTCCGAACGGGCGGGAGAGTACCGTGCGTGCTCGGCTCGGTACTCGGATAGGCTGAATTCTGATGAATTCGGATCTCGGGGAACCGAGCCCGCCCATCTCTAGTTAGAACGCTGGAAGTGGGGGAAGGTAGTAGGAGGAAAGAAAGGAGAAGAGAGTCGCTGTTTATATGATTTGCACTTAAAGGAAGGGTGGATTATATGGTATTCAATGGCCACATAACAATCTGTCCAAGTGTACCATGTTCCTTGGAAACTGTTAGGTTTATCAATTAAGATGGCACTAAAAGATGAGTTAGCCAAATACTGTTAATTGTAGCAGTCAAAGAAGGGGAATTCCAATTTGAAGCGATTTGGCTGCATTCATTATTTGTCTTATTAATTTTTGTGTATAGAGGGGGGTGTCTGGGATGGACATAGGTATAATGGAGTACAGTGGGGAATCTGACATTTGGGCATCGCTTATTGACTTAATGAGATTGTGGACTTTATCCCAATAGCATTTTATTTTAGGACAGGACCACCAGATATTCTGCTGGGTACCTCTATGGCCACATGACCTCCAACATAAGTAGGAAGAGTTTGGATATATGTAATGGAGATGAGTTGGCACCAGTACCACCTGTAGTAATCTTGATGCACATTTTCTTTTATCCTCACTGAGGCTTTGGTCAGATTGGATTCGATTTTCTTCCACTTTTTGGGGTCCAAGACCTCCATCGTATCCCTCTCCCATGCGGATTTGTTTGTTATTGGTTATGATTTAGTATTACTTAATATATTGTTGAAATTAAGCCCTTAGAGGATGGCTCTGTAGTGATAGTTCTTCATCTTTCTATCCATTGGGACTCTTGAAAGACCTCCATCTTCCAATGGAATAGCAGTTCTGGGGGTTGCACTGTATTTTCTCAATGTGGAATACAGTTTACAAATAATGCCTCTTTATAATCATTGGTTAAGTCCTCTTCACATGCTCCATATATGTGATTGTGAGTCTTGCTGATCATCTTTCCTTCTACAGGCTCTGAAAGAAAACTGAGAGGGAAAAGTAAATAAGACAACTAAGTAATCTAATTTCATAAGAAAATACTCCTAGTTTGGTAGCTAACCTAGAACTAATGGATTTTGCCATTTTGGGGGCTGGTTCCATGCTGCAGGCTGCATGCCAAGACTCAGCAATGCACTTCTCAAGTTTGCCACTCTGTACACAATTGATTAACTCAGAAATGATGTCAGGCACTTGGGTGACGTTGGTAGATGATGCAGCAGCTTTGTGCTTTTTACTGTCATAGGAAACCCCCGTCAAGTGTAAATAGATATTGTGTCTGTTTATTTTTCATTCAGCCTCGCGGTGCTTGTCCATAGACAAGCACAGTTTTTTCGTTTGTTATTGGTTTGTTTTTTTGCCAAGCCTTTTCCTGTGGAATATTATGGGGTCCTTTGGACAGAAGACCAATAGAGTTTTCAAGCCATTTTGGATACAAAAGAGGGTCCTATGGACTGAAAAAAAGAGGATGCTTTTCATGGACTTTTGTATACAAAGGGGGTCCTTTGTGACTGAAGAAAAGAAGATGTTTTACATAGATTTTAGGATAGAAAATGGAGTCTTTTGACCAAAGAGAGAAGATATTTACATGGACTTTTGGAATATAATTTATCGTGGCCTTTATCACTTTGAACTAATCCTGGACCTGGAATGTTGTTTTTTTTTGGACAGCTACAGGACCTTTGGGAATATTATGGTTTGTTTTGGACATGGTTACAAGTATTATTGGATTGCAAGCTTAGAAGAACAGATGAAGACATCTGATGATAAGTATTTGGGGATTTTTTATTTTTAATAAAGAGATGTGGTTATAAAGAGGGAGTTGTGATTTATATTAGGGGTTTTATTATTTTTATTAAAGTAATGTGGTGTGAACAAGGATGCTCTGTTTTACTTAACATTTTAGGTTGTGGCACTACATGGCTCAGCAAGCCCTGGGTGTCAGGGCATGTTGACACTTGTGTTTCTCCAAGTGCCAGCATGCCCTGGCTGCCATAGGTATGCTGCCATGGGCATGCCCAGACTATTAATGGCAGCTTGGGCTGTCTGGAACTTGTAATTGCACAAACAAAATGGTGTTTTCATTCTATTTTTTCACTTTATTACCCTACACCCACTGACCCAGGGGTGTAGGAAGAGTTCAAGTGCTTTCAACAATTTTTTGTTCCCTAGGGAAGCTAGCCCAGTGCTGAACAACTGGGGTTGTTGTCATTAAGGCAGGGAGAACCCTGCCACGGGTCCCCCTGCTATAGTGCCACCCACCCTGACTGGTTTGTCTAGTGCTGATTTTCCCCCCGATTTCATGGAAATCAGAAGGCTGTCTGAAAAATAGTTAATAGTGTTTATAGGGGGGACCCCACACTTTTTTTTTAAATGTATCTATTTTTTACAGTATACAGCCAGCTGGTCCAGCAGCTGTATAGCCGCCGGCCCGTTCGCCTTACCGTCTTAATGCCAGCAGTGTGACTGTTGGCATTTTCACTTTCAGCAATCACACTGTTGGGATTTTATTTGTCTCGGCATTTCTTACATATATGTATTTATAATGTTATGTATTTACTACTTGTCTGTATTTTTAGTGTAGGCATTTTAGTGTCAGTATTCTTTGTGTCTGCATATTTGCGTCTGCAATTCGTACTACACCCGTTGAGATTGGCAATTATTTATAATACATTGTTACAGTAGCATAAAATGTCATATTGATTTACATGTGAGGGAGGAATTAAATTAGCATCAATGTGTTGCGCTGTGCACATTGCCAGCCAATACAACATAATTTCTGCTCATTTTCTTCTTGCATTTCTATGGGACGCGAGGGAAAATTAATGGAGATTTGAGAAAGAACATTGAGGCAATGTGTGTACGTGGACTGCTCTGGGGACGTTTCGCAGCTAACTGAATTTTCCCCTGAAAGTTCAGTTCTGTCACTGATAATTATATATAATATAGTATGTTACTGTCTTGGGGAATTAGATATAACACAGTGGGCATGATTCATTAAGGTACATAAATGCCGATTTGTGGCGTACTTTGCGTAAAACTGCTCTGCAGAATCCTTGCTACAGCCTACATTTTCATGCATGTTTGCATGTAGTCAATATACAGCAAGGGGAGTGCGCCAAGCTTGAGTGCACACTGTAATGTCCGATGAGGGATAATGGATGAGGCTATTTTTAGGGCTTGGGCTAGGCCCCTTATCTCCAGTGAAGGGCAATCTTAATGCTTCAGTATACCAAGTCATTTTGGACAATGCTGTGCTTCCAACTTTGTGGCAACAGTTTGGGGAAGGCCCTTTTCTATTCCAACATGACTGTGCCCCAGTGCACAAAGCAAGGACTACAAAGACATGGTTTGATGAGTTCGGTGTGGAAGAACTTGAGTGACCTGCACAGAGCCCTGGCCTCAACCCCATCGAACACCTTTGGGATTTAACTGGAACGGAGATTGCTAACTAGGCCTTCTCGTCCAACAGCAGTGCTGACCTCATAAATGCTCTACAGAATGAATGGGCACAAATTCCCACAGAACACTGCAACATCTTGTGGAAAGCCTTTCAAGAAAAGTAGAAGCTGTTATCGCTGCAAAGGGAGGACGAACTACATATTAAAGTATATGTATTTGAATACAATGTCACTACAGTGCCTGTTGGTGTAATGGTCAAGCCTCTGCATACTTTTGTTCATATAGTGTATGTATTGGACGTATCTTGCAGTGTATTGTCTGTTACTGCAGTGTGCACCTAAACCTGTATTTATCAACAGATGTATCTGGATGGATTTAGATCTGCTCCCTGCTGAATATGGATGTAAGTATGCCTGATTTACGTGTGATTTAAAAAAAAACGCACAATACATTTGTTTTGTATCCTTTAATAAATCATGCCCAGTATGTTTTTTGTGATTGAGTTATTTATAATATATTGCAAGGGTTGCATTATATTTTTGTCATATTGACTTACATGCAAGTGAGTGCAGTTATAATTCTGAGAATTGTATTTAATGCTCAATTAGGAAATATAGGCTGAACATTTATGTTAGCAGACTACGTTCCTTTATAATAATGACGGTACTTTAGGCAAGCTGTTTTTCCTCCTAAATCTCTATAACTGCTGTTTCTTCCTGACATTCCTGCTGACCTTTGGCTCATGCTTCTGAATAGGTAAAGCTGTAAAAGTTAATTTCAATGGAAAATAAGCTGGAGGCAGGTAAGTGGAGCCCATGAAGAAAAGTTCTTTTGTTGCCCAAAAAACCCAAAACAAAGCTAAAGCAGAATCATTTATACTGCTACAAAAAAAGTCTAATAAGGAAATATGTCTATAATCTAATAGCAAAGATATCTGCACCCAATGGCGGAACTACCATTGGTGCGGCAGTTGCAGTGCACCAGGACCCATGGAAATAATGGCGCATGGCAGATGCAGAGGTTCAGGGGCCCTGGTTCCCTCCTCCCTGCATCCTTGCACCGGAGCCTATGTGGTGCCCCAAAATCTGAGTACCCTGGGGTGTTCTATATGTTTTTAATTTGTTAATTGTTAAAAGTGTTTAAAGATGCCCGGATGAGCTAGTGGCGACTTTGAAGGGTAAATTAACCCAAGCGGCTTCCCCCGGTCATCAGGCCTTTCAACATACTGTTCGGCTCCTACAAGGTTACCAAAAGTCCGCTGATTCCCATGTAAAGGTTTTGGGCACTGTCAAGTGGTTTAATGTGCGGAATGGATATGGCTTCATCAACAGAAATTACACCAAAGAAGATGTCTTTGTCCACCAGACAGAAATAAAGCGAAATAACCCACAGAAGTTTCTGCGCAGTGTTGGAGACGGGGAGACTGTGGAATATGATGTTGTGGACGGAGAGAAGGGTGCCTAGGCAGCAAACTTGACTGGCCCTGGTGGTGTACCAGTAAAAGAAAGCAGATTTGCACCCTACCAACGAAGGTTCCGCAGACGTTTCTACCGGCCAAGAGGAGAGAATGCTGCAGAATCTGGTGGGGAAGTAAGTACAGAGCAAGTGAGCAAGGGAGAGAGAGCAGAAAAAGTGTCCTCTCAGCAGAGACCTGTCCAGCGCAGACGCCCTCCTCCGTTCTTCTACAAACGGCAGCAGAAAGACTACGACTGGGATGCGCAGGCCTATCGGCTGTCAGAAGGAAGCATCGTCCTCAAGAAGAAACATCAAGGGATGACTGGGACGAAGAACCAGATGATAGAAAAGGGACTTTGCCTCAGCTGCCCACCGACCCTTTCGAGCTACTATTGGCAGTATCAGGATTAGAGATCTTTCTCACTGAAACTGTTGTATATAATGTATATAATGTATATTAAAACTGTTGTCATTGAAAATTTTTGCTATTATAAATGTTGTAGATGTGTGTTTTGAGTTGATATAGAACAACCACCTTTATGTCTTAATGCGTGAGGACACGCACCTGAAAAAGCGGGGGTGAATGTGGTGCCCCAAAATCTGAGTACCCTGGGGTGTTCTATATGTTTTTAATTTGTTAATTGTTAAAAGTGTTTATAAAGATTTAAAAAAAAATAAAAATATTTTCTTGAGGGAGAAGCGACAGTTGGGAGTGGTTGGTGGTTGCCGGGAGTAACAGGAAGGAGGAGTGTGTGGCATAGCAACAAGTCCACTAACTTTGGTAATAACTGTGAACTCCCAGAAGGCAGTGGGAAGAGGAAAGTTCTAGACTTCTGAGGGAGAGAGATCCCTGTGTCTGCATAGACTGAGAGAGAAGAAGATAAGAAGTGAGCCAAAGAGAGGTGTGAGTAAAAAGGAAAGTACTGAAAACAAATAAGCAGTATAGAGATCTGTGATATCACACTAAACAGACTGAGCTATGTACTGAGAACAGTGTGAGAGGAGAGAAAATAGAGAGGTCTGTGAATACACACAAAAGAGACTGTGCAATACAAAAGATCATCAGTTTATTTGGCGTGAAAAAGTAATTTATGGGCCCCAACCACGTGCAGCACTTCTACTTAATTCCTGTGCACAGTTCAACCCAGGACTGAGTGTAAAATATGGTAACGTTACCAAGATAATATTGGTGCACCAAATGTTTTAGATAATGTTAATGTTATGTGATTTACTTAAAAATTGATTTATTGTTATTATATGTTAAATGCTTTTGTGCTCTATGTTGATCAAATGAGTGTTTTGTCATTGCCATTGAGTTGAAGGGATCAGTGGCGCGGTGGCTTACCAAAATTATCTTTACCGCATTATTAATAAACCCAAGTTATTTGACCAATCCTTGTCCCTTTCATTGAGGTATTTATCTCCTGACCACCGGATGTCCGAATAAAAAAGAACCTGAATCGTGTCTGGAGGACAAGGTAAGGGAAGGGAATCCCATCAGTACTCGGCCACCACACCTACAGCTTGACAGTCCACCTCTGTCCACACCAGTTATATCTTCTTACCAAATTACTTGCTACTGGTATGTATTCTTCAAATTTTATTATGGGGGTGCTATATTCCCAGAACAGCATATAGCATCACATACAAAAAAAGGAAAAAAGGGGTTCTGGTACTAGAGGCACTATTACTGCTTCTACCAGTACAAAAATTACAATTTAATCTGTTTAGTCACTATTGTTATAATAAAAACAAATTTTATTCTTATTTCAACTATTAAGATTCAATGGTAATGGATTTTCTTGCTGTGAAATACAGAAATAAAATAGTTGTGATTAAAGATATGAATCCTAAGTGAAAAGATTACAAAAGGGAAAATAAAATAACCTCTTATTATGTCCTCATTGTTCTTTGTTTATTGAAATATTCACAATTTAGATTATTTTCCAAGGATACTAAATTATACCTTGTTATAACTAATTGATGGGGTTTGTTGTAATTAATTCAATAGTACTTCTAATGGTACTTATGTTAAGCAAATTAATTTGAAAGACAGGCAAAAATGGTTGATATTACATAAATGTTATTATTTCATTTGTACTGTTCATATAATCCAACCAGATCCTTTGCATCTTAGTCCATTTTACATTCATTTGTAGTAAGGGATAAATATATCCTTATATAAATATATCCATTTACCACACATTGTTGTGATTGTTCATTTATTTTTCTTTTATGTTAGATGTGTAGCAACCGTTAGTTTAGAAGGCTTGGTAGTATATATGTCTTTTAGTTGGCCCGATTTCCAAATCTTAGTTATAATGATTCTAATATATGTCCAAGCAGCTATTATAATTGTTGCAGCTTAGATAGATTTTCTACAGCTAGTATTATGTTTACTCATGCTACAATCATGATACAGGAGGTCTTAGTAGATCTCTATCAAAATTGCACATGTTCTAATTTTACTAAATTTCACTGCTAATAAATATGCTATTAACGTAGGTAGTGATATCTATTGTTTAGCTAACATTTCACATTACATTCATTACCCCTATTATCATAGCATAGGCATGTCCCCAGTAAAATATGCCCCCAGAGACATTTCTGAATGAAAATGTAAACTGCAATAATTGCAGTTATAATTATCTGTATGCTAATTAATTTTAGGATGCACTGTGCTGTGAGTTATATGACCATTTTGCTGCCTTGTTCTCTAATTTCCTATACTTTGAACTGCCTACTCTCATACTAGCTGATTTCAACTTTTATACTGACAAATCCATTGTCTCTGCTGCCATTGAACATCTATTACTTCCTGCTTTGATCTCTCATCTACCACCTACCGAGATGAGCACAGTTGGAGAGATGTTAGAGATGGAGCAGAAGTGGGAGAAGTCAAAGTAGATTAGTTTCTCCAACTAGTTTCTCCAACTTCTCTAGTTTCTCCAACTTGGCCTTCCCGCTCTTGGTCTACAACCTTCTTTACTTCAGCTTTACCTTACATGCTCCCCTCCCAGACTCAAATCCACATGCACACAGTGACATCTAAATACTCTCGACCCCATCCACTTCTCATTTTCACTAACACAACTACTCTTTCCTATGACTACACTGTTATCAGGCTGCCTCGTTCTGCTTCAAAAGATCCACTTTAGCCCTAAACAATGCAACTCCAGTTACCATATATAGTTTTTGACAATCCAAACTTCAAACATGGCACACCAAACAGGCCCGCTACTTAGAAAAGTGCTCTCGCACTCCTGAGCACCACTGGGGGAAATATGGCTCCTTTTATTTATAAGTTGCCACAAGTGTTCTCCAGGGACATACATGGGAGAGGCGGGTTAGAACATACAAAATGCCAAAATTACAAGTGACAAAATTAAGTAAATGCAAACACCAAATTTACAAAACCACAATTAAACCTGAAAAATTGCAAAAGGAAAACACTATGAGAGAGGACTCTGCTTGTGAAAGCTTACATTTTAGAGGGGATCAGTGGACACGGACAGGATGAAACTGAGTGGGGCAGCAGAGGTGTGGGATATGGAGGCAGGAGAGTTAGGGGGAGGGTTGATAAGCTTGAATGAGAAGATGAGTTTTAAGGCTTGGACCCTGGTAAAAGTAAATTCCAGAGGTTGGAAGTGTTAACAGGGAGTGCCACGCTCCGTCTTCTACCTATTTGTGGAATCCCCAGTGGTCTAGTGAGGACAGGAAGTGGGGCATAGTTCGGCCGTTTGCATTGTGCTACTGCTCTTGCACAGACCGGAAGTTCAGCTTTTGCATCGTTTGTTCTGAGACCGTTGAGGACAAAAGATATCTTAGCAATAGTTGAGTCTTTCTGTGACCAGTACTAAAATATAAGTGACCGGAGGCACTAATATAAGAGGTAAAAGACCCATCCTAACATCCCATAAACAATCACAGTATTCTGCACGGACGTGTATTATATTAGCAAAGTGCAATAACATCTGTATATCTGCATAAGACTGTATTACCACCTGCTTGACTGAAATTATCATCTGTGAGTACAGCAATTACCATCTGTAAGCTCTATAATAACACTAACATCTTGATTAAGTTCAAAGCATATGTGGCTTAATATCCATGCCCAACACGGCTGCTGACACTTTTACAGATACCTGCAAAGATTCTGCCAATGTCATGAGCTGCGGCGGCTCCGGGCACCGCCGCGACTCGCTCCCTGCTCTGACCCAGCGTCCCAGCCATCGTCATGACGACCGGAACGTCACTTCCGGTTTGTCCCGGCTATTGCCAAGGCAACGGTTGGGACGCTCTCTGGTTGTAGCGCCGCATCCCGGCATCCAGGGCAGCAGGGCGCGTGCGCAATTGGGCAATTAATCATCAGCCCCCTGTGATTCCTGCTGTGCCCCAATGATCTCATTGGCTATTGCCTGTATATTGCTTTCTTGCATACTTCTCCTGCTGTGTTGCTGCTACTGTTATCGTTATTACCGTTGCTGACCCCCTTGCCTGGATACTGACGCTGTTGTTTTGCTTGTGACCCTTGACCACTTGCCTGTGACCCTAACCCCATGCTCGAATACTGACACTGCTGAATTGCCTGTGACCCTGAAACCTTTCCCGGGACCCTAAAACAAACACCTGCGCTACGTTCTCAGGTTATCAACTCCTACTACTAGAGAACAAGACCTGGGGGCATCTGAGTACCTGTGAGCGCATCTAGCCCTACGGGAAAGGCGGCTTCTATAGGCGTAGACCTCTGAAGCAGTTCTAGGAGTTGATAACTGGGGTGAGAGCTCTAACATTATAACCGGCCCTACACTAGAAGTGAGTGAACTATCTTGAATTTCCGGTCTTATGGAACAAAGCCCAGCTCAAGTGTTGGCGGGTCAAATTCAGACCTTGTCCCAAATGGTCCAAGAGCAGTCTTAGCGGCAAACTGCACAGGAGCAGGCATCAAGGACCTTGCAAGCTGCACAATATCCTGTGTTAGAGCCGAAAATGAACCTTTCGGATCGCTTCTTGGGAGACCGCAGACTCTTCCGCAACTTCCAAGAGAGTTGCAAACTCTATTTCAGATTAAAGCCACTCTCGTCGGGGACACCACAACAGAGAGTGGGAATAATTATTTTCCTTCTGCAAGGGGATCCTCAGTCTTGGGTGTTCAGTTTAGATTCTAACAGCCCTCATTTGTAGTCTGTGGATGCATTCTTTGAGGCACTAGGTCTGATTTATGACAACCCAGATCGAGTAGCTTCGGCAGAGGCGCAGCATCGATCTTTAAAGCAAGGACGACGTTCTGCTGAGGAATATTGCTCTGACTTCAGACGTTTGTGCTCGGACTGTGAATGGAACGACCCAGCTCTCCACAGCCAGTTCCGTTTGGGCCTTTCTGAACAGATTAAGGACTCCCTTGTCCAGTATCCTACGGCGGGATCCCTCAAGGAACTTATGCAGTTGGCTATTTGGATTGTTCGAAGGTTCAAAGAAAGGAAAGCAGAGAAGGAAAGCTCTTTGCCCTATTTCCCTGTTATATCTCAAGCTTCTTCCAGCAATAAGGTTGGACCCATGCAACTGGGAGCCTACTGGTTGTCTACTGAAGAACGAACCCGAGACGTACTTTGGGCCTCTGCTTATACTGTGGAGAGAAGGGCCATCTGCTCCGTACCTGCCCCGTTAAACCGGTAAAAGACCAGGCCAAGTGAACATGGAGAGAGTACACTTGGACCTACAAGTCATCTCTCCAAAAAATTCCCTACTAATACCAGCCCAGCTCACGTATGGTGGGCAAGATATTTCTGTTCCCGCATTCTTGGACAGTATGGGTTTCTCAGCTGTTCCTCTTGAATCCTTAATCGCTGTATATAGGCTGGATGGGAATCGCCTGGACAAAGGTGAAATTCATCACCGTTTACCACCGCTGCAGTTAAAGTTGGGTGCCCTTCACTCCGAGACCATCTCACTACTTAATCTACTGTCTCTCGGTACCTCTGATCTTGGGTTATCCATGGCTTGCCCTCCACAATCCCTGTATTGACTGGACTAAAGGTGAGATAACTCAGTGGGGACCTCTGTGTTCTTCCTCGTTTGTCCCTGCCACTCAGGGTTACTCATACTTGCCCCGAGCAGTTACCTTTTCCTTATCGTGAATTCCATGATGTTTTTTTGAAGATAGAAGCAGATATTCTCCCTCCTCACTGGGAGTACGACTGTGCTATTGATCTTATCCCAGGTTCTAGATTGCCCAAGAGAAGATTATACGCCTTGTCTATTCCAGAGTCCCAAGCCATGGAATTGTATGTAGAGGAGAATCTGCAGAAAGGCTTTATTAGGCCTTTCAAGTCACCTGCCGGGACAGGCTTCTTCTTTGTGGCCAAGACAGATGGCAGACTGAGGCCATGTATTGACTACAGGGGGTTAAATAAAATAACCATAAAGAATACATATCCCTTTGCCACTTATTTCGGTCATCTTCGATCAACTTAAAGGAACTAAGATCTACTCAAAGATAGATCTGCGTGGAGCATACAATTTGATCCGTATCCTGAAAGGTGACGAATGGAAAGCGGCCTTTAATACCCAAACAGGCCACTATGAATACCTCGTCATGCCTTTCGACCTCAGCAACGCTCCAGCTGTCTTTCAAGATTTGATTAATGACGTCCTTTGTGAATTTTTGGTCTCCTTTGTAGTGGTCTACCTATATGACATATTGATTTACTCTCGCTCATTAAAACAACATCGAGAGCATGTACGACAAGTTCATCATCACCTCTATGCTAAATTAGAAAAGTGTGAGTTTGATGTCTCTAAAGTCATATTTTTGGGGTATGTTATTTTATCGGAAGGTTTCACTATGGACCCCACGAAGGTACAGGCCTCTCTCGACTGGGTGCGACCCTTGAATCTTAAAGCTATCCAAAGATTCCTGGGGTTTGCTAATTATTATAGGAAATTTATCAGTTCTTTTTCTATTCTTGTTGCTCCAATTACTGCTCTGACTCGCAAGGGAGCTGACACAAAAATCTGGCCTTCTGTCACCATTTCTGCCTTCGAGGCGTTGAAACGTGCTTTTGTATCTGCACCTGTTCTGAGACATCCCAATCCAGACCTTCCATTTGTCATTGAAGTTGATGCTTTGCATGTAGGTGTAGGAGCTGTGCTATCTTAAAAAGACATGGAAGACCATCGCCTTCATCCCTGTGCCTACTTATCCCGAAGATTTTCTTCCGCTGAGGAACACTATGATGTGGGCAATCGGGAGTTGTTGGCCGTCAAGTGGGCATTGGAAGAATGTCGCCACTGGCTTGAAGGAGCAAAACATGTTATCACGATATACACCGATCATAAGAACTTGTCTTCCAGTGAATAAGCTAAGAGGTTAAATTCCAGACATGCACAATGGTCCCTATTCTTCTCCCATTTTCACTTCATCATTACCTACCGGCCTGTTTCAAGGAACCTTAGAGCTGATGCCTTATCTCGTAGTTTTGTCTCTTACCAAACTCCTGTCTCAGGGCCTTGTTCTATTGTCCCTGCCTCCTCTGTGTTGGTTGCCTTCACGCAGGAACTGGGAAAAACCCTTCTACAATTCCAACCACAGGCACCTCCTGAAACACCAACGGACAAACCATTTGTGCCTATTCACCTCAGGAAGGCTGTTCTCTCAGATTGTCATGACAACAAGACTTCTGGACATCCTGGAATCGCTAAGACTGTTGAAATCATCTCTCGTGTTGTCTGGTGGCCATCTCTACCTGCAGACGTCAGAGAATACATATTATCTTGT
Source organism: Mixophyes fleayi (assembly GCF_038048845.1). NCBI lineage: Eukaryota > Metazoa > Chordata > Amphibia > Anura > Limnodynastidae > Mixophyes > Mixophyes fleayi. The sequence continues at coordinate 75,726,204 of NC_134407.1, forward strand.
GACCTCTGTTCCAAAAACAAGATTCCTTGGAAATCCCCTTCTGGCTCATTATTGCCCTTACAAGTCCCGGTCAGACCCTGGACCCATTTGTCCATGGACTTCATTGTTAACTTACCTCCATCTTCCGGATGCAACACCATCTGGGTAACCATGGATCGGTTCAGTAAAATCGAGAAGATCCTTGACTCAAAGAAAGTGCAGGGTCAAATTCATTTCCTCGTTCATTGGAAGGGTTACGGCCCCGAAGAACATTCCTGGGTGCCGCAAAGAAATTTACATTCAGATAAATTACTTGCTGATTTCTTCAAAAGATTTCCTGGAAAATCTGAATGCCGGGGTTCCCTGAACCCTCCTCAAGGGGGGGGAGGGGGGTACTGGCACGAGCCGCAACTCACTCGGGGCACTACCGCGACTCACTCCCTACTCTGGCCCAGCGTCCCGGCCATCGTCATGGCGACTGGGACATCACGTCTGGTTTGTCCTGGCCATTACCAAGGCAATGGTCGGGACGCTCTCTGGTGGTAGCGCCCCGTCCCGGCATCCAGGGCAACTAGGCGCGTGCGCAATTGGGCAATTAATCATCAGCCCCCTGTGACTGATGATTCCTGCTGTGGCCCAATGATCTCATTGGCTATTGCCTGTATTTTAGCTAGGGAGGGCCAAGCCTCCCTGCCGGTTATAGTCCCTGCTTTCTTGCATACTTCTACTGCTGTGTTGCTGCTCCTGTTATCGTTATTACCGTTGCTGACCCCTTGCCTGGATACTGACGCTGTTGTTTTGCCTGTGACCCTTGACACCTTGCCTGGATACTGACGCTGTTGATTTGCCTGTGACCCTAACCCCTTGCTCGGATACTGACATCGCTGAATTGCCTGTGACCCTGAAACCTTTCCCGGGACCCTAAAACAAACACCTGTGCTACGTTTTCAGGTTATCAACTCCTACTACTAGAGAACAAGACCTGGGGGCACCCGAGTACCTGTGCGCTCATCTAGCTCTACGGGAAAGGCGGCTGCTATAGGCGAAGACCTCTGAAGCGGTTCTAGGAGTTGATACCTGGGGCGAGAGCCCTAACAGCCAATAGGAAGCAGTGTGGGAGAAATTCTGTAGGTGGGAGTGGCAAGAGGTGATGCAGTCATTGGCAAAGCAGAGTGGGCTGGAGGGAGTGTGCATAGGTGAGAATAAAGTAAACTTGAATTGGATTCTGAAGAGCACAGGGAGCCAATATAGCGACTGGCAGAGAGGGGTAGCAAAGGTAGAGTGGCAAGAGAGGAAAATTAGTCAGACTGCAGCATTGTGGACTGATTGAAGTAGGGAGAGATTGGGGAAAGGAAAGCCAGAGAGGAGTAGATTACAGTAATCAATGGAAGAGATAACAAGTGAATACATTATGAGAAAGGGCCTGATCCTGGAGGTATTCAAAAGTGAAAGTGGCACAATTGGGAGAGGGACTGAATGTGGGGGTGAAGGAGAGGATGACACCCAGGGGAGAGGGTGATATTGTCAATGGAGAGGGGTGGATGTGAGATGTCCTTGGAGGGGCAGAAGCAAGTATTTCTGTCTTAGATATGTTCAGATTAAGAAAGTGCTGGAACATCAAGAGGCTGATCGACCACTGGATACATGGGAGAGGAGAATGGGGAGAAATTGGGGGAAGAGACTTAAATTTGTGTGTGATTGGCATAGAGGTGATATTGGAGGCCAAAAAACTGTTGAGATCACCAAGTAAAAAAGTGTAGGGGGATAAGAGCAGGGGGTAGAGTGTATGCAAGAGGAAAGGGTGGTCAGCAGTGTTGAATGCTGCAGAGAGGTCTAACAGTATGAGAAGGGAGAATGACCCTTAGATTTAGCATTGAGAAGACCAGTAGTAACCTTGATGAGCTCAGTTTTGGTGGAATGGAGGGTTTGAAATCTAGATTGAATGACTCTAAAATGGAGTGGGAGTTGAAGAAAGTGGTGAGGCGATTATAGACAACCCATTCAAGAAGCTTGGAGGCATAAGGGAGGAGAAGATGATAGGGTGTCAAAGTTGCACTTATTGAGAGTGACCTGAAGAGAGGGGGCAGGTGACAGGGGTGTGGAGATGCCAAAGTATAGGAGATGGTGATCAGAGATAGGTAAGGTAAAGGTGAGAAAAAAACAAATCAAGGTAGTAGCCACTGTTGGGAAATGGGGTGGAGGTCCATTGAGAGAGCCCAAATGATGAAAAGAGAGAGAGATGTTTGGAAGCTGTGGGGCTGGTGGGATCATCAATTGGGATGTTGAAGTCTCCCAGGATGACGGAAGAAAGGTCAGAGAAGAGGAAGTGTGAGAGCCAGGCAGAGAAGTTATCAAGGAATTGGGAGATAGCTCCTTGGCACTAAAAGATGATGGCAACACGGAGGAGGATAAGGTGTATGGAGTGAACCTCAAAGGAGTATAAGAGAGGGTTCAGTGGGAATTATGTGCATCAGGGGGATAACAGGATCCTACACCACCACCTTTCTAGGTCTGGGGGAGTGAAAGAAGGAAAGGTCCCCAAAGGAGAGCAGCAGGAGAGGTGGTGTTTGTCAGGAATAAACAAGTTCTTGTGATCACAAAGAGGTTGAAAGAGTTTGAGATGAAGAGGATATGGATGGTGGGCAATTTATTGCAGACTAATCTGGCAATCCAGAGGATGCAAGAGAGTGGAAAGGAAGGAAGAGGAGAGATGTATATGAAGTTGGAGGGCATAGGCAAACCGAGGAGGGGTTTTCTAGTGCCTGGAAACCCCCCCTCCCTCAGGAGGTACTGTATGCTTGAGGTAGTGTCACGGGCACTAGGAGTCTTGCCCAGGATTTCACCAGTTGACTATGCTTACCAGAGAGGCGGAGTTTGCACAGCGGTCCTCTGGCAGCAGGGTGAATAGTGGAACGTATATAACAGCAGATGGAGAGAGGATGCAAATGGAAATGATGATAGTCAGTGACTTGCAGCTATACTGGTAAATGAGTCAGCGACTTGCAGCTATATTGGTAGATGAGTCAGCGACTTGCATCTATAGTGGAAAGACAGGTTTGAACCACGGAGACCAGGTTAGACGTGAGCAGGTGAAGGAAGGTAACAGGAGAGTCAGTGGTCTGCGTACAGCAAGTTGTACCACTGCTATGGTGAGAAGACTTGTCCAGGTGCAGGTAGGTAGCGGGGAAGTCAGTGGTCTGCGTACAGCAAGTTGTACCACTGCTATGGTGAGAAGACTTGTCCAGGTGTAGGTAGGTAGCGGGGAAGTCAGTGGTCTGCGTACAGCAAGTTGTACCACTGCTATGGTGAGAAGACTTGTCCAGGTGCAGATAGGTAGCGGGGAAGTCAGTGGTCTGCGTACAGCAAGTTGTACCACTGCTATGGTGAGAAGACTTGTCCAGGTGCAGGTAGGTAGCGGGGAAGTCAGTGGTCTGCGACAGCAAGTTGTACCACTGCTATGGTGAGGAGAGTTCAGGTGCGGATGAGTGGAGGCATGCAAAGAGTCAATAACGGTATGAAGACACTGAGAGCACAGAGGAACTTGTTCCAAACAGATATGTAGCGATTACAGCTTATATTTTATAACGGTATGTATACCGCTGCTGAGTAGAGAGGCTTGCACAGAGTGGATATGCGGGATAATAACTGATAGTCAATCACAAGTATGCATATCACTGCTGAGTAGAGAAGCTTGTTGCAAACAGATATGCAGCGTAACAACAAATAGTCTATAGCGGGTATGGATACCGCTGCTGTGTAGAGAGGCTTGTCCTAAGCGGATATGCAAGGTAACAGTTGATAGTCAATAACAAGTAAGCATACCGCTGATGAGTAGAGAAGCTTGTCCACGAGAATATGCAGGCACAGCAGGGACGCTGAACGGTTGTAGCGGGTATGGGAACCACAGGTGAGCAGAGCAGGTAGTCAGAAGCCAGCTGAGGACACGAGCAGGATACAGGAGTCTGTAGCGGGTATGAGAACCGCTGATGAGCAGAGCAGGTAATCCAGAAGCCAGCTGAGGACACGAGTAGGATGCAGGAAACAGTAGCGGGTATGGAAACCACTGATGAGTAGCACAGGTAATCAGCAGGAAGCTGAAGACACTAGTAGTACACAGGAGATACCTTCAGAGACTCACAGGGAATGAGACTCAAGATCAGGCAACGAGGTAATGAGCACAGGTGTCTTAAATAGGGAGAGGTGCCTGATCCACCAATGAGATTAAAAGCAAAGGTCATAAGTTCTTGGATGCTGCGCATGCGCAGTGCATCAAGATGGCGGGCGGCCACGGCTCAGGACAGGCGCCGGCAGGAAGGCTAGGGAACCACACACCAGCACAGAGGCACTCACGGTCCGGTGAGTGACAGGTAGTTGGACCCTGCCCCGACACTAGCCACTTTGCAGATTGTGTGCAGGCGTTTCTGTCTGCACTGTTCACAGCCATCTCCGCCCGCAACAAGTATTGAAAGCAGCAAGAACAGGTAGGAAAGAGCAGGACGGTCTGTCAACTGTTCTGACACACTCAATCAGGACTTGTCCTGATTGTAGGGACAGTTGGGAGGTATGTCCTGCTTCACATTGCTCTGCTCGAAAAGGGAGAGCTGTGTGCCCTTAGCAGTAGTGCACGCAGCATTGCCCGTGTATATGATGGGGAGCAGCCGAGCACCGTCTAAAATTATAGCCATGCCCCGAAGCATGTTGGCCATACTCACTGGCGGTGTGACATGGAAACCTCTCTCTGCAAATCCTGTGTTTGCCCCTGGAGGGGTTGCTAATTCTCAGGGGGTGTGATGGGCTTTTAGCAAGGGTATTAATAGGGTGAGTGAGAGGGGAAGGAACTGGAATAGTGAGAAATGTAGGAGCAAAGCATACCAGTATGTTGTGTAATGATGGGATTGCATAGTCAGGGGATGGAGTAGAAGCCGGGTGTGTTGTGGGAGACAATGAAGAGTGCATATTATTGATCAGGGAGAGGAAAGTAGGTGGGAAGACAGACATAGTGGGGAAGAAGAGTAATGAGGAGGTGAGATTGGCCATAGGTCATAGGTCATAGGTAAAGGGAAGGGAAAGAATGAGTTGAGATGTAGGATTCAGCATTGCAGAGTGCACAGGAGAAGGGGAGGAAGGAGAGAGTGAGAATTGAAGGAGGCTTACTAGGTGCAAGGAAGTGGGTGGTTTTGTAGCAAAGAGAGTGTGCGGAATTGTGGCAGGAGGAGTGTAGGTTTTAAGTAGCGATAGGATGGAACCAGTGGTTGAGAGTGATGTCAGCAGCAGCCATGATAGTGTAGAGGTGGAGGCAAGGACGCCCTAGCAGTGACAAGGGAGTGAGAGATTGTGGGTTTAGATTAGGTAGAGAAGAAGTGGAGAATGTTGCAATAAGATGAAGGGTTACCAATAGAAGGTGGGGAGGAGAGACAGAGAAGTGGGATTACAATTATTATTATCATAGATTTATAAGGTGCCAAAGTGCTCCACAGCTCCATCCAGTAGGGAACAAACCACATACATAAAACAGGGACATACAAGGTAAACAAAATAAATGCAGACATGAAAACAAAGGGTATTGAGGACCCTGCTCATTAGAGAGCTTCCACTCTAATTGGAAGAGGGCACAGCTGAAACAAGAAGAGCAAACTTGGCTTAGAGTGGAGATTACGACAGTTGTGAGTGTGCATTAGTGTAAATCATATTATCGGGTATAAGGTAAGCACTATAAAAGAGATTAGTTTTTAGAGAGCATCTAAAGATGTGAAGGTTGTGGGAAATTCTGATTAGCTGTGGTAGGGAATTCCATAAGTGGGGAGCAGCACTGGAGAAGTCCTGTAGGCAGGAGTGAGAGGTGGTTATCAGAGACGAGACAAAGCTCAGGTCAGATGTAGATCTAAGAGTGCGGAACGGAGAATATTTCATATGAGATTTGATATGTATGAAGGAGTGGTGTTTTTCAGGGTTTAGTAGGTAATGGTGAATGATTTTAATTGGATTCTGGAGGACACAGTCAATGTAGGGATTTGCAAAGTGGTGCAGCAGATATGGAGCTGTGAGTGAGGAAGGCCAGCCTTGCATCAGCATTTAGGATGGATTGAAGTGTGGCTATATGGGTGTCAGGAATGCCAGATAGCAGGAGCTTGCAGTAGTCAAGACGGGAGATGAAGAGAGAATGGATAAGTGTTTTGGTAGCATGTTGAGTAAGAAAGAGAGAGTCTGGATGTGATAAATACAGCAGAGGGCGGAGTCAAGTGTGACACCAAGGCAGCAGGCTTGGGAGACTGCAGAAATTGTGGTGTTATTGACAGTGATGGAGATTTGAGGGGAGTTGGTGACTCTGGCGGGAGGAAAGATGATAGGCTCTGTTTTGAACAAGTTGAGCTTTAGATAGCACTGTGACATGTGGAGGTAGCAGAAAGAAAGTTGGTTACATGAAAGTACAGAAGGGAAGAAGTCAAGAGCAGAGATATACATTTGGGTGTCATCAGCATAGAGGTGGTACTGAAGGCCAAATGAGTGAAATAGTGCCCCAAGAGAAGAGGTGTACAATACTAAAAGTAAAGGACCAAGAACAGAGCATTGTGGGACTCCAGCAGATAAAGGGAGGGGAGGATGTGACAGAGGTAGAAATACTAAAAGAGCGGTTCGACAGGTAGGCAGTGAACAAGGAAAGAACTGTGAAGAGTGTGATTAACAGTTTCAAAAGCAGTAGAGAGGTCCAGGAGAATGAGTGCGGAGAAATAATTCTTAGACTTTGCAGTATGTAGATCACTGATTACTGTTGTAAGAGCAGTTTCAGTGCAATATTGATGGCGGATGCTGGTTTGCAGAGAGTTGAGAATGGAGTGAGTGGAGAGAAAGTGAGGCAGGTGTTTGTACACTAATCTATCAAGTAGTTTGGAGGCAAAGAGGAGGAAGTAGGGCAGTAGTTGGAGAGTCTGGATCGAGAGATGGTTTCTTTAGAATTGGTGAGATGAGTGCATATTTAAAGGGATGGAAATGTGCCAGTGGAGAGAGACAGGTTGAAGAGGTGAGTATGCAGTGGAGGAGAGGGAACAGAGAATTTGGGAGGGAATAGAGTCGAAGGTGACAGGTTGTAGGGTGAGATGAATAGATGAGTGCAGAGATTTTGTCTTCAGTTACTGAAGTTATTGAGAATGAATTAAGGGTGGATTGGGAAGTGTTGGTGAAAGTGGGTAGAGTAGGTGGAGTGTGTGCAATTTTGCATGAGGAAATATCTTGTCGAATGGTGTCGATTTAGACAAAAAACTGCTTCATCGGAACTCAGACCTCCATCTTGGCTAGTCTGCATATCTAGAAAATAACAAATACAGATGACAATAGATATCAACTGAACAAAGTAGTGTGTGAGGCACTCCTGTCCGAGAGAGTATATCAATATAAAATCAACTTTATTGATGGTTATTTAAAAATGCGACATAGACAGATAGCTAAATCCCACCTGGATCGGTGAATTTAAAATATACAAGTGAATAGAATTGAAATATAGTGTAAAGAGAATTAAAAATGACCCAAAAATGGGAGCCGATCAATGTTATCAAAATAGAAAACTCGTATAGTACCGTAGTTGTTAGTGATAACTAGGGTCTGGTCCTCTAATTATGTAAATATAGTATGATAGTTCATAGGACCATTGAGACCTAATGTGAAGTGTCTCTCCAGAAAGAGCCTTTAGGCATAGGCAATACACTCTGTAGCTAACATAGAATAATATAAATCTCACACAGATTGAGACATGGGCGTGTATTTATGTATAAAACGCTTCCATATAGTATTTATGTGTCTCTCATCATGTGTAGAGAAAGGGGGGCAAGACCAGATATATTATAAAAAATATATGATATTAGTAGCAAGCAGTTTCATATATGATTAGTACACCATCAAAAAGGGCATTACATATAATGGAATGCCTATAAATGTAGATGGTTACTTCACATGTATACCCAGTCTAAATGTAAATAACCGGACAATTAGGTTTATGTCCTATGTTAATACACGTGCCACAGTATAATACACCTTTATTGTGAAAATGAATTCAATCTAATCTATTATACCATTATTGTTAGATTGCATTATGGGGTCATTATCTGCCAGAATACTAGCGATATATTGGCTCTCAAATATATCCCTTCATGCATTAGTATTGCAAAGTGTGTATCCAATATTGGAAAGTTCCAAATAAATCTTGCTAGATTGCATTACAGGGAGATTCTTAACCTGAGTACTGTCGCTGTATCCTCAGATATGTCCCTTCATATAATAGTATTACCAAATGTATGGCTGGGTTGTAATAACTTCCCTACAAACTAACAACAACAAAGGTTTGTGGTATAGAAGATATAAAATACAGTGCACTTTCTGGGCATGTGTAAATATACAGGGGTATGTATGAGCTGCTTCTTAAAGGTCCCACTCGTGGTGTATACCTCCTAATGAGACAGCCTGCGCTGCCAGTTGTGATTATCGGCGATGCCTGATGAGACTGGTGTTACCCCTGATATGAGACCTGAGACCAATTAGGCTTAGTCATGGGAAATTTGAATTTCCCATGACTAAGCCTAATTGGTGAAACGTACGTCGGGCACGTGACGCATGACGTCACAGACCCGGAAATAGGGAGCCAATCAGCGGGACCTCCCGCGATTGTGTCTCGCTAATCCAGAATTATTTTTCATTGCTAAATAGTAGACAATTCCTCTGTAGAAGACTAACTTCAGGTCTCATATCAGGGGTAACACCAGTCTCATCAGGATATGAAGGGACATATCTGAGGATACATCGACAGCACTCAGGTTAAGAATCACCCTGTAATGCAGTCTAGCAAGATTTATTTGGAACTTTCCAATATTGGATACACACTTTGCAATACTAATGCATGAAGGGATATATTTGAGAGCCAATATATCGCTAGTATTCTGGCAGATAATGACCCCATAATGCAATCTAACAATAATGGTATAATAGATTAGATTGAATTCATTTTCACAATAAAGGTGTATTATACTGTGGCACGTGTATTAACATAGGACATAAACCTAATTGTCCGGTTATTTACATTTAGACTGGGTATACATGTGAAGTAACCATCTACATTTATAGGCATTCCATTATATGTGATGCCCTTTTTGATGGTGTACTAATCATATATGGAACTGCTTGCTACTAATAACATATATTTTTTATAATATATCTGGTATTGCCCCCCTTTCTCTACACATGATGAGAGACACATAAATACTATATGGAAGCGTTTTATACATAAATACACGCCCATGTCTCAATCTGTGTGAGATTTATATTATTCTATGTTAGCTACAGAGTGTATTGCCTATGCCTAAAGGCTCTTTCTGGAGAGACACTTCACATTAGGTCTCAATGGTCCTATGAACTATCATACTATATTTACATAATTAGAGGACCAGACCCTAGTTATCACTAACAACTACGGTACTATACGAGTTTTCTATTTTGATAACATTGATCGGCTCCCATTTTTGGGTCATTTTTAATTCTCTTTACACTATATTTCAATTCTATTCACTTGTATATTTTAAATTCACCGATCCAGGTGGGATTTAGCTATCTGTCTATGTCGCATTTTTAAATAACCATCAATAAAGTTGATTTTATATTGATATACTCTCTCGGACAGGAGTGCCTCACACACTACTTTGTTCAGTTGATATCTATTGTCATCTGTATTTGTTATTTTCTAGATAATTCTAGTTATGAGTGCACCCCCTCGGATTATATATTATAAACAAACATATCCAATAGAGGTTTGTCCGGACCTTGGAGCGGATTGGTCCATTCCCCTTTTTCACTAGTCTGCATATCATAAGCATCATCATCATCAGCTACTTATGTAGTGCCACTTATTCAGCAGCGCTGTACAGAGAACTTACTCCTATCAATTCCTGCCCCATTGGAGCTTATAGTCTGAAATTCCCTAGCATAGACACCCACACACAGAGACTAAGCTCAATTTGATAGCAGTCAATTAACCTACTAGTATGTTTTTGGAGTGTGGAAGGAAACGGAGCACCCAGAACAAACCCATGCAAAGATGGGGAGAACATACAAACTCTACACAGATAAGGACATGGTCAGGAATCGGACTCATGACCCCAGTGCTGTGCGGCAGATTATTTATATATTTTTTTACTCACATGCACTACATACAACATGTTATTTTTACTGTACTAATGTATTGGGCTAAGTTAAAAGTTCAGAAGTGAGACACCAATGATATCACATTGGTCAGTAATGAAGAAAAGGAGGATAGGGGGCTGGGTATGACCATAGATCATGTTGTAGCAGGGCTGTAACTAGGGCTGTGTGAAAGGGGTGACAGCTCAGGGTGCAATGCTAAAAGGGGGAGCAAATTATGAATATTTTAGGCTAATATGGTTAAAATTGAATGCTAGGAAGGGGGGGCATTTTTCCTTCTCGCCCCAGGCGCTAAGTTACGGCTCTGTGGTCCGGGGTATTTCTAACACAATCTAGATAAGAGGAAGAGGCAGTGTTTCTATGAAGATATATAGAAAACTGGGAAAATAATAAATGAATAGAGACAACTAAAAAGATATGAGAAAAACTTTGTAAGTTGGCATCTTGTATAAATGCGTTCGATATCTTGCATTTTTACAGGGTTAGCTATTGTGTCCTATAAAACAGCCTCAGGGGGCTGTAATCTGCCTGAAAACTGCTAAATAGTTATAATCTTCTTACCTCCTGCAAAGTAAGAAGGTTTTTCTTTGGCATCATCCTCCACAACTGTGTCACAAAGCACTAGCACATGCTAAAACTAGCTGTTAGGAAACAGTGAGAACTTTAACACATCTGCCACACCATAACGTCAGTGTATTGCAGATTGTTTTATGTTGATACTGCAAGAAATCTATTGCTTAGAAAGAATGAATTTTCCAAGATTATTTTTCAGATTTGGGGTCTATTTATCAAAGCATGATAGGGCAGTTTTTCTGTACCCTGTATATTATCAAGTTACAGCTGGCAACGACTGCACTGTAGTTAAGTACAGGCAGCTCTCGTGGGCAAAAGTTTCCCAAAACTTTTGCATGGTGTGACAGAAGCACTGGAAAAGTAGTAATTGGCAGATATATTTGTCCTGATTTTCTGTCATATAAGTTTTAAAACCCAAGGGTGATTGTTTTTGAGTGGGAAAGAGCTTCCCAAAGAGTTTGTTTGACTACAGGAAGAGTCAATAAGGGTCCCTGGGAGAGAGAAGGGTGGGCTCCATTCATAAGATCCATTCTGGAACTTCCAAGGTACCAGACACTCTGCTGGTAATAAGGAGTTGCACATGTGTGGTGCTGATAAAAGGCTGCACGACAGCTCATTCAGTCTCTCAGACTTGGGGAGGAGGTTGGATGCCTCCTGAGAGACACTACAAATGGTGACCAGTAAGTTTTGTATTTTGTATGTGTGTGGGACACAAGGTCCTTCACATGAGAGAGGGTGTTCCTGTGTGTTAAGCTAGAAGCCGGACAGGCTAGGACCTTTGTTTCTGTTTGTTTTAATGCATAGAGAATAAATCTAGCTGAGGCTAGTTGAACCAAAACACTGGACTGATGTCATTTATCAATTTATCAGGCTGAAGTGTGTGAAGTGCAGCCATGCAGCCATTTAATCCCAGAAGACAGACAGTACCCCCAACCCGATCTTATGACAACATATGTGTATATATATATATATATATATATATATATATATATATATATATATATATATATATAAATAACACCCCTTTTCCTGTTAGGGTCTATATATCAATTTGTTTGTGCGGTCCATGAGGCGCTCTGCTTTTTCTCCATTGTAGATCTGTCTCCTGGACCTACCACCCGGTATCATTACATCGCGACTGCCGCTTGAAAATAAGAAAGTGATTTTGGAAGTTGGAATTACAATATTACTTTTGGACTTGATCTTGGACTAGCGCCATCTTATATCAATTTACTGTGGAATATATAGATAGATAAATAGATAGATGGATAGATAGATAGATATGCACAAACTAAACTATATTCCCAATTTCATTTGTTAAAAACATCTATATACATCAAAGACTAACGCTGCTCCTCACATTTATAAATATACACACAAAACACAAATTTGGTAAAATGTTTGCAAATTACTCTTTTGTGTACTTGACTATTCCTTCTGACTAGATTTACCTCATTTTTTGGCATTATTTTGTTTGGTTTATTTAGTTTTTGTGGGGCAGTTTTTGTGGGTAACACACTTGCAATATTACGGTTATAGACTATCAATCTGTAACCACTTTAACCTTTTTCTATCTCTCGATAAGCTGACTCAAAAATATTTAGGCGATGAAAACTGAAGCCAATCAGCTAAATTATATACAACAAAATCAAAAACAATTAAGAACGGAAAAATTTACCGGCCTTATGGATGACCTGCATAGAGACGCAGCAGCACGAGGTTTGCTCCCCGGAAAATCTATTAACCTTCCTTCTTCATTCCAAGGAAGCCCAAGAAATATGGCACAAAATTACCAAGATGCAATGGTCATCGTTCGCAAATACGGAAAGCCAGATTATTTTATCACAAGGACATATAATCCAAAATGGCCCAAAATAAAGTATAATAAAGCCAATCAGCAGCATTGCTATAGTAGCACGGCTTTTACCAAAAAAGGATCCAACATGATTTCTGCCGTCATTTTGACGGGTTTTTAACTAGTTTACAATATAATACATTAACCATTTGACCAGGAGTTTGTTGTATTCTAGGTGCTCTTTCCACGATTAGCACCACAACACATTGAGTATAAAATATCACTTAGAGAATTGTACTTCTATTGCATTTAATCCAGTAATATGAGCAGTGTCTGTCCCACTCAAATGTCAATCAGAGAACGTCTGGCCTGAATGGTAGAACCACCGCTACACACAATGCAGGACTTGTAGATATCACGTTTTAATGGGAGTGATACCGAACACTGCTAGTCTTAACATTCATCCACACTTAATCTGTTCAAATATCACATCAGTTCTGACTGTTACTAGGTGACCTTAGACAAAACTTTCTGGTAGTGATAATTACCAATCCATGATTAGGATGCTCCATCATATGCTGATGATGAACTGAACCGATCTTGAGATGCATACGGCTCTCCATATGGGCAGAAATATGTTTTTTGTTTTTAAGAGTAAGTTACTCCCGTTTTGTGTCCAACTCCTACATCAGCCTATATGTGACTAATCAACAATAGTCCCATAAATTGAAAGGAAGCCATCATACTAACACAGATAAAAAGTGTGAATGGCATATTTGCTTTTATTTGATTACTTGTAATAATATGAAAAGGCTGTGTTTGTTGGCATTCTGGATGATCGTTAGGTGCACATTTTTATCTATATGATATGCACGCTGGCACTTAGAGTGCCACAAATGTGCACTATAAATGGTGCCCACAATAAGTGTTGCCCGTCATAAATTATTATTGCCCTCCTTAGCAATCAAATAGTATTACCCCCACTATATAATTATAAAATAATATTGTTACTTAATATAATGTTAAAATATTATTGCTCTCTTAATAAATCCATATATTATTTTGCTCCCCCTAATATACCATAAAATACATTTGACCCTATAAGATTATTATTATTATTTATTTTTGCCCCCTTAATCAATAATTATGTCCTAATAATTAATAAGTGCATTGTGAGTCCGCTTTCTCACTTCTCACAACCATCTCTTTCCCGGTGGTGTTGCCTAATCTGCAGTTTGGGGCTTTTCAAGTTACAGCATATTGTTGACGGTTTGATTTTTCATCCCCAAACAGGGGCGGACTGGGCCCGGGCAGCTCAGTCTGACAGCTGTTTGGGCCGGCCGCCCCCCGTTGAATACAATTGTCACTCACCGTACCGTGAGTGCCTCTTCCCGGACATTTAGGAACCGTGGCCGTCCTCCATCCTGAGGGTCTGCGCATGCGCAGCCCTTTCCTATACTTCTGTGTATGTCCCTTTAACTCAATTGGCAGATCAGGCAACACTCCCTATATTAAGCACCTGTGGTCAACACCACGTTGCCTGATCTTGGAGTCTCATTCCCTATGAGTCTCTGAAGGTGTTCCTGTATTCCTCGTGTTTTCAGCGCTGCTGATTCCTGTGGTTTCCAAACCACTTCTACCTCTGTGGTTTCCAAACCACTTCTACTACTGTGGTCCCCATACCACTTCTACCATCAACTATATCATCGTGACTGTTAGCTGATTCCTATCCGCTGCCTCCGTGCACTACAGTCTTCCAAACCACTTCAACGCTACTACTTATTATTGTGACTGTTTGCTGATTCCCTGCCTCCGTGCACTTCAGTCCTCTAATCCACTTCATCGCTATTATATTTCACTGTGACTGTTTGCTGGTTCCTACCCGCTGCCTCTGTGCACTCCAACCGTTACTTTACATCCACTCACCTGTTCCTCATCAAGTCAGTGAGCTGATTCCTACCCGCTGCCTCCGTGCACTATAAGCCTTCAGCCTGCAACTCGCCTGTGTTCATTATCGTGACTGTTAGCTGTTGTCTATCCGCTGCTTCCGTGCACTACAGCCTCCAGCCTACAACTTGCCTGTGTTCATCATCGGGATTGTTAGCTGATGTCTACCCGCTGCTTCCGTGCACTACAGCCTCCAGCCTACAACTCGCCTGTGTTCATCATCGTGACAAGTTAGCTGATTCCTATCCGCTGCTCCTGTGCACTGCAGTCTCTTCTCAGCTCTTCTGTGTTTCCTCGAGACTGCTGCTCTCATTGCCATTTGCTACTCTCCGTGATCAACAGCTCCTGGTCTGCTCTGCTATCCCGTGTGCCATCGCTACTGACAACTATTGGTTGCTACTGGTTACCTCCGTGTACCGCAGAGTCCTGCTGCTGCTGATCGCGCTATCATCCATCTACTGCTGATCCGCTCTCCACGCCTTCACGTGTCCCGCAGGTCTACCCTCCCGTCTGCATTGGATTTATATCTCATCTACTACTCCTCTGCTGGATCGTCTCCACTCTCCTGGGTCCTGCGTGAGTCCAGTTCCACGTGTTATTGATTCCTGTGGATTCGTGTCCCTGTTGGTCTACTTATCTGTGCGCTGCACCTACTGATTGCTGCCTCAGGTATCCTGGGACTTCTCATCCAGCCGGCCTCCTGCCGCTCAGGTATCCCTGCACTCCTATCTGACTACCTGCTTCTGAACCACGGTATGCATAATTCTCATTGACTGTGCTGGTGTATTGCATATCTTGCTGGACTGTGTTGGTTCTCCTCTGGAGTCTGCTATCCGCTGAGTCTATTGCCATCATTGACTGTGTTAACTTGTGCTGGACTGCTTCAAGAGACTTCCTATATTTGCAGACCTGTTCAGTCATTTATATACATATTGTGCATGTTACTGTGGATCGTATATAAGGTGCCTGTGTATATCCTGTGTTGCAGTCTCTCCCCGTGCACCTCCTCACATATATATTCAGTGGTACAACTTGCTAGTAGCAGACCACTGATCCCTGTCTCCAGTATCACCTGTTCCAGTATCCTCTCACATAGCAGTGGTACAACTTGCTATCGCAGACCACTGACTCCCCGGATACCTCCACTTGGATTCCATTCCTTCACTCAGACAGCGGTATAACTTGCTATCCGCAGACCGCTGACTCTCATCACCTCCTCGTTTCTGTTGGACATTCCTCCTCACTATAGCAGTGGTACATCTTGCTATCGCAGACCACTGACTACCTTCACGTGTCCTTGTCCTACAGTTCCTCGTGTACTATTACCTCCATATTACCAGTGCTGCTAGTCATAGACTTTCCTGAGCATCTCATCATCTGCTGTTTCCTGTTCCGTGATCACCCAGCTACCAGAGTACCCTATTACCATCTATATTGCTCTGGTAAGCCTACCACCTGGTGATCCCTGGGTAAAGACTCCTAGTGCCAGTGACAGTAAGATCAGGCCATGACAGACCCAGATACGGAACCTACAGCCAAAGAGATGCTGCAGCATCTGGTCAGCCGTGTAGAGCAACAGGATGCCCGCCAACAGCTGTTACTTCAGTGTTACCAATCGTTAACCTCCCAAGGAACATCTGGACAGACAGTGACAGCTACTACTGAGGCTCCTGTGCTTTCCTCCGTTTCCCCAGTGCCATCCCAGGTGTCTACAGCTTCTACGCTTCACCTGCCTACTCCGTCAAAGTACGATGGGGACCCCAAAACTTGTAGGGGTTTCCTTAACCAATGTTCAGTCCATTTTGAGCTCCAACCTCAAAATTTTTCTACCCATCGTTCCAGAGTGGCCTATCTTATCTCTTTGTTTTCTGGACAAGCCCTGGCTTGGGCCTCCCCTCTGTGGGAAAGAAACGACCCAATATTGCAAGATAGTGCCAAATTCATTGCTACATTTCGAAGTGTGTTCGATGAACCAGGTCGTGTGACCTCCGCTGCTTCCAGCATCCTCCGTCTGCGACAAGGATCTCATACAGTAGGACAGTACGTCATTCAATTTAGGATCTTAGCCTCTGAACTTCAGTGGAACACTGAAGCTCTAGTTGCCGCCTTCTGGCAGGGGCTCTCCGATAAAATTAAAGATGCACTGACTACCCAGGAGCTTCCTTCGTCACTTGAAGATCTGATCTCTCTTTGCCATCGTGTTGATATGAGATTTCGTGAAAGAGAGGCTGAGAAAACAACTTCGGCTAAAACACCTCTTCGTTCTAACCCTCAATTTCGTCCAGTTTCACCCTCTGTGATTCCCATGGAGATAGGACGTTCCAAATTATCTTCAGAGGAGAGGAAACGAAGAGTAAAGAATAGACTCTGTATCTATTGTGCCGATTCCACTCATATGCTCAGCTCTTGCCCTAAGAGATCGGGAAATGCCAGGCCCTAACTAGTTCTGGAGAGGTGAAGTTAGGGTCCCTGGAGTCCTCTCCATCTTCCATGAAATCTAAAGTCTGTGCCTTTGACGTTACGATTTCCTGTGCTACCAAAACCTTTGAGTCACAGGCATTGATTGATTCCGGAGCAGCAGGAAATTTTATTTCCAAATCATTAGTAAATCAATGGTCTCTACCTGTGATTACCTTAAAAACACCCATTACTGTGACGGCTATAGATGGATCACGTCTCATCAACGGTCTCATCACTCAGAGTACGTCTCCAGTAACCCTTCAGATTGGTGCCCTGCATCATGAAGAAATATCGTTTTTAATCCTTCCTGTTACGACAAGTCCAATTGTCTTAGGCCTTCCATGGCTTCAGTGTCACTCTCCCCAGATTGACTGGCGCACCCCTCAAGTCACGTCTTGGGGGTCTGAATGTCACCATCGTTGCCTTTCCCAAGTCATTCCTCTCAAAGTACAGCAATCTTCCATCTCATCTACCTCACCGGGACTCCCTCCTCAATATGCTTCATTTACCGATGTTTTTGATAAAGCTCAGTCTGAACGTCTTCCTCCTCATCGTTCTTGGGATTGTCCGATCGATCTTCTACCTGGCAAGACTCCACCCAGGGGCCGGGTCTATCCACTCTCGTTACCTGAAACTCAAGCTACATCTGAGTATATACAGGAGAACCTCCAGCGTGGGTTTATTCGACCTTCCACCTCTCCCGCTGGAGCTGGGTTCTTCTTCGTTAAAAAGAAGGATGGATCTTTACGCCCTTGCATAGATTTTCGTGGACTCAATGCCATTACTATCAAGAATCGGTACCCCATTCCGCTGATCACTGAGCTATTCGATCGCATCAAGGGAGCTCGTATCTTTACTAAGTTGGATCTTCGTGGTGCCTACAATTTAATCAGAATTCGTTCCGGTGACGAATGGAAGACAGCGTTTAACACCAGAGACGGGCATTACGAATATCTGGTAATGCCTTTCGGGCTGTGTAATGCCCCCGCTGTTTTTCAAGGGTTCATTAATGAGATCTTCCGGGACTTATTATATGTATGTGTCGTCGTCTACCTGGACGACATATTGATCTTTTCACAGGACCTGCCTTCTCACCACCAACATGTGGCAGAAGTCCTTTCCAGGCTACGGAAAAATTCATTGTTCTGTAAATTAGAAAAATGTTCATTCGAATTACCCCAGATTCCATTCTTGGGGTATATAGTTTCCGGAGTTGGCCTGAAAATGGATCCCGACAAGGTGAATGCTGTACTATATTGGCCCCAACCAACTACTCTTCGTGCCATCCAGCGTTTTTTAGGTTTTGCCAATTACTATAGACGCTTCATTCAAGACTTTTCTTCCATTGCATCTCCTATTGTGGCCTTGACTAGGAAGGGGGCTAATCCTAAGCAATGGTCACCTGAGGCTCTTCAAGCCTTCCAAATACTAAAAGAGTCCTTCTCTTCGGCTCCAATCCTTCGACAGCCTGATGTGACACTCCCCTTCTTCCTGGAAGTAGATGCCTCTAATGTGGGCTTGGGAGCTATTCTCTCCCAACGCTCGGAACAGCAAAAATTTCATCCTTGTGCCTTTTATTCTCGGGGTCTCCTGCCCGCAGAGAAGAATTATACTATCGGAGACAAGGAGTTACTGGCTATCAAAGCTGCATTAGAGGAATGGAGATACTGGAAGGAGCTCGCCATCCGGTGACGATCTTCACAGATCATAAGAACTTGTCATATCTCCAGTCTGCCCAGTGCTTGAACCCTCGTCAAGCAAGATGGTCTCTTTTCTTTTCCCGTTTTGAATTAATAATAACCTTCAAACCAGCTGCCAAGAACAAAAAAGCTGACGCTTTATCTAGAGCTTTTATGACGCCCTCTGATATAGAAGAGGTTTCCAACCATACCATTCTAGACCCCAAATGTATCTCACTGGCTGCTTCACCCACCAAAACGCTACCATTTGGGAAGACCCTCGTGCCTCCTACTCTAAGGAGGAAAATCCTTTTGTGGTTCCATGCCTCTCGTTTTTCTGGGCACGCCGGTGAACACAAGACCTTTGAGATTCTCTCTCGAAGTTACTGGTGGCCTTCAATGAGGAGAGACATCAAAGAGTTCATTGCTTCCTGTGAGCTATGTTCCCAGTTTAAATCCTCCCGCAGAACTCCAGCAGGGTTGCTGCGACCACTACCCATTCCGTCCAAACCGTGGACCCATATTAGTATGGATTTCGTTACTGACTTACCACCTAGTAAGAATCATAACACTATTTGGGTGGTGGTGGACAGATTTTCGAAGATGGCTCATTTCATTCCTCTGGCTGGTTTGCCTTCCTCATCCATTCTGGCTGAACATTTCATTAAAGAGATCTTCCGTATTCATGGATGTCCGTCTGAGATTGTGTCGGATAGAGGAGTACAATTCGTTTCCAGATTCTGGCGAGCCCTTTGTAAAACCTTGGGCATACGATTAGCACTCTCATCTTCTTACCATCCGCAATCTAACGGACAAACTGAACGTGTCAATCAAGATCTTGAGACTTTTATAAGGATGTTCTCATCAGCCAATCAAGACAACTGGATAGAGTTGCTTCCTTGGGCTGAATTCGCCCATAACAACATGTATCATGAGTCATCATCCAAAACTCCATTTTTTGTGGTCTACGGTCACCATCCGTCTTTTCCGGAATTTCCTGCCCTCCCGCCCACCCAAGTTCCTGCGGTGGAGATCGCTTGTCAGACCTTTAAAAATATCTGGTCTCAGGTCAAAACCTGTTTAAAGAAGACATCTATCAAATATAAATCTTTCGCAGATAAGAAGAGGCGGGCTATTCCACCACTAAAAATTGGAGATCGTGTCTGGTTATCTACTAAAAACATTCGTTTGAAGGTTCCATCTATGAAATTCGCCCCTCGTTTTATTGGTCCATATAGGATCATTCAAGTAATCAATCCAGTATGTGTGAAACTTCTTCTTCCTAAGAATCTTCGGATTTCCAATGCCTTCCATGTGTCTTTACTCAAACCTCTTATCATCAACCGTTTCTCAACTCCTCCCTCAGCTCCGCAGCCAGTTCAAGTTCATCAGGAGGAGGATTTCGAGATTACTGAAGTATTGGATGCAAAAATTTCGCGAGGAGTCCTCCGTTTCCTCGTTCATTGGAAGGGCTTTGGTCCTGAGGAGCGCTCTTGGATCAAAGCCGAAGATCTTAATGCTCCTGCCCTTTTGAAGAAGTTCTACTCCAAAAATCCGGACAAGCCCGGTTCCAGGCGTTCTGTGCCCACCTTTAAAAGGGGGGGTACTGTCACTCACCGTACCGTGAGTGCCTCTTCCCGGACATTTAGGAACCGTGGCCGTCCTCCATCCTGAGGGTCTGCGCATGCGCAGCCCTTTCCTATACTTCTGTGTATGTCCCTTTAACTCAATTGGCAGATCAGGCAACACTCCCTATATTAAGCACCTGTGGTCAACACCACGTTGCCTGATCTTGGAGTCTCATTCCCTATGAGTCTCTGAAGGTGTTCCTGTATTCCTCGTGTTTTCAGCGCTGCTGATTCCTGTGGTTTCCAAACCACTTCTACCTCTGTGGTTTCCAAACCACTTCTACTACTGTGGTCCCCATACCACTTCTACCATCAACTATATCATCGTGACTGTTAGCTGATTCCTATCCGCTGCCTCCGTGCACTACAGTCTTCCAAACCACTTCAACGCTACTACTTATTATTGTGACTGTTTGCTGATTCCCTGCCTCCGTGCACTTCAGTCCTCTAATCCACTTCATCGCTATTATATTTCACTGTGACTGTTTGCTGGTTCCTACCCGCTGCCTCTGTGCACTCCAACCGTTACTTTACATCCACTCACCTGTTCCTCATCAAGTCAGTGAGCTGATTCCTACCCGCTGCCTCCGTGCACTATAAGCCTTCAGCCTGCAACTCGCCTGTGTTCATTATCGTGACTGTTAGCTGTTGTCTATCCGCTGCTTCCGTGCACTACAGCCTCCAGCCTACAACTTGCCTGT
The DNA here is from genome assembly GCF_038048845.1 of Mixophyes fleayi. NCBI lineage: Eukaryota > Metazoa > Chordata > Amphibia > Anura > Limnodynastidae > Mixophyes > Mixophyes fleayi. The sequence continues at coordinate 75,747,145 of NC_134407.1, forward strand.
GTTCATCATCGGGATTGTTAGCTGATGTCTACCCGCTGCTTCTGTGCACTACAGCCTCCAGCCTACAACTCGCCTGTGTTCATCATCGTGACAAGTTAGCTGATTCCTATCCGCTGCTCCTGTGCACTGCAGTCTCTTCTCAGCTCTTCTGTGTTTCCTCGAGACTGCTGCTCTCATTGCCATTTGCTACTCTCCGTGATCAACAGCTCCTGGTCTGCTCTGCTATCCCGTGTGCCATCGCTACTGACAACTATTGGTTGCTACTGGTTACCTCCGTGTACCGCAGAGTCCTGCTGCTGCTGATCGCGCTATCATCCATCTACTGCTGATCCGCTCTCCACGCCTTCACGTGTCCCGCAGGTCTACCCTCCCGTCTGCATTGGATTTATATCTCATCTACTACTCCTCTGATGGATCGTCTCCACTCTCCTGGGTCCTGCGTGAGTCCAGTTCCACGTGTTATTGATTCCTGTGGATTCGTGTCCCTGTTGGTCTACTTATCTGTGCGCTGCACCTACTGATTGCTGCCTCAGGTATCCTGGGACTTCTCATCCAGCCGGCCTCCTGCCGCTCAGGTATCCCTGCACTCCTATCTGACTACCTGCTTCTGAACCACGGTATGCATAATTCTCATTGACTGTGCTGGTGTATTGCATATCTTGCTGGACTGTGTTGGTTCTCCTCTGGAGTCTGCTATCCGCTGAGTCTATTGCCATCATTGACTGTGTTAACTTGTGCTGGACTGCTTCAAGAGACTTCCTATATTTGCAGACCTGTTCAGTCATTTATATACATATTGTGCATGTTACTGTGGATCGTATATAAGGTGCCTGTGTATATCCTGTGTTGCAGTCTCTCCCCGTGCACCTCCTCACATATATATTCAGTGGTACAACTTGCTAGTAGCAGACCACTGATCCCTGTCTCCAGTATCACCTGTTCCAGTATCCTCTCACATAGCAGTGGTACAACTTGCTATCGCAGACCACTGACTCCCCGGATACCTCCACTTGGATTCCATTCCTTCACTCAGACAGCGGTATAACTTGCTATCCGCAGACCGCTGACTCTCATCACCTCCTCGTTTCTGTTGGACATTCCTCCTCACTATAGCAGTGGTACAACTTGCTATCGCAGACCACTGACTACCTTCACGTGTCCTTGTCCTACAGTTCCTCGTGTACTATTACCTCCATATTACCAGTGCTGCTAGTCATAGACTTTCCTGAGCATCTCATCATCTGCTGTTTCCTGTTCCGTGATCACCCAGCTACCAGAGTACCCTATTACCATCTATATTGCTCTGGTAAGCCTACCACCTGGTGATCCCTGGGTAAAGACTCCTAGTGCCCGTGACAACAATATTTCATAAATATTACAAGCGGCCGCATCACAAGACATGCGATGCAGCCGCGTCAGCGCACAGGCAGCCGCATCACATGACACGCGATGTGGCCGCATCACATGTCATGTGATGCAGCCGCCTGTTGCCCACCAGGCTGAACGTTGCCAGCCCGCGCCTGTCCCCAAACCACTTGATATAAAAAAATGCCAAACAAACACTGCTTAGTAAATCTCCCTCTTATGTCTCAGCATGTCTAGTATGTCATTTTGGGAATACAAGATAGTAATCATAACACCTGCATACTCCTGATAATTTATATTTGTATTGCCTTGATGTTATGTAATACAGAGAATATCCCTGGCACAGTGACAGTGAAAATAAGTAGTTGAAAGTGGTCACTAGCCTAATATTCCATTAAGGCACATTAGTGTTTGCTAACACAATTATAATATCAGTGAAAAAGAAAACTAATGGCTTTCAGGCAAAATATATTCTGAATCTCAATAAAATGGGTGTAATCTGGGTGTCCGAAGACAGGCAAAGTAATAATGAAAACATATCTAATATTTGCACAGCATATAGCTTGTTTGTTTTAGTCTAAATGTATGTGTAATGTTCAAAAATATCCTTAATTCCAATGCATATAATGTGCTTATACTCTTCTGCTTAACCTTTAGTATCACATAACAATACAGACAGCCATGTGACCAGATTTTAGTTTGTAAAACACAGTATGGGGTGTAGAAACAATCAATGTAAATATGCTATTGAAAACTGGAAACAAACACACACTCAATGCAGCTAACTTACCCTAAGGCTGTCCTCAAACAAGCACTGTCATATCTGTCCCAATATTGCAGCATCTCTGGCCCTGAAACAAGACCGATGCCCAATTATAATTTTTATCGAAAACAGATTGTATTATTATCAGGAATGTGTATGAAGTAGAGATGTTCACTGACCCCCATTTTTGGTTTTGCTTTTGGTATTGGATTTGGATCTATATTAAGTTTGTGTTTTGATTTGTCAAAACCGCCCTTTCGTGTTTTTGTTTTGGATCTGTATTTTTAAGAAAAATTGATAAAATGTGCTAAAATCACATAAGTTTGCTCTTTTTTGTTCCTACATTATTATTAAACTCAGTAACACTAATTTCCAGTAATTGTCAGTCAATTTTGACCACCTCACAGGTCACAATATTATTTTCATACACTTTCGGACAAAGCCTGCAACGAGCTGGCTGGATGCTAAGCGACAGAGCAACGAGACAAATACACAGCAGTTCATAGCACATCTAGGAAACATTGCAACACAGCAGTGGCAGAAAAGAAAAGTGGTGCAAGCTGGAATTGTCCTTGGGACCTCCCACCCACCCATATGTTAAAAACCTTTAACAAACTCACACAGAAACAGGAGGGATAGCAGGTACAGTTTAACAAAGCAAACACTTCAGCGACAAGGAGTGCCACTTTTGTGTCTGAAGTGCTTGGTTTGTTTGGGCCCCCACAAAACAAGCTAACAATGGGCTTAAGGCAACTAAGCTAACAGTGCTGTTAATGAATTGTAAGACTGCAGCAAGAGGCTGCTTAGAGCAATTGAACAAACACACAGTAGTTTATATCACATCTAGGAAACATTGCTAGTGCCACACAGTAGTGTCAGGAAAGAAAAGTGGTGCAAAATGGAATTGTCCTTGGGCCCTCTCCCCCACCCTTATGTTGGATCTTAAAAAGGACAAGCACAGTTTGACAAACCAAGCACTTCAGCAACAAGGAGTGCCACTTTTGTTGAAGTGCTTGGTCCCCCACAAAACAAGCTAACAATGGGCTTAAGGCAGCTAAGCTAACAGTGCTGTCAATGAACTCTACAGTGGCAAGATGTTGTTGTCATCATCTTCAGCCTCATCCTCATCCTCATTAGTGTGTACATCATCCTCACACTATATTAATTCATCCCCGCTGGAATCCAACATTATAGAAGTCTCTGTAACAAAAATGTAAAAAACGAAAGAAAAAAACCCTCTCTAATAAAGGTTTACTGTAGGAAAACATAAAATTGCCAACATGCGATTATACCCAAAATATTAATAAGCATTCAAGCATCAGCTAGCTTCCTTCTCTCAACTAGACCCCATGCCATGCAATCTACACTGTCATCATCTTCAGCCTCATCAGTGTGTATATCATCCTCACACAATACTAATTCATCCCCGCTGGAATCCACCATTACAGAAGTCTCTGTACTTTGATGTAGATGCCAGCAAAGGCCTTCCTCATGGAATTTGTAGTTCATTTTGATGAACATCATCTTTTCCTCATTTTTAGGAAGTAACCTCCTACGCCAAACACAGACAGTCGTTCCCTGCTATGCTGAAAACTCTTTCCAAGTACACACTGGAGGGTGGGTAGCTTAGGTATTGCAAAGCCAGTTTGTACATGGGTCTCCAAATCGCCTGTTTTTCCTCCCACTTTGTAAAGGGACTGTCTGATATGTCTATTTCATGTGTAGTTACGGCAGAGGTGCCACTCTTTTTGGCCAATTCTTTTAGACCAGACCAGATGTCAAAATGTTCTGCTAACTCATCTGCATCATCCCCGGGTGTCTTGGAAACGGTTAGTCTTTTCCTAGCAGCAGTAGCTTGAGAAACTAAAGGAGGGGACGCCGTTGTCAGGTTCCACTTCAGCTGTCAACTTGCTCACCAGAGGCTCATTGCATCTGTTGTGATCTGGGGCATTTGGAAAGAAAGAGAAGACATAGCTTTTAAACCTAGGATCAAGCATAGTCGGTAAAATGTAGTTATCCGATTTCAAGATGTTGCTAACTCTTGGATCCTTGTGAAGCAAATAAAGTACTTGATTTACAGGTCCGACATACTTAGCGTTATTGCTTTGTTTCATCTCCTCCTTCAATTTCTCAAGCTGCTATTCCAAAAGTATAATTAGGGGAATCACTTTGATCAAGCTAGCAGTGTCTGAACTCCCTTCACAGGTGACTTATTCGAATACTTTCAGCACCTTGCACAACACGGAAAGTATTCTCCACTGAGCTGGACTAAAATACATTCCCCCTCCTTTCACAATGTCATGGCTTGTGGAGTAACCGTGGATGGCTTTTCACTGTTCCTCCATCCTCACAAGCATATAAAGTGTAGAATTCTACCTTGTTACCACTTCTTGCTTCACTTGGTGGCATGGCAAAATAAATTGTTCTTGCAGCGGCTGCAATTTCCTACATGCTGTTGCAGAATGCGGAAAATGTCCCGAAACTTTTTTGTCCCTGTCATTTTTCAAAAAGCTCTGTACCACAAAGTTGATTGTGTAAAAAAAACAGGGAATGTGGTGAAATATTGGTGGAGTTAATAAGCCATGTTGCAATGACATCCCTTAGTTTTTCTAACAGGTTGTAAGTGGTATGCCTCTTAGTGAAACTGGTGATACACAGATTAGCCTGCCTCTGAAAAATCTGGCATTGTTGAGTATATGCTGTTGCTGAAGGCGATTTACCAACCCAGTGGGCTGTCACAGTCATATAATGTTTAGTTTGCTCAGTTCCGCTTGTCCACATATCTGTGGTTAAGTGTACGGTAGGTAGAATGGCGTTTTGTAGCCCAATAATTACATTTTATCTAACCTTCTGGTAGAGGTAAGGAATTGCTTTTCTAGTAAAATGGTGTTGTAATGAAATTTGGTAACGGGAACACATGACCTCAATTAACTGTCTAAAACCAGCTGCATAAATTGTGGATATTGGACGCAGATCTAATGCTAGCATAGTCGCCATGGCGTCTTTGATCCACTTTGCAACTGGTTGACAGCTTTCATACTTGCTTCCTCTGGCAAAGGATGGTTTAACAGTCAATTATTGTAAACTACTAGTAGCCTTCTTCTTGGACTACTTCCGGGTTGAAGATCCACCACCAGCAGCAGCAGCAGCAGCGGGACTAACACTCAAGAATTCTTCAGAGGAATCCTGGATAAGGGAGAAGTCATCAAGCGTTAGCAACTTGGATGCAGGACTAAAGCCGATCACTAGTGAGTATATTGATCAGGAAGGTGTTGTCGGTGTGGCTTTACAAATGCTACAAATGGCTAGATAACGGTTATCAGGATTGGGCCAAAATATTTCCACACATAAGAGAAGAATTTATTTGGTCTTATGCCCAGGCATGACTTCTTATCACTGGCAAGAACTGTTTCCACTTAAAAAAAAACCATCATCCTCATCAACATTCTCATTAGCGCCTTCATCAGCTACACAATTATCCCCCTCATCCTGTTGCAAATACAAAGTGGTATCCTACACTTTTGTATTACCAGCTATACTAAGAGACATACCGCTGACAACCTGTTAGAAAAAGTAAGGCATGTCATTTAACATGGCTTAACCCGCTTGGAATCTCCTGAGTATATGTAATTTCTGATAACGCTACCAATATTGTGAGAGCATTGCAGCGGGGAGAATTCCTTCACATTCCCAATTTTGCTGACACAAGCAACTTGGTGGTACAGAGCTTTTTAAAAAATGACAGTGACATACAGGAGATGCTGTCTGCGTCCTGAAATAATTTGGGTTATTTTCGTCATTCTGCAACAGCATGTAGGATATTGCATCAGCTGCAAGAAGAATACAATTTGAGGGGAATGTACATAAGAACATTTTAATTTGCCCTGCCACCAACTGAAGCAAAAGGTGGTAACAAAGTGGAATTCCAACCTGTATATGCTTCTGAGGACGGAGGAACAATGAAAAGCCATCCACGCTTCCTCCACAAGCCATGACATTGGGAAAGGAGGGGGAATGTACTTTACTACTAGCAATAACGCTAATTATGTAGGACTTGTAGATCAAGTACTTTATTTGCTTAGTCAGGATCCCAGATTTATCAACATTTTGAAATCGGATCACAACATTTTGGCAACTGTGCATGATCCTTGGTTTAAGAGCTATGTATTCTCGTTCTTTTCAACTGACCCAGATCTCAAGGGATGTAATGAGCTCCTGGTCAGCAAGCTGACAGCTCAAGTGGTACATGGCATGACAACACCTCCTCCGTTAGTTTCTTTGGCAACTGCTGCTAGGAAAAAACTTAGCTTTCCCAAGATACTCAGTGGTGATGCAGATGAGTCAGCACAACATTTTGACATCTGGTCTGGTTTAAAAGAATTGCCCAAATTCGTGACAGCTCTGTCATAAAATGAACTACAAATTCCACAAGGAATGTCATTTATTGGCAATTATATTAAAGTACAGATACTTCTGTAATGGTGGATTCCAGCGCTGATGAATTAGTATTGTGTGAAGATGATGTACACACTGATGACGGTGAGGATGAGGGTGAGGATGATGACAGTGTAGATTGCAGCTGCTAGGATCTAGCTGAGAGAAGGGAGCTAGCTGATGCTGGTATGTTTGTTAATAGTTTGAGTAAAATTGCATATTGGCAATTTTATGCTTTTCTACAGTAAACCTTTATTAGAGAGTTGTTTTTTTCTTTAAAAGGTAAAGCTTTTTTTTTTTTACATTTTTGTTTCCCTGACTTAAAACCACTATGCACTTGAACATAGGCTTTAGCAGATGACATAAAGGATTAGTATCATCATGACTGGTGTCAGCAGCTGCTCGGTGATCCCGTTCTTCTGTGTACTGATGTGAATCCATATATCGATGGCACAGAGAAAAGTGACTGGAGACTGGAGAGTGACAACAACACTGCTACCTCTGTTTCTGTGTGACCAACGTCACTGAGACTGGAGAGTGACAAGAACAATGTGACTGGGGAATGGAGATTGACAAGAACATTGTCACCCCTTCTGTTTCTGTACGAGCAATGGCACAGACCAATGTCACTGGAGAATTATAAGAACACTGCCACCCCTTCTGTTTCTGTATGAGCAATGGCACAGAGCAATGTGACTGGAGAGTGACAAGGACACTTCCACCCGTTTCTGTATGAGCAATGGTACAGCGCAATGTCACTGGAGAGGAGACTGATAAGAAGAACACTGCCTCCGCTCCTGTTTCAGTGTGAGCTTTGGTACAGTACAATGTCACTGGAGACCGCCAAGAACACTGCTACCCCTCTGTTTTAGCTATGACACTGGCCAACTGCACTGGATGTTGCCAAGAACGTTGCTACCCCTTCTGTGTCTGTCTGTAAAATGGCGCCGGATCTTCATGGAGGGCGGTACTTCTAAAATCCAAAACTCGCAAGATCCGACGACGCAATGATGACATTTTGCCTCGTTTTCAGTTCAGAGGGCGCGTGAAAGTCCCGAGCCAACTCTGATCTGCTAAGTTCTGGTGGGCTTGATTTTCTGAAAACCAAGCCTGAGCATCTTCTGTCTTGCCATCCCAAACAAGACAGATTTATCCCGTGGGATGGAAAATTGGGAGGCATGTCCCATTCATAGCAGAGCAGCGGTGAACATGTGCCACAGGTACCTGCCACTGGTGGCAGCATTATAGAGCAGCTTTTTAGTGGAGGGGCTGGGGCGGGACTCTAAGATGCATGACCACGCCCCATACATTTCAACGGCCCCATTTGTCCACATTCCTTGAAAACTTGGAAGGTAAACATCTATAAATCACAGATGCCACTTGATTTATTATTTTGTGTGGCACAGCAAATTTTGTAATAAAATCAGAATCATAGGTTAATCAATGTTTGAACCAAACTAATATAAATGCGTATTATAATAAAATTTTTACACTTGGGCTGAGGTTAGGAGACCTAAATAAAGTTTCACTAAAAGGCTGTTGGTTTATTGGGCAATTCAGCAGCCTCCTGGAGGTAAATGTAATAAGGATCGATTTTTATAAATCACCAATTCTTTGCGACCTTGACAACTAAATTTAAAATGGCAATGTGTTTAAAGCAAATCTTGCCCTTCGCCTGAACAGGAGATGCGATGACAATCCTCCATGAACTTATTGTTTGCCAAATTGCTGGATCCAACCAGTGTCCGTAGGTAAAACTTTTTATTTTATTCCCCCAAATACATTTTTAGTTTTGGGTGGAGATAGCTTTTAGGCACCTTGCCCACTATCATAAAAATAGATGTACCTATTAGTGTTTGCATTGCAGCGCAGTGTTTTTGCTGTTGCATGATCCTTTTTACTTGCTGTCACAGGCCAATGAGAGCCTTTACACTGCATGCATGTCACTCACCGGACCCGATTCCAACACAGTGGGGGTCCAGCACTCCTACCTGTCCCTTCCTGCAGCCGCTCTCTTCTCAGTAAGAGAAGCGGTTCTTCGCATGAATGGTCCCGGCTTTTATAACTTTCCTTCATTCAAACCATTGGCTGATTACCGGATAGCTTCCTCTATAAAATGCACCTCTTACCTTCCCTAAGTGCCAGATCCTCAGGTCTCCCTACCTGTTTGGACGCTCCTTTCTCTGGCTCCTGTTTGTTTCCCATTGTATGCTGCTGTGTTCTCCTGCAGATCATTGCGCCTCCTTCAAATCCTGCACCAGCTAATCAGGACCTCAGCGTTACACCTTCTTTGCAGACCATAGCACTCCTGGATATTCCAGTCTCACCATTTCCATCACCTTGACTCCTGAGTCCCACTGCAGACCATCGCGCCTTCTACTGATCCTGCACAAAGGCCTCCCAGCTTATCAGGACCTCAGCGCTACGCCACCTCTCTAGACCCTCGCACTCCTGTACACTCCTGGCTCAGCCTGCCACTACCTAGATCCGTGTTTACTCCTGCAGACCGTCGCATTTCTCACAGATCCTGCCCCTGGGCTACCCAGCTCTTCAGGACCTCAGTGCTTCGCTTTGCTGGAGATTGTTGCACCGCTGTACACCTCTTACTGCCTGCTCCACTTCCCTGGTTGTCCTCGCTCCTCTCACCTGCTGTATATACCTATGACCTTAGCATCTGGGCTCTCCACCCGGTCTCGCTTGACACCCAACAGAGGGCCGCTACCTGTGGTTTGGGAACTGTGAAGTCCATATTCCCTTGCGTAAATCCCTGGCGAAAATCTCCCTCTCCTTTAAACTCTGCGCCCAGAGCAGACCTCGAGGTTCCACCTGACTTTGAGTTTGTGACAATGCACAAGCATGGAAGGTATTTGTATGAAACCACTTCCTTTAGAAGGCCTCATGATACTGGATTTATATACCATGGTTCTCACTGGACGCTGACTATATTATGTATAACAATGGCTGCTAAAGTATGTAGAATAGAGCCTTACCAGGAGATCAGCAGTGCCCAAGATTGGCATTCATCTGTAATTTCTTGGTGGAGTAATAGTTGTTCTGTTTCCATCAATTCCTCTGTAACTCCAGGTACGTATCCTATGATGCCATTCCACCACAAGGTGTTCTCACCAGTATCTTCCCAATTTTAGAGAGCACACACTGTGCTGTGTCCCCCAGATCTGACTCACACTGAACTCCCTGGTCTCTTTATTGCTTTACCTTTATCATCAAATTAGGGTCAAAGGAGTGACCTCCTTGCTCCAGACTGCATGTGTAGGCGCTCATTGCCTCTGCATGTTGCATTTGACATGCGCTGTTACTAGCTTGTATCACAATACCATTGAGCTATAATTTGTGTCAGTTACAAAAAATATAGTTCATTTCTAATATTTGCCTGTAAGTAACATATTTCAGTAGCCATTTTTACTGTTCTAACACTTCTTCTTTTTCTAATGTCGAAGTCAGCAAATTGGATAAAGTCATTTCAATTAAAGTCTAGCAAACTTGGTTGTCTTTGTCTGAAAAGATGCGTACGGTACGCTATGTCGTACAAGGGCACGCTACGGCGTGAAAGGGCGTACGCATCCACTACACGTGGCAGCAACAGTAATTGGTCTTTTACCATACATTTGCACAAACACGCATACTTATAAAATAGTACACATTATTGGTAGTTGCAACACATAGTCAGTTATGTCGAAATATAGTAGTATTTATATGTTATATCAGAGTTACATGCATATTAGTGAAATACACAGAACGGGTTAAAGGAATAACATCATGAGTGGTATCATAATGAACCTTGTTACATATCCTACTGTTTGGTGCGCTCTGCGAGGGAATCGCAGAGTGCATACGCAAGTTATGAATGATAGGGAATTATGAACTACTTAAGACTAAGGAATTCTGGCGGGAAGAGCAGAGCATACCCCCTGCAGAGATGACCCCCTCCTTTGGATTCCTTAGGATGAACCAGCCAATAATTGACGACCCCTTGGACATTCCTGAGACCCGGACCAATAGATGCAAGCCATACCATCTTCATTGTATTACTGTACTTGATTGTGTATATAAGCAGCAGCTTGTGATCCAGAGGGCAGACTTCTTGTCCCCAGACTTCAGGATTGAATGACTGCACTGGATCCAGAGCGCCTGCGTTAAGTAACGGCTGTATTTACTATTACATCGCTTGAGCATATTTTTTCAACTTATTGCGAATAAATATTTGTGCGTTGGAAACACAAATCGAGGTTCGACAATCGTTATTGGTTAGCGACAATACACACATTACAATTTGGGGGCTCGTGAGCTTTGGAGGTTTCGTTGCCGATGATACGCAAGACCAACGGATTTCGGTTCCTCAACAAAGGGTGGAGACGCGTCATAAACGGGTAAGAACGCATTGTGTTCAAAACCTGAATTTTACTCTCTGTTGCGAAACCGAATGTCCGTTTTGCATTATCTAGGGCACGCTAACTAGAACCTAGGGACAAAAGAGAAAACTGTTTCTTTTTTTTCTGTCATTGTGCGTTTTAACTGTATTGCATTGTTTAGCGTATGTGTACTTCCTGCTGTGCGTACGCGAACTTCCGGTAAACTTGCCACGTGGTTAAACAATCGTTTTGATAGTTATTATACATGCATAGTATAATTACTTGTGAAAGCCTCTGAGACATTATTACTATTGTTGGGAACTTTTGATTTTCTGCGCAGAAAAGGTGTATAGTGTGTGATGTTGTAACGTAGATACACTGTTTTATTGTTGAGGTGCTCAGTTGCTGTCTGACGAGGCGGATTGCCCAACTGAAGGACGGTATACAGGGCAGGTATACCGAATGCGAAAACTGGGTTTTCGCAAAGCGCTACCAATAGATCGCAAGGTTTGCTAATAATTAGTATTGGTAGGCAGTGCGATCCGGTCGCACCGTTAGTGCGAATTGGTGAAGCAGCTAGGAGGAATTATACTGGAAAGGCAGGTTGATTGTATCGACTTTGCGCTCCCAGCGATAATAAACTCAGCAGATTTTGTGGTTTAGCCAGGGTATCGAGGAGCTGATAGCCCTTGGGGCCCACAGTGATATTTCTGTATTAGGGATCCTCGCCAGGGGCGAGAAAAGCGAGTGAACGCGGCTAAAGGAAATACGTTCACCGAGGATTATAGATCTCTAGCGGTGAGTATAGCAACAGAGTTGAAATTATTAGGTGGAAAGAACAGAGCATTGCGGTGTGTCTGTATTTCACATTTGGCCGGAAGGAACAGAGCATTGCGGTGTGTCTGTGTTCCGGGTAGAAGGTATATTGTTCAACATGGGTGCTAAGCATACGCTAGAGATGGTCAGTGTACTGCCTAAGGAAGGCCCTATTGGTTCAGCGAGGTTTCTCATGTGTAAGAAGTATGGTGCATATGCAACTGTGTATTGTGACACGTGGGTCGGGATGACCAAAGCTTGTGATAGGCCTTTCCCAACAATAGGGAGTTTTAATGCAGAGGTACTGAATACTGTAAAAGATAAAATATGGTTGATCAAGTCAACGAAAAAGAGAAATAGACATAATGATTGTTTAAAATTGTGGCAAATGGAAGGTAACACGTGGCAGAGCAGCGAATACAAACCGGAAATAGGCGTGGCGAAAAGCGCGCGCAAGGCGGATGTAACCATTGAGAAGCGTGGCGAACTCAGCGCAAGCGCGCCCCCGCCACCTTATGTGGCGGGAGGGGTAAGTACAGCCGTTGTTAAAACTGAAAATAGAAAAATTACTAAGTTGTACCCTGTTTTAAATCAGTTTCAATCAAGTGTATCTGAAAACGAAGATGAACCCACTGTGATTTCGGCCATTGCCCATGCTGTTAATGTACTAGAGGCTCAGCGCAAGTATGAGAAAATGGCTGAGATAGGTGAGAGTAGCGTGATCACTAGGAGTGAAAGTGTTCTAAATCTAGGGCCTGTAAATCCTGTAGCGTCCCCTGAAGTTAGTGTACCAGAGGGTGTGTTCCCGGTCCGCACAATATCAGTTCCCAATGGGAAACCAGATAAGGATGGTATAGTTCCTTTAAGAAATGTTACAATGCATTGTCCCTGGACTAGATCAGAATTACGTTCCATTATGACTGAATTCCCAGATCCTAGAAAAGAGTTAGCTAAATGTCAGAAATTTGTTAAAGACTTAGGGAATGCTCATGAACCAACCAGTAAGGATTGGCGGGTAGTGTTGAGGGCGTGTCTTCCTCCCAATACTAACATACAAAAATTTATTAGAGATTGTTTGTTGGAGGAAGATGACACCCTGACTGATGAGATTAACCAACGGAATATAGAACAAATTGTCAAACACTTAGCCATCTGTTTTCCAGTAGTAGTAAATTGGAGTAAGATTTTCACCATCAAACAAAAAGATAGTGAAACTGCCTCAGATTACTTTGCTAGAGCTATAACAGCGATTGCACGATTTACTGGGATATCCAACATAAGTGAGGACCCACATCACAGAGAGGTAGCTGTAGGGGTACTGATGGATGGCCTTAGGGAAAATTTAAAGACGAGAGTACAAACCACATTACCTAATTGGAGAGGCGTCACGGTAGACTTCCTTAGGGAGTCTGCTGTGGAGCATGACAAGAACCTTTTTAGAAAAAGGGAAGAGAAAAGTGATAGGTTAATGACGGTAAGTATACAGGCTCTAGAAGGGGTGCATACACGACCACCAGCATACAACCCATATAACAGGAAACCTAAAGTGATCAGGTGTTTCAACTGTAACGAGGAAGGACATTACGTTAGAGATTGTAATAAAGAAAGACTCAATACACATAAGGGTGGGTCACATAGATATCCTCCAAGAAAGGATTCACATAGACTAGAAGACTCACATCTACCCGCGCATATTACGGCAGCAAATGCTGCGCGGGAAATCACTAGTCAGCGCTAGGGGTCAGGTCATACCTGTAGTCTACAGCCAGTGAGGTTAACTGAGAGTCAGAGTGAAGAACCAACAATGATAGTTGACATAGCTGGCAGGAAACAAACTTTTCTTGTAGATACAGGGGCGGCCCGATCTGTGATAACCTCTCCTTTCAATCTACAGGTGACCAGCAAAACTATTCCAGCTATGGGGGTGACGGGAAAAGTGTTACATTATCCTCTAACTAAACCCGCCGAAGTTACTATCGGGCCTCTGCATACTAAGCATTCGTTTCTCTTGGCTGCAGCGGCTCCTACTAACTTGCTAGGGAGAGACTTGTTATGTAAAATGGGATGTGTCATATACTGTACTTCAGATGGTGTGTTCCTAGATATACCCGAGAAGGTTGCACATGAGGTACAGGACATATTGGACACCCCTCCAAGGTTAATGTTACACTCTCCTGTTATAGAACAAAGTCCATCTCAAGTAAAGGGGATGTTGCTGGAAATACCAGGTTCCCTATGGACCAGAGATGGACAGGACACTGGACTGATGGCAAACGTAGCCCCTGTCATGGTCAATCTAAAAAGTGGTAGGATAGCCCCAAAAATCCCACAGTATCCATTAAAACCGGAGGTGGAACTAGGGGTATATCCTGTTATTGAGAGGCTGTTACAACAAGGGATTTTAATTCGTACAGCCAGTACAGCAAATAGTCCCATTTTCCCTGTGAAGAAGAGTGGGGGGAGGGGCTTTAGATTAGTCCAGGACTTAAGGGGAATTAACAAAGTTGTTGAGAGCCAATTCCCCGTAGTGCCGAATCCAGCTGTCATCCTCATGCAGATTCCACCGTCTGCCAGTCATTTTACTGTCATTGATCTATGTTCTGCTTTCTTTTCAGTCCCTCTTCACCCTGACTGCCAATACCTTTTTGCATTCTCCTACAGGGGAGTGCAATACACATGGACCAGACTACCCCAGGGGTTCATTGACAGCCCCAGTATTTTCTCCCAAGCCTTACATGACTGTTTGCAATCCTTTCAACCCCACAATGGGTCTGTTCTAATTCAATATGTGGACGATTTGTTGTTGTGCTCTGATTCTTTTATGTCATGTTTACATGATACTAAATTGTTGTTGCTTCATCTTTCACAAACAGGGCACAAGGTGGCAAAGGATAAATTACAGCCATGTCAGACTAAGGTCAAATACTTAGGACACTGCCTCACTAAGGGGCTAAGACACCTGACAACCGACAGAATTGAGGCCATACAACACATGACCCTGCCGCAGAGCCAGAAGCAGATTCGTACTTTCTTGGGGATGTGTGGATACTGTAGGTCCTGGATCCCAGGTTTTTCTATTCTGGCATTACCATTGCAGGAGCTAGTCTCTTCCTCAAAACCAGAACGTGTCATACACACAGAAGAGTCGGAGCAAGCGTTCTTTAATCTTAAAGATAGTCTGACAAGAGCACCTGCATTGGGAATACCTGATTATGAAAAGCCTTTTGAGCTATTTTGTACAGAAGCTGATGGCTGTGCAGCAGGTGTCCTCACACAGAAACATGGTGACGCTAGCAGACCGGTAGCATACTACAGTGCACAATTAGACAATGTGGCAAGGTCACTCCCAACATGTCTCAGAAGTGTAGCAGCAACGGCCCTTCTAGTAAGTAAGAGCGAGGATGTAGTATTAGGACATAATTCAACCATCTATACACCCCATGCTGTATCAGCTCTGTTAAATTCAGCCCAAACCAGACATGTTTCTTCAGCTAGATTCACAAAGTGGGAACTAGCCCTGATGGCACCCTCAAACATCACCATCAAACGATGTAGCACCCTAAATCCAGCTACATACCTTCCGTATGTGTCTCAAGAGACACAAAGGGTGGGAGGTGAGGAGACCCTGGTTGATGATGAGTTAGGCAAGAATACTGACACGCATGACTGTATGGAACACCTGAATCAGACCTTTACTGCAAGGCCCGACATATGTGACACCCCCTTAGAAAATGTAGATTTTACGTTTTATACAGACGGAAGTTGCCATAGACAGACAGAGACAGGAGAGCTATGTAACCTTCTGGTTACGCTGTTGTAGACGATCAGGATGTGGTAGAAGCTGAACCCCTTGGTCCACCTCACTCAGCCCAGGTGGCGGAACTAGTAGCACTAAGGAGAGCGTGTGAATTGGCAGAGGGTAAATCAGCCAACATATATACTGACTCTAGGTACGCCTTCGGGGTAGTGCATGATTTTGGGGCCCTTTGGCGTCTTAGAAACTTTACGACAGCAGCAGGTACACCAGTGGCACACTCACAACACATAAAAGGACTTCTGACAGCGATACAGTTACCCAGAACAGTAGCCGTCATAAAGTGCAAAGCCCATACCTTTGAAGAAGACCCAGTGTCATTGGGCAACAACAGGGCAGACGAAGCTGCTAAATGGGCAGCAGGGCAACCTATGACTGTATCGACCGAGACTATGATGGTTTTTCAGACATTAGACACGCAGAAATTAATTGAAATGCAAGATTTGTGTTCCCTGCAGGAGAAGGCGGTCTGGAAGGCGAAGGGATGTGGTCAAGAGTCCTCAGGACTCTGGAGGGATGGACAAGGTAAGCCTGTAGCTCCCCGAACATACTATCCAAGCCTGGCTGAAGCAGCACACGGCCTGACTCACCTGGGTAAAGAAGGTATGTGCAAACTGGTGAGAGCATACTGGTGTGCTCCCGGATTTTCCTCTCAAGCTGGTAAGAAAGCAATGTCATGTCTTACTTGTTTGAGGAAAAATGTTGGGAAAACTATTCCAACTGAGCCATCCCACATCCCTCCTACAGACGGACCTTTTCAGGTAATACAAATTGACTATATCCAACTACCACCGTGCAGGAATCTGAAGTATGTGTTAGTGTGTATTGATGTGTTTTCCGGTTGGGTAGAAGCATATCCGGCAGCCACTAATACTGCTGTGTTCACTGCAAAGAAAATTGTACAAGACTTTGTGTGTAGGTTCGGTATCCCTAGAATCATTGAAAGTGATAGGGGTACCCATTTTACTGGTGATGTCTTCCAAAATATGTGTAAACTCATGGGAATCAGTAGCAGACTTCACACCCCTTACCGACCACAAGCCAGTGGTAAGGTGGAGAGAGTAAACGGTACTATCAAGAACAAACTAGGTAAGATAATGGCTGAAACTGGGTTGGCATGGCCTGAGGCTTTGCCGCTGGTCCTCCACAGCATTCGAACCACTCCTAGACCTCCTCTTAATCTGTCCCCCTTTGAGATACTGTTCGGACGACAACCTCATTTGATCGTGAGTCCACAAGACGACTTAAAGTGTAATAATGAAGTGACTGTACAATATCTTATAAGAATGAGTAGACAGCTGAAACAACAACAACAAAAACTAAAAATGCTGTCACCTGGTATGCCAGAAACGAACTGTCATGATGTTGAACCTGGAGACTATGTTATGATCCGCAATTTCTTACGTTCAGGTTGTTTAACAGACCGTTGGGAAGGCCCGTACCAAGTGCTGCTGACCAGTACTACATCACTGAAGGTTGCAGAGAGAGACACTTGGGTCCATTCCACCCACTGCAGGAGAGTCCATAATCCGGAGAAAGTGCAAGACGAGACTCAGACCGACGACATAGAGCCGTCACTTGTGAGCCTGTTCCGGGAGACCTAAAGCCTGCAGTTAAGACACCTGAACCAGAGACGTTGCCTCAGAACTATCTTTCCAGCGATGGAGTGGCGGTTTTTGTTTTTCTTTTGTTCCAGGATTTTCCTTGTTTTTACTTTTTCTAGGACATTCTATTTTTGTGAAGGAGAATGGAGGATGGAGGAGAGTTCTGGGAGTGATACGGATGAAATGGAGGCCGAAGAAAAGTTAATAGGATATCCTGAGCAGCCCATTATCAAACTTGGTCCAGGGGTTATGAAAAGGTCTGCTAGCTCAGGAACTCGGAGGCAGTGTGAGGGGCTATTGTCTGATGAGTATTGTATCTGCAAGTTCTGCAACTCCCTAGTTGACGAGAGATGCATCCAACGATGCCAGTCCCCCAGTACTCTGAATATAGGCGGGCATCCATTGGAGGATTATCACTCCCTGGTGGGTAAGGTGCTAAACCAAACTGAGTGTTGGGTGTGCTCTCACGTGCCTCAAGGGCAGCATAACATAGGACTAGTGCCATTCCCGCTAAACATATCCGAAGTACTCGAATTAAGGGGTGGGAGGCCCATAGAAGGGAGGTACAATAACACTAGGTCCCCTAGTCTGACGCTTCGACAATACTCCATAGGCAGATCTTTGCTGTGCCTAAACATATCTCATGCAAAGCGCCTGGAGAATTGGGAGGCTGACCTATCAGATCAGACAATGGCTCGCCACACTCATTTTAGAGAGAGACTCACAAGGTCACTACTAGGCAGGAATGCTGATGGAAGTCACAAGTTAGGGCGCATAACCAAACATAAGAAGGTATCTATTGGAAAAGTCTCTACAGATAAATGTCATTAATGCCGACACGTGTCTAGAGCAGATGGAGACACTAGGCATGGGTAGTTTTATCAAAACTCTGTGTGATATAATTCATGGGCATACTGTTCCTTATGTTCTCCCTGATGATGTGTATTTTGTTTGTGGGAGGAAAGCTTATTCCTGGGTGACTCCGAGTTCCAAGGGCTTGTGTTTCTTAGCTAAACTGGTTCCTGAAATCATGACTATTACTCATGAAGAAATGGTAGATATTCACAAGACTACATCACCACCATACATACACACACAGTATGAACACGGTGGCAAGAGAAATATGATTCCTGGTGAGGAACCCATAGCTACAAAATTGATTAGTGAAACTGCTGGTTTCCAAGTTATGGTTGCTCTAGATCTCACCAGGACCGCTCGGGGAACATTAAACTTTAAGTATATCCAAGACCTAGCTAAATTAATAGATAATATCACCGAGATGTATGATGACACTTTCAGGTATACTGGAAGGGAGCTACAAGCGTACAAGAAGGAGTTGGTGCAACATAGACTGGTACTAAATTATCTCACCTCTATTACTGGTGGGTACTGTGTGACACTGGCCACCCAGTTCGGTGTCAAATGTTGCACGTACATTACTAATAATACGGAAGACCCTAAAGAGGTTATAGACCGGAAGATGGATGAAATTTTGCAGCTGAAATGGGAATTTCGAAAGAGCCATAATTTTTCGTTATATGAGGTCGGGGAAAAGGTGGCGGGTTGGTTCTCATGGTTGAACCCAGCAAAATGGTTCTCTGGTCGGGGGGAGTGGGTACAGGAAATGATTGCGAGTGTAGGTAAGCTCCTTCTCCTTATACTGGGTGTCATCTTAGCAATTGGTTTAGTTGTCAAATGTGTTCCTACTGTGTTGAAGTGTGGAAAACGGTCTCATAAGAGTAACACTGAGAAAGAGACTGAAAGGGTGGTACCAGATACCGAGATCATGGTCTGTGAAGAAGTATTGTATAATCCTGAACTTGAAACGGTGATTGGGTGATAGTTTATTACACTATCAAAGGGTGGAACTGTCGAAGTCAGCAAATTGGATAAAGTCATTTCAATTAAAGTCTAGCAAACTTGGTTGTCTTTGTCTGAAAAGATGCGTACGGTACGCTATGTCGTACAAGGGCACGCTACGGCGTGAAAGGGCGTACGCATCCACTACACGTGGCAGCAACAGTAATTGGTCTTTTACCATACATTTGCACAAACACGCATACTTATAAAATAGTACACATTATTGGTAGTTGCAACACATAGTCAGTTATGTCGAAATATAGTAGTATTTATATGTTATATCAGAGTTACATGCATATTAGTGAAATACACAGAACGGGTTAAAGGAATAACATCATGAGTGGTATCATAATGAACCTTGTTACATATCCTACTGTTTGGTGCGCTCTGCGAGGGAATCGCAGAGTGCATACGCAAGTTATGAATGATAGGGAATTATGAACTACTTAAGACTAAGGAATTCTGGCGGGAAGAGCAGAGCATACCCCCTGCAGAGATGACCCCCTCCTTTGGATTCCTTAGGATGAACCAGCCAATGATTGACGACCCCTTGGACATTCCTGAGACCCGGACCAATAGATGCAAGCCATACCATCTTCATTGTATTACTGTACTTGATTGTGTATATAAGCAGCAGCTTGTGATCCAGAGGGCAGACTTCTTGTCCCCAGACTTCAGGATTGAATGACTGCACTGGATCCAGAGCGCCTGCGTTAAGTAACGGCTGTATTTACTATTACATCGCTTGAGCATATTTTTTCAACTTATTGCGAATAAATATTTGTGCGTTGGAAACACAAATCGAGGTTCGACAATCGTTATTGGTTAGCGACAATACGCACATTACACTAACATATTCCATTTGTATGCTTGTGTCACTGTAGCTGCAACTATTTATTAATGTTTAAGCAACCATGCTTTGGGCAGTGGCTACATTCTTATTAAGAAGAGTTGTAAAAGACGTTTGTGCAGTACCTGTCATCTCTGAAATACAAAATAATCATTTTCTTTTAAACTATATCAAAATATAAAAGATTTTAGTCATATGTGCAAAATTTCAGTTAATTATACCTAAAAAATAATTTGAAAGATTATTTGAACGTAATTATAGAAATTATTATTCAGAAGAATTGTTTAAATGAGGGCTGATGTAACTGTACATCCTTTGCAGCCGCACTCTCATATAAAAATGTCCATTAGTAATTGTGCTTAATTACAAAAACAACCTTTATGTCTGTGGACATATCTCAATTAAGACACTAATTGATCATCATAAAGTGTTTTCTTTTTGAAGCCCTAATGGAGGCATCAAAGACTGCTCATCAGATAAGTGTTACTCTTGGTAAACAAGCGAATTACAAATTGTAATTATTTCTATTATTTTAACACTTTACTGATTGAAGGTCTTTCCCTCTTTTTGTTATTTCCAACACAATGTATATTTTTGTTGTGGTTGTTGTGAAGCATTCGGCTGTATCTGATCCCATTATCATCTGATTGTGCTGTATATGAGCTATACATAACTCCTAATTTCAATGGGACAGTCACGATTTTAGGGACATGTTTGTCCCGCGGGTGGGAATGTTGGGGTTAGGGAGGTATGTAAGGGAGTCCTTTGTTCCTCTAACAGCCCTGGAAAAAAACCCGTGGGTAAATGGGGGGAAGTAAGGGTTTGAGTGACCTTATGGTCCAGAAAGTGTTTGCCATGGTCCGCCTTTTTCCCCATTCTCTGTGATTTACTGAGTTAGAAACATTTGTTCTTATTAATAGTATACAAAATTCACATCCATTATTTTGCAATAGACACACGTGACACTGATGAACAGTAAACTGACTCTGACTCCTAATTTACATAATAGTAAGAATACTGGCGAAAAGCACGTACAATGGGCAAATGAGCACCAGAACTGGACTATGGTACAATGGAATATGGTGGCCTGGTCTGATCAATCATGTTTTCTTTTACATCATTTGGACGGTCAGTTTGCCTTTGCGTCATTTTCCTGGGGAAGAGATGGCACCAGGATGCACTATGGGAAGAAGGCAAGCCAACGGAGGCAGCGTGATTTTCTGGATACCGCCTATCTAAACATTGTTGTAGACCAAGTACATTCCCTCATGGCAACGGTATTCCCTGATGGCAGTGGCGACTTTCAGCACCCTGCCACACTGCAAAAATGTTCAGTAATGATGTGAGGACCATGACAAAGAGTTCAAGGTGTTGACTTGGCCTCCAAATTCCCCAGATATCAATTCTATTGAGAATCTGTGCGATGTGCTAGAAAAATAAGTCAGAGTCATGAAGGCCTCACCTTGCAATTTACAGGAATTAAAGTATCTGCTGCTAACGTCTTGGTGCCAGATACCACAGGGCATTTTCAGAGGTCTTGTGGAGTCCATGCCTCGATGGGTCAGAGTTGTTTTGGCGCACAAATGGGACCTACACAATACCAGACAGGTGGTTTTACAATCAAAGTAGTAGAAGTGGTAGTATGGTAGATCGTTATATCTACTATATACACTATGACCACTATGTGTATGTGTGCGCACGCGTCTGTATATATATATATATATATATATATGTGTGTGTGTGTATATATATATTGTCACGAACACTCTCTCAGCTGCCATGAATTTGGGGTGATTGCTGTATGAGGTCACATACGATTCCAGCCCGCAGTCTCTCTCTACCTATCACACAGGTTATAGACCTACTGAAACGCCCCCAAACAGCGCTCACACCCCCCCAGACACTTCAGGTTTGCCACCACCTATTGAATATGGGAAATAGGACCCCAATATACTGCCCCACACTGGCACACAAGGCTTCTAGCTATCCACAGACTAGCAAGACCCACACCAGCAAGCAAAGGGTTAACTCTTCACACCTTCAGACTGTTACGCAAATGTAAATGGAAGCACACACAGCTTGTTAATTAAATGTATCAACAAATCACACACTGGCATTCAAAGGGTTAACTTGGTCGCGCTATATTATTCTTAACAGGCTAATGGATTTGTTAGAGTATCAAGGACGTCACATATTAAATTATAGATTTAATATACAAAAGTACAGGGCATTGAGATATAAAGAAAAATAATGAATAAAAAATTAATAGATTGACATACACAAGCAAAACAGTTTTTAAAAAAGGGGTTACATTCAGAATAGCACTTACTTGAGTTGCGTAATCTGTGCCATGGGAAATTGGGTAGGAAGATGGACAGCTTATCAATGTGAATTGATTTCCCAGAAAAGTCTGACAATTTGCTATACCTGATCTCAGCCTTTTAAAGACACTTCCACACCTCTTTCTACCCCCAGGGGGTTGTGGCCTGTGACACTTTTTTCAATCACCATTTGCATGTTGTCTGATTTACTAACTAATTCTACTATGTGATCGACTTTTCTCTGGAGCGTCACACAGATCCAATTTTTATCATTAATAAATCCCCTATGACTCTGTCCATCTTTTGATACCAAACATGATAAAATTTTGACCATGTGACATACCTTTTCCAAAGATATGGGATTTTAGCTGTTCCACGATACCACCCGTACCTGTCATTCACAACTCTGGTGTGATTTCTGCCACCCGGATTCCCCAAAATATGAACTATGAAGACATTTTCCTTTGAAGATCATATTTCTATATACCTGTATAGGCCTTCAAAATCCTGCCTTGGGCTTCAAGGATGTTCAAAGTCTATTCAGGAGTCCAAAAACTAACTTGTGTCAGGATATATCTCACAGCAAGAGCTCTTTGAAGCTGCCACATGTGACACTCCTATCTTCTCACACTGGAATGTGCAAAGCTATTTACATCAGACTCTCTGTTTTCACATTTTACACTTTCGTAGCTGAACTTTTCAATGGATTAATTTGCTATAACATAATTACACTGCAGTTATGATTCAACCCTTATAAATAACTGTAAGTTCCCTATGTTCACGACCTACCGTATTTCCCCATGTATAAGGCCTTCCCACGTATAAGACAAACCTTAATTTTGGCCCCAAAATTTGAAAAAAATAATAATTAATACGGTAGCTGTCAAAATGTGCAGAGATTGCAGGGGCTTGCTGCCGGCGGCTGCACACTACGTGCAGGTCCGTTAGGAAGCCACAGGCAGAGAAAGTGGGCTGGCCGGCTGCTCTGATTCAGTGTGTGTATAAATACACACACGTATACATATATATATATATATATATATACAGAGCCGTAACGACGGCGGTGCGGGCGGTGCCACCGCCCCGGGCGCAAGCCCAAGGGGGCGCAGCCGCCCGATACCTGACTCCGTGCCCAGAGGAATCGCTGCTCTAATTCAGCTCCCCTACAAGCAGCAATTCATTCCCGGCAATGCAGTGAAACGCATGTGCGTTCCACCGAAAGCAGGAAGTTCGGCATTTGGAACGCTTTTGCGTTTCAAATGCAGAACTTCCTGTTGTTGGAACACATGCATTGCCGGGAATGGATTGTTACTTGTAGGTGAGCTGAATTAGAGCAGCGATTCCTCTGGGCACGGAGTCAGGTATCGGGCGGAATGCAGGACGGTAAAAGGCTGAAGACAAAAAACCCAGGATTCTACTAGTCGGAGGTAGGGGCGTGATCTACATAAGGACATATATATTTATATAGGCTTGCATTGGAACACATAGCGAGGAGTCTTTTACCTTGCTCTTCCATTAAACCATAGCAGACAAACCTTCAGCAGTTTTTTTAAAAAGGCTCAGCCACCACCACCTTTACATACAAGGGAAGAGAGCAGCGGCACACACAGAAAAGTGAGTCTATTTACAACAAAAGTATTTTATGTAAACCTCATCCTGTCTTGAAGCTGAACATGTCCTGCATATAGCCTAGGGAGATAGTAAAACCAGACAGAGAATTTATCATTGCTTAGAAACAGATACAGCAATAAAACAATAATATTTTGAGGGAATTAAAGAGATATATGTTGAGCTAGTTTTGTTATGGCTTTGTATATTAATAGAAGTATTTTTAATTGATTTGTGTAAAGCACCGGGAAACAATTGGTAGAGCGGAGATGCAGTAGAGGAACATATCTGGCCTCATTTAAAGGTGAAAGCAATTTTTCGTCCCAAAGGTACAAAATTGCACTCTTACCTAGTTGTTTTGAGTTGCTCATATCTGAAGATTTATTCTATGAATAAAGCATTTTTTTTATGCTTTTGGTCTATTAACAGAACAGGTGTCATGGCATTAGTGTCATAATACTCGTTGAATAGACTTCCCCATGCCAAGGAATAGGGAAGCCTTTGCGAATGATGGGCTGTGAATATCGCTAGTGGTAACTGCTTTATTATCACTTAGTCCTATATTAATACATACTATTGCAATAGGAGTACAAATAAAAATATATTTCCCCCCATAAAGGACAAATTAATAAAGTAAAAATGTTTTGCAAAGAATTAAAAATGCAACGTGTGTGTGTGTGTACATATATATATATATATATATATATATATATATATATTATAATATACAAATTCTTTCAGTAAAGTGCTAGCCACACCCACACTAGGTTGGCCACACCCACTCGTCAAATGCCACTCCCACTTAGATGGGGGGCGCCGGTGCCCAGTCTCGCCCAGGGCACCAAAATGTCTAGTTACGGCACTGTATATATATATATATATATATATACACACACACTTTTTTGCTGGGTTTGGACATTAGCATTTCTGAAACAATGACAAAGAAAGGGACCAGTAACCCAAATCCACTATAAAAGCCCGTACATAGATAAACTGTATTCTGCCGTCCTGTCTGTCAAAAAGTGTAAATACATATGTCTATGTATTGTTGTTGCATTAGCAAGCATGTGTCAACTTCTTTTGTCTAAGACGCTGCAAGTGAAGTCTGCTGGTGATGATGAGTCACCAGCTCTCCAGGCCTCCATGCAGTGCTCGGTTCTGACCAGAAGGTGTCACCAGCGTCCGATAATGATCCCTCCTACTTGGCTGTGTCAGTGTCCTGCCCCGAGCTGCCGTGCTTCAACAGCGGGCTCTGCGGGTTATCAGTGCCGGGGAGGGACCGTGGCCGCCCTGAGAATAGTCACCAGGGTAACCGGCCTACTGGAATAGCATCCTTTAACTGGGACATTGCAACTTGCAGGTAGCTCTGTGTATGTGCATTCCGTGTCGTGTGTGTGTGTGTGTGTTATATAGATGTGTGCACTCTTACCATTGTGTCTTATGAATGGCCACAGTGTGCCTATTGTTTGTCTTTCATGCCCGTTATGTATAACTACTACTCTAACATCCACGCTCTATATATATATATGTCATGTATACCTTTTAGTTCCTGTATTTTAGTATTTTTTTGGCAATATATTTGTGTGTTCAATATATACAGTTATTGTGTATTACGATGAGTGCAGAATAATTGTGTGTTTGTGTGTTCATTAGTACTACATTTAATATGTTTACTGATTCTCTGTATGCAGGTGTTGTTATTACTATTATTATTTATTTGTTTTAGTGCTTATGATAAATTGTCCATGCTATAGATGTAAAAGCACCTGCATATGAGTATAGTTTATATGTTTCTACGTATATATATATATATATATATATATATATATATATATATTGTAGCGGTATGTATCTGTTTACAGCAGAAACAGTGTCTAGTTTATGCTAACCTTTGTTTGTCTTGGATTTGTGGGGCATTCTTTATACATACAGCATCAATGCATTTGTCATTGTTTATTATATGCAAGTGTATAATTAGTGTACAAATTCACACAGAAGTATTGCTGAATATTGAAATGTTATCTAGTACTAAAGTATGCTTGTACCTTACATAGACTTTTTAGGTGATATGGTTGATTCAGCCTGAGCCATTCCAATTCACAGATTATATCATAATATATAAACTGGCTGGTCCATATTGGATGTCACTTAATTGTCACCTGAGACAGCATATTTGGTTGCGTAATATTGGAAGTGACAAACGCAGATAGTACAGTTGAACTGTCTCGCAGCACTCACAATGACTCCTTCAGTGTTTGGATCAAAGCCTGCCAACCTGATGCACTTCCAGTTGTAGAACAGACGGGATTACTGAAACATCACTGTATTTCAGCTTTACAGTGGATCCGGTCTCCAGAGGGGGAACCTTGTCCAGAGTAATACAGTGCTTATAGAAGATGAGTTATGTGAGCAATAAACATAAAATAATAAAGTAATGACAGTGACCATGACAATGGAAAAATCCACTATAGACTATTATTATTTCTATTTTTGTTTACCATTATTTTGGATTAATAAACATTATTTTTCAATGTGTGTGGTTTGAGCTCTGTTTTTAAATCCCTCTTTATTTATAGTTTATGATTACTAAGGTGATTATTTTACAATCTGTGACATTTTTGCCCTATTGTCCTCAAGTTACTAAATTGTATTATGTGTGTTCTACGAAACATTCCACATCTGTATAGTACATAATAAAAATAGTCAGGTTCTTTCTGCAAAGTGCTTGCATAGCATAGAAGTTTTGTGAATTGATATATTAAGAATATAGGGGCATATTTATTAATTAACAGGGTTTGCCCCGTTTATTATCATTTGTCATCTCAACAATGACAGATGATTTTTTGGCCCCATTTATTTAAATATTATCTCGGGACAGCATATAGGAGGCTATCCCAGGGATTATTTCACTTACCTTAAAAGTTCCGTTGTCTCTATCTCCAAACAAAGGGTGGTATATTTACTAAACTGTGGGTTTGAAAAAGTGGAGATGTTGCCTATAGCAACCAATAAGATTTTAGCTGTCATTTTGTAGAATCTACAAAATAAATGATGACGAGAACCTGATTGGTTGCTATAGGTAGTATCTCCACTTTTTTAAATCCACAGTTTAGTAAATCTACCTCCAGGATTTGTCTGGAGAGCCAAACTCTAAAAGTACCTTGTTAAATAATCCCCATACAATCTCATTGAAAAGTGAACCACATCTGCTAGACAAACTGAGTATATTTGGGGAATAAAATAAAGAGCTTATCCGCAGCTGTGTACTATTTGTCTCATATGTATGAGATAAGACAGGGCCCACACTCATTACGTATAAATATTTAAAATCCTATAACTGAAAAAGTATTTTAATAATTAACAGGTAGTGAAGCCTATACAAACATACATAGCTTCCATGTAGAGAAGACATTGAGTAATTACATTTATTTGTGATTTCAAGGATGATCTACATTTAGGGGGATACAGATACAAATTATCTATTTACCTATCTATCTATCTATCTTAGATCTATCTATCTTGTATCAATCTAGCTTAGCCCAAAGACCCATGATGTATAATGGCATAACTGGAATAATGTCCTCTAATTTCTGATACTTGAGAACAGAATTCCTTTAAAAGAGGAAAATTATCTGTTGATCGCCGTTCAAGTGATGGATAAGTGGTGCACATACTACACCACACAAAATTAAAGAGCTATAACACATACATGATCTAATGGAAGGGGCTATACATAACTAAATATGTCCAACATGCTGGCTTTCACCTCTTGCCATGTTAGTAGGGAGGGGATTTTCTAATTAAATAATGAATGACAGCTTTGCAGACTTGCTTTGCAGAAATACACCGCATGGATTGGTGCATTCATACACAGGTGCGGGACCAGTGATGTCACTAACTCAGATGTCTGCGGAATCTTCTTTTTGACCAGTATCAGATCTCATAAGGACACCACTGTTCTAAAGATGACTTTCGATGACTTTGACAGCTATATTTACAACGGCAATGTGTTTAAGGGTAAGTTTTGCCCTTAAAGACATTGCTGTTTTAAATTTTGCTGTCAAAGTTGCCGATATTCGCCGATTTGCAGAAATCACAGTTTAATACATGTGCCCCAGGAATCTAAAGGTCAGCCACCTGCCGTTTACTGGACTGACTATCATGATTTTAGGGAGAACACATGTTCATTGTGTTCAAAATTTTCATGTGCTCTACGGCACAGGTCACTCCATTCTGACTTTAGACTGCTAATCAGTATGTTGTGTTCTAGGCAACTGAATGGTTAATATAGTACACTGTTCTCTCTTAGCATGAGGGCTTGATGAGGATGGCATTTTACAGAGTGATTTAGAATTAAATTGATATTCTTTAATGCATGTTTGATGAGAAAATATATCTGGCAGTAAGAGGGGTTGGCAATAGAAAGGGACATTATGAGATGGGAGTACTTCTGCTAGTATTAACATTCGTTTTCTATTGATTTTATACACATCAATAAGGCAGTGCAGTATATTTTGTGTAGAGGCTGTGCACAAGTTCCAAAACCACAATTATTATCCTGTAGTCATACTTTATTCTTGCACTTGCTGGACTTTTACAAGTTCACTATACATAAAATAAATAATTAGTTTGGCTGTGTTCCTAAAAACTAATTCCATTATTATTGCCTAGTGATAAACACAAGGTGGATTTTAGCACTGGGAAAGTAATATTTACAGGCTTTTGT
Source organism: Mixophyes fleayi (assembly GCF_038048845.1). NCBI lineage: Eukaryota > Metazoa > Chordata > Amphibia > Anura > Limnodynastidae > Mixophyes > Mixophyes fleayi. Next base: position 75,775,676 of record NC_134407.1, read on the forward strand.
GATCATGTTCTTTTAAGGATTCACACATACAGAACTGCAGAATATACCCATTTTTTTAATAAAAAAAATACATTGGCTTATTTTTTGGTTAATAAATAATGACAACGTAAAATCTGTTATACGTAATTTGTCATATGAGATAAAATTAATCAAATTTTAGGACTTGTTGAGGATTAATTGAATGCTAATTATGACATGGTATTTAAAAACACATAATTGAAAGATAGTGTACTTTCTTTATCACATGGCTGTATATAGAAAATCAATAAGGGTACTATATGAAAGCAGTAGCCTTTTGGCTGAAGCAGCACCATACAGACCAGCAGATTAAACAAATAAGGCTTCTCTTAGCATTAATGGGTGTACAGACATAACTGCGATAAAGGACCAAAATGTTTAATAGGAGTGCTGAGAGTTCCTGCAGAGCAGTAGGTGCAGTTTGTTTTTCGTGGCAAGCAATATCTTAAAGTAAACTTAAATTTGGCTATGGCAAACTCCAAACAGGATACTACTAAATGTGAAATCCTAGCAGAGCTATGAGTTAATATTAAGGGTTGTGACCCTCTAGTCATATTATGCAGCCAGCACAATATTAGATGCACAATCTGGTTAAGTCTGTGAAGAAGTGACTTCAACCTCCAAACCCATAACTGCACAGATTATCATAAATGTTCGGCAGTACTAGTAATTAGCATAAACCAGGTTCCCACCATGACACAACGCTGGGTTTTTCATGGCGACACCAACATGCAGAAGAATACTTGCACATGTTGGTCTACGTAAAGTACTTATTGGTGCAAGATATGAGATACTTGGAATATTGCAGTCTAAATATGGCTATGTGCACACTGGTGTTTTCATTTCCGTCTGTCCTCCATTCCTCTATTTGACAGTAGAATGGAGAAGAAACAGGACCTTCCATAGAAGATCCTTGATCTCAGTAGAGATGCACACAGATGCTTTAGGAGCCTATTTACTAATAACTGCACTTTTACCCTGTTAATTATCATCTGTCATTACAGCAATGACAGCTGAATTAACAGAGCAATTTACTATTAAAGTCATGTCGGGACAGAGCATCCTATAGGAGACTGGCCCAATAATGACTTTTTCCTAAAGCTAATTGGAGCTTAATAAATTTGCCCACACAGCAGTCCCCGTTGAATATTATGGGGACTGCGGAATTATGCTGTAATTTGCCTAATGCAAAAGAAATCTCTGATATCTCCTGCATTAGACTTTTGTTAAATGACAATTTCACTTAAAAATGCCTTCTACCATCCTTGCTCTGACTCCATAGAGAATAGTGAGCTCTGTGTAAGTAGCCTCCTCTCATCATGGAAAGTGTATGACCAGTCTGTGTGCAGGGTTTGGCATCAGACCCTTCCCCCTGCCTTTATGCTACCCATTTTGACACTTCAGATTGCAATTTTTAAGCTTTTAATTTATTACGGCTTACATTGGGGCATTGGCTTATGTTTGTTATACTCCTTTTTTTGTTGCTTTTTTTTTTATAAAAGCGTAAATCTTTTGATAATGTAGAAAATGTGTGATTTTTCTTAAGTTGTGGTTAAACATTATACTTTCTGTGAAATTTGGCAGTGATAGCCATTCTGTATTCTTGGTTTATTTTAAGTGCAATATGGAAAGAAGGAGTTTTGTGTAAACACTGTGACACTAAGATAAAAGTCGAATTTGATGCTGCCAAAAAAATTATGCTGCCAGGAATAGCATGGTTGGACAGAATCAAAGCCCAACGCACCAAAGAAACATCAGCAGCTGTTATTTATACATGGTCGTTCAATACAAACATCCTGTCTGAACAATCCCAATTTGCAGACATTGCCAAGTTGGATCTAATTTTACATTTTGTTTGTAGCTATAGTAGCTTATTGACTAATAGATTGCTAGCGTCTTTTCATCTTTTTTTTAAAGCTCTACCACCTGCATGTTACATTTTACTGACCTTCCCTAGCCGGAGCCCTGGTGGTTTCTCCATACAACCATCATTCCCAGGGCTTTCTTGATTGGGATTAGCCTTCCTACGTACATGCCACCGATTTGGGCTGGGGCTATAAGAAGACCGGAGGAACACAGGGAAATACAGCTGCATGCCCCCGGCTAGTGTAGGAGGTTAGTAAAGTATAATATGTAGGTGTTAGTGCATGTTTAAGTATATTCCTCTATTAATATTAATCTTCTACCAACTGTTTGTAGTCTGGGATCCTCTGGATATAAAAGACATTGAGACAAGGACTTGGACTGTTATCTCATTGAAGGAGCAGAATATTCACCAAGTATAGAAGTAATGGTTGGAAGTGAGCCTTCTATGTTTTGCATAGCGGTAAATGACGCTGCTAGGTGAGAAAAATATATATTATTCAGATGGAACAGGAGAGGGAAAGCCTTTGAAGATAAAAAGTCGAGATTTGGGAATCACGGACAGTAAAAAGTCTTTGCTCACAGTGAAATTTCCTTGTTTTAATATTGAGAAAAGTAATGCATACAATTCCTCCTGGTATACAATTCAGAGCAATGGGTCTTTACTTAAAAATGATACTTTGCACATATTGCAGCAGAATAGATGCACTCTCACGAATAGTAGTTGTAACGTTCAGGAAGAAAATAACACAGCTGCCCTAATGGATCTTATGGATAATAAGTTTAATTTATTTGCTGGACTCCCCTTAACAAGAGGATTGTATTGGGTTTGTGGCAAGAGGGCATACTATGGATTCCGACAGGAACAAGTGGACAATGTGTATTATCATATACAGTCTCACAAAAGATTGAACACAAACTCCCAAAAACTAAACTATGGACCATAGCTTAGTCCTATAGTTTAGTCCTATTTAAAACATAAAAACAATAGGGCAGAACAACATGGGGAAGGTTTTAGATTGTCTTATGGTGAAAGAACTGCTGTAACTTTATTTCCTTCCTCCACCTTATACTTGGTAGAAAATATGATTTTGGATATGGTTAATCTAATGGATGATATGGTAGGTGAGTTAAAAGATGCAGCTAATTAGACCATAGAGGAAGTATCACAAATTAGGAAACTGGCTTTACAGAATAGAATGACTCTAGACCAACTGTTAGCATCAGTGGGAGGAACATGTGCCGTAGTAGGACAGGAATGTTGTACATATATAAAAGACAACAAGATTGAGATTCATGATAATTTGGAAAAAGTGCAGGGATTGCAAAAACAATTGAAAGCAATAAGATGTAAAGGAGGGGATTTGGATGGTTTGGAAAAGGATTTTATAGGATGTTGACAGGATGTAAAGAGGGGATTTGGATGGTTTGGAAAGGAATTTACAGGATGTTGACGGGATTACTTCAGTATGTTGTAATAGTTGTGATATTAACAATGTGCTTTTGTTTCAAATGTTGTTCTAACTGTTGCTCAGGGTTGATGGCTATTTTTTGCACTTATAAACATAAAATTTGTCACCGTGAACATATCATGGGTGTATATAAACAAGCTGGGTCTCATCAAGCTGCAGTTTATGCTAATCTTAGAGCAGATGTTGAAGGAAGAACAGGACAAAGGGCTTTTGACACCTGCATGCCAAAAATACATAGGGATTCCCATGTCCGTGTCCGATATGGCAAGTATTGGCTATTATCCTCATAACTGCATCTACCTTTTTCCTTTGTTGTGCATCTCATATATCCTTTAGTTATTTGACTTTTAAACCTGATTTGTGCTGAGATTGTGTCGCTGAAGAAGCAACAGATAGAAGATTATTATGTACGATCATTTGAATTGAGAAAAGTTGGATAAAGGAAGTAAAATGTTAAAAGGTAGTAAAAGTTTAGGGACTGGTGGAATATAATATGCTTGAAGTTTTATCTTCAGCAAGGGAAAACAACTTCAAGGTGTAAATGTCATAAAAACATTTTCTTCATGTCTGGTTTGAGTTAAACCACTGACGTTTATTTCTATCTATATGTGCTTATCAACAACTTTAGATCTGTTATGAGATTATAAAGTTCAAATGTCTTGAATGTAGGTCAAGCAGTCTGATCAAAGTTGTTAGATGTTCCTTGATAAGTATCCTGTAAATGCTTGATTGTCACACTATGTTGTGTAATCAGTAGAATATAAAAGCTCTGTTACTGTAGTTTGCTTTTTCATTCTTTTGAAACTGCAAGCTCCGTGCACAATATTAAATAAAACTCTGGGGCACATTTATCATTAATCGGCAAAAGTGAGAAATAGTTATCAATCCTTATCGCAAGGATAAGGATTGAACTATTTCTCAAATTTATTAAAAAGGGGTCACAGAAACAGCAGTTCCGATAAACTGCTGTTTCTGTGATAGAAAAAATCACACTTACCCCTCTCTTCGGATGCGCTGTCTCGGGATCTCCTCTTCGTTCCTCTTCTTCATTCAATTGCGCATGTGCACTGCACATGCGCACAATGTCCCTGCTCTGTCTCTGCAACGATAGTTGCAGAGAGAGCGCGCTGAGTAACAGGGAGGGATCATGTGATCCCTCCACACATGCGCTGTCCAGCTCTGCTCTCCGGAGCAGAGCTGGACATAACAAAGAAGAAAAGCTTCAGCAACAGTTCCTATGATGTACGCCAGCTTCAGCTGGCGTACATTTACATAACAAGTTCCCGAAAAATATATTTTTTCGGGACTTGTTAAATGGCGGCCCCGAGCAGTCACCATTCTGTTGTATGGTGACTGCTCGCAAAAACGAAGTGCAGAGAAAATGACTCCTTTTCAAGATTCAACAGTGCGATGCGCCTTTCATAAATGTCAATTTGACACTTTGTTTACCTATTTACACGGTAAGTGCACGATAGTGCAATACCGTGAATTGTTAAATATGCCCCTCTGTCTTTGAAAAGACTTTGTTGTTTCCAGGATTAATCCATAACATACTGTACAGGAGAAGTATTAGACTAATACTAAAATTGGAGAGTAACAGGTGCCGATCAGAAAATCCATGATGTATATTGCTTTTATGTCCATTTTATACAACTTTTAAAAGAAAAGTAGTTGTCAACTTCCTTTTCCAGTCTGGTGGACTCCCTTACTCCCTCTGTGCTGTAGGGTTAACAGATCAAACCACACCTCTACTGAGAACCCACATAAGCATTATGCCATGTAAAAGTCCAGTCTGCGGTAGAAAGTACATAGGGTCTTTCACATGTAGACTCCCAGAATTGGGATATGACATTGTGGGGTGGGAGGGGTGTAGCCACAAAGCATTGCTAGGCTGCAATTTCAATAGAGACTTGTTGAAAGTTGAAATGATTTAGGATATGAAAAGATGATTTTTCTTTGAGTGTAATTCTTAATAAACATCATTGTTAGACTAACATGACATGCTTGTTTTGTTCCTTTTGTAGATTATTATAAAATGTCCTCAGATATTAAAGATGTTGGTGTCTGGGCACAAACGAAAACTCTCCTCTACAAAAATTATCTTGTCAAATGTAGAACAAGGAAGGACACGTTGCAGGTATGTTGGGACGACTTTAACTTTGCTTAAAAGTTCTTTTTTCGCCATTACTAGAGATTGTCCTTTATCAATAGGTTAACCTGGTGCAATTAATATCTTTTAAAACAAAAAGCATAACCATAAAACCAGCACACACTTTATCTTAACATGCAGTTTACTGGTTTAGACTATACTATCCATTCTATTGCCTGTGGTGACTTTCTCATCTCTCACTCTAACATAGTTGCTTGTGTTAGTGTGGTGTAAACCATTCATCAATATGCTGCAATAAGGTTATTTTTTTTATTTTTTTTTATTGCCACTTATTGCAGTGATAAAAAAAAAATCACCTATCGCCGCAATTTCTAAATACAATAGGGTCAGCTGAGTGATGCAGAACTACCTAGACTGGCTAGAGACGTCATAGATTAATTTAGCTGACTTAGATTCCCTGGGCCAGTCTCGAGGGATATAGCCAACCATCTCTGAGGATATGAAATAAATGTCATTTAATGGTAGAAAAAATGCTCCAAACCCCCTCCCCCACCACACTAAACAATAATCACCCTCTAGATGTGCCTTCTGTACTCCTTCAATCTCATTTAAATAATCTCGTGCCATAAAGTGAAATCTTGTTTTTGCCTGTGGGTAACTGACTAAGCACATTCATGCATCTAAACTGCACTCAGCAAAGAACATCCTTGATTCACCCAGCTCATACTATCGGAAAATGCTACAGTTGCAAAATCATATAGGTGCAGATCATACTTGCATACTCTGACGGAATGTTCGGGAGACTCCCGAATTTCCAGGAGTCCTCCCAGAGACTCCTGGTACACTAGGCCATCCTCTGGAACTCCATGTCATATTGGTCCCGCCCCACTGCATGATGACATGAATCCTGTGGCATTGCGATGTATGGGATGGGCCATGATGACATGAATCATGTCATGAAGCACTTGCCCTTTGGACCTTGGAGGTATAAAACTTGGCAAGTATGGTGCAAATAGAATATGGATACATAAATACTTACATAAAAGATCTTTAATGTTTATCAATCTCCCTAAATTTTGTTACCCACTTTTGTCTTTTGACTGTGAAGGCTGGAAAATCTGGTCAGCTGATCATTTCATTAGCGCAGTTATAATGGCATCTGTTGACCAGAATGTAAGTAGCCCCTGTGCTTGTCCGGATCATCACATTGCTAAATCTCACCAGTTGGCACTCCTGTGTATGCCCACATATGCCAGAGAAGGCTAGTTTAAAATACTTTTGCATGAAAGTGACAACCTGCATTGAGTTTACAATAGCAAACCAAGATGTATGACTTTTGGTCTTAGCTAAAACTATGTTAGGCCTATCTTGGCATTGTTATTAGTACAAATAAACTTAACACTGATAGTTGTAGGGACGATGCAACTGAGTTGCTGGACTGATCTTTTAAATCTGCTCCTTCTGCTTTGATTTTATAGCTACTGGTGTTGTATTTGTTGATTAAGCAGCTGAACTCAGATACAGGCCCTCCCTGCTGGATTATCCATTTGCTCTGCAGTCATTTTTAGCTTTACACTGTCCAGCCCCCACTCTAAGTGCAGTATCAATTATCCCCTCATAGTCACTGAGTGACATGCTGAACACACAAGTTCATATTACACACGCTACAGGCTGCCTCATCTTATCTGTTTTATGAGCTACAGACAGGAACAGCAAATGACCCCTTAGTTTAAATATCCCAGTGCAATCTAATGTCAGTAAAACCAACAGGAATAAAAGGATGTTTCTCTGCTTGACAGAATGGCACAGCACAATATGTGTTGAAATGCAGTATTCTATATTTCAGGACAGTTACCATTTCAGTCCTGCGATTGGGTTCTTTTTTGAGAGCCTCCAAACAAAATTTCAGATAAACATAATTAACCACCCTTCACTATTTCAAATTCTCTCCTTGTGCTAGAAGTAGAGTCCTCTTGTACTATAGTAGTTTGTGGCAAATTGCTACATATAAACAGTCCACTGTGTTCTCTGAAAGAAAAGTTTTGCAGATGGGTCCAGGTGCACCTATGCGCCAACTCAAATGGCAATTTAGGGTTTATTTGGTACAAATCTAGTTTACCTGCATAGAGAAGTTTAATTCTAAATTTTCAATAGGTTTGAACAGGGTGATAAGAAATTGTAGGCTCACCTTCGGAGATGATTATAAACCCTAGCTGATAAAGTTAACTTTATTCTAAAATATTGCCTAGTGCAGTGGAAAGTTAACATCAATGTGGGAAATTACACTAGGAATTCCCTCCCTGAAAAGAATGCGTTGCCACTTTAATTTCAGTGAATAAACAGTAGCTAAAAATGAATACATTGTTTATTAGTAAATCAGTATTCACATATTCCAAAGACACATGAAAGTAAAAGATCATTTTCAGAATGTACCTAGTTCATTGGTTACAAATTTTACAGTGTAGAACAACCGGGACCAAATCAGTCCATAAGGCTAGCTAATGCTGAAATTCCCTAAAAGGTTCATAGAATGGCAAACCAGTTTGGGTTGCTGCCTTATAGTGCTGGGGCTCGATTTCAACCAACTTGTAGGTTAATTGGCTGCTGACAAACATGGAATCTACTGTGTATGTGTTTGTGTGGAAGAGAATTTAGACATGGCAGGGACAGATGTGAGTTATTAAATATTCTCTACAGTGGTGCGTTAATATGATGGTGCTATATAAATAACTGGTAATAAATATTATGGTTCTACAGTCATGGCCAAAAGTTTTGAGTATGACACAAGTATTGGTTTTCACAAAGTTTGCTGCCTCAGTGTTTTTAGACCTGTTTGACAGATGTTGCTATGGTATGCTGAAGTAAAATTAAAAGCATTTCATAAGTGTCAAAGGCGTTTATTGGCAATTACATTAAGTTTATGCAGAGTCAATATTTGTAGTGTTGACCCTTCTTTTTGAAGACCTCTGCTATTCGCCCTAGCATGCTGTCAATCAACTTCTGAGCCAAATACTGACTGATGGTAGCCCATTCTTGCCAAAGCAATGCTTGAAGTTTGTCAGAATTTATGTGCTTTTGTTTGTCCACCTGACTCTTGAGGATTGACCACAAGTTCTCAATGGGATTAAGGTCTGGGGAGTTTCCTGGCCATGGACCCAAAATTTAGATGTTTTGATCCCAGAGCCACTTAGTTATCACTTATGGCAAGGTGCTCCATCATGCTAGACAAGGCATTGTTCGTCACCAAACTGTTCTTGGATGGTTGGGAGAAGTTGCTCTTTTGGTACCATTCTTTATTCATGGATGTGTTCTTAGGCAAAATTGTGAGTGAGCCCACTCCCTTGGCTGAGAAGCAACCCCACACATGAATGGTCTCAGGATGCTTTACTGTTGGCATGATACAGGACTGATGGTAGCACTCACCTTTTCTTCTCCGAAAAACCATTTTTTCAGATGCCCCAAACAATTGTGAAAGGGGATTCATCAGAGAAAATGACTTTACCGCAGTCCTCAGCAGTCCAATCCCTGTACCTTTTGCAGAGTATAAGTCTGTCCCTGATTTTTTTCCTGGAGAGCAGGGGCTTCTTTGCTGGCCTTCTTGACACCAGGCTGTCCTCCAAAAGTCTTCACTTCACTGTTCGTGCAGATGCACTCACACCTGCCTGCTGCCATTTCTGAGCAAGCTCTGCACTGGTGGTGCCCTCATCCCGCAGCTGAATCAACTTTAGGAGATAGTCCTGGCGCTTGCTGGGCGTTCTTGGGCCCCCCTTAAGCCTTCTTCACAACTATTGAACCTCTCTCCTTGAAGTTCTTGATGATTCGATAAATGGTTGATTTAGGTGCAATCTTACTAGCAGCAATATCCTTTACTGTGAAGCCCTTTTTGTGCAAAGCAATGATGACTGCACGTGTTTCCTTGCAGATAACCATGGTTAACAGAGGAAAAACAGTGATTTTAAGCACCACCCTCCTTTTTTTAAGCACCACCCTCCTTTTAAAGCTTCCAGTCTGTTATTCTAACTCAATCAGCATGACAGAGTGATCTCCAGTCTTGTCTTCGTCAACACTCTCACCTGTGTTAACGAGAGAATCACTGACCTGATGTCAGCTGGTACTTTTGTGGCAGGTCTGAAATGCAGTCAAAATGTTGTCTTTGGGATAAAGTTCATTGTCATGGCAAAGAGGGACTTTGAAATGAATTGCAATTCATCTGATCACTCTTCATGACATTCTGGAGTAAATGCAAATTGCCATCATAAAATCTGAGGCAGCAGACTTTGTGAAAAATAATATTTGTGTCATTCTCAAAACTTTTGGCCATGACTGTACATTTAAATCTATACATCTTACATCTTAGTCAAATTAAGCAATACCAAGACATAGTCACTATGTTTATATATTGCATTAAGTTTTATACGCTGAACATAGAATTGTGCACAGTTTCCCTGCACAATGAAGCTTACACCACGGCGGGAAATAACTATGCTTATCTTGAGGAAGGCAGTGACCCATCCACTGGTGTGCTTATGTCAGTGAGACAGGACTGCATGTGGCAGAGACAGTGTCATGATGTGAGGAGTGGACTGGCAAACGGGAGGCTACAGACTGAGAGTTAGATGGCGGGAGAAGCAGGCTGTTCAGACTGTTATACATACAGAGAGGAGGTCATTTATAGTGCGCAAAACAGCTTCGGACCTGCCATGCACATGGATTTGAGAAGGAGCAGAGGGGGTGTTGGGTGGGGTAATGGTGTTTTAAGCACAGTGCAGAGCAGGCGCATTGTTGTTCGGCAGATCAGTACCTTTTGCAAGATTACTGAAATGAGATTTATAGAGTGCACATTTTTAGGGGCTTTCCTTATGGGATAGAGGGGCGCACAACCTTTTCCAAACATTAAAACGATTGAATTGCTATCAGAATCACTGTATAATCATCTTTAGAGGTGAAACAAAGCATACAATTTAGCCTGTGGTGCCTAAATAATTCCATACAAGATTGTATTGCGTGGGAGAGAACAATGACACAGATAGAGTGCAGTTCATTAGGGAAAATAAACTAAAACAAATTCTATAATCTACATGTATAAGGGTCATATTTTGTATGGTTAATATGGGTTGTGTAGTCATTTATTTTAGTTAATAAATAAAATGCTTCCAACTGTAAGAAATAAATAATGTAAATCAAAGAAAAAGGAATAAAAACTGTTCTTTTGTATGTGCCCCTTTTTTGGTAAAGAAAAAGTGAGACTTCAGGTGATTCTATTTCTTTATTGATACAGGAAATCTTCTACCCAATAATCTGGTCGTTAATATGGCTGCTTCTAGTCTTGATCATGCCAAGCAAGCATTATGAAGGAACACCAAATGATGTACTTAGTGAGATGGAAATCCCACTACCTACTATTGGATATACCCCATCAACCAATATCACAGAGAGTATCATGACGCTAGCATCCTCACAATGTCTTGGATCAGGTAAAGATGTTTTTCTGAGTCTGGAATACTAATTCACACTATATACTATGATGTTTCTACTCACACTATACAATACCTAATGAGTGGTGGAACTGTTTGACCAACTTTTAGATGGTCAAACAGTGACCACCTGATGCAGTGACCACCTCTTCTCCCAATATACACTTGTTTTATATAGTTATTCAAAGCAGTCTAATCTATCTTTCATACATTTTTAATGTGTTCTGCAATACACAAGTGACATTAATATATGTATACACATCTGTAAATTATATGCTTATAAATGGTGCTTAGTCAGGTTACTGCAGATATTGTGTATTTGATAATGTCAATGCTCTGATATTCTATAAAAACACTTATGTATTTCACAGATACCTTACTGTATGCTGTTGATCATTAGGATACTTAGGATGCAATAAGATTCCCTATCTGTGTTCTAATAGCCTCATAAATTACATATACAAGTCATCTACATTGTTTGGTTATTCTCCAGACAACTATAATTTAGGAGTTCATGTTCCTTGGTTTCAAGGCTACAGGTTGATTTTTTCTCGTTGAAGATTTTATATTTTCACTTAACCTGAAATAAGTCATGAATCTGTAACACGGCATCTTTGTTGTGTCCACGTGACCAACTGAGTACGGTTTATGCTAAGCACATAGTACCCCCAACCCTGACATTTTGTCAGTTAATCTTGTATCTGTCCCATGAATGCAATATAGAAGACATTTATGTAATTTGTGAGATGGCAGATCATTGCCTGGGTAACTTAACAAAGACAGGCGCAATTGATGGGACATTTGGGTTGGAGCAGCTTGGAAGACAAAGCAGGTTGTCAGAAGAGAAAAAACTCTTATTTCCCATTTTTTTGCATAGGCAGATAATATTTGTCGAAACGTTCAATCCAGACCCACCAGAATACTCCTCCAACCTTACAATGTTTTTAATCTATTTATATATCTATTTATCTGTTATGTTATTTATATAGTGCCTACATATTATGCAGTGCTTTACAGAGAATATTCATGATTCACGTCTGTCCCTGCCCCATTGGAGCTTAGAGTCTAAATTCTCACGCACACCAGCCAACACATGCACTGTTGAGTCCATTACTGTCAGTGGACAATTAACCTACAAGTATGTGTTTGTACTGTGAGAGGAAACCGGAGCATCTGTGGGGATAGAGCCCTGGTTGGGATCAAACCCATGACCCCAGGACTGTGAGGCAGCATTGCTACCACTGTACCAATTGTGCTTGGAAAATAAGGTACTTATATTCTTCTGTGGTTTTAATGTCTAGCCATGGAGAACATATTTGTATTTCTGAATATGTGTTAGGTCTCATAAAATATTAGCTCGCTCACACATTTCAGCTGTTCACTCAATGGTGAGGGGTGATTGAGCATTTTAATGGTCCTCTAGAAGAGCTAGTACAGTGATATAAATAATACAAAATTTGGATTGTTGTGACTGTTGTAAATAGTGATAAGGCTGCAAGCCAAAATTACTTAATTAAAGGGCTGTAACACTGTATATGGCTAAGCATGTGCCAGCATATCGCTGAACATTCCAGGAATATTGTATATAAGCGAGTATGGTTTTGATACCCATGGTTAATAATATTTATTCACTCCTTTATGTTTGAGCTAATGGAAGAAACTTGGATAAATGACAAAACTTAGCTTTTTTTTGCTGATTAAAGAGATTCTTGCTTAATTATTTGTCCCACATTATAAGAGGAGTAGGTGTGTGAGTCTGAAAGTTACAAGAGCTAGCATATTTATAGCTACACAAGATACACAATTGGAAGGTGCCACAGATAAAATGAAAACAAAAACATGATCTGCGGTAAATATGATAAAAAACTCTCAACATTTGGAAACGGCAAATTTTCTTCTAAGAAAAATGATGAATATGGGTACACATCATCATCATCATCATCATTTATTTATATAGCGCCAGCAAATTCCGTAGCGCTTTACAATTGGGAACAAACATGAATTAGACAATACTGGGAAATACATACAGACAGAGAGGTAAGAGAACCCTACTCGAAAGCTTACAATCTATAGGACAATGGGAGTTAGAAACACAAGGGCATGTGCTACATCATATTGCACAATGGACCAGCCAGACTGCAAAGGTAAAAGTACTGAGTGGGCTATGTGTGTTGCAATGTTGGTCAGAAGGTTGTTGTAATAAAGAAATATGTTATAAAGAGATACCCATTAATAAATTCATAAAATATTGTAGATATATATACATGGTTCAGCCACAACAATAAAACCACTGACAAATGAAGTGAATAACATTGATTATCTCGTTACAATGGCACGTGAACAGCCAGTTATAAAAGTTGATTTGTTGCGAAAGGATCTTAGTCATTTTGACAAAGACCCAAGGCTTATTAATGCACATGGGGAGCGAAGGCTCGCCCTTCTAGTGCAATACCACAGAAGACCTACTATAGCACAAATTTGTAGAGTAAAAATGTTTTAAATTGCATTGTCTTGTTAATACAGATGATGTGAAATCTATATCTCAATTGTGTACATGTCAGGCGCACGTCCACTCATTGCCAGGGATGGACGCCTTCTTCTGCCACACAGCTGCGTACCATTGCCTAGCAACGGCATGCTCCTCTCCTTTCTGGACCACGCTCAGCGGGCGCATGCGCAGTATGCTCATGTCTTCGTTACTAAGCAATGATATGCTCTCCTTCTTCCATTTGTGGCGGTCAGCTGTTCTGCCGCTGATTCACACTGCCACCAATTAGATTCACCTTTTCACTATATTAAGGAGGTTCTGGCACATTAGGGTACCAGAGTATCAAGGTCCACTTATCCTCCAGCACTCCTGTCTGCTTCTTTCCATCCTGACTGACCTTCCGGCTCCTGACCTGGCTATACCTGACCTTGCTTTTAGATTCTCCTTTGTCGTGTGTAGACCTCCTGTCTTGACCTTCGGCTTCCTGACTTCGCTATTGCCTATTTACCTATTAGCTCGCATGGCCTGACCTCGGATTGCACGGCCATGTTTGTTCACCCTCTACTTCACTGGTGGCTAACTAGGAGGGCCGTGACCTCCTCGTCTTCTGCAGCAAACTCCAAACACCCTTGCGGGGTTCCCTGACGAAGACCAGGCTCCACATAGTAGTGCAAATATCAGCAAGTAGGCCTCCGTTCCTGCAAACCTCGGACAGTACAGCTCTCAGCAGGACAATGTGTGAACTGCGGCTCTCCCACTTCAGTCAGATAGAGACAATGTCACATAGAAATACTTGCAGGCTTATTCCTCATTTTGGTGTCTTACAATGGACAATGCAATTGTACTAACACAATAGATTAACCGCAGACTGTTAATGTAGTCCAGCCAGACCGTTGAACAGTTAAGGTATAATTCTTGATGCATTTCTTTACTGAAACTTGTGGTTTCTACAGTGGGGTAAACACAAAGCACAGCACTTTTAAAAATGCTAGGACCTATCTGATTGGAACTCAGAAACATATGCATATATTGGAACTTGTTAACCCCTTATCTGCTTTGAAACATTCTACAGATTTAAAACTGATACATAAATTATATATATTGCTACAAAGGGAGTGGTTTGCCATAGGCTTCTAAAAGAGGAATTACGTATTTAGCTGTCAGTCTGCAGAGAAAGGCTGCAAACAGAGTTACACATTTATACAGTAGTGCACCTAAATTAAAGAGATACAGGTGGAGGATGTGTGTGACAAAAATTATAGTAAAATACCTTACATGGTTTGAAATTGTTTGTAGCTCTTTCCACAGATAACAGCAGGCTGACAGGGTGGTTCTGCACTAATACTAATCAAAATGGAACACCTGCAGGTAACTTCTTTTTAAAGGCAAGGTGGGAGTGTCATCTGTACATCAAGCTAGGTGTCAGACGCCGTCTCTGCACTGACACTTGGCACAGCAGACGGACGCCTGCACCTTCTCAGCAACCACGTCCTGTTGCCTAGCAGCGGGGCACTTTCTCTGCTCACCTGTCTGCAGCCAGCATGTCTGACCACCAAAATCTCCCTAATGCAATCAGGATGTACCTTAGGGTATATAAAGCAGCCTCTGACACATGTCTTGTGCCAGACTATTGGTTCACTCCTGCTCCAGCGTTTCCTGAACTTCTGATCCAGTGTGTTCTTCGGTTCTGACTCTGCTTCCTGTGACTACTCTCCTGTGTTTCGTTTTGGTACCTCGATGCCTGGCTGGTTTGACTATTTGTCTTGACCTGACCTCTCTGGATTCTCCCTGTGTACTGCACCGCTCGGTTGGCTCTGACCTGGATTGCCTGACTACGCCTGTCTACTACTGTCGCTACACCGGTGACTGTCTTGGAGAACCGCGACCTGCGTACCCTCTGCAGCTAAGCCAAAACCCCCTTGCGGGGGTCCCTGGTGAATACATGGTGGTACATTAGACTCCGCACCTCCCTGTTCAGTTGCGACAATACCGGTTAACGGCCATCTCTGCAATTCCGTGACACTAGGGCTGTGGGAGGAGTGTAAAGTATTTAAACATGTCTGTTTTCATTATGCGGTGTGACCGATGCCAGACAGTGGCCGGTGTCTAAGGAGCTGGTCTCTGTTACTTTAGTGTTTAGGGTCATAAGAAAAGTGGTTGAAACTTTATGTTATGTTTTTTTTTGCAATCCTGATAATAAAAAGCAAAGTAAAAGCAAGAAGGTCTTCCTGTGTGCATCACCTGATATGTGCCCATGTTACAAGTGGTGTCAGAAGTGCGAATACTCACGGAAGCATTTCCAACCCACGTAGACATTAATATGGAGCCCTCGTGAATGAGGCCACTACACAGCAAGAGCTACGAGTTGCAGAGGCACAGGAGGAAAACACTAGGCTCTTATGGGAAGAGTTAGTTCAGTTGAGGCATGACAGAAATGTACCACCTGGTCTGTCTCTGCAGAAAATGTCACCAGCTGATGAAATAGACGCGTATCTGGTGTCCATTGAGAGAGCTGCAAAATGGGCAAGTTGGACTACTGAAGTTTGGGCTGAGAGGCTGGTGCCCTATCTAACTGGCGAGGCTCAGCGAACTTATATGGATCTGGATGATGACTGGGACTCTGCTCTGTGATTAACATCCGAGATGTTGCCTCGTATATGGGTTTTGGCGCCAGGCCGATCCCAGCGCTATCTGAGTAGTGCTATGACAAAGACAAACTGGACAGAGCACAATTGGCTGAGCTATCCAAAATGAAAAAAACATGACTGTAGCCAGAGGAGAAATCTTCTATTCGGATTATTTAAGTTTTGGCGATAGATCACTGCTTTGGAGGGCTGGACAACGGTCTGCAATTATAGGTGCTGCACTCGGACCCACCGACTTACAAAGATCCTGTCACAGTGGTAGAGAGGTTTTGTGCTTTAAAGCAAATGACCGGTTCCGGGCAGAGTGCCCAAAACTACCGGAACCCATGGACTGTTCTGTTGCGCATGTTGGGCCTGCTTATCCAAGCTGTTATGCTATGAGTCCCACATAAGAAAGTCCTTGTTTGTTTCGGGTGACTGTGCTTATCAATCAAAATCTTGTCCTAGTTTTGTTTGACTCTTGAAGTGAGCTCTGCCTTGCTCAAAAATATTACTATTAGGGTGCCCAAGGTGAAGGTCCTGTACATACATTGGACAGCTGAGGAATATGAGAGAACACTTCTGCCAGTCACACTTAAAAACTAGTTATGGTGGTGAGTGCCATAATGCCTAAACTACCCTATCCAATTATCCTGGGACAAGATTTCCCACAGTTTAAAGAGGTTCTCAATGAGCAAGTCCGGCCGGATATGCCGGCAACTGATAAAATGGGAGGAAGCCCAGTCTTAAAGGAGCTTCCTTAGAAACCACTACATCTGGACCTCGATCTTTGGGAATGGCCAAACCAGAATGCTATCCTTGGGGTCATGGCAGGAGTTCCACAAAAGTGCCCCCATGCAGGGAAGCATGGACAGTCCAAAGCAGCATTGGCTGGTGACATCGTGGATGAGCCCTCCCCGTCTCTTGGTGAGGATACAGACTGGTCTGCAATACCAATTGTCACAGAGGAGGTATCAGCACCTGCAAGTATTGGCACAACTACACAGAGAGGCGCGGAGTCTAACACGCCGCCGGTATTCACCAGGGACCCCCACAAGGAGGTTTGGGCTTCGCGGCGATGACGTGCAGGTCGCGGCCCTCCCAGGTAGCTACTTGTGAGATAACGGAGATATTCGTGGTCGTACAGGCAGGGTCAGGAACCAAGCAGGCAGATAAGGTACCGAATCAGGAGACGAAGAGGAGTCAGCAGGCCAAGGTCAAACCGGAGAATACAGTGCAGGACAAAAGGGAGATCCAAAAGCGAGGTCAGAGGAAGCCTGGTCAGTAACAGGAGTAGTCAGGCAAATAGTAGATATAGATATATATGGAGCTGGAACCCTAATGGTGTCAGAGAAGAGTATATAAAGGAAGTGGCCAGCCCTCATTGGTGGGCAGTGGGTCAGCGGTCAGACGCGCTGACCGCCGACAGGATGTCCAGCAGTGCGTCCCCGTT
The DNA here is from genome assembly GCF_038048845.1 of Mixophyes fleayi. NCBI lineage: Eukaryota > Metazoa > Chordata > Amphibia > Anura > Limnodynastidae > Mixophyes > Mixophyes fleayi. The sequence continues at coordinate 75,793,178 of NC_134407.1, forward strand.
GCTTGGCAACGGGGCGCTCAGCAGGAAGCAGACGCCCAACCCCGCCTAACGAGGAGGCGCAGGGACAGCGTCTGATAGTACCCCTTCCTCACAATTGGGGGAAACATCAGGTACTGAGCGTCGCTTAAGGAAGGCGGCTAACAGTCTTGGGGCATGCAAATCTTCTTTAAAAACCCAAGATCTCTCTTCCAGGCTGAAGCCCCTCCAGTGTACCAGGGACTGAAAACGACCTCGGAATTTGCGTTCAGCAAGGACTTGACTAACCTCATATTCATCGCCCATAGTAGTTGGAATGGCTTGAGGAACAGAAGTGGTATGAACGAATTTGTTGAGTACCAGAGGTTTAAGGAGGGAAATATGGAAGGTGTTATGGCTCTTCAGCCCAGGAGGGAGTTGGAGTCTAACAGTAACTGGATTAATTACTTGAGTCACCGAGAAAGGTCCAATAAAACGAGGTGCCAGTTTCATGGAGTGGACCCGTAATTTCAGATTCCGAGTGGACAACCACACTTTGTCCCACACCTGGAGAGCCGGCACAAATCTTCTATGGTGATCAGCGGAAGACTTATAATGACGTCTGGATTTGAGGAGGTTCTGCTTAGTGGAAACCCATAGTTTAGCCATATCTTGAGTCATAGCATGGGCGGCAGGAACCGTGGGGGGCGGGGAAGAGAACGTGGGAAGAATAGGATGGGTCCCATACACAGTGAAGAAGGGGGAATATCCAGAAGAAGAATGAGTATGATTGTTGTGGGCAAATTCGGCCCAAGGCAGCAGAAGACTCCAATTGGACTGGTTGTGTGAGGAAAAGCAGCGTAGAAAGGACTCCAGGTCTTGATTTACCCGCTCCATCTGGCCGTTGGTTTGTGGGTGATACCAGAGGAGAATTTAAGGCCAATACCTAGATCCTTGCAAAAAGCTCTCCAAAAGCGAGAAATGAACTGGATGCCACGGTCAGAGATTATTTCCAGAGGACAACCGTGGAGATGAAAGATCTCTTTAATAAAGATTTGTGCTAATTTGGATGCAGATGGAAGACCTTTTAGAGGAACGAAATGGGCCATCTTGGAAAATCTGTCCACTGTGACCCAAATGGTGTTGAAGCCACTGCTGGGTGGCAAATCAGTGATGAAGTCCATCGAGATGCTAGACCATGGATGATCAGGAATAGGAAGAGGTTGTACCAGTCCTGCAGAAAGTTGCCTTGGTACTTTATTCTGGGCAGAAGTAGTGCACGAGGCTACAAACTCCCGAACATCTGTACGGACAGTTGGCCACCAATAATGCCGAGATAGCAGCGAGAGAGTCTTCTCTGTACCAGCATGAACAGCGATCTTTGAGGCATGTGCCCAACAAAGCGCCTTCAGGCGTAGGTGTGGTTCCAGAAAGGAACAACCGACAGGAGGTGTACGAGTGATGGCCACAATACATGAAGGCTCTAAGACCGGTGGAGGTTCAACAGTAGGTGGAGTGTCGGAGATATCAAACGAACGAGAAAGAGCATCAGCCTTGGAATTCAGAGAACTAGCACGGTAGGTGAGTATTAGATCGAACCAAGCAAAAAATGAGGACCATCTGGCTTGACGGGGATTTAGGCAGCGGGCATCCCGAAAGTAGATGAAGTTTTTGTGATCGGTAAAGACAGTAACCGGGTAGCGAGCACCCTCCAGAAGATGACACCATTCCTCAAGCGCAGACTTCACTGCGAGTAACTCTTTATCTCCAATGCCGTAGTTAGACTCAGAGGAAGAGAACCTCCTAGAGAAGAAGCCGCAGGGTAACAGTCTCCCTGAAATAGACTCTTGTGACAGAACTGCCCCGACACCCACTGCAGAAGCATCAACTTCGACTAGGAATGGTTTGATCAGGCTGAGCAAGCACAGAGGCAGACGAGAAGGCTTTCTTGAGGACTTCAAAGGCGAAGACAGCCTCCGGAGACCAAACCTGAGGATTAGCCGATTTTCTGGTCAGAGCGGTAATGGGCGCGATAATGGAGGAAAATTGTGGTATGAACTGCTGGTAATAGTTGGCGAAGCCAATAAATCTCTGGATAGCTTTCAGTCCCATAGGTGTAGGCCACATGAGGATTGCAGATAACTTCACAGGATCCATCTGCAGACCGGCTCCCGACACAATGTAGCCCAGGAAGGGAATCTGTGGCATCTCAAAAACACATTTCTCGAGCTTGCAGAAAAGCTTATTGGCTCGTAAGCGAGATAGGACCTCTCTTACATGACCACGATGGCTGGCCAAATCTGATGAGAAGATTAAGATGTCGTCTAGGTAAGCTACTACAGAGATGTAGAGGAGGTCTTGAAAAATTTCATTAATAAAAGACTGGAAAACAGCAGGGGTGTTGCACAATCCGAAGGGCATCACTAAATACTCTAAATGACCCTCTTTAGTACAGAAAGCGGTCTTCCACTCGTCTCCTGAGCGTATACGAATAAGATTATATGCCCCCCGTAGGTCTAGTTTAGTAAAGATCTTTGATCCAGCGATCCTATAAAAAAGTTCAGAGATGAGTGGCAACGGGTATCTGTTTTTGACGGTGATGGCATTCAATCGCCGGTAGTCAATACAAGACCGTAAGGAGCCATCTTTCTTTTTAACAGAGAAAAATCCTGCTCCCGCGGGACAAGTAGACTTCCTGATAAATCCACGCTGAAGATTCTCAGATATATAAGTAACCATAGCAGAGTTCTCAGGAAGAGATAATGGGTAGATTCTGCCTTTAGGGAGCGGTTTATCGGGTAGTAATTCAATGGAACAATCCCAGGGGCGATGAGGGGGTAGAGTCTCGGCAGCGGCCTTGCAGAACACATCCTGATAGGAGAGATATGAGGATGGTAGTTCAATCTGAGGAGATGTCAGACGACAAGGGAGAGAGGACTGGCCGGGTCTCAGGCCAGACAGACAGAACTTGAAACATTGTGAGCCCCAAGCGGTAACCATCGCACGATTCCAATCAAATTGGGGTGAGTGAAGCTGGAGCCAAGGTAATCCTAGAATGACTGTATTAACAGAACGAGGAAGAACCAGGAACTCGATGACTTCAGAATGTAGCACCCCTACCGTCAGTCGAATAGGTGAGCAGATATGGGAAACCGAACCGTTAGAGATCCGATTCCCATCCACCGCGGTGAGAAATAACGGCTGAGGCAATTTTAATATAGATAATTTGAGTTGCGATGCCAGAGTGGCGGAGATGAAATTCCCGGCAGAGTCGGAATCCACAAAGGCTAAGGTCTCGAAGGGGCCGACAGGAGTATCCAAGGAAATGGGCATGAGGCAATCAGTGCCAGAAGCAGAGTAGGGAGTAGTAACTCCAACTCCTAAGTCGGCCTCCCTGCCACCGACTAGGAGGGGGCGTTTCCCGGTCTTTTGGTACAAGAAGATATAACATGACCAGGATCCCTGCAATATAAGCAAAGGTTTTGCTTGAAGCGTCGCTGACGTTCCTCAGGGGACAGCCGAGACCGGCTGATTTGCATTGGTTCCTCCAAAGGTACTGGGTTCTGGAACAGGGGAGCAAGGCGATTAGAGGTCCGTCTGGTGGCAGAACGTTCCTGAGTACGCTCACGGAAGCGTAGATCTATGCGATTGCATAGGGAGATCAGGGAATCCAGATCTGTAGGAAGTTCCCAAGAGGTTAACTCATCTTTGACTCGGTCTGCCAGTCCTTGCCAAAATGTTGCCACCAAAGCTTCATTGTTCCAACTGAGCTCAGAGGACAAGGTGCGAAATTGAATTGCGTACTGACCGACTGTCAGAGATCCCTGGAGGAGGTTTAAAAGGTTGGAGGCAGCAAAGGATATGCGACCAGGCTCATCAAACACCTTTCGGAAGGCCTCGATAAAGGTAGAGGCGTTAGACAGTATCCGGTCATTCAGTTCCCACAGGGGAGAGGCCCAGGCTAGAGTTTGTCCGGATAATAAGGATATAATGAAAGCCACTTTTATGCGCTCCGAGGGAAAGGATGCTGGATTACACTCGAAGTGGATGAGGCACTGATTTAAAAATCCTCTGCATTTTTTGGGCTCTCCATCAAACTTATCTGTCGGGGAAAGTCTCAATGAGGCGGAGGACGCCACAGCAGGAGAAGATGAGGTTGCTGCAACAGCCGAGGTCGTCACGGGAATGTTCTGAGCTGATGTCACAGATGCCTAAAGGGACTCGAGATGTGCAGCGACCCCTTGAATACATTGAAGCAACTGCGCCTGCTCGGACTCCTGTTTTTCAACTCTGTGAGCCAGGTGGAGTAGAAGGTCTTGAGCAGAAGGTTCGTTAGGTGTTTCGGTTGACATGGCCAGAGCAAGCTGTCACAGAGGAGGTATCAGCACCTGCAAGTATTGGCACAACTACACAGAGAGTCTAACACGCCGCCGGTATTCACCAGGGACCCTCGCAAGGAGGTTTGGGCTTTGCGGCGATGACGTGCAGGTCGCGGCCCTCTCGGGTAGCTACTTGCGAGATGACGGAGATATTCGTGGTCATACAGGCAGGGTCAGGAACCAAGCGGGCAGATAAGGCACCGAATCAGGAGACGAAGAGGAGTCAGCAGGCCGAGGTCAAACCAGAGAATACAGTGCAGGACAAAAGGGAGATCCAAAAGCGAGGTCAGAGGAATCCGGGTCAGAAACAGGAGTAGTCAGGCAAATAGTAGATATATATATATATGGAGCTGGAACGCTGAAGACTAGATAACCAGTTGCTCTGGCACCCTAATGGTGTCAGAGCAGAGTATATAAAGGAAGTGGGCAGTGGGTTGGCAGTCAGATGCGCTGACCGCCGACAGGAAGTCCAGCAGCGCGTCCCGTTGCTATGGCGACGGGTGCGCATGCGCACCACACCGCCAAAGGCACGTCCCCGTTGCTTGGCAACGGGGCGCTCAGCAGGAAGCAGACGCCCGTCCCTGCCTAACGAGGAGGCGCAGGGACGGCGTCTGATACCAATATTGTTTCTTTTGCCAAACTTTGTTCGGAACCAGCTTAATGATGCAACTTTAGAACATGCATTTAAAAGTGTGACTGAGGTGAACGGTGTGTGAAAGCCGCTCAGCCTGCAGAAAGTAAACCATATTTTGTTGTTAAAAATAACTTTCTGTATAGATTTGTTATTTTACGGGCGAAAAGGTAGAACAGTTAATGGTTCCTCAGGTTCATGTATCTCTACTGTTAAAAGCAGCACATACACATGTCAGTGGAGGACACCTGGGTGGAAGATAAAGCACGAGAACAAGTTCTGCTCAGGTTTAACTGGCCCTGTGGGTACATGGCAGTGAAAATATATTGCTAGCTATGTCCCATTTGTCAGAGAACCTGTCCCAAACCCATGTACAGGGCTCCTCTCGTATCAATACCGATAGTACAAGTCCCCTTTAAACATATAGCTATGAACCTTGTGGGGCCACTGAAGAAATCTGCTTGTGGGCACCAATGTATACTGGTGTTACTTGACTATGCCCGATATCCAGAGGCAGTTCCCCTATGAAACATAAAGTCCAGCACCATAGCTATGGAGCTTGTATTGATGTTCACATGCTTGGGAATTCCCAAGGAAATTCTCATGGATCTGGGCATGTCATGTCCAAGGTGATGAAGGACATGTGCCAGTTGTTAGGGCTGATGGCTCTTCACACCTCTGTGTATCATCCATAAACTGACGGCAATTTAACCGTACATTAATGCACATACTAAGGAAAGCTGCAGCACAAGAAAAAAGGATTTGGACACTCTTATTCCATATTTGTTGTTTGTCGTCCGTGAGGTACCTCAAGCCTAAACAGGGTTTAGTCCATTTGAGTTATTGTACAGAAGACAACCCAGGGGTATTTTGGATATGCTGAAGGAAGGGTGGGAGCGGCAAGGCTTCAGGGAGACAAATCTGGTAGAGTTTGTGTCCCAAATGAATGACTGTCTGGGAAAAATAGGACTCATTGTACAACAACTTGTAAAAGAAACTCAGGAATTGCAGAAGAGAAGTTATGATAAAAGTGCTATAGTTTAATTTTCAAGCCTAGGGACAAGGTCCTAGTCCTGGTCCTTACCCAGACAAGCATACTTTTTGCCCACTGGCAAGGTCCTTATCGAATCCTAGAGGCTGTCGGTCCTATCAATTACAGGGTCCGTCAATTGCTTGTGGGCACCAATGTATACTGGTGTTACTTGACTATGCCCGATATCCAGAGGCAGTTCCCTCTGAAGGGAAGGGAGGAACAAATATACCATGTCAATCTCCTTAAACTATGGTATGATGAGGACACCTCTTTTCTGGTAGTGAATACTGTCATTGAAAATTCTGAAGTGCCCATAGAGCAAGTGTTATCTGTTAGGCAGAAATAACAGACTGAAAAAATGATATGCTGGAACAGGGATGTCTTCTCTCCCATTCCTGGGTTCACTACTTTAATTGAACAAAACATTCTCACTCTGCTGGGAGTGAAAGTTAAGGAGGTCTTAGTTTCACTGAGGTCTGCAGGATTAACAGCTAGTCTAGTAAAGTGTGCTATAGCTATGAGAGTCTGGAAAATAATTTGCAGTTAAGAACCTTCCTAAGCTTAGTAGGTTACTACAAGCGATTCGTAAGCCATTACGCCACTCTACCTGCTCCACTTACAGACATGTTAAAGAAAAGTTGTCCAGATAGGGTAGCCTGGTCTGACTCTGCAGAGGCTGCTTGGTCAGATATCCACTTAGCCCTCTGTTGCTCTCCAGTTCTACAAGCACCTGAGTATACCTGGAGGTTCTTCCTCCAAGACGATGCCTCCGGTGTTGACTTAGGTGCAGTCTTATCACAGGAGAAGGATGGAATAGAAAATCCTGTCCTGTATTTGAGTTGGAAGTTACCTTAGAGGGAACAAAAATATGCAACCGTGGAGAAGGTATGTCTCGCTATAAAATGAGCACTAGAAGCTCTGCGCTATGATCTCCTCCTAGGCAGATCATTCTCATTAATAACAGGCAATGCCCCATTATGGTGAATGCAGATCTACCGGGATGTCAATGCCAAGGTAACCCGCTGGTTCTTGGCACTTTCAGGTTCTCAGTGGGGCATAGACCCGGGATTCTGCATCAAAATGCAGATGCACTGTCACAAAAATTTGCGATCCTAATGAGGTCCGCGACCCCCAACCTGGTGACGCTTGCCCTGCCGACGAATGAAGAAGCCAGCAGGTACCGATGGCGTCACTTTCAAGTAGCACATTATGTTTTGCTGTTCTTAACCTGCTATTTTAACGAGCTGCTGCCTGTACAATGTTATTTAGAAAGCCTAACATTGTACAGGTTGCACCTCACATGCCAAGGTGCAAAGTTACTACTGTTGTATGCTTTGCTCTCCTTAATTACTTAGGCCCTTATTGTGGAGGAATATGAGCACTCATATGTAACAGGAGGCTGATTCCGAAACTGTTAAGACAATCATCAGTAAATGTTGGAAGTTGTTCCCTTGTGAACCTAGATTACAAACTTGGATGTCTTTCCTTCAATGTATATCATATAAACGTAATAGATCTCTTAGTGAATATTTGCTACATAAAAACTCTACTTTCACTACTTCAGTAATTTGGCTGCCAAAACCCCCTAAGGGCAACTACAAATGTGGACATTTGTACACTGTTTTATTATGAATGCTAAATATATTTTAAATTCACACACTAGAATTTAAAACAATTTTAAAAGTTTTTGAATTGCTCTACCGAGGGGTTATATAATCATTTAGTCGCACCTTAGTTGCTGTAACTGCCTGCACGTATGCATCACTATCACAGGAAGCACCTATTCAATGTTTGCTGTCCGGTGTAATACTGGGAACCAGCCCAGCATGTTTAGTACTGGAGCTGGTTAAGGATTTTAGGGGGTGGGGGGGGGGGGGCGCTACCGTATTTAGTGGAGATATCCCATTCATTTCAATATGTTTTTTCATTTAGTACACATGCTTGAATTTAATTGAAATTAATGGGAAAGTTCTTTGCTTGGATTAAACAACCCCCTGACTCATCTCATTGGTATTCTCAAATGATTTCTAGATTATCTCTGTACTATACCGTACACTGTAGAATCACTGAATTCTGAGATTTTGAGAGTTCTATGATTTAGAATTTATTTTTTGTGGTTGGAAGAAATAGTGATTTACATGGTGAGTAGCCTGATTTGGTGAAGTGTAAATAGCTAAGTAAACCTAAAAGATCCTATTTTTACTCAAAATTTGTCTCCTGATCTACCTTTATACCTGATCATTTTCAATGGACATTTCACTGTGTAATCCCGGAACTTTTATGTGCGTCAGTGCACCTGGTTTTGAACTATGCACATGGATTGGTGTTTACGAGCAGGATGGTGTATACACTTATATGTAATGCCATCGCTGAAAATACCTGGCAAATATATGCACTTTGTAAGCACAGTGCAAAATTGTATGGCTTGAAACTGCCAATTGTGAATTACTCTCATTGTATTTCCTCAATTACATTTTAAAAAAAATAAACACATCTTTTTACATTTCAAAAGAAGCATAAGGTCCAAGAGTGCTATAGAATGTACAGAAATGTGTTCTTATAGATAGCATAAAATAATATTTGTCACGGGGACCACGTTGTAAAGTATTTAATCCTTTATCTGTTGTTTTCCTACTGAAAGAATAAACATTGAAAAATGCCTTGCTTTTTTTCCAGATGTAGAAATTATTGCATATCCGGATGAAGAGAAGTTAAAAGCAGCTAGTACATACTTCCTACATTATGCCGGTGTCATGTTTGAAGACGCCATGTCCTACAAGCTGATGTTCTTTCCACTTTCCGTCCCAAAGTCCACTTTGTACATACAAGGTAGGGTTAAAATCTGAATTTATGAGCTTGTGTGTTTCTGTGAAGATATATTTATTATAATCTTTTTTTTTCTTGCCTATCAAAGGCAGCATATTATATTTTAAACACAATCAGTGTGTGGGTAGTATCTTTATTTTTCAGCTGCCAGTTCCGATCAAAGTGAAGGAGTGGGCCGGACCAACCAATCAGAGTTAAGGGAGGTGGGATTATGCTATCCCCCCCACCCCCCCTTCCCACACACAAAAATTTCTAGGTCTGCCCCTGGTCTGAGAAAGGACTTGCATGGTCTATGGAATTAGTTACCAGATAAATGTTAATATCCATCTATAGCTTTTGCTGCTCTCCTAAACTGATCCTGCATCTAAGCCAAATGATTGTGCACACTGTATGCACAAATGGACCATCCACTTTGTCAATGGAGGACTGCACCTCTTTTTATGCATGGTCTTTAAAGACAGTCAATAATGCATGTTAGCCACTCACAGACCATTAACTCTTTGACTTGTAGATATTGTGGTGCCAGTAATGTAACTAATGTAATGTAACTAAAATACTACATTACTTAGTAATATAACTAACTGTATTGTTTCCATCAGTATTCTTTACAGCTCATTAAATCTAAAGTTTCTTCAATTTTAGAGCACTGCTATTCTTCCAGTTGTGATGCTGCTCAGTATTTTGATTCAGGATTCACACAACTACAAGCCTGTGTTGATTCAGCAATAATAAAGGTAAGGCTCAGAACAATAATTAATTTTCCTTTTCTACTATCTTAGAGTTGTCCATGGGTTTTGGGCAGGCAGGGGCTGGCAGGTATCAGCCCGGGGGGCGCACAGGCGGCCGCATCACATGACACGCGATGTGGCCGCTGGCAATATTAACCTATTTTTAGCATGGACGGGGGGGGGGGCGGGGGGAGGCGGCCGGCCCGAACAGCCGTTAGACTGAGCGGCCCGGGTGCCCGCTGCCCCCCTGCCCCCCGGTCCAGCCCGCCCCTGGTTTTGGGTAGTTTTAGGAAGTAGAGTCACAATAGAGAAATAATAAAGACTTACCCTGTACTAGCCACAAGACAACGCGTATTAGTGCACATTTTGTTTTATAAAGGTGTTTAATTGATTTGAGGGTGAAGATTTTTTTTTAGATTTAAAGACATCCCAGTTTTGCATAGCACAGTAGAGGGATTTAGCTGAGCAAATGGAGTAGAAAGGAAATATGAAGTATTTGACACTTGAAATAAAGGCAGACTTTTATGAAACAATTAAATATATCGGAAAAAAACAGAAACATTGCATTTATTAGGCAAGAGGACTAAATGGGACAGTAGCAATGAAGAAGAGTTTTGTTGTATTTAGAGGCATTTGTATATAACACATCTTTATATGAATTAAAGTTCATACATTCAATTTGTTTTAGAATTCATAATAAAAACCTCTGATAACAGTAGATAAAGTAATCACATACTCCTCTCTGGTTTATAATCACCAGCATTATGCTCCAGAACCAGAGAATGACTATTTAAAGATCACCTGTCATGTTTTAAATTTGTCATGTTTTAAAAAAAAATTGGGGGAGGGGATCTGTGGATGACCTGCTACGCCTCAGTCCAGACTGCAGCATTAATCCACTTTGTCAGGTGCCTGTGGAAGGACAGCGACACGGTATGGTTCCTAGCTGGATACACCCTGAACATACACGCTTTAGGGTCAGCATCCAGCGAGTTTGCTCTGGACAGATATCTAAATATGCCTGCCAGATACCAACCCAGAACTTGTGTCATTACACATGGTGCTGTCATGGGAGCCAGACTATCTAGCTGATTAGAATAAAGCAAAATATATTGTTAAGCTTTTTAAGATTTTGTTTTAGCTTTTGTTGACTTTCAGCTGTTTTTATAAACCATACAGGTTTTCTTTCTACTTCAATTCAGCTATTGTGTGTCTCTTCTTAGTTACTCTTGCGGCCAAGTATGAGTATGGAACCACTAGTCACTAACAATAGTGTATAACCATAAATACCCTTTGCAGAATCTGAGTAAACCATGTTGGTAAATGAAGAACATGCTTTAATTTTTTTATAGTTTAATATCACAATCCCCAAACAACATATAATTTAGCAAATGTGGAGTGAGCAGAAGCACATCTATACTGACAAGTGAGAGAAACAGGGGTGGACTAGGCAGATGACAATGGAGACGTATCTAATAGTATGCCATAAAATAAGGTCAGCTTTCACCACTGCTCTGCTAATTTTTGGAACTAATATCTGTTAATTACAGATACTGGTAGTCACTACTGCATAATTGTGTAAATTACTAAAACTGCCACATTACTGGATACTATTAATGGGCATTAATACAGCTATCATAATACTGAATATCACTGCAACTCGCCTATTACTGTGCATTACGTCTACGATCATCACTGTTGACATATTACTGGGAAAAGTGTCGGACTGGCCAGGGTGTCAGCTTGGCCGATGGCAAGTGGGCCCCGTGGGCCCCTCATGTAGTGGGCTCCCTTAAACATTAGACAATATGTTATAAATGTTAATGACCTTTTAGTAGCTTGAAAATATAGTAGAAGTTCCAATATTATTACTATATGCAACTGAAATTTTCAATAAAATCATTTTTCGAGGATACTTTATATTTAAGAATATAATAAATAACTGAATAAATAATTTTGATTCGGGGTATGTGAGGCCGACCCATGCGTTGTGTAAGCTTAGATCTTTACTATTACAACTGCTCAATGAAGCTTAGCTGGGGATCATGACGTGCAACCAGAGTCATCTTTGTATCAAGCTATTGCATACATTGCAAAGACAACACATATTATTCATTGCGTCGGCCTCAGTTTGAGTTTGCATTATCAGCTCTTCACCTCGTGCTTGTTGTGTTTTATAAAAGGTATGTATTTAATTAATATTTTTTTATATACTGTGGCCATAAGTCCTTTAATTTAAATATAATGTATTTTCTGTCATTGTATAAAATTAGTGCAAAAATACTAGGTAGCATGCATATTTAAGCTGCAGTCTCATTAAATAATATATACACATAATGCAAGTTCAATAAATAATAATACCTTTTTATTTTCTCTGCAGTTAAAATTACTGTGATATTCCCATCGCCGTGTTCTAGCACAAATACATAATGGATCTCGCTACTGTACTGTAGAAATTTGTTACAATACGCTACAACAGTATAAATACAAGGTGCAGAATACAGCAACCCAATAATAATAACAACTACAATTATTATCAAATGCAAAACTACAAATAGCCAACTTTGGCAAAAGCTGGATTCAACATTTAATTGTAGATGTTCATTTTTCCCAATGTGGAATATTTTTAATTAAGTTTTAGTTTTAGGAATATTACCCCTACCAGCATGGAAAAGAAAAAGCATAAATCAGTTTAGCATTATTATTAGTTATGTGCTTAAAGGTGTCATCTGTGAGCGACTACTTTTAGTAATGATGGTACAGGACAGGGACTTTTTGATCTATTGGGGCATATGCAATTAGCTTTTCGGTCAGCGATTACACGCAGCTGCACGAGTCCTAATATCGCAACATCAAGGATTTCCGTGCGCAGCCCATAGGGTTGCAAAGGAAAATCCGCAATGTTGCGGTACCGTATTGTCACTTTACATGCGCAGCTGCGGACCGAAAAGCTAATTGAATATGCCCCATTGACTGAAACATTACAGCATCTTAAAATTGATCCCGAAAAATGTTTATCTGATAGTACAGATGGAGCTGCAAGCTACCATGGCCAGTATATTGGTTGACAAAGTAAAGTTACTGATCTGGCTGATCAGCATGTTCATGTGTGGTGCTATGCCCATGTCTTGAATTTGGTGATAACTGAAACAACAAAATGTTGTGTGCCTGCAGTTTCTTGTTTCAAGTTGCTCCAGAATTTAGCAACGTTTGTGAAAACATCATACAGGAGAATGGCTCTATGGATAGAAATTGTTGGAAAACATCTAGGGCAAAAATAAATGAAATGATTAAAGTTAATTGGCGAGACAAGATGGTCAGGAGAATCCAATACAGCAACAATTATATTTGAACATTTTGATATTGCTGCCGTCAGTACTTTTGTAAATCTATTGACATGTTTATCAATGATACAAGATTCAGAAAACTTTGATGCAAAAACAAGACAAGAAGCAAATGTTTTACTTCAAAGTGTTCTAAAGTTTGAAACAATATTGACAGCATTTAGTTACTTGTAAATATTTGAAACCACAGCCCTGTTACAGACAAGTGGTTTAGATATGTTTCCTGCATGGAGTATAGTAAATTCAGCTACAGTAAAATTGAAGGAACAGACAAGAACATTTGATAACGTTCACAGAAAGGCATTGGATTTTGTAAATAAATGTAATGACAAAATTTCACAGTTGAATATGGATGAAAAGCAAACATTGGAAATTGACTCTTTGGAAACAACATTGCCAGTTAAAAGGCAGCGGAAGAAGAAAAGACTGGCAGATGAGCTTATAGATGATGAAGGAAATTCTGCAGATTCTCTAGCTGATTTTTTAGTAAATGTGTTTGAACTAATAATGGCCGCATTGTCCAGTCAATAGATTCATGCTTTATACAACACAACAAGTTGTATAAAGATTTATACTGCTTGGACCCAGCAAAGTTTAAAACTATTGCAGAGAAGGGCCTTACAGATGAAGGTATTATTAAGCTGTACCCACAAATCAGCAAAGATCAAGTAATATCAGAATTATTTTCTTTTGTTTTGAACTTTGATGTATTAAAACTATTGATTAATGATGGTGAGAATATGGATTCCAGTTGCAATAAGTGTAAAATTTGTAGCATTTGCCCATTGTATATACTTAAAATTCTGGCATCCAACAGACTTCATGACAAGGCATAAGATAACCTTTATGAACTTTATAAAGTCATCTGCACACTATCAGTTACTCAAGTCCAATGTGAGAGGACATGTTCAAAGCTAAAGATCATAAAGACAAGGCTTAGAAATCCACTGTTTGTGGAGAACTTGGAATCATACATGTTGCTATCCATTGTAAAGGAATTGTTAGATGAATTGGATGCAAAAACAATTATTGACACATTTGCACAATCATTTAGTGAATTCAAACAATTGCTCTTAAGATAGTGGATTGCATGAAATATGATTTTGAACTATCTGTTACAGTGTAAAATGTTCAGTACAAGCAAACTATTTAAAAATATCCATTTATTTAAATGATAACAATCTATATTTTCATTTAGTATCTGCTGTATACTGCCAGTAATATGTACAATATATGTATACTGTAATTGCTAAAAAATATACATTTATTTTGGGAAAAATTTAATTACCCTTTTTCCATTTATGTTTTTTTAAAAATTGTATTTATTTCTTATAAAAATTAAATCATAGCCTTATAGTTGTGGGTGAGCCCCCTTTGTCTCCTGGCAACCAATATTTTTAGACCCAGTCTGCCACTGACTGGGAATTACTGCTGTTGGTAGTTTAATGATCACCATTTACTGATATATTGCTGAGCATTACTAGAATTGAAGTATTACTGGACAATACTGTTAGCCTGTTGCTGGGCATTGTTACAACTGGCATTATACTGAGAATCACTGTTTGCATATTACTGGGCATTATCACAACTTGCATGTTACTGGGCACTACTGTAAGTAGAATATTGCTGGGTAATATGCCTATAACCTGCATATTACTGTGCTTTACTATTGTGACATATTAATGATCATTACTGTTGACATATTACTGGGGATTTTTGTTAGCATGTGTCTGGGTATTTTTACTGCTGGCTGTTATGTATTTGCTGTTCTGTCTCAGAAATCCATTCTAGATTTTGCTGAATATCAGAGTTGTTGTGTGCCTTTCTCTGAGCAACCTTACTCACCTTGCTTCCTGTGTTGCTAACAGGATTGTACATTGCAGCTGATTATCAGGTCTTGCTAGACTCATTAAATAACAACTGAGCAGTCATCACTCTCTGCTCACATGCTTTATACCCAGCAACTGATTGGGCAAGACCAACATAAATACATTCATTGCCATCATTGTTGCCCTGCTGGTGTTAGGTTTACCTAGGCTAGTGCTTGCAGCATTATCCTGAGATTTGAGTTTCTCCTGCTGCTGAATTTCTGTGTTTGGCATTGGCTTTGCTTATTGGACCTTGCTGTTGGATCTCTGTCTGCCCTTGAACTCCTCGGGGTAAATGTATTAAGTGCCGATTTCTGCAAGTCGCCGGAAATCGGTAAGTTTGCAGTGAAAATTTAAAGCGGCAATGGCATTAAAGGCATAGTTTTGCAAAACAATGCCTTTAAAGTCATTGGCGCTTTAAATTTTCATTGCAAACTTGCCAGTTTCCAGCGACTTGCAGAAATTGGCACTTAATACATTTACCCCCTGGCCTGTTTATTGACTTTGTGTACCTCTCCTGTCCTCTAATCTGGCTTGCCAATTTACCATTCTCTTTTGTGTCCTGTTTGTCTGACTTTGTCTGCGTGTTGCTCCATAGTTGTGAGTCTCCCTAACTAACAACCAATAACAACTGTATACTACTGAGATCAAGTCCAAGAGACATCCGAATACCAGTGAACAGTGTGGTTCCGGGAAGGGCGGCTACTAATGGTGGAAAAACATCCCGCAGCATAGATTTTGTATAGAGGTTCTTAGTTGCTGATCGTGGGGTTCATAACACTGGCATACTGCTGGACATAACTACTGATTACTGGGCATTGCTACAGTTAACGTTGCTGCACATAACTGCCCATCAGTATTGGTATTTTACTTGGCATGAATGCTAGCATGGTCCTGAAAAATTACTGCTGGCATTTTACTGTTTATCCTTGGTGGCATATTAATAGACATTACTTCTGGAACATTACAGGACATTTTTATGGTGTACTAGTCCTGAGAATGGACTATATGTATTATGCGGCTCTTTAAGGTAAATGTAAAAGGGGGTAATGTGAGAAACTGGGTGGAAAGTGCAGTTTCACAATTCACCGTGACAACAGAAAAGCTAGAATCATTCCTGGGCATTAATTAATTAACAGTACCTTTCATTACATTATGTTAATACACAAAACGCGTGGGCAGGGGGCTAAAAAGCATTCTAAAATGTAATGAAGTGATGAGGTGTAGAATTAAGGTTAAACCAACAGCATAAACTTTTTTCGCCTTAAAACAACTTTTTAAACTACTTTTTATTTATTTTCAGTGCACTTGCTTACTCCATAAATTACTTTTTAACAACCATTTCATTAACAATATTTTAGTGCTACTTTTTGGAAATTAATTATATGTTTTGAAAACGCTACTTAAACATGAAAGAATTTAATCTTTACTGAATATTGCTAATTTTACACTCCACTGTTTAGTCTTTTACTTTCCTTTCATCATCCATCACTTTTATAGAGTAAAAAATATTTTTTAAAAATATGTTTTACACCTACCTCTCTATCTCCGTTATCTATTGATTGGCACTTAAAGGCTGTCAACATTGCAATATAAATGGACAAGGGTTCTTTGACTTATTTGGCTGTACTGCACCAAATTCAGGCATCGGCATCATCCGTGTAAATGGGATCAATGACCTTGCACTGGGATTAATGTCTGCTTTAGTAGTTGGGAGCTGGGCATGCAGTCAGGTGCTTCAGCTGTAATATGTGAATGAGCTTATGCTTTATTACAAAATATCACAGTTCAAATATCAAGTCTTGAAACAAGGAATAGGTGAGAATCAAGTGTAAATTTTCAATTTAAATATAAACTGAACTGAACATGTATTTATTAAAAGTTGTTACTGTGACATATTCGTTAACACATTCTTTATGCAATTTATCTCCTGTCACAACAGGAGATAATTTTTCAATGGATCTAAGCACATAAACAACAAACCTGTTAAGAAAAATATCTACATTTTCTTTATGCCTGCTAGACTAATGTTTACTTGCAATTTCAGCTGAAAACCAATCATTCAGCCTGGAAGGAACTGATGAAGACTAAGACCATGGTTATGGAGAAGCGGGCAGTGGTTGAAGTTGAGAGTTACTACCATGCCTTCATGTCAATATGTCTAGTGATGGCTTTCTCACCATTCGGATGTTCTCCAGCAGCTTATATTGTAGCTGAAAAAGAAAAGAAACTCAAAGAGTTTATGAAGATATTGGGGCTTCACGACACTGCTTTCTGGTACAGTCATGTGTTTTTATTTGTGATGATTTAAAACTGAATATTGACACATTAGATATCATTTATATATATTTGACAATGTACCTCTCGTGTTATTTCTAAGGATATTACAAGACGCAGATACGTTCTGTAACCATATTAGAACAAAAGGCTGAGGCAGCTTTCTTGCAGAGCACAAATCTTGGAGTGGACTTCTGGCAGAATGGTATTGCTGTAGTGGAGTTATTTCTTATGATGTATGATGAGTCCAATACCTAAGTCAGTACTGAAGTTGTGAAATCAGAACTCACTCTTTATATAGTGATATTTACAGCAGCTATGCTTAAAAAGATACATATTTGAATATGTGAAAAGTTACATTTGGTCTACACCAGGGGTGCTCTTGAAGGGGGCAGGGGTGGTTCCAGTTGGCCAGAAACACCATACACTCGAATAACAACAGTTCTGTGGTTTAGAAGTAGGGAACAGCTTCTAGACACCTCCTTCTGCCTGCATAAAAAAACTATAAAACAGTCTGCAGTCCCATTTCTGTGGGAAATCTGCTTTTGTATCAATGAACTTTGGCTTCAACAAAATGGCCCCATGATTGTTCTTACTTTAGGCGCTAGTCTATGGTTCTTGCTTATGTTTTATCTCTAGTCGTTCGGTGAATGTAGTCAGGCTGCCAAGAGGAATTTGGGGCCCCAGTACAGCAACCACCCCCCCCCCACAGGTGATAAGTAAGGGTGCTGTATGCCACCACGCAGCGGCGCCACTGCCAAAGGGGCGTGGCCACATGTTGGGGGCGTGGTCAATAGAGGGCGCGGCTGCACTTCTTTAGGCATGATATATTGAGGGAGATTCAATTGCCGTTGATGTGACAGGGTTAACCTGAAACAAATAATATTAGGGGTGGTACTGAGAAGAGCACTAGGTGTCAATCTGACACCCTGGCCCAGAGCTGGATTAAGGCTCTGGGGGGCCTGAGGCACTTTAGACAGGGGGCCCCAATGAAGAAACATGGTTATCATTTTAGACAAATGTTATACAATATACAGAAAATACTGTGTGCACTATTGTTAGGTGCACGCAGTTCTGCCTTCACAAGCAGTAAATGGTGAAGCGGGACATACGTCTCAACTGTCCTTGTAGTCAGACCAAAATCTGACTAATCGAGGGAGTCACCCATATTCGGGACTGTCCCACCATATTCAGGACAGTTGGCAGACTGTCCTGCTCTCTCTACCTGTCACTTTCACCACCTGTGGCTGCTGGTGTCTTTAGCTCATTTTCTGCTTGTCTTGATCCTGGAATGTTGGATGCCCTCTTTGGAATACAAATGGCTACATAAGATTTAGAAAACTCCAACCAGCCCCGGTGTTAAATAAGTAGTACCCACGTTTTATAATTATGCCTCCCTTCATCCCCAACATTAAAATAATACTATTCACATTTGCTAAATAGATCTATTGCCCTGACATTAAAATAATTTTGAACACTTTTAATAAATAGACCTATTTCCTTCCAATCAGCCCAAACATTAAATTCATAGTTTTCCCATTTAATATATAAACATATTTCTCTCCCTCCAAACAGCCCCAGCAATAAATTAAATAGCATTTACCTTTAACAAATATAACCTTTTACAAAAACCATCCCAGGCATTAAATAATTCATATTCAAATTTAATAAATAGCCCTCCTCCCCCAAATCAGCCCCATATTCAATTAATAGCCCCAAACCACCCCAGCATTAAATTCAAGGTCCTGTCACCTCACCTTAAATTAATAGGCCCCACTATTAAATTAAATATCCCCACCAATAACTTAAATTGCCCCACTATCACCCCACAAATAAAATAGCACCCATTAAATAATTAGTCCCCACCTGCACTCCACCATTAAATAGCCTACCTCCCACACTATATTAACCACCCTTCCCTCAGATATTATATAAGCATACTGTGCCCCCCCCCCCCTCACACACACTACATTAACATAACACACACAGGAACTCAATTCAGCCATGCTCAAAGCGGCATTAATTCTTTAACCGTTAATACAGTAATTTTAACACTGATTTCTGCTCGCGGCTCCCTGAGCACTATATTAATATGCTGCCCCCACACACATATAATATATTGACATGTTGTCCTCCCACACACACAAATTATATTAACACGCTGCCCCTATACACACACACACACACACACACACACACACTATAATAACATAATACACACTATATTAACATAACACACACTAGATTAACATACCCCAACCCCCCCCCCCCCTTCCCTTACCTTTTTCATTCTGCAGCATTTCACACATGGGATGGCACCTGTCACATGCATGTAGTAAAAGTAAGTTACTTGTGATATTCTGCAGTTTCTTGGCTGCTGAGTGATATGTTTTTTTTTAAAAAATGAAATGGTTGTGAGAGGGAGATGTGTTTATTTTGATGAGTTGTATTATATTTGGTAAGTGGTTATGTGCATGTGTTTGTTTTTTTTGCTTTTTTAATGTACAGGTTACTTTATGCTTTCTTTTTCTAATTTACTTATTATAAGTTATTACATTTATAAATATTGTACTTTTCTAATTATAATATTATTGCAGCAAGTAGGGTTTTTTGTGGTTTTTAGAAAACCAAACATTTGGAAACCCCCCTCCAGAAATCCTTTGTTTGCCCCTGTACCCATTTATACAGAGTTGGGTACATTAGAAACAACGCTCGACACACCGACACCAAATTCCCCGACACGAGGACACCGAAGATCTCATTGCCGACAGAGTGGTAACACAGACTGCTTGAAATAGAGACTTGAAGCAGTTGCAAGTAATGAAGATTGGATATTATTGAAATCTGTGAAGAGATATCAAACATGCACTACTGCAAGATGTTTCAATAATTAGAAGTTCTGCAAGGAAGCCTGAGACAAAATTCCTAAAGCAAGGATAGAGAGACTCTTGGCTGGCTACAAGAAACATTTGGAAGTTATGGTTGTTGGCAAAGAGGTGTTAGAAAATACTTCTTGACAGGGTGTCCGCATTTTGCACATGCTATCAATCTGTTAATCTTAGCAAATACTAATTGTGCAATATAATGTGCAGAAATATGTCATGTTTAAGTTTGCACCCTGCAGAGGTTAGGCTAACTTTACTTTGGAGGTTAAGTGAAAAACACAATTTAGCCAGGGGTGCCAAAGCGTTTACATTTAACCTTATAATATTATTATTGTTGAAGGTTAGTCTAAGAAGATGCTGTCCAAATGTGGAGAACACCTTTAATTGACACAATGTTGCAGCTTAATTGTACATGGAGAAATACAAATAGTTGTTAAAATTATGTACATATCAATAATCCAATTGAATTGGAACCTCTCCTATCCATATAGGGCCCGATTCATGGAACTTAAATGCTGATGCGTGCCATATTTTGCGAAAAATTGCTCTGCGCATGGCAAATATATGCTAGTGAACGCAAACAATTCATCTTCGAACGCAAAGGACTCTTCCAACTTTAGCATTATGAACAATTAATTAAATTATTATTAATGAATAACTCTAATTGTCAACATTAACACCCGGAGCCATATGAATTGCTTATAAAAGAGTGCCACTTACTTGATTCTGTTCAGAAAAACTTTTAAGACTCCTTAAGAGTCACTATCTGTGTTAAGCAACATTGCATTATATCATTCACCACAGTGACAAAAGTCATGACTGCATTTTTTTTTTAATTTGTCTTTTCCGAATATTGACGTTGGGACATCTCATTTGTATGTTTTTCTATATATGCTTCCATTTGAGTAAAAATCGTTGTATATAACTATCAGCACAATATTAATCAACAAACGTGCGCTTTCTCTTTCTGTAACTTTTTAGGATTGCTAGGGATTATTTTTACCTGGTAATTACTGATGCTTGACACCAGACATGGGCCTGTGTATTAGACTGGACATCAGGGGGTAAATGTATTATCGTCCGGTTTTGTCAACTCGCGGAAGTTTCCCTTTACAAGGCAGCGCCGCTTTAAATTTAAGCTGTCAACTCGCCGAACTCCCGCGAGTAGACAAAACCGGACGATAATACATTTACCCTCAGGTATGGGTCTGCTTATTAGACTTGGCAACAGTTACGAATTTGCCTAATAGGTGGGAACCCAATATGGCTCTGGATTTTAGGCTGGGCACCAGAAATGGTTCTGCATATAATACTCAGCACCAGATGTGGGTCTGCATATTTTACACGGCATCGGTTATGGGTCTCCATATTGTGCTCGGCATCGGTTATGGGTCTGCATATTGTACTTGGCACCAGTTATGGGTCTGCATATGGTACTCGGCATCGGTTATGGGTCAGCATATTTTACACGGCACCAGTTATGGGTCTGCATATTGTACTTGGCATCGGTTATGGGTCTGCATATTGTACTTGGCACCAGTTATGGGTCTGCATATTGTATTCGGCATCGGTTAAGGGCCAGCAATTTGTACTCTGCACCGGTTAATGGTCTGCATATTGTACTCGGCACTGGTTATTGGTCTGCATGTTATACTTGGCACCGGTTATGGGTCTGCTTAATAAATAGGGAACCTGATATGGCTCTGCATTTTAGTCTGGTCAACAGATATTGCTTTGTACATTAGTCATGACACAAGATATAGTTCTGCTTATTCGTCTTGGCACCAAATATGGGTCGGTATGTTAAACTTGGCACCCCATACTGCTCATTACATAAGACTAGACACTCGTTAGGGTTAAACTTTTTGTATTGGCATAAACTTAGCAGCTTCACACATTTGGAGTTGGCTCCTAGATTTGGATATATATGTCAAAGAATGCTAATACTATGAATGCCTTTGGAGCCTCCTCTGCTTCTTCACAGGCATATGCAGTCAGATCCGGGTCAGTGAGGTACCAAAGAAAACCTGCACGTTTGATTTGAAGCCATAGATGGAGAAGGGGTACACTTAAAAAATACCTCTCCCCTTTCTTCCCCCCAAAACAAAAAAACAAGGTTGTCAGTGCAACAGGTGATTGGTAATGTGGTTGTCAAAGGCATGTGAACATTCACTTTACAGCTGGTCCAGCATCCAGGATGGCTGGGATCCCACCATGATTTCTGCCCTGGGAGCTATTATTTATATGTGTATATGCATATGTTTTGTTTCAATGTCCTTTGTAAAAGAGAAATTGACTGAGGACACAGTATATTGGACACAAAAGGAATGCTCTTCACCTGTCACTCCAAAGTGATTGTATGGTTAAAGCACTGCACGTTGTGTTTTGACAACAGAATTGCTATTGTGTGAGGGGAACACCATTCCCCATTCATTTTTATGATTGGCCGATTGAGCATACGATCACTTATAATGCTAAAATACCCAAAGGCATAACTACCATACTAGCAGAAGGTGCAGCTGCTATGAAGCCTGCAGCTGGGATGGGAGGACCATCTCCCCTATCATAGCTCCACATGAATGTGTTTTATACATCCCAGAGCATATTCGCCAACATTTCGAAGTGCCCCTCAGGAGTTCCCGGAGAGAGTATGGCCGGAGGTGGTGGGGCTTGTCAAATAATGTCATGTTTAGCTCCACCCTTCAGACGCAATAACTCGTACATGTCATTTTACAGCAGTGGCGGCGCCAAAATGACGCAATTCCCTGAGAATCGCGTCATTGCGTCTCTAATTCTGCCCACTTCACTAGAAAGTGGGCAGATGTGGGAGGATTCCCTGCTCTCCCAGGAGAGTTGGCAAGTATACCCCAGAGCGGTGCAAGGGGTTCCTAACAAAATGTTGCTATGGGGCCCAGTTTTTTTTTTTTGTTTTTTTGTGGGGGGGGGGGGGAATGTCAATGTGGATTACAAGCTTACAAGACTGGACCGTTAAGAAGAGCAGAGTTGGTAAGTAGGATTGTTTTTTTTAATTTATAATAACATTTTGTGGTATTAAAAAGGCGTTTGGATTTTTTGCATTTTAGTATGTGCGGCTACATGGCTAAGCAGGCCCTGGGTGTCAGGGCATGGTGGCACTTGTGATTCTCCAAGTGCCAGCATGCCTGAGCTGCCATAGGTATGCTGGTGCTTGTAGTTCCACAAACTAAGTTAGTGTTTTACACATATTTGGCCCTAGTCACCTTGACAAAACCATATTGCATTGGAGGGGGAGGCAAGTTTAAAATATGGGGACAGATTTATAGTTTAGGTACGGCATGTCCCAGATCAACTTTCTGTGTAAAAATAAAGATATCTCGTATTTTGTACTATATGAAAAATCAACCAGTATTTTCCTGGCGTGCAAGATTATAAGCTATACAAATTTGCGACAGCGTACAAGAAACACTACATAGTGATGAAAATAGTTCTATAGAACTTATACAAATGTAGCACTCAAAAGATCCATGGATAAAAGATTAAATTGCTATATTTATTCACAAAATCACATATAATATACATGTAACAAGAGCTCTTCTATAAAAACCTTTAGTATAATACCATTGTAAGCAATATGGCCAATTGCTAAATTAGTAAGACATACACTGCTAAAAAGCTATTTAATTTATAAATGTGTCCATAAAATAATTGCTAGAAAACATCTGATGGTAACATATATAATAATAAACTATCCAACTAATTTGCACCCCTTGCATTGTAACATGGTTTGTCCAGGATCAAATTTACTCCTATTTTTTGCTTTACTCTCCTTAATGATTCAGACACATTTTTCTTCTTTTACACACACTTAATTTTCCCCCATTCACCGTCCAGGGGTATGGGAAGAGCCCTGTGCTGTCAACACAGGGCTAGGTACCAATGAGGATGGAGGGCGGGCATACTTTTTTTTTTTTGGTGGACTCTCATCAACCTAGGTAGTCCAGCCCCGTGCTTACCTGCCTGGGGCTGGTTGTCATCATTACAAGAGGACCTGCCATGACCAGGGCTGGTTGGTAGAGAATCGGGCCACGCTATTTGTCCTCCAGAATTCCACTGTATAACTGCCAGACCCGCTCGCATTGTCACTTTAATGCCTGCAGTGTGTCGGCATTTTCACTGTCGGCAGTCGCTCTGCCAGTATTTTATCCATGCCGGGATTTAGTCTGTTGGGATATCTTCCCTGCCAGTATTTAAAACGTTAGGTATTTTCTCCTTGTCAGTTTTTTGATTGTCGGCATTTTCGTGTCAGTTATATTTCCGTCTGTATTTTCACCATTGGAAATATGACTGCCACTGATGGAGTGGGGGGACTACATTGAATCCATATCAAAAGTAGAGGTATCGGTGTTCTCCCCAGAAAATTTTGACAGCTGTGTGGCATTAAGAAGCAGCCCGGTGGGGGCAGTTGTAATGCTTTGCAATAATATTGAAAAATGTTGGAGGTTATTGCCCACAACTGCCAGGACTGGTCAGACTGGTGGTCACTGGTCTATCACACTCTGCTGGATGTAGTGCTCACATAGTGTTCTGATATGAGAAAAAATGTTTATTCTATTATAATAGGACCGTGTTGGGCTCCAAGAGCCGTGTGGCTAGCAAACATGAACCAATGTTATTCTTAACATCCTGGAGAGGAGGTGGGTAAGGGTCCCTCCAGAGTTTGGATATGGAGGATTTGTAAGTGCTTAAAATATGAGAGGTAAGTTTATTAGTCTGTGAACCTAAGCCAGAGATAGGGAGGCACAGCAGGGTATTCGCTGGGGGGCCTGGAGCACTTAGACAGGGATGTCCCTATGATGTAACATGATTATCATTTTATACAAATTTTAGACAAATAGACAGGCAATACAGTGTGCACTAATCCAAATCCTGACTAAGTGAGACAGTCATCCAAATCTTGTGGGGCGAGATTGCCCCACCAGATTACAGACAGTTGGCAGACTGTCCTGCTCTCTTCTACCTGTTATCGTCATTTACACTCCTTGTGGCTGCTGGTGTCTTTAGATAGCAATAAATTAAATTGTCCCATCATCAACCCACAAATAAAGTAGCACACTTTAAATAATTCACCCCCACCTGAACTCCTCCATTAAATAGCCTACCTCCCACACTCTATTAACATACCCCCCCCCCCCCACACGCGCACACACATTATTTTTTCAATGTATTTTCCCCCACACATTATATTAACAAACTCTCCCCCCACGCACTTTATATTAACATACCCAACACACACAGTATATTAACATACCCCCCCACACACAAACGCATTATATTAACATAACCCCCCTTCACACTCAAATTATATGAACATACACACACTACATAAACATACTCCCCCTTACTTTGTTCCATCGGCGTGTGCTGTGTGATCTTGCTGCTGCTCACACATGGGATCTGTTACGCGGTACACATCCCATGTGACATTGAGTCGCTTGGAGGCCACACATAGTGGAAAGTAGGGAGGGGGGACGGCCATTGATAGAAGGTGGGTGGTCCCGTTCGAAGTAATAGAGACTTGGACGGGTCGCTACACCGGTCCATCATAGTCGGGCCCCTTAGGCACAGTGCTCCTCCCCCTTAATCCGGCCCTGCAAAGAGACAGTTTAAATTTAATATCCAAAACCTACTCGATCAAGGTATGACTGTCCCTCCAAAATTTTGAGGTCTTGGCACAGCAGCACCAAATGTGGACAAAGTATCCTCTAAGCCCACATCCCCTCCACCACAAAGTGTGGATCTTGAGAACATTTTGTTCAACCCTAGTAAGCAAAAGATACTGTCTGGAATAAATTTGAGAAGAATTTTCTTTTATCTGGGTAGAGATAGAGGCTCTAGAGACTTTGAGTCGTTAAGAAGAGCAAGGCAAAAAAAGGAGTAAATTTGTTCCTCTACAAACCATCTTACAATGCAGGGGTTGGAAATCATTTTATTATTTTGCACTGAAGGAAAATACTGGCTGCATTTTCATGTAGCACACAAATACTTGTTAACTTTATTTGTACAATGAAAGCTAAAGTTTATCTAGGACTTACCCGAGCTCAACTATAAATAATAAGTTTACCCTCTCCTCCAATGTAACATGGTTTTGCCAAGCTGCAAAGTTACTCCTTTTTGGCTTTGCTCTCCTTAATGACCCAGGCCCTCTATCTCTAATCATGTCCCACATGTTATTATCTGTTGAGGGTCCAAGATCTCGTTCCCACTCGAGTTCATGCTCCAATGAGGATTCTGCAGTGGTAGATCTAAGTAAAGAGAACAGAGATCATACACCTTCTATTAGGTGTGTAGTAGCAGATTCCTCTCAAATGGAGTTAGGCCCCCAGGCACTAGAGATTTAGGTAAAGAGTGCATATAGGGATTCCATAGATCGCCAACGCAATCCATCAAGAAAATCATAAATCGGTCTTGGACCACAGGGAAGTTTTCTCCAGGATAGACTACAAAGCAGGGTTGAGAGAACCTTGTAAGAAATCAGGATTATCCCATACAGAAGTTAGTAAGGAGGGTATGGTAGTCAATTTGAATTGCTTAACGAAGTACAACCAGAGAGATCTAGAATAATGAATAATAGGATCATTGAGATCAGGTACTGGTTTCACAATTTTAGGAGAATTCATCTAGAAGAGGATGGGGAGGGGTAACACAGGCCATTAATTGAGACAGATCAGTAGTATAATAGTATTTGAATACATTTGGAAGACGCCTGCCACCCCCATGGAGTGATCTAGTAAGGTTGGAAATTTTTAATCTAGGTGGCTTATTTGGCCAAATAAATTTATTTACAGATTGTTGTAGGATATCTCATGGACTCGGGACAAGGATGGTCTGGAGTATCACACACTTTATCCTGATGAAACATGCACCATCCATATTGCATAATAAGGGTGTTTTATGTCACTTTAGAGTTTCATGGAGAAAAGTTCTGTTATGTTATGGCCTGGATTCTCAGTTTTTCCTTCTGTTATTTAATACAAATGTAAAAGTTAATGGCTCAATTTAAAGAAGTCTGTGGATTGGGCTTGCTTGCAGTTTACATAGCTAATTTATTGTTTGAACTATCATTTATTTGATTTGATTGTATTTGTTCTACATTTACATAATATAATATGTTTATGATAACAGTGCTGTTATATACTTGATATATCAAGGGACAATTAAATCTTTCATGTGAATTCAGCCTTTGAGCTATGTTCCTTGTTCAAAAAATCTTATTTGGTTAACACAATGTTTCAGTGGTTTCTACTATCTGTATTACTAAAACTAAGGTACTTGTTTTACCATGCATAGTGACGTCATTTCTTTGTACAACGTACAATAAAGCTTGAAAGGTTAAATTCTTAAAGAATAACTCACACACATCTTTTTGCAATACATCCAACAACTTTGTACAGTTTTTTTTTAAGCTGTTTTTTTTGTTACAAGTAAATATACATAAATATATATATTCTGTTCTTTGTGTTTCTTACAGGTTGCCTTGGGTACTACTGTACATCGTTTTTATTCTCCTAATTTCTCTACTGATGGCATTTATCACGACTGTCTTCACACCGTTCAATCATAGCAGCTGGTTTTTGATCTTTCTGCTATATGCACTTTATGGAATATCTCTGGTGAGCTCAACTTAAGTTTACACGTCCTGACAGTTCCCATTCACTAAAGCCCTGAAGTTGCCTTTTTTTTATAACTGACAGAAGTACGTTAATTTGAGACATAGCTTAATGTAAAATACTTATAGCATATGAACAATATCATAATAGAAAAACATTATTGTTTAGTCATAATTTTCTTTATTAAGTATCTATGTGTATGAAAATATACTAAAATTGTACGTCAGAGCATTCCTTACAAGATAAAACCTGTATAGAGTGTGCTAAATAGAAATGAACTATCACCAAATAAAGTTCTTCACTGTAAATGTAATTAGATTATATTAGATTATTTAATTACATAAATGTAAAAATGGATTGGATGCCTTTCTTACAAGAAATGGTATCACCAGCTATGATGATTAGAATGCATTATTGGGGTGGTTGATCCACAGAATTAATTTGATGGGTTATGGAGTCAGGAAGTATTTTTTTTCACACAATGAGGATACATTGTCAGCTGTCTTGCTGTGGTTTTGTCAAGGTGAATTGGAATCTACAATCAGGCATATATGTATGGTCAGAGACCAAAACTTCAGGGTAAGGGAGGGAAATGGGCAGAATATTAAATAAGGTGTTAATTCTGGCTTGTCTCTTTAATGGGATCACTTGGATGGTCCCTTTGTTCACCTTTATCACCATATATTGTTAACTGTACTCAGGGATCTGACAGTTTGGCACCATAACCATAGTAGTGAATTGAGAGGGGATTGGTTACACAGCTTTACTACCCAAAACTGTCTCAAGCAGTTTAGGAACTAATCCCTAGCTCCCAGTAAAGCTAGGTACACACTACAGAAATTTCAACCAACTTTTTATGCCGAGTGATTTTACATGCGATCGATGGTCCGATGGCTCGGTCCATGGACTGCATACACACTAGCCTTGTTTAGGACGATAAAGGGAAGAGCGGACATCTCTTTAGCGACTTTTTACAGCCATGTTGTCATAAGCAATGACTGTAATTTCGTACTCACTGTTGTGGATCGGTCAGAAGTTTATACACACTACACAGCGGAAACGAGATTGGAACGAAAATATTAAACGGTACGACCAACCAAATGAGGCGACAATCGTCCATTTGGGTAGACTTTCGACCATCGTGTCACTACACACACTGACCCGACTTTTGAACAAATGGTCGTATGTCGGCTGATTGAGCCGATTATTGGACGAAAACTGTGTAGTGTGTACCCAGCTTAACAAGGGGCTGGAGTGGGATGTACAACATTCATATTAACCCAGTGAATGGGGCACTATGGAAAGTGAAATGGAGCTGCAGTACAGGTCTGCTTCCACTGTAGCATGTTGTAGACCGTTTCTAACCATTGTTAGTAAATATACCCAGACCACTCCTCGGCGCAAACCATACCTAGGCCTGAGCCCGAATGAGAGTGTGAAACATAGGGTGATTCTGGGGCTTAGCTCTACCTAAGTATATTCCAAGTGTTAGTAATATAAAAATAAAATATACGTGCATAAAGCGCTCATGGATTTCCAGAGAGATGTGTGAGGTAATCTTCTTATACACTTTCCATTTACGTACGATGTTACATGTAATGTAGAAAACAAACACAATATATTGTATTACGTAAAAGCCATATATCGTCCACCATAGAGAAAACCACAAAGTCCCGATCAAAATAGAGGGTATTCCACAATAGTGAAAGGTGTAGAAAAATGATGTATTCATCCACCATGTGCCTAGGATCGGAGGTATCCTTCCAATGTTATGCTTGCAAGAGGGTTTCTTGGTAACTTGCGTGATATATATATACACCATCAGACTTATCTTCAGACCTCAATGTAGATTATAGGAATGTAGAGATGGAACTGCCATCATCCAGTAATAAGTAAAAAAAAATCAAAAACCTCTAAGGTCAATAATTGTATCTACTAAATAGATCAATTTATTACTTGTTACACTGATTACGTAGTTTATATTATTGAATGTGACACTGGTCTAATGTATATTGGACGTAATTCACTTGCATTAAAGGACCGTATTAGGGAACATATCACCAATATTAAGAAAGGGCTCAATATACATGCTTTATCCCTTCATATTAAAAATGTTCATGCTTGCAATGTAAACCATATTAGTTATTAGTTATTATCAGTTTTTGGGCCATCCAGCGTATAGACCCCATTGGAGAAAGAGAGATATGAATATTAGACTAGCCGAGGCAGAAATGCATTGGATCTATACTCTCAATACTTTAATCCCAGGGAGCCTAAACTTGGACTTTGAACTTAAATGGTTTTTGTGAGATTTATTTCGGTGTAAAGTTTTTGGTACATTAAAATTCAATGTATTTATCTCTTTTTCATGTTGGATCTCATTGCCGTATTTTAGGAACCGGAGAGAGAAACATCTTTGGGACTGTTGTAAAACGTCTTCTATGATATTGACAGAGTTCTGTAGAAGCTGTTCAATTCTGCATATCTCTCTAGAATGTTGTGTGTAATTAGTCTGTTATGTGAATTGTATTCAACATTTACCCTTCTTTACATTGTAAAATACATATAAGGGATGTGTATTCATAAATAGATTTCTGATGTTAGTTTCACTGCATGTTAGTATTAAAGATGGGCTTATTGAGCCCCTATGGCCGGGGATAGAGGTATCGCTTTTGACAGGTTGCGTGTCAAGTCTCTATATGATTTTAGTAGTACGATAGGATGAGTGTATATCCAAGCCTCCATATAGGTTTGACCATGTGTATAATATCCAAGCCTCGCTTTCGTGTATACAAGTCTCGATGTGACATATCACTTCCTCAATCAGCAAATCAGGCCCACATGTTTCAATTAGGACTATATAAGAGCGACTCATAAGGATAGGGAGGAACTCATTTCAGCCTTGAGAAAGACTCCAGGGAGGAGTTGAAACGTGTAGAAAGCTCATATTCAGTTGGACCCCGGTTGGCTTGGACGTACTCATTGGAGAAGGGACAGTTTTAACATCCATGTGATCCACATCTCCTCTCAGAGTCTTTTATGATATTGAATTATCAGGGCACATCTTGGGAGACCCCCTTAAATCCACACACTTCTTAAGGATAACACAAACACAGTGTATATGTAAAAGCCACCTTGGTAGGTTTATTAAGGGAAGGTGTGATTAGAACTAGGGATATAAATCTAGCAGGTGGAACAATATAAACAGGTGTGATGTATAAAATGCAATAAACAGTTTAATCTCCAATACTACTCTCAGTCACGATTAAATTACATCTCTCAATCACCACTTCTAAGAGACACATCTCTCAAATAGAATGTATATACCTACAGGCTTTCCACATTAGAATATAACACGGCCAATTTAAATCTGAACTGTTTACACGCTGGTAAAACCAAATAGACAAAGAAATAAATTTTACTTATCTGTCATCATGAAGACAGTGCTCTGGATGGATGTAGCAGCAATCCACTGGGACCAAACCTCCTCTTGTTTGCAGTCCTCTTTGCTCACATGCGGTTCACCCAGACCTAGAGACTCCCTCTCTGGCCAGGTGCTAACATTGTTTACCCACGGAAATAGTTGCTCACCTGGAGGTTCACAGTCAGGACTCCCTTGTAAAGCTTTCTATCGGGCTCTCCAAATCTCTCCAACCCTCCTCACTGGCAGGACTCTGACTAGTCTGTCTGCTCTGCTCCAACAATTCTGGCATACACTTCTCAAGATGGCTTCTCCTCTTCTACTCCCAGTCAGATTTTACTTATCTGCTCTCTTCTCTCTGTCCCATCTCCCTCCTTTGTTTTCTCCATCCTCCTGTAACCTTGGCTGCTGCAGGAGCTGATTATAGTGTTGCAATCGGCGCCATTTTGTTTGATCCTCGCGACTGTGGGGGTCACACAAGGGTTAGTTGAAAATGGAAAGGGGACCTAGACTTTAAATTGGTAACCATTCCTGCAAGGGCAATGCTGACCCCAACAGTAGGAGAGTTTGTGATCCCAAGAAGGGAGTAAAGTATGGATTCCACTGCCTTGTAGATGTTCCTCCCTTCTATGTGCATAACATCTGAATGTCTGTAAGTTCATGTGTATGGTTGTAATTCATGTGGAATTAAATTGGCTGAGTTATAAGGTACAGATGAATGTCTGCAAACGTGGAGTAGAGTCTAGTGAACCTGTCAATCTGGGTATTACCACTCCTTTCTCTGGATCAGTACAGCTAGTCCATATTGGAATAGGTTGACTTAAAGCAGTGGTCAGGGAACAGGGGTAAATTACCCCAAATGGGGTAAAAATGAAATTCCTGGGGGTAATGCTGCCGATTCACATGCTGTCAGTTGGATTGTAGACCCCTTTAAATGTGAAGTTACTGTTGTACCAGAAGAGCCTCAAGGGTTGGCAGAGGCACTTCTTGAGCTTCGATGTAATAATGAAGCACGTATTGCATTTGAAAACAAAGCAGATCTGTCATATTTTTGGATGTCAACAGCTGCAAAGGCATCAAAATTGCACGTGAGGAAGCAGTCAAAAAGTTGCTGCCTTTTGCAACAACCCGCAACAAGGATTTTCCACTTTAACGAACTTAAAAACAAAGCAGAGAAATCAATTGGACACTGAAAACTGTATCCAAATTGCTCTGACATCAAAATGCCCCAATATTGATGCTCTCGTATCAGAAATGAAGCAACGAATGTTTCTCCAAAACCTGAAGTTTTGAAGTTGAAGCTTTGAAAGAATTTTGAATAGATTCAATAAAATTTTGAATTCCAATAATTATTATATATAATTTACTTCCTTTCAAATCAAGGGGGTAGTGTCGGCGTATGTAAATATATTTTGGGGTAAAAAGTAAAAAAGTTCCCTGACCCCTGACTTAAAGGATTGTTTTCTTTTTTCAACCTGGCAAAGTATATAGCTATGTAACGTGGTATTTATGTTTGCATATAAGATCCTAAATATATTTGGACATGGATGTGAGTGGGAATCCCCTCAGCAGCCGCAGTCACTCACATTGCCACTTTTGACTGGTCCTCCATTTTAGGTGGACAAAAATGTCAATCCATAATGGATAATAATGTATTTTGCTTTCACTTTCTAAGTACAATGTTTTGCTATTTCTATCTATGAAATGCTTTCATTATCTTAGAATGCAGACAGTATTCTAGAAAACCATTTTTGTGTTATGGGTAATGTCAGAAATCTGGACAATACTGAAATTATCCAGGCACCATTGGACAATGTAAGGTAAATAAAATGAGTGTATTTTGGGCGAGTTTTAGGCCCTGCACTGTTCATGTCATATCTCCTAAATAAATTAGTTCTACCATCCAGGTCTTACACAAACATTAATGCCCACTCTTGGTACCAAATTGTTTTAATTTTCACAAGCTATATATATATATATATATATATATATATATATATATATATAGCGCAACAGCGCTCGAATCCGGCCCTTCCTCTCCCAAGATGCCACCAAATGCCTTATCCACTCTCTGATCATCTCCCGCCTGGACTACTGCAACCTCCTCCTCACTGGCCTCCCCCACTCTCATCTCGATCCCCTTCGATCCGTCCTTAACGCTGCAGCTAGGCTTATTTTCCTCTCTCGCCGCTCCTCTTTTGTCTCCCCCCTCTACCTAGCCCTTCACTGGCTCCCATTCCCCTTCAGAATCCTCTTTAAGCTCCTCACACTCACCTACAAGGCCCTCGCCAACTCCACTGCGCCCTACATCTCCACTCTCCTCTCTATTCATGCTCCATCCCGCCCTCTCCGTTCTGCCTCTGACCGTCGCCTCTCTTCCCCCCTTATAACCTCCTCCCATGCGCGTATTCAAGACTTCGCCCGCGCTGCCCCCCTCCACTGGAACAAGCTCCCTCCCTCCATCAGAACTTCCCCTAATCTGTCCAGTTTCAAACGGGCCCTAAAAACCCACCTTTTTCTTAAAGCCTTTCTGTCTCCCACTTAACTTCCTACCTTATCTTCTGCCTCTGTCCCCCTACTCTCCCTCTCTCCCCTGCGTCTCTCTGTCTGTCCACCCCTCCCCTTAGATTGTACGCTCCTCTGAGCAGGGCCATCTCTCCTCCTGTTTCCACCACTTCTAACTCTGCTCTCCAGCTACTTAGCCCTCCTCCTCGAGGGTCCTCCACCCCACGTCCACTCTCGCTCCCTCCTCCCCCCTGGGATTCTCCCTGTCTTCCGCGCCCTCCTTCTTGGGCCCCGTCGTTTGCGGATCCTCCCTCCCCTTCCCCGCCTTCTCTAGCTGTGCATTGAGCTTACTGAGTTGCTGTGTTTACTGTACTGTGCTGTCTCCCATTGTATTGTAATTTTGTTTGTCTCTGTACGGCGCTGCGGATGCCTTGTGGCGCCTTATAAATAAATATTAATAATAATAATATATATATATATATATATATATATATAAATATAAATGTGCAAATCTAGAAAATTCTCTGATACAGTGTCCTATGCTTTTATGTGTGATAATAAACCACAGAAGCAAATAATTCACCTACTGAAATGCTTCATACAGGACTGTAGAGTGGAACTTGCACAGTGTTCTGTGTGAATACAGCGTTTTTTTGTGTTTTCTGGGTAGGAAGTTTTATTTTAAATTAGGTAACTGGACATAACCTTTTGTTTGGGTGAGCACACTCCCTATACTGCTTTTTGACTTGCTTAAAAAATACTCATATAACCTAATGCATAGTACCTCAACTCAAGTACATAAAAATCTGTTAAATGTATATGTTCTTTCTCTAGGTATTATTTGCCCTGATGTTAACTCCGCTTTTTAAGAAAGCAAAGCAGGCGGGTGGCATTGCATTCCTGGTAACACTTGTCCTTGGCTCGCTTGGCATTTTCATTGTTCTGAAAGAAGACTTCCCAAAGTCCTTTGTGTGGTTTTTTAGTCCATTCTGTCAATGCACATTCATGATTGGTATAGCCCAGGTAAGTGTTATCTTTAAAAACTGAAATAATATACATATATATATATATATATATATATATATATATATATACACACATACATACATACATACATACATACATGTATACATACATACACCTACTGTGCGATTTCCCTGCCGAGGGTCAGTGAAGAGCACAACAAATGATTCATAAGGCTGTTATGCTGGGCACAGGGAGTAAATGGCACTGTACTGTGGTGGAAATTAGTTTGTCATTCTGAGCACATGAAGTGGGGACCATGAGGCTGTTATGCTGTTGAGGCTTATGTTGGGGCTGTAGTGGGCACGATGTTATTATGTGGAGCATAAAGCTGTATATGGGGGGCATTGGAATTTACGTTATGAGTAACTGCACACACTTATTTACTTTCTGTGTTATGGTGGACACAGTACACAATTGGCCTTAAGGCATTAATGAGAGCAAGGCAAAAAAAGAGTAAATTTTCTCCTGCAAGGGGTGCAAATTAGTTTATTATTTTGCACATAAGGAAAATACTGGTTTTTTTTGTCGTATGGTACACATATTCTTTAGACCTTTGTTTTTGCACTGAAATTTAAATTTGACCTAGGACATGCCCTACCTCAACTATAAATCTGTCCCCACATTTTAAATGTACCTCCTCCTCCAATGCAACATGGTTTTGCCAAGGTGCAAAGTTACTCCTTTTTTTTTTTGCTTTGCTCTCCTTAATGACTTAGGCCCGATATGTGTTTCCTTACTGAGCTGTACCAGGTTTTCTCTTTCTCAATCGCCCCATCCCTACACCGTGCTTGCAATCCACCACGTAGGTCCCTAAAAAATGTGGTGCTCCTTATCTTAGAAGTTGTACAGCACTGGTATGCAAAGCAATATGTAAATTATACAATGCAATTTTGGACACATTTTCCCACAGCCAAAATTATTGCGGTGCATAAATACCGTTATTACGGTACTTTTCTCGCTGGATTTCAGCTCGCGGCTCATGGAGCTACAAGCTGAAATCCGGCCTACTATTACCGTCATAACGGTAATAGTTTTACTACCTATTGATTGCATGTTGATTCTCATTAGGAGATATCTGTAAATCAGATCAAATTAGATTATTGTTGTATATACATGATTTCAAGTAAAATATTATCATAAATATAGTGTTGTGTTGCACAGCTTTCATAACACATATCATTTGCTTTCCAGATAATGCTCCTAGAGGAACATGGAAAAGGTGCTCAAATATATAATCTGAAGGAAGGACCATATCCCCTTATAATTACCTTTATTTTTCTTGTTGTGGACAGCGTAATGTATCTGCTTCTGGCTTCATACCTTGATCAGATTCTCCCTGGTATGAAATAAATCTTCTTTTATTTAATATGATTCATTAGATGTTTTCAATGCAATTGTGGAAATATGGTTTTCTTGATGTGATCATGTTAAGGTTAATAATGTAATTCTGAAAGTCTTTCAGTAACAGTGGTTTAATAATGGTTTATTGGTGAAGTTATAAAGGGATGCCC
The DNA here is from genome assembly GCF_038048845.1 of Mixophyes fleayi. Lineage (NCBI taxonomy): Eukaryota > Metazoa > Chordata > Amphibia > Anura > Limnodynastidae > Mixophyes > Mixophyes fleayi. The sequence continues at coordinate 75,829,213 of NC_134407.1, forward strand.
CATACAATTTGTCTGGCTTCTGCATAGTGCAAACGGTAGGATCAATTCAGTCCTATTGAATAGAATGCTAATCTATATTCAGCTCTTTGGAATAGGACAGGATGAATAGCACTGAATGGATAGAGTCATCGTGCTCCAGTGCCTGCTTCAGCACATACAACACTTTTAGGCTGTTTGAGTAAAGTAGTGGGGAGGTCCGAAGGTTGGAGCCCTCCCCTATTTGTTGTTGGTGGGCGTGCAGGATTTTATGAATGGTGTTTTGGTCAAAAGTAGGCAACCACTTTGAAGTACTCCATTCAGAATAAAACAACACAGTAACCCCCCCCCCCCCAACAAGCAGAACTACTGTGGTCAAGTACCCCACCTTTTTTGAAATGTTCATACTCAGGTACCTGACAATGGTCAATCTACCTACTGCAGGAGACTGAAGAAATGAAAGCACTAAAAATCATCAACTCTGTCTTGTGTTGAGAACACTGAGGGCCCAATTAATCAAGGCACATATTTTGAGCGTAAACCGCGTTTAGTGTTATACACACTTATTTCAACTTTGCGTACTCCCGAATTCATTAAGGCATGAATCTCAAGACACGTGTGCTGTTGAAATCGGGGGCAGGTCTGCTGTGCTGTACTATACAAGACGCTGAAGGATATGTCCAATAACTATGTGGATTATAACTTTTCATAAGAACACACTGAAAAAGAAAAATATTTCATTAATGTCACCTGTTGATAATATTAATATTAATGATAAATGAAATGCATTTTTACAGTTGATCGTGATTGCAAACACATGTTATAAACATGCATCCGGGACTGTCATCACCACTGATAAGGACTTAGAGTAGCCCTTTGGAGAAAGAGATGCTAAAATAAATGAAAGAAGTTAATTTGAGACACCCAGAGCTGCATTCAGATGTGGATATTGCGCCTGAGTTTGGCACGCCCCTACTGTACATTGACTAGAGCAAAACACCCTTTCCCGCCCTATTCACTCCTTGAAATTGTAGGCTGTTGTAAGTGTCCTTTGCGTACAAGGAAGCAGTGAACAGGGCTGCATGCACAGAGGTATTGTCAGGCGCCGTCCGCACGGCCGCCTGACTGTCTGATCGCGCGTCTGGTTGCTAGGCAACCAGACGCGTCATTTCCGGATTCCCCCTGCCATCCATTCCCTCGCAGTATGACGCGCCCCGTTGCTAGGCAACGGGACGCTATGTATTCCCGGCGGCAGGCATGACAGCGCTGCAGCGCTGATGCTGATTGGATCCCCACATTATTTAAACCCCTTCCTGTCCTCTAGTCAGTGCCAGAGTATCAGGTCTTCCTGCCTCCAGCGTTTGTGTGTACCAGTTGCTATATTGTTCCTGACCCTCCTCGTGCTGCTTGTGACCCCTTTTGACCCGGACCGTTTGACCACCCCTATCTGGATTCTGCCTTTGTACTGCGCTCCCTGAAGATTACCGACTCGGCTTGCCTCACCATTCTTCTGGATTTCCCTTTTGTACCTCCTCTACCTGAACGTTGCTGAACCGGCCTGTCTGACACCCCCTTGTATCTCGCTGTGGACTCTAGGAAGGACCGCGACCTGCGTGTCCCTGCAGCGGAGTCCATACTTCCTTGCGGGGGTTCCTGGTGAATACCAGGGGCACGTTAGACTCCGCGCCTTCCTCTGAGTTGCGCCAACAACAGCAGGTACCTTCTACCAGTCATACACCCACTATCAGTCGTGACAGTCATACACCCACTATCAGTCGTGACAGGTATGTCCTGGTTCTGGGCATACGCAAAGAGAATTTGCGTACGATATGCTTAAAATCGGCAAATGCGTGTGAATCAGATCCAGAGCGTATGTCATAATTGTTGTTGAATCAGAGCTTTCAACACAAAATATATTGGAAAACTGAAATTCAGAATTGTGTCTCCTTTAGTTTGAGAATTGACCTGGCATTGGGGACGTTTGTATCTCAGAATTTGTGGGAGTTCTTTAAAGATGAAAAATTGATTCCCTTTTGCAATTTTTTATTTGTTAGATACATGGGTAGCATCAGTGCAGGAGAGGAACTACGTCATACATACAGATTGGCTATTTCTGGGGGAGGTATAGTGGTTTTTTTTTTTTGGTTTTTTTTAAAGAAATACTTGAACAAAAGGGGAATTGTCTTTTTAAATATATTTCAGTGATGTTTAAATTACTCGTGTCCTGAACCTTGTTGTTTCTGTGGGATTCAGTTTATTCATGATCAGACGTTCATAAATTAATACATTGTGGAAATTTGGTGGAGTGTTACAAATAATTAAAGCAGTAGTGGCAGGTTAGAGCTCTGCAGAAATGGGAAGCTGTCTCATGTGACTTACCAGGGATGTAAAATACTGGCAGAGTATGTAAAGATCGCTTTTATAAAGCCAAATGTAATTATGTTAGCAAAATGTATCCTATTAAAGAATGTGTTAAATAATTATGTACAAATGAATTCTAGCTATGTTAAATCTTCAATGTTCATCTGCTGACTTGTTTTATAAAAATTACATTTCAAACTATTGCATTGCTTTCACAAAATGAAGATAACATTTGTGCCAGTATATACTATATGCATGTATATGTTGTCATAAACTAGTGCAATTTGCTTTATACAAATAAAATCATAGTGGAACAAACCATTAAAAACAGAGTACACAAGAAAGCATTAATCGAAAACAAAAAACAAAAAATACAGGTCGACTCAACTCTACCTCTTATCTCCTGATCTCTCCCCTTCCCTTCTCTCTCAGATGTCCAGTTGTGTCTCTTTCATATTCTCCTCGATGTCCTTACGCTTTCTCAAACTTAACATGGCCAAAACTAAACTCATTGTCTTCCCTCCAACAAGAGTCTCCTCCCCTCCCGACCTCTCTATCAATGTTGACAACACCACTATAACCTCTATTCCCCAATTCGACTGCCTGGGTGTCATTCTGGACTCCTCCCTCTCCTTTGCCCCTGACATTCAATCTCTTGCCCAATCTTGTCGCTTCCAGCTCCACAACATTGTCCGTATCAAATCCTTCCTATCCCAGCATGCCATCAAAATTGTTATCCACTAACTAATTATTTTTCATCTCGACTACTGCAACCTTCTCCTTACTGGCCTCCCCTGCTCCTATCTTACTCCTCTTCAATCTAATGGTGCAGCTAGACTTATCTTCCTCTCTTGCCGCTCCACATCTGTCTCCCCTCTCTGCCAAATCTTACACTAGCTCACCTTTCCATACAGATTCCTCTTCAAACTCCTCACCCTCAGATACAAGGCCATCTCCAACTCCAATGCTCCCTACCCATCCCAACCTCATCTCCATACAAACTTCCTCCCACCCCAGCCGGTTATAGTTTCAAATGGTCATTGGGAACCCACCTGTTTATAAAAGCCTACCAGTCCTCCACTTAACCATTTCACCATGTAGTATACCTCACCCTCTTTCATCTTCCATCTCTCCCACTCTTGCTTCTTGGGCTCAGATGCCCTTACATTGACTCACCTCCGTGTGTCAATAATTAAAAAAAAAAAAAGGATCAAGTGTATCCTGCGCTCCTAACCAAAAGCTTCTTTAATAATTTAGAACAGGGATATACACTTACCCAAAAAGTGACAAACCAAATGAATATGTGACTAAAAATTTAAGCGCTATTAATGTTTGTTGTATTTTCAAAAATGTGAATTGTAAGAAAACAGAATCCTCTCTATCATGTAACAAATTGAACAATCCCACAAATAAAACAGACTTGATAACGAAATCCAAGTGACAAAACTAAACTCATTGTCTTCCCTCCAACAAGAGTCTCCTCCCCTCCCAACCTCTATCAATTTTGACAACACCACTATCTCCTCTATTCCCTAATTCCACTGCCTGGGTGTCATTCTGGACAAAAAAATATATACTTATGTTCTGATAAAGGATAAATTATCTCTTCCCTCACATGCCAACCTGCCTATCAGATTTTCTCACACGTCACCTTCGGCCTACCAGCTTTTCTCTCACATGCCCCCGCTTCCCACCAGCTTTGTTCATAACTGCCTTATTTGACACTCTGCTCACCAGCTTTTCTCTCCCATGCCTCTGCCAAACAACTTTCCTCACACATGGAACCTCATTTGACCAGGGTACCCCATATTACCCCTTCTTCTTACCTGATTTTCCTCCAGTGCTTTCAGCTACACAGGAACCTTGCTGCAGCGCGTCTCCAATATGTAACGTGACTGCAGCAGTCAAATGACGCAGAGACAAAGCAGCAGGAAGGACCACCCCTGCTGCCCTGTCAGTGTAGCTGCAGAGTCGTCGGCTTTCTATTAACCTTTTAAGGTGCCCCTTTTGTTGACCTCTTCACGTGGAGATCCCAGCTGCCTAAAGATAGGTCTTGACTTTATGCATTTCATTCAAGACTGTGTAAACTAGCCGAAATCTATTCAAAGCTAGAGTATAAATTGTCACTCAATTGTTTGCCTATAAATAACATGAACTTGAGCTATAAATATAATTAGTGTTACAGTTTGACATTTGTTTGGAAGTTATTGTAATATAAGTTAAATGTCTTTCTGTTTTGGAAACAGGTGAGTATGGACTTAGACGGACACCTCTTTTCTTTCTAAAACCATCTTACTGGTCAAAAAGGAGGAGAAACTATGGAGTACTGAATGAAAGCTTTTTCAGCACTAACACAGACCTGAGTGAAATGGTTGAGCCTGTACCTCTGGGACTGCATGGAAAAGAAGCTATCAGGTATTTGTTACTAAAAATTGTAATGTTATAGCTTTTTAGTGTGATGAAGACAGCCATAGTAGAATTCACCAAGATGGGTGTAATTAAATGTTCAGCTATCACATCTTGTCCTCTTTGGACACAAGCCACTTTGCAAATTATATAATTTATTGAAGCCATGCCTTTATAATACTGTCTTTCAATAACTATAGTAAAAGTGCAAAAAATATTATAAACAAGTCAGATGAATACATTTTCTTATAAAGATGCATTTGGCACCACAATATTCCTGCACTAGTTTGACAACCACCTTACATCATTACTTTGTGATGTTTTAAACATTTTTTTTAAACGTTTAGAGCTTGGATTAGCTATATTCTTCAAACGTGCATTCACATGCATTCATCATGAGTTGCTTGAGTTGACATATCGTTGTTATATATTAACGTAAAAATAACACACCATGAACAATTCCTCAATATGGGGCCCATTTATTATTTGGCGCATTTTCCCCTGTAATTATCATCCCTTATCAAAACAATAAGGGATGATATAACGCAGTCATGCGGGGGCAGCGCATCTAGTAAGAGACTCCTGGTGATGATTCTACTTTACTAACAACTTCGGCCCAGAGTCTTACTGCACATATGTGACCTTAGACTTTATGTGCGATATTTAGCCTAATGCAGGAGATATCTTTAAGATCTCCTGCGTTAGACTTTTGTTAAATAACTAAGTTACTAAATTATGCCTAAACCATGCGTAAAAAGCCATTTCCGCATGGTTTAAGGCTTAATAAATAGGCCCCCTATCTCCCCAGTCAAGAACTTCAGAGGAGTCTCCAAGCACTCCGTCTGTTAGTCAGACACAATATGCAGATCCAGGGGATTGCTTTGGGAGTTGGGAAACAGTGTGATTGTAAATTGGTAGGTATGTGGAAATTACTGCTCCTGTTGTTTACACTTAGCTAACTAATGATATACACATGTTGGCAGTAAACATAATATCTATTGGTTTCTTAAAATTAGTTTATTTACATATTGGCAAAAAGTAAATTGCATTAAAATATGTGGACCAAACATACTATTACTTAGTACATGCTGCTTTGTTTCATTTTCTCTAATAGAGTTTGAATTCACTATGCTAATTTATGTATTACAATATCCTTGGTTTGCTAGATTGGGCATGGACCATCTGTGACTCTCCAGGTATTGTAAAACTACAGCCCACAGCCAGCCTATACTGGGACTGCACAACACCTGTAGAGCCACAGGTTGTCCAGGCCTATGCTAGCTGCACTATATATGTAGTAAAGTGTTTTTCAACACTTTTCTCCTTGCAACACTTACTAGCACACACCATGTCCCTGCACTAAAGTTACAATCTAACTTCACAAGTACAGGGACACAGATGTACACAAACCAGGCTTAGTTTAGGCAAACCAATTGACCTCCCAGTATGTCTTTGTATAAGACACACATCTGTAATGAACCCCTTTGAAACAAATAGTAGGCTGTGCCCCCATGTGACAGTTGACGTGTGTCACAAGGGCAGGGCAAGGCCAGTACGGGACACAAGACAGGAAGTGAGTGAGTTTTATGTTAAGCTAGCTGCTTATTAAAAAAAACCTAAGCTGGATTCTGCTAAATGTTTTGGAGAGAAGTAGGGTGTATTTCCATTGTTTACCCTATATTATTTTTATATATGTAGCTTTACGCTGCTGTCTGCCAGAAGGAGTGATTGAAGTATATATGCCTGAAAGCTGCTTCTGGAGCAGAGCTGTGTTGTGTGTAGAATCAAAATATTACATATGATGCTGCTTTGCTCAAAAAGGGGCTATACCTAGTGATTATAACAGCTTCACCTTCCTGGGCTCGTACAGGTGGCCAAATGCTAGATCAGTTTATGGACAAAGGTAAGCCCTATTGGGCGTCCCAGTACTGGTCAGAGACCAGCCCTGGAAAGTTGCCACTCTTGACAGCCCACCCACTGTATTACTACTCAAGTACACCTAAAAGTGCTATCCATATTTCCATACTGATTTTCTAATCACCAATATTGATTTCAAACTGAAAGTTATTGTAACAAGTGCTTAATTTCTTTTTTGTTGTCACCTAGAATTAAAAATATTCATAAGTATTTCAAGAAGGAGAACCAGCAGATACAAGCCCTACAAGGTAAGACAGCATGAAGATATAATGTAATATTTGTTAAGGAGTGGAATGGTAGAGGGATTTAGTCACTGGTTTGCATTAAAAAAAAATCTGCCTTCACCCCTAGTTCTCATTCTCATCACATCCACTTTTTCCACTACAACACAGATACGACAGCTGTGTGGTATATGTAGATTTTCAGGAATGGAACAATTAATGGTAGCGAGTGGCAAATTGTAACCAAGTGCTCATCGGATCCACATACTTCCTCATATGCCTTATAGTAGCTACCTAATATGTTCTATATTTATACATATTTGCTTTCTGATTTGTTCAAAATACATTAAACTACGAAATTCAGATGTTCCCTTCTGTAAGACACTGCTCAAGCTGAATTTTGCTTTTGTTGGAAAAAAACAAGAAGATACAGGTTGAAAAAAGACACATAAGATCACGGGGTAGAAAAAAATTATCCTGAAACCAAAAATGTCAATAAGATAAATTCCCTGGCTCAATCATCCCTGCAATGTTCTCTAATAATTATAGGTATAAATACAGTTTCTTGCAAAAAAAAGGCATCAATTTAAATTCTGTTACTGTATTTGCCATCATCACCTTATGTGGTTAGAAATTCCACCCTTACAGTAAAGAACCCCTTCTTATGCTCATGGTGAAAGTATATTTTTGCCGTTAGTAATCTGTTCTTTCTATGTTATGCAAAGTTTTGTGTTGACCTGGAATAAGTATACGTACATATTAATTTGGTCACCTTTTTCCCCTCAAAGTAAACAAACCTTAATTTTGTTTCCTCACTCAATTTATTATTATTTATTATTATTATTAATTTTTATTTATAAGGCGCCACTAGGTGTCCGCGGCGCCGTACAGGGACAAATGAAATAACAATACGAGGAGATACGGCACAGAACAGTAAACAATAATCACAGTAACTCAGTGAGCTCAAGGCACAGCTAGAGGGGCGGGGGAAGGTCAGCCAACAACGGCACCAAGGAGGGAGGGCACGGATGAGAGGGAGACCCCCAGGGGAAGAGGAGGAAGCGAGAGGGGATGGGGGAAGAGGGTCCTCAAGGAGTAAGGCTAGGTAGCTGGCGAGCAGAGTTAAAAGTGGTGAAGACAGGAGGAGAGAAGACCCTGCTCAAAGGAGCGTACAATTTAAGGGAGAATTTAACTCTTCAAGTTCTCCTATACCCTTGTTACGTATTTACTGTACTGTTCTGCACAGACAGTATGCAGCTTATGCTGTTAGTTTACTATAACGAGCAAACAATACATTTCTGCAACTCTGAATACAGAAGACAGCAGAGCTATGTATAAAGTTGAATTTATATCAATCAAGTATTATAAAAACCTGGAGACGGGGGCGTGGTCTGGCAGCCATCCTGGTCGGCAACGTTTTTCTGGAGCTCCTGGTGATAGTTCCTAAATTCTATCCCTACAGCCGTTCCTACCCGAGAATTCTCAATAAAAGGGCTCCCCTGACCCTGAGGCACCCCCTGCCTGACTCGGAGTTAGCTGCCGCTCACCGGCTTGCCTGCAGTCTGCCCTGCGTCCCGGAGGCCTAGCCGACACTGTGGAACGCGGCCTCGATTTAGGGGCCACCTGAGCTGCTGAAGGCCTGTAATTAGGAGGAGTGCCCTACCTGATCGGAGGTGGCGACCCTCCCGGCGTCATCTTAGCAAGTCGCAGCCGGCTCTCGTTCCTGTAGCCGCGCTCTCTGGAGCAACTGTCGGCCGGTCACCCTGACTTCCAGTCCGCGGGGATTAACATCCGGTCGGTGGACAGCGGACGTTGCAGCTGATGAAGTGGGGCCCCTCCCCGTACATCCTTCCAGGGTAGGTCTCTGTGTGCATCCTTACTCTGAGCGGGCAAAGACTTAAAATCTGAGGCCTGTGCACTGCAGGACAGCGGCTGTCGGGGTGCTGCATATATAGTCACTGACTGTACCAATTCTCCCCAAGTTGCCGTGCACATGTAAATCCCAAGGGACTGCTGAGCATGAGATTCTATTGGGCTGCAGCCCAATGTAATTGTGCCGACAGGATTGTATATCATCCCTAACAACTGGGCTGTGCTTCCACCTAGTGGCCGTTTGTATATCACAGGTAGTGTTTAATAATATTCTGCTGCCTCCCAGTGGTCAGCTGTTGTTGCTGCGACCCCCATTGTCAAAACCGCAGATCTCCATTTACACACAGAGGCCTGACTCTGCAAGGGTTAATAGGAGCCACAATATCAGCTCCCCTCTATCATCCCACACTCTCCCTCGGAGACTTTCCTCAAGGTGGGCTTGAGTATTCTGCTGGAATTGGGCATCTTGTATCATCTATATACCATCTTCATCACAAAAGGGTGCGTTTCTCCAGGACGGCGCTTTCACGTCTTTGAGTGCTTATCCCATCCAAGAGCACAAGTTGCAGCGCTCCCTGGATATCTTTCCTCACACTCTGGTTGCTGGACACTGTTCTGCTTTAATATAAGTTGCAATATGGAATAAGTTACGACGCCCCGCATGGCCCCCGTGCCAGGGCTCTCACTTGGAAGATCGCAGGCATGTTCTCTTGTCTAATCTAAACACAGAACCCTTCACAACAGCCCCTCTTGTTTGATCTGTTGGTGACCCCCTCCTTGACTATATCATGCCTAGAGGAGGCAGAAAGACGGGCGATTCTGACCCCCTTCAGAGCCTCAAGAAATTTGCATATACGGAGACAAAGACCCCAACCACCTCCTCTTCACATCGCGAAGCTCACTCCGACTCTGACTACTCAGACTCCTCACCATTGACTCGCTAGGATTTACAGTCCTTATTCCGGGAGGACAAGGAGATCGGTGCAGGCGGTCCAAGCAGAAGTGCAAAAAGCTATTGGCTCACTAAGGGCGGAGGTCCAAGACCTCGGGAATAGGACAGACCATTTGGAAACTAAAATGGATGAAGCTGCCTCGTCTCACCGGGATACGGTGACTGACATCCAGCGTTAGCAGCAAGATATGCTCCACATGCAGGAACAACATGAAGATCAAGAGAACAGGGCCCGGCGTAATAACTTGCGTATCAGAGGTATCCCTGAAGAAGTGGATCAATCCCTCCTAAATCAATATCTTAAAAGACTCTTTGCTGGTCTGGCTCCTGCTACTCCAGAGGATCAGCTTCTTCTGGACAGGGCCCACAGAGCCCTTCGCCCTCGCCCCCAAGATTCCTTCCAGCCTCGAGATGTCATTCTTCGTTGTCACTATTATACCACCAAGGAAGCGATCCTGCGGGAATCTCGCAAGACTGACTCAATCTCGTTTGAGGATGCCTCTTTGCAGATTTTCCAGGACATTGCTCCGCTCACTCTTCTCAAGAGGCATGAATTGAAGCCGGTGACGTCTTTTCTCAGGGATAACAACATTCGGTATCGATGGGGCTTTCTGTTCCGCCTCTTGGTGTGGCAGAACAACAAGCTTCATTCTGCTAGGTCTGTGGCGGAGGCAGCCCAACTTCTCGAGACTCTGGTCTCCCGGCACCGGCCTCCCTCTCACTTCCAGCGGCATTGGGACCGTCGCCCGGCTCTCGGGGACCCACCTCTGCTGCTCGGAGACTTCCAACCACCGAGTGGACGACTGTGTCAAGAACCACTAAGTCATCGGCTGCTGCTCTACCACCTTGATTTATGATGATTGGGTTTTCTATATATTTTTTTCTGTCTCAGAAACCACCCTGTTTAATATACCTCCCCTCTACATGACTGACCGTTGGTTATCGGTCCTTCTCATGTAGATTGGGAGGAATTGGGTGTCAGTGGACTAAGTTGTTGGGTTTACTGGTTTTCTTACTAACTTTCTGTGTATTTGGTTAGATTATTGTATTGTTTTCTTAAATGTTTCAAATATGCTAGTCATCTACTGCCCTTCTCTCATTCTCTTTTTCTTTACTTGATCGATTCTCTGGTTTTGGGTAGTAGTCTGACCCTCATCCCCCTCGACATTTCTTTTCTACATAGCTTCCTAAATTGCGTTTTAGACCCTGGCCGGGAGGTAATGTAGGTGTCTATATTTTACGGCTGGAACTCCCAGGCCTTTTCACTGTCTGTATTCCTGGCCACACTCCCACAATGGACATAATGCCCTTGCCCGACCCTCCCCTGCCATTGGCATTGCCCCTTACCTTTCCTGGCCGGCATCATGGACCAGATGTGTCCCCGCATGCTGGCCCTGTCCACTACCCTACTTCCCTTTTCTCCCTCTCCTTTCCTTCCTACTCCTTTCTACCTCAGGCACTATTTCATACTCTTCGTTCTTATTACACTTGTGTTAACTCGGAACTGTTCTTATTTTCTTTTGTAGCGCGACCGGTCCTCGCTGGGGGACTTGAGGCGGCCCTGTCTTCACCTCCCGATGGCTTTTAGGATCTTCTCATTGAACGTTAAAGGTTTGAACAGCCCACAAAAGCGCACAACACTTTATCTCACACTTAAACAACATAGAGCAGATATAGTTTTTCTGCAAGAAACACACTTTACCCGACATTCACACCCAGAGCTGAAGTCTAAGCGTTACCCTTCTGCTTTTCATGCTTGTGACCCCAGACAGAAAAAATGGGGGGTGGCTACGCTCTTTGCATCCCACGTGACTTATGAGCTTTTGACATCTCATCCTGACCCCGAAGGTCGTTTTCTAATCCTCGTGGGTAAACTCAATAATACCTTTTGCACCCTAGTTAATGTGTATGGCCCAAATCAAAACCAGAGCTCATTTCTTGTTGCGCTAGACTCCCTGCTTTCTCAGGTGCGCCAGTGAGAAGTGATTATGGCAGGGGACTTTAATATCGTAGTAGATAATACTATAGTTAGATCGTCCACTTTGCTCCCCCCCGCCAGTGGCTCGGAGTCCCGTAAATCAAAGGCCTTGGTGTCCCTTCTTTCTCATCACCTCCTCTTTGACTCCTGGAGGCTTAGGGAACCCTCATCCGTGATTATACATTTTACTCCCCGGTTCATGGTACCTATTCACGAATAGACATGGTCTTCCTTAGTCACGATCTGTCATTGAAGCTCAGGGCGGCCCATATACATCTGATGGTTTGGTCCGCTCATTCTCCCATATCTGCCTATCTCTCAGACATAGCATCTCGCCCTTGCCCCGCTACATGGCGTATTAATGACTCCATTCTTCATGATCAGCCACTTACCCTGGAGCACCGGACCCTTCTTGAGGAGTATTTTCTCTTTAATGGCCTCCCCGATACTTCCCCCATGACCCTCTGGGAAGCCCATAAGGAAGTAGTGCGGGGCCATCTTATTAGCATGGCCTCACGACGTAAGAAGTGCATCGTTAACCATTCAACTCCAGACTCTGGAGAGACAGCATAAACTGACCCCAGATGAAGAAGTGCTGACCAAACTTCTAAAGGTGAGATCTGATTTGAACCTCCTTCTCTCTGAATCCACTGCCACGGCCCTGAAACGGCTGAAGCAGACGTTTTACGAGAAGGGAGATAAAGCCGAAAGAATATTAGCCACCCGTCTGAGAGCTCAGAGATCTCAAAACAATGTCATGGCCCTAAAGTCTCCTTCAGGCTCACCCATATACCGTCCTGACCAAATAGGGCGTGAGTTTCAAAAATTCTATTCCTCATTGTATAACTTGGATGATCTAAATCCCGGGAGTGCCCCCCCTGCGGACACTATAGCAGCCTTTTTGAGACAACGAATCTCCCTACCCTTTCTAGTAACCTATCTCAGCAACTAAATGAGGAGATCACTTCGGAAGAGATACTAGCAGTCATCAAGGCCCAAAAAACCTCTAAGGCTCCGGGGCCGGACGGCTTCTCCGCAGCTTATTACAAAAGATTTTCCCAGACCCTGGTTCCCCACCTTCGCATCTTGTTCAATGCTGTCTTACATGGAGATCCCTTTCCTAAATCGATGTTAGGCGCGTATTGTAGTCATTCATAAGGAGGGGAAGGACCCCAGCGACTGCGCAAGCTATCGTCCCATCTCCCTCCTCAATGTTGACATTAAGATATATGCAAAGATCCTGGCCACCCGCTTGAACGGAGTCCTTCGGGGTCTGGTCCACTATAATCAGGTAGGGTTCATCCCGGGTCGCCAGGCTAGGGATAATACTCGCCGCGCGATAGACCTGGTTCAACTCATTAGCCAAAGATGTCTTCCGGCCATGATGCTTTCACTGGATGCCGAGAAGGCGTTCGATCAAATTTCTTGGGATTTTTTGACCCTTGCTCTGAAGGCGTACGGCTTCTCGGCTGAATTTTTGACCGGGGTATCCGCCCTATATAACTCCCGCTCAGCCAGGGTCTTGGTTAACGGATCTTTACCCAACCCTCTCTCGCTCTCCAATGGGACGAGACAGGGCTGCCCCCTATCGCCCTCAATCTTTGCGCTAGTGATAGAACCCTTGGCGGCAATGATTAGACAGTCGACATCGATTTCAGGTGTGACAGTGGGGCCGCGGGAATTTAAGGTTAAGAAAATTCTGCTTATCCCTGTGGGACTCATGTCGGGTTAAATATAAATTGTCCTCCCCTATTTCACCTCTGACTCCTCTCTGGGGCAACCCACACTTTCCTCCCGGCAATTTCACGCAGCAATTTAAACATTGGAAGGCGGGAATACGGGTGTTCTCGGACCTGGTGGTCAATCAAACTTGGGCTTCAATGTCGGAACTTCACCATAGTTTTGAACCGTTTCGTCCGCTTTTTTTTGAGTTCTTCCAGGTCCGACACTTCGCTATGTCTTTGCCCCCCCAGGAGGCTCCGACCTCTTTTGAATATATGTGTCTACACTCACCTCTCACTAAAGGGATGATCTCCCAGATATATAATTGGCTCATAGACTACACTTTTGATGCTCCAGGCCGACATGAGCGGGAATGGGAAAGGCACCTGGGTCCTCCTCCGGACGACTCATGCTGGGAGGAGATCAGGGAGGGGATTGCCAAAAGCTCGATCTCTACACTAATTAAGGAGACAGCCTATAAAGTGTACTATAGGTGGTACTATACTCCCGATAGGCTGTCTCGAATGTTTCCTACGACCACTCCGAGCTGCTGGCGGGAATGCGGCCAGAGAGGTACGATGTTACACATATGGTGGACCTGCCCCCGCATAGTTCCTTTCTGGAACATGGTTCTCACACTCATAAACTCTGTGTCAGAACAACAGATAAGTTTGGACCCCTCGTCATTCCTTCTCTCTCGCCCTATACCTGACGAGAGCGGGCCATCTAATAAGCTTATCTCCCATTTCTTGGCAGCTGCTAAATCTTTAATAGCAAAGCCCTGGAAGGACCCTAGGGCTCCCTCTATGCAAGAGTTACGGTCCTACATAAGACATGTCGCAAGCATGGAGAGTATAACGTGCTACCTTCATGATAAATCATATAATTTCGATAGGGTGTGGGCCCCATGGTATTTACTAGAAAGTCGTAGCTGCCTATCCAATACGGCTCATCCTTCTGCAGATGGAATTAAGCTCTTGGGCCGCCTCCGGACCCCCCAGGCTGGATATGGTGCGCCGCTGGTGAGTAACGCTTGTCTGTTAGTTTTCTCTCTGGTAGTCTATATAAGAATGTGGCTTAGCTTCTTCTAGCAATGTTCCGAGTTTATATGTTTGCTTATTTATTTTATTAGATATATTGTTATCAAAATTTGTGCCTTTCTACCCCCCACCCTTTCTCTCTTTTTCCCCCTCCCCACCGATGTAAAAATATAAAACATAGGGGAGACATCTAGAATACTAATATTTTCATGTCATTGGTGTTGATTGTATCTTTTTCTGTTGTTTCCTCTTTAAATAAAGAGTTTAAAAAAAAACAAAACCTGGAGACCATCAGTAAATGTCTGTTTATCTGCACTTGGTGAATAACACAATCTTAAGCTGTGTACACACTACAGGTCTTTCCCCAAATATCATGCCATTCACACGTTAAACGACCATTAGGTCCAATATAGCATTAGTGTGTACGCTCCCACTATCATGTTTTATCCTACCAAATCAAATTGTATTGTTTAATTCAATTTTTTTTTAACCAGACTAAAAATCTCTATAAACAATGGAACGATGTTGGTTAAATTCTGCAGTGTCTATGCACTCACAATCAGCAGTGTAGGCAGATCTCCATAGAGCTTACAGAGTCACGATCTTTGCAGCAGATGGTTATGACAGATGAAGAGCACAGATCTGAAGTAAATCGTGTGTGTATGCATGAATTGGTACGCTGATCAGGACCTTCGGTCGTTGTAGTGTATACCTAGCTTTAGAGTCTAGTTGTAGAACAGACTTCTCCATAAGATATGCATAGAGGCACCTAGTGGTACCTGTATTTAGCTTCCTGCCAAGTGCATTTGGCAGAGTCCAGAGTCAGCACTGTCAGACTCGACATACTGATCCCGCCCTTAATACTCAAGTGATTAGAACAGGCACTAGATGCGGCAACTGAGTGGATTTTCTGCTAATCCTGTACAAACAGCAGCTGCATACAATATATGCAAACCGAGCCTGAAGTTTGATTCTCCTGCCCAGCTGTACTGATTGACCATCAAAGCTGGACTGGGAGTTGAATGCAGGGAATGGTATGGGTTCCAGGGTAGTGGAATTGAATAGTGATGGAAGGAGTATAAGGGTTTTTCAGAAGTGGATAATTCCTTTAAATGTGCTTTGGGAAAAATCCTGGAAAATGATTTATAGTAGCATGTAGTATGGTAGTTTATGTTATTTATTTGACTGTTCAGAGTTACCTATACCTTTCGTCAGTTTTCATTAGACAACTCAATAAACATTATCTTGTTTTATCTAGCTGTACATTCATGTATTTTTTCATTCTAATTCCATTAAAGTATTACCCTGTAAAGTTGTACTATAACCACTGTTTATAGTAAAATATATTTAATAGCATAAAAAGCAGGAGTGTGAGGGAATTGTGCAGAATATGAGTGGGCCTCTAATGGCTGTGGTGATCTTATGTTTAACACTAGGGTTAACCTTGGATATATATGAAGGTCAGATAACTGCTCTGCTTGGGCACAACGGCACTGGGAAAACAACACTCATGAATATTTTATGCGGGCTCTGCCCTCCATCAGAAGGTAAGACTTTCAGCTCTCTTTCAAGATCATTGCAGCATGATGCAGTATCACTATCACAGCAGACAAGAATCATGGTCTCTTATCTATTTCTCTAGCTTTGTCTAGTGGTACATCAAATTGTTATAATTATACAATTACAATTACATCAAATCATTACTCTAACATTATATTTACCCTCTTGCATGTTTTTCGTTGTTTGCATCTAGATGGAAGACAACAAAAGTTTTTATCCCATTAGGTCTGAAATAAAAGTGAAGATCAAATCTCAACCCGTACCTATACAGGGGTGCAGATAATTATATTACAGATCAACCACATGATTAAGTGAGAAATATTATTCGTAATGACTAAAAAGCTGAGAAACCCCATTATAAATTCACAAACATCTAAAAAGGGGCTCCTGTGGTTTAAAAGGCGTTTGTGACTGGATCACTTATAAATAACTTATGGTATAAATTTATTTATAGGAAATAACGCAGGGTGCTTATTTATATAATTGCCAATGCACTTATTTTTGATATTAAGGCAACATACCATAAGTTATTTATAAGTGATCCAGTCACAGTGTTTCTTAGCATAACATCAATATCTAACAATGACTTAAGAGTCAGGTCTATAAGGTAATTATTAAAAGTACCAGGGTGCCTAAATTTTTTAAAAAAATCATATATTTTTTTACATTTTTTTTTTAAAGCACTATTAAATATTTAAAGCATATTAAAAGCACTACTTTTCCCCCTACAATGGCTAAAAACTAGTTAACACATTAAGGGCTAGATTTACTAAGCTGCGGGTTTGAAAAAGTGGGGATGTTGCCTATAGCAACCAATCAGATTGTAGCTTTCATTTATTTAGTACATTCTACAAAATGACAGCTAGAATCTGATTGGTTGCTATAGGCAACATCCCCACTTTTTCAAACCCGCAGCTTAGTAAATCTAGCCCTAAGTATTTTTCACAATTTGTTTTCTTACATCATAGAATCAAGATACATATATTTGGGAATTCTTACCACTATTCAACACAAAATACTGTGTAATGTTAAATTAAAAAAAACTTATTTTAAGGGGGATATTTACTAAAGTGTTGTTTGAGGTGTTTATGCTATTTGATGTGGTTGTAATGTGTGTGATTTAGTAAAGGCAAAACTGGCCATCAAATAGCATGAACCCAAACTGCAATTTGGATGGTCCCTATCTCAGCTACCGCAAATTCGGTTTGGAGATCTTGCTGAAATATGAACCATCCAAATTCATCAAGCATTGGTTATTCCAAAAAAGAAAAATAGTTTTTTTTTGTCAGAAACTGTAACAATAAAGTAGCTAAATAGCCCAGCCTGCTCAGTATTGGGCTCAGTGCTGTAGAGCTAGATGGCAGAGCTGCCACCCGTGATTGGCAGAGAGATCTAAGAAATCATTCCTGATTGGTTGTCTGATTATTGGGACTACAACAGGCCTAAAGAGAAAGAAAATTTAATATTTATTGGTGTATTTTTATAACATTTTATTGGGGGCCATTTATATTGAACACAACTGTGGCACAGCAAGTGCAAGTATGCACTTGCGTTCCTTTGTATATCACCACATGTCATCTTTTGTCTGATTTTGTGATAGCACTAATTTTCAGTACAATATTATACCAGTCCTGGGGCTGCCCCCAGTTGTGGAATGCGTCTGTTCCCACACACTCCCTTGTACGTCTCCTGGCATGAAATGACAGCAGGTTTGAACAAGTGCCAGTCATTTCTATTAGTACGTCAGAACCTGGGGCTTTCACACAGCTTTCTTTCAGAGATTACAATTACAATTTAGTACTGCTGAATTGTGCAAATGGCATATGGTTGCCAGCTGATGTACTAGTCTGAAGGATGGGGTAACATATAGCTCCCCACTCTCACAAAAGTGGAAACCCCCTTAACAAAGTGGCCAATCTAAATTGAGCACCCCTACAAATGCCCCAACATCTCTGAATAACTTCATGACCCCTTTGCAGTACCCGATATAACTGCTGCTCTCTGACCTTTATGCCAATGAATTTCAATTTGTCAGTTTTTGTGTTGTTCAACATAGACTAAGGGCTAGATTTACTAAGCTGCGGGTTTGAAAAAGTGGGGATGTTGCCTATAGCAACCAATCAGATTCTAGCTTTCATTTATTTAGTACCTTCTAGAAAATGACAGCTAGAATCTGATTGGTTGCCATAGGCAACATCCCCACTTTTTCAAACCCGCAGCTTAGTAAATCTAGCCCTAAGTTTTCTTGATAATTTTAAATTTGTGTGTACAAAAGTAATGATAAATGTAATTGATAAAACTATAAAATGCAATGAAAAAGATGTATTCTGAACATGTGATTTGTTAATGAAACATAAAGGAGAAAAAAGAAAAGAAGTGTGCAATAAATACAGTGTGGATAAACAAAAATAATATTAGATTCTACTTATACCTTTCATTGTCTTTTATAAGATACACACAGAAAGAAAGTGTATGTTTGTGTTTAGGGATTGCTACTATCTATGGCCACAGAGTAACTGACATTGATGAGATTCTGGACATCCGGAAGGTGATTGGAGTCTGCCAGCAGAATGACATTGACTTTGATGTTCTCACAGTGGAGGAGAATTTGTCAGTCTTTGCCTCACTGAAAGGAATTAATGAAGCAGTCAAGGAGCAAGAGGTAATGTCTGGCACCTTCTTGGGGGGAGGGTATCTATAATTGCCCTCAGTACATATTATGTCACACAGTAGTCCTCCCAGTTCATATTATGCCACACAATAGAGCCCCCAGATCATATTATGCCACCCAGTAGTGCCCTCAATTTCATGTATACTCACACATAATCACTAAACACATATATAAATAAAACATATGAAGGCAGCTCTATTTTACTATACGCAACTCGCCTCTCGAGTCTGCACACCAAGGCCAAACATATTTAGTTCTGCAGAAGAACATGGGAAGAACGACTGTGGCTAGGCATGTGCACCAGCTCAGTTTCGAGCCACTCAAGAGAAGTCGCTGCAGCGTTGAAATTCAGCTGTGCATTAGGGTGTGCCGTGCTGACCCGAAACACCCTGTGTACATGATACATGCTTATGACTACGCAACAATTTTATTAAGCAATTCTAATCTAGACCTAGCCGGCTATCTGTGCTGGGTTTACAACATTGTCCAAAAATGTGGTAGCTGCCTGTGTAAAATTACAAAGCAGATACAATAGTTTATGTTAATAATTACTTTATTTCATAATGACATTGAATAATATGTGACATTGTTGCATGTGATCTAAAATATATTATATATGTTTATTTTACAGTCTCCTTTAAAGGGGGACACCAGGTAGATGCACTAGGTAGTAATTTGTACAAACAAAAACCACAGTTGTTGCCAGAGCTTATCCTCACGATTGCAAATCTGTATGTAGCTGGCAAAATAAAAGTATGAGGTATTAGTCCATATTTTGATTAAAAAAAAAAATACCCAAGACAGTTATTTTTTTATGCTGGACCACCTGACTCTAACCTCTGTGGTCCAATATCCTGAACCCCTACTGTTCATGAAGAACTCACCCTAGTTGATGCATGTAATGTATGCATCTGCAGACATGACAGTTTGGAGTATTTTAATATGCAAACTGAGATCTATTGGGTTATCATGTTGAACCAGGACAGAGCGAGATTTAACAACCAGTGTACAATTTCCATTCATAATACTACAGACTGTCATACCTGAAGATACAACTAGGATAAAAGTTTCCAGAACTATAGTTATCTCGCTATGGAAAGCACATGGTTTCACTATTTGGTGGAGGGGGGTTTTCGCATCAAAGGTTACTGGTGTTTCCCTTTAAATTGACCTCTTTGTAACAATGATTCAGACACTTTTATCCACAGCAATAAACTTTCATTAACATTCATCATTAAAGGCTTTCATTTTCCACACAACTTGGCATCTGTAACCTTATGATGTATATATTCCACTCTGGTCTTTTCTACCCCACCTCTTTATTTTATATTCAAGATAAATAAGGTTCTACATGATTTGGACATGGAAGCAGTGAAGCACAACCAAGTGAAGAGGCTCAGTATTGGACAGAGGAGGAAACTTGCTGTGGGCATTGCAATTCTGGGTAATCCCAAGGTAATCACCATGTTTGACTATTTTCAGAGTTATGTCATTGCTCATTTTCTTCTGACCTTGTTACGATTGCTGTGTGGTGATGGTAGCGAAGAAGCTTGGAGACTTTTGAATCATGGTTCCATCCAGAGATGCATTTACAATATAGGCAAATAAGGCACTGTGTGTATCTAGCAAAATGAAAACATGAGGTATTAGTCCATATTTTGATCAAAACATTTAAGCCTGCATCCCAGTGTCAAGGGCACCTCATTATATGCAGATCATACAATAACCTATATGCTTTAAACACCATTAAAATGCAGTTAAAATCTAATGCACTCACCTCCCAGGTATAGGGGTATACATCTAGCAAGGGCTGGTTTCTGAGCCACACCTAAATGTACCTTAAATAGGCTTGATTGACAGCTGTTATGACAACATAAGGCAATATTTTGAGATAAAAACCGAGAAAAAACAAGCCCACACTTGGTATATCCCATATTATATAGGTTACCAGCTGAGTGGCAATATAAATGCCCATATATGTATACAAAACAAAAAGACAGTTATTGTCAGAGCTTATTGTTAACATTGCATATCTGTGTGTATTCGGCAAAATGAAAACATGAGATATTAGTTCATATAATATGAACTATGTTATGTCTTTTTGTTTTGTATACATATATGGGCATTTATATTGCCACACAGCTGGTACTATATACAATATGGGATTTACCGAGCGCAGGCTTATTTTAAACATGAAAAATTATCCACTTTTACATTCTATAAAATGTACCCATCACCCTTGTTCATTGTCTTTTAAACAGATTCTTAGTGATTCTGTGGCATTCCCTTCACATGACCCTTCCATTGTATTTAAAAGACCTGTAATGTTCCCTGCAGGTGCTGCTTCTGGATGAGCCCACTGCTGGCATGGACTCCTGCTCCCGCTACACAGTCTGGAATGTACTGAAGAAGAGAAAGGCAAACAGTGTGATTGTGTTCAGCACACACTGTATGGAGGAGGCAGACATTCTAGCAGGTACACAAGTTCATAGGCTGTACAGCTTTATGTGCTATGCCTATTATATTACTTATAATACCAAGGGAAGGGATAACCTCCAGCATCAGGGCACTTTACAGTTCAGGACTTGTGTGATGTTACTTTAGTGAAATTTTACAAGTAATCCCTTGCATTTTTCTGTCAACAGTAGTAAATACAGAACCACAGAGAAACATTTTACACACGTGTGTAACAGACTATTGACTGACACATATCATCATCATCACCATTTTTTTATATTTCGCCACTGATTCTGCAGCGCTGTACAGAGAACTCATTCACATCAGTCCCTGCCCCATTGGCTACTGTCCCATTGTGCTGTGAATCTGATTTTTTATTAGTCTTGAAAATGAACATGAGTGAGAAATTGGCAATCCAATGGGCCCCCTATGCTTGCGTGCCCCACAGGCAACTGCCCAGCGTGCCCATGCGTTAAGACGGCTCTGTTGCTAAGCAGGTATGACAATTCAATCAGAAGG
The DNA here is from genome assembly GCF_038048845.1 of Mixophyes fleayi. Taxonomy (NCBI): domain Eukaryota; kingdom Metazoa; phylum Chordata; class Amphibia; order Anura; family Limnodynastidae; genus Mixophyes; species Mixophyes fleayi. Next base: position 75,850,865 of record NC_134407.1, read on the forward strand.
GTGACTTAGACAGTTTTTTGTTTTTTAAGCAGTGCCAACCATGGCTCAGGATTGATAGTTATGTTGAAAATAAAAAACCTCAACACCAACTGAATTGTAGGAGAGTAACACCACATATGGACCTCATTCCCTGCAGTCTCACATCATTGTAGCAGGAATTTGAGGTACGAAATGTATGAGAAGTCTTTTGTGGTGACTTGTACTGGTTAAGATATGTTTTGTAGGCACCTTCCTTATCTGTGATTCGGATGGAAATTTGTAAGTAATATTAGCATTGTAGGCTCCTGGAGTCCATTAAATGGTAGTCAATTTTTGGAGGTGAGTAGAAAGTGTATTCTGTCATTGAGGAGTTTAGAGGCCTACAAGTATCTATGGGATTATAGTATTTTAAAAGTGTCCCAATCGATTTTGGATGGGGTATGAATGAAGAAGCCACTACATGTGTACTTCTGTGTAGCAAAGGTTTTGGAAACATATTGAAGTCTCCTCCAAAAAAAATGTCAGTGTTATGAGAGTAACCATAAAAATGCTTGAAACAATTCTGCCTAAGCAGATTGAGAAGCATAAATATTGACCATAGTTACAGGAGTATCTTGCAGTTTTGTTAGAAGAATTAAGTAGCTACTTTGATTATATCTCTCTGCAACGAGTCAAATAAAAATTAAAAATATGTGTATCCCCCAAAGAGTAATAGGAAAATAATAGTGAGTCTTGTCAGCTGTGTGAGTGTGTGTGTGGGGAGGGGGGTTTGCTATCACCTCAGGAGTAAGACCTATCAACTGTGGTGTGACAGAATATAATTTGCCCAACTGTGCAATGGAGTTGTGTCTTTCCTAGTCAAATACTAGTGGGCATGAGTGTCAATAAAGACATATGTAAAGTTTGCAGAATAGGGCAGGCATGTCATATTGTATGCCAAAGATTTTTCAGTTACAGTCCCAGTGCACCACACTGTGTAGTATGCTGAGATGAATTGTTACAGGTCATCCTCAAAAAAGTGTGTTTAGGCCCCTACATTTCAATAAAGGCGAGGTAGAGTGCTTCTTGGGTGTTCCAGTTGGGGGACGTTAGGAGGTGGAGGTAGAGTTAGGGTTTTATTAGTGTAGCTTGCTTTTCTATGTCAGGAAGGGAGAGAATGCAGCCAATGTAGTCCTCTAATAGTTTAGCAGAGCACCCAGTGCTGCAAGGCCTCATGTTGTTATTTGAGCTCTGTCCTGCTCTTTGGGAATGTTCCTGCAGTTCTTCCACAGTGTAGCCAAGTAAGCTATGGAGATACGTAGCGCTTTCCTGAAGTGTTGTGAATAATGTTGTTATCATAATAGTATCTCAGTCCACGAAGTTCACTTTAGGCTTATTTTTCCTTTTTCCCCACCTCCGTGCAAGCTGAAAATGAATTCATAGTCAGTCTCAGTCTCTCTCTCTCTCAGTCTCTCTCTCTCAGTCTCTCAGTCTCAGTCTCAGTCTCTCTCTCTCAGTCTCAGTCTCTCTCTCTCTGTCTCAGTCTCTCTCTCTCTGTCTCAGTCTCTCTCTCTATCTCAGTCTCTCTCTCCTATTTTAAATGAAAAAAAATAATTTAATCTTAATTATATCCTTTATAGGGGCCCTTGAAAATAAGCTCTAAAAATAAGCTCTAACAAGCTTTGTTTGTTATCCTATAGTAATGCTCCCTGCCCCACTGGGGCTTACAGTCCAAATTCCCTAACAGACAGACACATTCTTATGTGAGTATTAAGTGCATGAGATATTAGAATACCTTTCGCTATATATTTTTTGCATACTTTAAATGGTCATTAGGGCAGAGAGCCGGTTGTTAATTTATTTCAATTCCACCACTGTGTGTATGTATATATATATATATATATATATATATATATATATATATATATATATATTTGCAAATATGTGTAACAGAATTCTTTCAGTAAAGTGCTAGCCACACCCACACACTAGGTTGGCCACACCCACTTGTCAAATGCCACTCCCACATAGATGGGGGGCGCCGGTGCCCTGTCTCGCCCAGGGCACTAAAATGTCTAGTTACGGCACTGTGTTCCTCCCTTTTTAGATTTTAGTAGTAGCCATTTGGACAGTTACAGGATTATTTTTTTCCTCCCAGGTTTTCAGCTGTAAAAGGCTGAAGGTTTCACCAGGATTGACTTTGTTAATCAGGATCCAAATGTAAAGAATTTGGAAAGAAGAGAAAAAAAATTCTTTGCTCCACAGAGGTGAAGCTGATACCCCGGGAGACTATAAAAGTTGCTAGATTCCGGATTATCACTGCTTTTTTGATCTAAATGTTTGGTTCAGAACTCTGATGAGAGACCTATTTTGTCTTTATTGTTGCTGAATCTAACTTTATTTTTTTTAACATAACAACTACAGAAAACTACTAAAGTAAAGGAATTGTCAACATAAAGAGACATAAAAGACATGTCCATCTTTGTAAGGTCTTCATAAGACACACAAATCAACACTGTCTTGCCTCCTTGTTTTCCCTACACATTTCTTGTCATATGATAGAATGTAAATTCAGATTGTCAACTTGTAAATTCACTCAAACACCTTTCTTATCATAAAGGCTTGTCAGCTGCATTACACTTGCCATGTTCCAGCAATGTTACACAAAGTATATACCAAGCAGTATATATTATATTTGCCCTGGGATTGTACAATCTGAATGCTTCCCTCCAATGTACAAACCCATTGTACACTGTGAAGATACGTGGTTCCCAAATCACTCAGACACGGTATTAGAGGAAAAATAGGATGATTTATTCTGCAGTACAGGATTAAATACAGCACGGCCCCTTTAACAATAGCAGGTCCAACAAGTGAGGAAATCAGTTCAAATAAATACAGTGAGATATGTACAGTGCGGCCCCTTAATGATAGCAGGCCCAACAAGTGAGGAAATCAGTCCCAATAAATCCAGTGAGATATGTTCCATAGCGAATCTCTGGCAGAGCATCATCTCTTGGCCAAAGTCAGTCACACTCGCTCTCAGCTCCCAGGGTAGTCTCTTTTATCACTTCATAATCCCTCCTTGGAAACTCCTGCACAGGGAGTTGCAAAAGGTCTTGATTGGTGGGCTTCTCACACTATCCAGCCCCCTACCTCCCCCAGGTGTCTTCCCTCAGGTGACCCCTGCTGGGTCCGGCTCCTGGCCGTCTGTAAAGCTCACTAGTGGACAATAGGGAGCAAACAGAAGGAACAATGGTATCTTAATTCACTCAACTCCTGAGTGTTCCCTGTGGAGGCGGAATTTAACCCCTGAAGTGCTTTTCCATGGAGATGTTACATTTCGATACAATAACCTTTATATTGAGACATTGTTCTGATTACAAACCAGATCTAAGCCACACCTTATAACAATGGACATTTGAGACAAATGGTAGTAACCTTAGCTAACACAAGCAAAATGACTTCTGCTGTCCCATTATTTTCGCACAATATGGCAATATTCTTTATATTTCTAATACATACAATATTGCAGGTAATAGCCAGGCCAAAATGTACCTGATAACATGAAATAATAATATACATAATACACCGATGCTCTGGTGTATATACTTAGACTGGGCCAAGGATTAAAAAGTACATTAAACTGTAAGAAACGGGTGATGAATTAAAAGTCCTCGGTCCAGTAGCACCACGTTTCGTGACAAACACCCTATAGCTAATCACATCATTTCACTTCACATCATTACTTTTACAGTATCCCAGATTCTATTTGGGTTTGAGGGTCAGTTAATAGAAAACAGGCAGAAATGCAGAAATACACAAAAAAGGAACACATTACTATGTTTTTGGCCTTCTTTAGGAAACTATGGTCAAATCCATTACCGTGGAAAATATATGCTGTGTTATAATAAATGTTATACAAGAACAAAAGATGCAGCGTCAGCAAGTCAGACATCCATGTTTCCATTATATTCATATTGTGCACAAATTAACTTCAATTGTTGTTCCAGCTGTACTGACATGGTCATTTGTTTGTGTACAACTAATTCTCCTTTATGCATTTTAGATCGAAAAGCTGTTATTTCACAGGGAACTCTGAAATGCATTGGTTCCTCCCTGTTCCTCAAGAGCAAATGGGGTGTTGGCTACCGCTTAAGGTATTTTTCTGTCTTGTAAATGCTAATGTAATGAATTAAATATGCTAATTTTTGTTGTTATTAAAGGACAAAATGTGGGTTGAGCACTGCTGTATTTTTCACTAACAGTCTTTTTCTTCAAATCTTTTTTTCTCTTTAGTATGGATATAAAACCGTCCAGTAATGTAGTGGCTGTTTCTTCACTGATCACACAACATATTCCCAGTGCAAGCGTAATGCTGCAGACAGAGAATTCACTCATCTATGCCTTACCATTAAAAGATGTGGACATATTTCCAGGTACACTATAGTTATTTATGTGATAAAATGTATCAAGACCTTCTCGCTAGTATGAAGGTTGACAGATCAGGTGTGATAACGGCCACAACACTTTTGTTTGAAAAGTCATTGTGTATTGTCTTGGGGCATGGCCTATTAGTAATGTGTACTCATGATGTAATTTGGAGATGTGTGTCATTATTTTGGGTTGAGGAGATTGCTCAAGCCTCCTTGCATACCGATAGCCAGTGGAGAAGTGTTTGTATGTGTGTTGTACTGTCCTCTGGAGCATGGACTGATATTGAATGAAATTAAATATTCTTTGCAAAGTGCTGTGTAATATGTAGGTGCTACATAAATGTTATTAATAAAATAAATAAGCCATGTCCATCCTCTGAACTGTCAGAAGGATGGGGGTCAAGCAGGGAGACACCAGGAAAAGAGAGCACTGGCAGTCGAGAGAGACTCTGCTTGTCTGCTGGTGCCTGGTGGGGTACACTCTTCCCAAAGTCAAAAAGAGGGGGCACCACCATATGCGACTATCATTCTTTGCCAGTACCCAGCTGATATGCATGTCTGTCAGATGGTCATTGACTTGCTAGGCAGCGCTGTTAAAGCACTTGTAGTGGACTGTGACACTGCTGTCATGTGAAGTAGTGCTTCGGTCACCCATGTGGGACTCAATAGTAAATGTGATTGGTAGTACTTCTAGTGTATACACATGGCTAATCCTACCTGCAGATGTGTTATAATAATTTGATTATGTCTCTGCAGAGGTTGAGCTGTACAGTATCCTGGTTAGTGTTTCTCCTGGAGGGTGACTTAACTCCCCTCTCTAGTCAACAGCAAACTTACTGAAGCACTTTTCACAATAACCTTAACCCTTACAATACCACATTGTAGTCAGTTTCAGTTTCATAGAAGAAATCTGTGATGTTAACCCGCTCTGTAAAGTTAGTTCTCTGATTAGTTTACAGTAGAATGTCACTGAACTTAATCCTTATTGTTGTTTGTGGTAGTTATGTAATTCACATTAAAGCTTCATGTTTTGCTTTCTGGTTAGTGTCAAATTCAGATGCACTTCTAATTTTAACACTGACACTACATGTTTCCTGTTAATTGGGTCTTAATAATTCAAAGGCAAGTTTGATACAAGTTTGACTGAGAATTTGATGCCTGAATGGGGAGACAGTGAGCTTACGGATGATAGGTGGAGGGGAGCAGGGAGATAAGGGGATACAGGAGGGGAGAAGGGATGTAAGGGGTGCTGTTGCTGTATTATGGTATCACATAGGGTGCCATGCTCCCTTGCTACAACACTGTCCATCATACACTTTCCCTGATTATGGCAGAAGTAAGTATTTTTGGAGATTACAAGTCTATAGTTCCTTTAACTCCAGCATGGGATTTTCATAAAGGTTTTACATACTTTTGTGAATTCAGTGTAGCAATTCAGATTTATTATTCATGTTTCACATGAACTTGTACCATAGCTGTAATTATCAACTGGGCAGTACCAGGAATTAGTACAGCACCTGTAATCATCAGCTGCCGGTGCCAGGATACTGGGTTTATTTTTGCTCTTCTACCATGTCAGCTGGTAAGAAGTGCCTGAAGACAGTCTTATACTCTAGCCAGGCTCACCTTGTAACGTTAGTGGATAATGGTAAAACAGATGTGCAGTAATTCTAATAGCACAACACACTGTAAAGCCTATCACAGTGGAGCTATATTCATCATTCCTGGAGTGCTGATCCAGATGGGTCGGTCCTCTGTCCCTTTACTCCTTTGCTGGCAAGGCAGGGACCAAGTTCTATGCCACCTTGCTTTTGTCAGGTACACAAAGAGAAAAAGTAAACAGAGTTCTGAAGTCATATCCAATTGTTCTTACCAATGATCCTGACCAGCACACCAAGAGCCGTAAGCCCCTAGTCAGTTCTGTCCGATTAAACTCCTGTAGCCGGGAGTAGTCCCCTTTTATTGATGATCCGGTTCCCACTGTGGTGTTCCTTCAGTGAGGTGGGTGCTAGATAGTGCAGACCAAACAATAAACCATATACTGGCTACAGGGATGCTAAGTTGCTTTAACCTTATCTATCAAGTTTACTCCTGTTAGATTGTAGGGCTGCTTGGGCAGGGCCATCTTGATGTCGGAGCTTTATAAATAAAAGATATTAATAATATTGGACAATTATAAAATATTGGCTCAGGGGTTTAGTGGCCCGTTAAGAATACATTTACTTATTTTCTAGGACTACTTTCTGCCCTGGACAATGATTGCAACTTAGGAGTTGTGACTTATGGAGTTTCCATCACCACACTGGAAGATGTCTTCTTCAAACTGGAAACAGAGACTGACAATGTTCAGACAGGTAAGATTTGAAGAGTGGTTTGATGGTAATAGATGGGTTATGTATGACCCAGCCTACCTCTTGATGTAACTCAGCTGGAAAAATTCTGTAATTATGACATGAGATTGGCCATGTGCTCCAATCATGTGTTTAGTATTGAAACTTGGAGTGGTGGGTATTTAACTGTTTGCAATTGTTTATCTATGATGAGGAGATTGTGGATAGAAGGTGTTTGGAAAATTGTTCACAAGTGGAGGTTCTAAAAATAGCAGCACACAAGGAGAGAAGATGAACAGATAACTGTTTTAATAGACATACACAGCCTAAGCCTAAAATACAAATCATTATTTGAAGCTGGTCAAAGAATACCTTTCAAGTTTATCCTTAGCTGTGCTCTTCCACCCTCTAACTGAGTTCCTTAAAAACAGATCACACTAACTTTTACTACAATGAATACAGGTAATTACATTAAAATAATTACAATACAAAGGCTTAATTATCGAGACCACGAGAAGATAATTAAATATAATGCTTAATACAAAAACAAATTCTCCAGATAATGTGAGTTTTCTTTTGTTTTACACTCAAACATTATGCCATGATACTAAGCTCCCTTAAAGAGGTTTACTGCTAAGCTCATTATTTTATTTTGATAACATGACTGGTAAAAATAATTACTTGTACAAAATAATAATAACATTTCTATAATGTGTTGAATAGTTTAAAGCACAAAATAGTTTTCTAAAGCGATGGTCATAAAGACCCATTTGTTGAGTCACATCTCACAAATGGAGCAAAGTCTACACATCCAGTGAATGATTTAGACAAGATTCTCAAAGAGTTTCAAATCGTTATCAACAAATCTCTTTGACTAACGAGGAACTTTTTGTTAGCCATTAGATTGTAAGGTATCTCATAAGAATGCATCTCCCAAATCATATCTGCATTTATTTTGCCTTCCTGGCATGTCCCTGTTTCATGTATGCCCTGTTTTTACTGCAGGGCATATGGCACCTTACAAATCAACAGCATTAATAATAATAATAAAAGTCACACTCTGACATTTTGAAATTTTACAGCTTATCACTTTCCACAGATCACAATATTTTCAGTCAGAGGATAGAAGAAGACAAGAAGTGGAAATCCACAGAGGAAATTGACATGGGGTTACTGGCACTACCAGACTCAGACCCATGTACAGTGAGTGGCAAAGCACTGTGGAGGCAGCAAATTGGCACTATGGCCAAGTTACATTTTCGTAATTTGCGCAGAGAGAGTAAATCTATTCGTTATGTGTGAGTATTTACATGGTTAATTGATCTCTCGATTACTGTTAACAACACCACCATCTCATCTGTTCCCCAACACTGATGCCTTGACGTTACTCTCGACTTCTCCCTCTCTTTTGCCACCCACATTCAACCCACATTCAATCACTTGCCCAATCCTGTCGCCTCCAACTACGCAACATCGTCTGCATCCGGCCTTTCCTATTATTACCAAACCTATTATCCTTGCGCTCATCATTTCCCGTCTTGATTACTGTAACCTTCTCCTCACCGGTCTCCCCCACTTTCACCTTGCCTCCCCTTCATTCTATACTCAATGCGGCTGCGGGACTTATTTTCCTTTCACACTTCTCTTCTTCTGCCTCCCCTCTCTGCCTGGCCTTAGACTGGCTTTCTTTTCCCTACAGAATCCTTTTCAAACTCCTCACCCTCACCTACAAGGCCCTGTCCCACTCCACTTCCCCTTACATCTCCAACCTCCTCTCTATTCACACTCCCTCCCGTTCCCTGCGATCGGCCAATGAGCATCGCCACACCTCCTCTCTGATCACCTCTTCCCACTCCAGAATTTAAGATTTCTCCTGGGCTGCCTCCTTCCACTGGAATGACCTCCCACTTTCTATCCAGCTGTCCCCAAATCTGTGCACCTTCAAACGGGCACTTAAAACTAATCTGATCCTCATAGCCTAACAGCCGCCCAGCCACCTAACCATCTACATCTCTCCACGCTTGATCTCCTCACCTCTCTCTTCCTCTGTCCCCTTACTAGCTCCACTTGAACTTGATTCCCTCCACTGACTCCCCGTTGTGTCTGCTGCCTGTTTGCCCTCCCTTTAGAATGTAAGCTCTTACGAGCAGGGCCCTCTTGCCTCCTGTCTCTATACCTATTCTTCTTCTCCATCTTCTCTGTACTAGCTATGCTTGGAGCATTTAGAGTCTTGGTATTATTCTTTCATTGTTCTGTACTGTTTCACCCTATATGGTCTACTGTTTGTACTGGTACGACGCTGCGGAAATCTTAATCTTATGATCACTACTGTTCATGTACTGGAAGAAGAATTTTCTGGTTTAAATAAATTACTATAATGTATTTATTCTTAAATCTTTCATTTTTCTTATTGGTTTAAATGCCAAATACAAAATGCAGTTTCTCTTCCCCCATACTATGGATTCTACCATGTTTATACCACGGTTAGAGCCAGGGATCAGAATGACTTTGAGTATAGGTGGCCATTGACACCTTTTCTGTGAAGTCACCTCTGAAGTATCTATAAACCTGCAATAAACATTCAGACAGTTAACACTATTTTAAAGTATGAGGACTTGAGGAGCCAGTGAGAAGGAAGTTGAATAAAGGTGGCACATTCAGTCAGGGTTACAGCACTATTACGGGATATCATAGCATGATGTTGGTCAGGCACAATGGGTTTTATATATATATATATATATATATATATATATATATATAGTGACAAAGAGGCATATTTGTCACAGTTCCCCTATAAGAAAATAGGGAAAAACACAGTTAGTCTGCAGCAGCTGGCTGTATACAGGGTTAAATTTTCCCTGGGATCCTCTTTCAGCACATGCACACAGTTGTTCCACATCGGTGTAATTGATTTGTTTTGCTGTGATTTATTTGTAGTGCTTGGGTGGAGGATAAAGACACTGTTTGTATTTGTGGGCGGGACCACCAATGCCAGTAAGTGGCCGGCTAGTAGTCGGGGAACTTCTGTTTAGCCAGATGTAGGTTTTGGGAGATTTTGTGATACTTTTGCTGGATATGACAGCTGTACCATCGTTGAAACTGTTTAGCCATCCTGACAACTGCTAATAAACAGTGATATGGTTCCGCAAACCTGTGTGAGGCTCCAGTGAATACAGTACTTTATCACAACATATATATAAATATATCTATAATATAAATGCTTAGTGGCGTGTGTTAGTCTGTGTGTGTGTGTGTGTGTGTGTGTGTGTGTGTGTGTGTGTGTGTGTGTGTGTGTGTGTGTGTGTGAAAAAAATAAAACCAAGCTGCAGCGCCACCTGCTGGGCGGAGTTATACACTGACCTACTAAATTCTTAGTGTGTGTGGAAAAAAAAATTCAGAAAGGGCTGAAATTTGGTATACTAAGATGTTTTTAATTTGTTAATTTAATTTGTTAATTGTTAAAAGTGATTATAAAGATTTAAAAAATATATATATATATTTCTTGAAGGAGAAGTGACAGTTGGGAGTGGTTGATGGTTGCCGGGGGTGACAGTGGGGAGTGGTTGCCGGGGGTGAGAGAGTGAGAGGAGTGTGATACTCAGGACCGCTGAGAGAGATCCCTGTGTCTGGATAGACATCTGGATAGATGTGGCGATGAAAATGAAGGATGAGGTGATGGAGAAGAATGATGAGATGATGACATGTGGACAAAACCACGTTAAAAAAGGGCGCTTGCGTCGGGAAGTAACGCTCTTCCCCTGAGGAGGCCTGGGCTATGGCCCAAATGCATGACAAGAACCTTTTTAACACCTTAAGTAGCTTGATTTGACTAGGATGCATGAGTATCATGCACGGGTTGACTTGTGTGTATATATATATATATATATATATATATATATACATGCTCCTGTCCAAACAAGACTGGAAACGAGCACTCCATATAAAAATAAACATTATTGCTTTTAAAGTCCAAAGATAAACTGTTCCATTGAGCCGTCCATAGCAGCAAGTAAAAAAAAAGACACTTCAGCTGCATAGTCATTTCAGAATATACTCATCTTGTGCTGGTACTGATGGAACATGATAGTGTATGTCATAAAATACCCAACGGTGTTTTTGTGGCACCTTTATAGTTTATACATACACACAAAAAAGAGGCACACAATAAATCCAGCTGTTTATTTTCTTTCAGGTCGCAGTTTCTATTTCTGTTTCTTGCCATCCAAGCAGCAGTAAATATTATACACTGGTACAACCAGAAACCATCAGTTCCTATGAAACTGTCCCCAGACTTGTACTTTCTGCGTCCAGGGCAGAAGAGCCAGAAGTATTTAACAAGCCTCTTGGTGCAGAGCTCTACAGGTAGTGTGTGTGTGTACAAGTGACACTTAGTAACATAAAAGACTGTGATGTTTTGCTATAGCTTCTCTGCTGATAATAGAAGACATGCTGTATAGTTGTAATTTTAATTGAGTTTTTACTCTAAAAGTTATGTGACTTGTATAACACTTTAGAACAGTTTACAGATGTAAACATTATAGGACATGTTACTATATTCATTACTAAATATGCAATAGTTAGCATCATAATATTAATGTTTATTTTTTATAAATACTGTAAATAAAATTCAAGAAACTACAGGTATTTTGTTATGGATAAAGATAAGGTTTTAAAAGTAAAAGAAAGTGATGGGAAGTGATGATGAAGGAAGTGTGAAATTTGCTTATCTAGTGTACTTTACAACTGTCCCAAGCACCATTTTTCATTGGCCCTCTTCCATCTGTCGCATTACTCTGGGAAGTGCATTATGGGTAGAGGAGGAACACTGGCAGTAAAGCTAGTGTCACACAGGTGTATTAGAATGCTGGGAATCTGGACATATAAATGTTCATGTGGAGGGTACAATGGGTTTCATCTGTGATGTTTGTGTGATGCTCATGTATAGTTATACCTGCCTAATTTATACCATAGGTGCTAACATAGACGAGCTAATTAACATTTTGAACAGCCAGAAGATTAGAGTGGAACAAATGAATGGAAGCGACTATATGTCTGTTTCTCCTCACAATGGGGCTATGGATGTCACCAGTTCTGGAAAGGTATGAGGGTGTAAGTAGTGAGTAGAGTCTAGTTATATTTAAAAATAAAAAAGGTAATATAAGCTAAACATGTATTTTGAGTTCAACAAGTTCAAATAAAAAAAAAAAATCACATTCATGTACAATGGAAGGTGCACAGGGCAAGGGCATCGAAAATCCCTCAACCTGTTTGAAACAGATGAGTTGTTATACTACACAGTAGATCACAGGGGGACTATTTGAGCCATCTGTTGACTCCAGTGGATCAGGTAATCTTTTTATTATTTACATAGCCTCATTAATTTCAACTTGCTCCCCTGTCAATTTGACCATTAACCTCATCAGGGGTATGCTACAATTTGATAGCCGTATAATCTGGATGACATGTAAACGCTGAATATATGAATAGCGTGAAAGAGATATTTACATATTAATATGAAATTCAGTCTCTGAGATTACTTCTATGTTTCATCTAGTGAAATTGATATAATAAATCAGTTTATTTAGAATTATTTAAAAGTGATTCTTAAAATGCTGGGTATCACAGAAGTATTAATGAGGAGTGGCATTTCAGCACCACTAAATTGAACAACATATTATCATAGTGAGGTTCATGTGTCAATTGAAACTTTCAACTCAATACACTAGAGACTAGATGAGACTAGATGAGATTGTTGTTTTTAGATAGGATAGAGATTTCGAATCCCATCACTTAATCCTACAATAGCATACTTTAGCGCAAATAAAGGTGAGGTTTATAAATAAATTCAGATAATACGGACAACCCCATTAATGTGAAAACTGATTATGCTTTATGATCATGCACAATAGAAGGTATTATTTATCCATAATTAACATTAACATTAATTAACATTAATTAATAATTAATAATGACCTAATATGTAAAATTGTCTCTATGTAGTGACCGGGCCCAATTGATATGAAGACTGATAAAAAATGAACGATTGATCTCTATCATTTCAGTTAATCAATTAATAAACATATCCAACAAAGAAGGCTGCTTTTATGCAGTGGTTGACACATGATAGAGTTCTACATTAATTGAAAAACTGATTGCTATTATTGGAATATCATTCCAAATGATTCAGTGTCTGGATACTGCCATTCCTTACCTGTGGTACACTAAAGGTGGACCATATTGAACGATCATCTTAAAATATGGTAATATACAGTAAATTGGAATTATAAATAAAGATTTTTTTTCCCTTTTGAGTCACCTGGTAATTAAAATGTTGGATTTTATTTGATCTTGTTAAACTCCTCTCAAAACCAGATTGTTCATTTTGGCTGAAGTACTCATTTAACCCTCACTAAGGCTAGGTACACACTGGGGGCTAGATTTACTAAGCTGCTGGTTTGAAAAAGTGGGGATGTTGCCTATAGCAACCAATCCGATTCTAGCTTTCATTTATTTAGTGCTTTCTACAAAATGACAGCTAGAATCTGATTGGTTGCTATAGGCAACATCCCCACTTTTTGAAACCCGCAGCTTAGTAAATCTAGCCCTGGAGGTTTTTCAGCCAATCATTGGGCCAATTAGCCGATATACTACCATTTGGGCAGATACCTTGTTAGTGTATATACTTACACAATGAACGACAGTCGTCCCAAAGTACCGTTCGTTTCATTTGGTTGGTCGGCATGTTTGATAATCCCGTTTGAATCACCTTCCGATAATGCAGTGTGTATGCACTCACTCGACTGTTGGCCAGTAGCAGATCTCATTACTATAGCTGATCTCAGTAACACAGGTTTCTTTACTATCACAGATCTCAGTGTGACAGGTCTCATTACTATCGCGGATCTCAGTGTGACAGGTCTCATTACTGTAGTGCAATGTTTCCCAACCCTAGTCCTCAAGTACCCCTAACTGCAGGTTTTCCAGATGACCATGTGATATCATTATACCACCTGTGGATCTTGCAAAATGTGTCAGTCAGTAATGATTACACCTGTGCTCCAGCAAAGAGATATGAAAAACATGCACTGTTAGGGGTACTTGAGGACTAGGGTCGGGAAACACTGCTGTAGCGGATCTCAGTGTGACGGGTCTCATTACTGTAGCGGATCTCAGTGCGACAGGTCTCATTACTATCGCGGATCTCAGTGTGACAGGTCTCATTACTGTAGCGGATCTCAGTGTGACAGGTCTCATTACTATCGCGGATCTCAGTGTGACAGGTGTCATTACTATAGCGGATCTCAGTGCGACAGGTCTCATTACTGTAGCGGATCTCAGTGTGACAGGTCTCATTACTATCATGGATCTCAGTGTGACAGGTCTCATTACTATAGCGAATCTCAGTGAGACAGGTTTCTTTACTATCGTGGATCTCAGTGAGACAGGTTTCTTTACTATCGCGGATCTCAGTGAGACAGTTCTCTTTAGTATCACGGATCTCATTGTGACAGATCTCATTACTGTCGCAGATCTCAGTGTGACAGGTCTCATTACTATCATGGATCTCAGTGTGACAGGTCTCATTACTGTCGCAGATCTCAGTGTGACAGGTCTCATTACTATTGTGGAGCTCAGTCTGACAGGTCTCATTACTGTAGCGGATCTCAGTGTGACAGGTCTCCTTACTATAGCGAATCTCAGTGTGACAGGTCTCATTACTATCATGGATCTCAGTGTGACAGGTCTCATTACTATAGCGAATCTCAGTGTGACAGGTCTCATTACTATCATGGATCTCAGTGTGACAGGTCTCATTACTATAGCGAATCTCAGTGTGACAGGTCTCATTACTATCATGGATCTCAGTGTGACAGGTCTCATTACTGTAGCGGATCTCAGTGTGACAGGTCTTATTACTATAGCGAATCTCAGTGTGACAGGTCTCATTACTGTAGCGGATCTCAGTGTGACAGGTCTCATTACTATCATGGATCTCAGTGTGACAGGTCTCATTACTATCATGGATCTCAGTGTGACAGGTGTCATTACTGTAGCGGATCTCAGTGTGACAGGTCTCATTACTGTAGCGGATCTCAGTGTGACAGGTGTCATTACTGTAGCGGATCTCAGTGTGACAGGTCTCATTACTGTAGCGGATCTCAGTGTGACAGGTCTCATTACTATAGCGGATCTCAGTGTGACAGGTCTCATTACTGTAGCGGATCTCAGTGTGACAGGTCTCATTACTGTAGCGGATCTCAGTGTGACAGGTCTCATTACTGTAGCGGATCTCAGTGTGACAGGTCTCATTACTATCATGGATCTCAGTGTGACAGGTCTCATTACTATCATGGATCTCAGTGTGACAGGTGTCATTACTGTAGCGGATCTCAGTGTGACAGGTCTTATTACTATAGCGAATCTCAGTGTGACAGGTCTCATTACTGTAGCGGATCTCAGTGTGACAGGTCTCATTACTGTAGCGGATCTCAGTGTGACAGGTCTCATTACTATCATGGATCTCAGTGTGACAGGTCTCATTACTATCATGGATCTCAGTGTGACAGGTGTCATTACTGTAGCGGATCTCAGTGTGGCAGGTCTCATTACTGTAGCGGATCTCAGTGTGACAGGTCTCATTACTATAGCGGATCTCAGTGTGACAGGTCTCATTACTGTAGCGGATCTCAGTGTGACAGGTCTCATTACTGTAGCGGATCTCAGTGTGACAGGTCTCATTACTGTAGCGGATCTCAGTGTGACAGGTCTCATTACTGTAGCGGATCTCAGTGTGACAGGTCTCATTACTATCATGGATCTCAGTGTGACAGGTCTCATTACTATCATGGATCTCAGTGTGACAGGTCTTATTACTATCGCGGATCTCAGTGTGACAGATCTCATTACTGTAGCGGATCTCAGTGTGACAGGTCTCATTACTGTAGCGGATCTCAGTGTGACAGGTCTCATTACTGTAGCGGATCTCAGTGTGACAGGTCTTATTACTATAGCGAATCTCAGTGTGACAGGTCTCATTACTATAGCGAATCTCAGTGTGACAGGTCTCATTACTATAGCGGATCTCAGTGTGACAGATCTCATTACTGTAGCGGATCTCAGTGTGACAGGTCTCATTACTGTAGCGGATCTCAGTGTGACAGGTCTCGTTACTGTAGCGGATCTCAGTGTGACAGGTCTCATTACTGTAGCGGATCTCAGTGTGACAGGTCTCATTACTATCATGGATCTCAGTGTGACAGGTGTCATTACTGTAGCGGATCTCAGTGTGACAGGTCTCATTACTGTAGCGGATCTCAGTGTGACAGGTCTCATTACTGTAGCGGATCTCAGTGTGACAGGTCTCATTACTATCGCGGATCTCAGTGTGACAGATCTCATTACTGTAGCGGATCTCAGTGTGACAGGTCTCATTACTGTAGCGGATCTCAGTGTGACAGGTCTTATTACTATAGCGGATCTCAGTGTGACAGGTCTCATTACTGTAGCGGATCTCAGTGTGACAGGTCTCATTACTGTAGCTGATCTCAGTGTGACAGGTCTCATTACTATCATGGATCTCAGTGTGACAGGTCTCATTACTGTAGCGGATCTCAGTGTGACAGGTCTCATTACTATCGCGGATCTCAGTGTGACAGATCTCATTACTGTAGCGGATCTCAGTGTGACAGGTCTTATTACTATAGCGAATCTCAGTGTGACAGGTCTCATTACTATAGCGGCTCTCAGTGTGACAGGTCTCATTACTGTAGCGGATCTCAGTGTGACAGGTCTCATTACTGTAGCGGATCTCAGTGTGACAGGTCTCATTACTGTAGCGGATCTCAGTGTGACAGGTCTTATTACTATCGCGGATCTCAGTGTGACAGGTCTCATTACTGTAGCGGATCTCAGTGTGACAGGTCTCATTTCTCTCATGGATCTCAGTGTGACAGGTCTCATTACTGTAGCGGATCTCAGTGTGACAGGTCTCATTACTGTAGCGGATCTCAGTGTGACAGGTCTCATTACTGTAGCGGATCTCAGTGTGACAGGTCTCATTACTGTAGCGGATCTCAGTGTGACAGGTCTCATTACTATCGCGGATCTCAGTGTGACAGATCTTATTACTATAGCGGATCTCAGTGTGACAGGTCTCATTACTGTAGCGGATCTCAGTGTGACAGGTCTCATTACTGTAGCTGATCTCAGTGTGACAGGTCTCATTACTATCATGGATCTCAGTGTGACAGGTCTCATTACTGTAGCGGATCTCAGTGTGACAGGTCTCATTACTATCGCGGATCTCAGTGTGACAGATCTCATTACTGTAGCGGATCTCAGTGTGACAGGTCTTATTACTATAGCGAATCTCAGTGTGACAGGTCTCATTACTATAGTGGATCTCAGTGTGACAGGTCTCATTACTGTAGCGGATCTCAGTGTGACAGGTCTCATTACTGTAGCGGATCTCAGTGTGACAGGTCTCATTACTGTAGCGGATCTCAGTGTGACAGGTCTTATTACTATCGCGGATCTCAGTGTGACAGGTCTCATTACTGTAGCGGATCTCAGTGTGACAGGTCTCATTTCTCTCATGGATCTCAGTGTGACAGGTCTCATTACTGTAGCGGATCTCAGTGTGACAGGTCTCATTACTGTAGCGGATCTCAGTGTGACAGGTCTCATTAATGTAGCGGATCTCAGTGTGACAGGTCTCATTACTGTAGCGGATCTCAGTGTGACAGGTCTTATTACTATAGCGAATCTCAGTGTGACAGGTCTCATTACTATCATGGATCTCAGTGTGACAGGTCTCATTACTATCGCGGATCTCAGTGTGACAGTTCTCATTACTGTAGCGGATCTCAGTGTGACAGGTCTCATTACTATCATGGATCTCAGTGTGACAGGTCTTATTACTATCGCGGATCTCAGTGTGACAGGTCTCATTACTGTAGCGGATCTCAGTGTGACAGGTCTCATTACTGTAGCGGATCTCAGTGTGACAGGTCTCATTACTATCATGGATCTCAGTGTGACAGGTCTCATTACTCATTACTGTAGCGGATCTCAGTGTGACAGGTCTCATTACTATCATGGATCTCAGTGTGACAGGTCTCATTACTGTAGCGGATCTCAGTGTGACAGGTCTCATTACTATCATGGATCTCAGTGTGACAGGTCTCATTACTGTAGCGGATCTCAGTGCGACAGGTCTCATTACTGTAGCGGATCTCAGTGCGACAGGTCTCATTACTATCATGGATCTCAGTGTGACAGGTCTCATTACTGTAGCGGATCTCAGTGTGACAGGTGTCATTACTGTAGCGGATCTCAGTGTGACAGGTCTCATTACTGTAGCGGATCTCAGTGTGACAGGTCTCATTACTATCATGGATCTCAGTGTGACAGGTCTCATTACTGTAGCGGATCTCAGTGTGACAGGTCTCATTACTATCATGGATCTCAGTGTGACAGGTCTCATTACTGTAGCGGATCTCAGTGTGACAGGTCTCATTACTATCATGGATCTCAGTGTGACAGGTCTCATTACTGTAGCGGATCTCAGTGCGACAGGTCTCATTACTGTAGCGGATCTCAGTGCGACAGGTCTCATTACTGTAGCGGATCTCAGTGCGACAGGTCTCATTACTGTAGCGGATCTCAGTGTGACAGATCTCATTACTGTAGCGGATCTCAGTGTGACAGGTCTCATTACTGTAGCGGATCTCAGTGTGACAGGTCTCATTACTATCATGGATCTCAGTGTGACAGGTCTCATTACTGTAGCAGATCTCAGTGTGACAGGTCTCATTACTGTAGCGGATCTCAGTGTGACAGGTCTCATTACTGTAGCGGATCTCAGTGTGACAGGTCTCATTACTATCATGGATCTCAGTGTGACAGGTCTCATTACTGTAGCGGATCTCAGTGTGACAGGTCTCATTACTATCATGGATCTCAGTGTGACAGGTCTCATTACTGTAGCGGATCTCAGTGTGACAGGTCTCATTACTATCATGGATCTCAGTGTGACAGGTCTCATTACTGTAGCGGATCTCAGTGCGACAGGTCTCATTACTGTAGCGGATCTCAGTGCGACAGGTCTCATTACTATCATGGATCTCAGTGTGACAGGTCTCATTACTGTAGCGGATCTCAGTGTGACAGGTCTCATTACTGTAGCGGATCTCAGTGTGACAGGTCTCATTACTGTAGCGGATCTCAGTGTGACAGGTCTCATTACTATCATGGATCTCAGTGTGACAGGTCTCATTACTGTAGCGGATCTCAGTGTGACAGGTCTCATTACTATCATGGATCTCAGTGTGACAGGTCTCATTACTATAGCAGATCTCAGTGTGACAGGTCTCATTACTGTAGCGGATTTCAGTGTGACAGGTCTCATTACTGTAGCGGATCTCAGTGTGACAGGTCTCATTACTGTAGCGGATCTCAGTGTGACAGGTCTCATCCACCTTGTCTGTCTGCTGCTGATATTGTCCCACTGTCTTTATCATGATCCATGGTCTCTGTCAACTCACTGTAGTTGCTGTATATTCCCCTTATCATGTTGCACTGTCTTGATCACCTTAGTATAACTGCTGCTCATGACAGGAACTGCTGTCATCCATTCAGCTGATGGTGATGACAGAGGAAGAGCACAGATCTGAAGGTAATCGATACGAACTTCTGTCGTTTGTAAAATCTTTAGTGATAAATTGGTCGAAACTTTTTGTAGTGTGTACCTAGCCTAACTTACATCCACAAAATTGGCTGTTCTTTTCATTTCAGCTGCCTTTTTATAAAAATAATATGGTTTAGAAAGACTAATCTACAAAATTAGTGTCTGTCTTAGCAAAGCTGACCTCTGTCCCTGAACTGGCTTCTTGTTCTGTGTCTTCTAGTATTACACATATGAAGCTGTATTTAACAGCACTATGGTCCACTCTCTACCTGTCCTCATTAACACCATCAGTAACACTCTGCTCAGGCAGCTTAATGTGAATGAAAGCATCCAGGTTTTCAGCAGCCCGTTTCCTAAGGTGAGTGATCCTTTTCTCCACAAGCGATGTTAATGGCCAGTACATGGATATGCAGTGAGAATAGTTTTCTCGCAGAGCATGTCCATGTATGTACAGTGAGAGGGGATAATTCAGTTAGCTGCAAAGTGTTTCTGGAATGTCCGTGAGACACGTCGTCGCGGAGATTTTACAGAAATCTCTGCTTATTTTTCGAGGTGCGAGGAAAATTGATCAGAGATTTCTACCGTAAGTGCCGACTTGTGGCGACTTGTGACGATGTCCACGCGCCACATCGCCGGCAATTTATTTCCCCCCGGAAAATGTAAATTCTTTTAAGAACCTTAAGAAATTGTCACTGTTTGCATAGTCGTGTAAAGTCATAATCTTACATTATATACTTTCTGTCTTACATATTTATGGTTCAAATGAATTTTTGACAGACAGGAATGTTGTAATAAACACTTTATTGCAAAGCAAGAAAATGTGTTTTAAATGTTTGTTGCTCTAAAAAGCAATTACTATTAATGTGTGGTACAATCATAATATCATTTTATCGCGACAGGAATATTTGGACGCATCATTTAAAATCAGTCTGTATTTTCTGCTTATCTACTTGGGAATCATTGCTGCAGGCATGCTGCCATACTTTGCAATGGAGAACACATACAACCATAAGGTAAGAAGAACCAGAGCTCATTTATGCAGGTAGTTACACCTCGTTGCCCCACCCGTCTGAGATGGTTTCCATTGAGCTGAGAGCTTGTCAGCAAGGCTTGTAAAGGGATCATTGATCCATATGATGAGCACTAGAGAAATACGTATTGGACATTCACAGCACCATGTCTAGGATGCAGAGGGGTGCATAGATTGAGAAAATAGTACAAGATGGCACCTGTTGCCTAAGCAGCACTAAGACTGGTAGTAAATTGGCCATTTGTGATTCTTAATGGGACAAGGCATACTGATTATTGTGCACAATATGCATATTTTTGTGCATATTTATACATCTCAAGATGTGTCCAGCTCAAAAACTTTGCGTCAGGCATAACAAGTGTGTATGCTTATGCCCCCACGAGAGCATAGAGATGTGGCTTGACAGTGTTATTAGTAAATGCAAAATTCACACTTTTCATATATAATGTAACTAAATACAAACACAAATTAAATTAAATATAAACATCTGTTGTTTTTCCCTTTAAAACCCCAATGGGAGTTGCCTTTTAAAAGCCATATCTGCAGATGCACCCTTGTCTAGCTTTGTCACCTCTCCAGGTGTAAAGAGATGCAAGTAAATGATGCATACAAAACGCAAAAAAATGCTATTTCTTTGGCCTCCATTGGGGAACACCAGGGACACTGCGGGTATAGAGTAGGGCAGGGTGAACTGGCATTTTAAGAAACTTCTGTAATCTAGCCCTAGTTCTTCCTTCTCTATATCCCACTTCCTGTTTCCTCAGTTTAGTTTAAGTGCTCAGCGAACAGGCTGTGTTTGGGTTGTGCTGCAGTCCTATTTTGTTTCATTCATTTCATTTTCATTTATTTTACAGTTTTTTCTACATCGGAGACTTCTGCCTCTTGTTCTGTGACAGCCTCACTGGTGGCTCACAGAGCCTCGTCCACGGCTGTCAATCACTAGATCCTGTGTGGCGACAGTGCACAGCACAGGTGGCTGTGCGCTGTCTGGAGAGGGGGCCCCAATTAGCTCTCTTAGGAGCCAGGCATAGTCACCACAGGCTGTGTCAGTCATCCATTGCTGCACCTGCAGATAAGCAGCTGCGGCCCACTGTGTGCAGGAGGGATTGCAGCAGGTAAGTGTACCCACTCCCAGCACTGTGCTGGGAGAAGGGTGGGTTGAAACCGCAGTGTGTCAAGTTGGCTGCCTCTTACTAGGGGCAGTCATTTGTTTAATTTAAAAAAAAAGTGGAAAATTATGCTTAGGGGACTAGGTCAGGCAGCAGTCACTGTAAGACATGTGAGACCCTGCTAAGCATTGGTTTAATGTAGGGGGCTGTCCTGCCGGGTGCCTGCCAATCCAGTGCTGGACCCTGGGGGGGGAGGTGTTTTTCATCTCATGCACTCCCTCCTTGGTGGTCTCTCACTCCTTGTGTGCAGACACCAGAATAGGCAGCCATTGTGCAGCCCCAGCTTCGCTTTTTTCTGTCCCTTGTCCTGTAAGGTAACTGGTTTGGGGGGGGGGGGGGGGTTGTCAGGGTATTTATCCCTTAGATTGTTGGGGCTACTTGGCTGTATTGCTTGCTCACTTTCTGTGCTTGATTGTGTGCTGCTTGTCTGTGTGCTGCTTGTCTGTGTGTTTTGTCCCATCTGTTAACATGTCAGATGGTGGAGATCCTTACAGGGGAAGGCAGGGGGGACTTCTATGTTGAGGTTCACTTGTGCCACCTGTAATGCTAAGTCTGGACAGTCAAGCGCAGATGCTTTGTGTGCAGCCTGCCAGTCTAGAGATCACATGCCGTGTGCACCAGGGGATTCTGGTTCTGACTTGGCGGAGCCTATCGGGGCTCGGTCTCTGACTAATACTGTGGCTGAACTTGCCCAATTGGTGTAGTCTCATACTGTGAGCTGTCCTTCTCGTAATCCTCCTGTCTCTGTAGCGAGTGAGGTGGATGCTGTTCTTGGCTTGCTAAGTCAGGGTCTGACTGGACATATGGCGTTGGATTCCGAAGAACCGGCATGGGTACGTGGAGTTGTGTCCTCAGTACGGGGTTTGGGTTCTGTCTCCTCCTCCTTAGAGAGGATGTGGCAATCCACTACGCCATTCTTCTCTCATAAGCGCAAGTGGGTGGCGGCACCCTTGCAGGGGCATGAGTCAGATTCTGACTGTTTTTACCGTGAGGAGAGCGAATTGGCAATTTATTCTGACGTGGACACTTCTTCTGTTGTGAAAGAAGTCCATCCTGGCCATCAGACTGTGGAGGAATGAATACGGGCGGTGCGTCAGGTACTTGATATTTTGATATTCCTGAGAAGGCAGTCCCTGACACTGCCGAGCCAGAGAAAGCAATCTTTGTATTTTCCCTCTTCTTCCCAATTGGAAGATTTGCTGGTTCCTTCTTGATCTTCACTGGATTGTAAGTTCAGGTGTCTGCTCGGCTGAAATCGTGTTATCCCTTTTCCCCTGGGATGCAAGTTTTGGGAGAAAGGGGCTTTGTGCAGTTTCTTCTGAGCATTCCCACTCGAAGTTTAGGATGACCGCAATGTCTCCGGTTTTCCCAAAAGAGGTCAGAGAAAATAGGATTTTTATACTTATGTGAAATCCATTTCTTAGTCCATTGGAGGACACCAGGTGCCCAATCTTGACTCTCTAGTTTCTCCTACTGGTTGACATGTGTCACATTTAGCTGGAATAGTTATGACAGTTATGGAGCCTGGACAATGATGAAAACACAACAGTTTTATTGAACAAACATAATCCAAAATAATGCAGGAAAGGTACAAACCAGGTATAGCTGATTATGAACAGATATCCGGGTGTGGGTGGAAACAGGTAAGTAGCAGAAAATACATCAGGTACATATGAAATAGCTGAGTGAGATGAATTGCCTGGAACAGGTTTGACAGCTAGCAGCTTGCAGAAACAAGGGAAACAAGAACAGTAACAATAATGACCAGCAATGTGCATTGTGGGAAGCAGGCATAAATTGGCAGACACAGGTGCAGCAGTTAAAAGCAGAAGGTTAACTCCTGCTAGTGAGGGGAAATAGGCAAAAGTACAATAGCAGCCCCTCTGGTAAACCAGGGGTACTGCAGGCCTAAAATAATAAACTGAGTCCAACATTAGTCCAGCAGACAGGAGTTGCAGAGGAAAAGCTGCATCCTGGGGCGATGCTGCAGTGCAGGCGGAGGCAGAACCTGTCAACATGTTGTCTTGTTTTTTTAAGAGAATGTTGTTTTTTTCTCTTTTCCTGGTGTTCACTCTATTATTCTCTCTATTATCTCCACTTTCTGTAGGCTTGGTTCAACATAAACTGAGGAAACAGGAAGTGTATACAGAGGGAGGTGCTAGGGCTAGTTAACAGAAGTTTCTTAAAGTGCCAGTTTGCCATGTTCTATTCTATACCCACAATGTCCACTGTGTCCCCCAATAGGCTAAGAGAAACG
Source organism: Mixophyes fleayi (assembly GCF_038048845.1). Lineage (NCBI taxonomy): Eukaryota > Metazoa > Chordata > Amphibia > Anura > Limnodynastidae > Mixophyes > Mixophyes fleayi. The sequence continues at coordinate 75,874,733 of NC_134407.1, forward strand.
TATTTTACGTAAATATAAAAATACTATTATGTAGCAGTGTAGCTTTGGGGTGCAGCACGGAAATACGAATCTTACGCAAAAAATAATAGATGTACATCCAACTCTGAATGAGTCGCTATTGATTTTTTTTTGTGTGTCTGTTTTAGTAACATCCAATCTTAAGACCTTAATTTCACAATTAGCTATGTGTCGGCTAACCAACAATAACTTTGTTATTACTGTACTTTGTGTGCACAACTGAATTTTATCTATCTAGCAAATAAGTACATCTTTTCATGATTTTTCTCATAGTTTTATTAAGTGCTGACAAACAGGTTGGTTTTATACCTTTTTCTAATATTTAGTTTAGTTTTTTAGTTTTATGGGAAATACCATGCAACATATATTTTCTTTACAAATATGATTAAAACTGTGAGGGAGAGGTGATAAAAAAACAAGTGGTAGAAATACTATATAACAGGTACTATGTTAAGTATTTGATAAATGTTTATTAATAACCCTTACCCATTGTGTTTTCCACACAAGGTGAAAGCATATACTCAGTTAAAGATGTCTGGACTGTACCAATCAGCCTACTGGGTGGGACAAGCAGCAATAGATATGCCTTTGTTTTTTCTGATTCTTGTCATTATGCTGGGAACTTTGTTTATCTTTAACAAAGGAATCCATCTATACGTTGGAACATTTTTTACCTTGGTAAGTTTTGTAGGCTACAGTTTACTTTGTGATATGCTTTCTCACTGTTAGTTAACGCATTTTGCAATGTTTTGAATGCATGACATTTCTTTCAGTAGTTACAATAAATCAAATTTATAGTAGCAAAAACGGTTTTTGGAGTGACATTCTATTATGCTCTTTCAGTAACTTAACATCATATAATCCAAAGGAATGGGATGGTGGGAGGTATTGTATTCACACAATCATAAACTAATCCATTTCCTGTCTCATATATTGTATTCCACATGCACTACCTATGCTAAAATTGATAACTGGGTAGGAGACAAGACCATATATGTGCAGACAGCATGCAGTGATTTCTCAGTTAATTGGTTGAGGCTATATAATATAATATGTTATAATATAATTGACTCTGATTATACCAGACAGGCTGATTTATATACATGCAAGGGAGCTGATTTAACAGAAGCCAACGTGTGTACTCATTGGCTTTGGTCACATTGCTCATGTAACGTTTTCACTATTGAATAAAGAGCTAACTTAAATTTCATTGTAATGACTGATGTTCGTTGGGAGTATTTGAGAAACGTTCCTTTTTTTAATTTCAGATGTTCTGCTTAATAGGCTATGTGCCTGCATCTGTGCTTCTGACCTATGTGGTTTCTTTTACCTACAAGCAAATCCATGACACTCGACAGTGGTGGTCAATATTCTTTTCAATGGTATGTACAGTACAAGACTTTTCCTGTTGAGTGATTTATAGCTGTATCAAGCCTTTCATATTTTAACATGTTTTGAGACTATTCTCGCTTGGGTAATGTTTAACAGTGAATTAGGAGACCTCTTTGGTTTCAGTTTAAGGAATTGCTCAGTAGTCAAGAAAATTGATGAATTGTAGGAAACAATCATTAAGATTGGACATAAATTGGAGACAAAGAAGGGAGATAGCCTAGACATGATGCACTCGTTGGTGTCATTTAAGAATTCCAAGATTCGGTGCAGTATCCTCTTTGGTGACATCACATTCCTCGCTTTGTTCTGATGCATCCAGATTTCCACCAAGGTGCCTTGGTTTGTAGAGGAAGATGGCAGCATTTGCGGAGGAACAGAAATTTCGACGGGCCTTTGGGGGAGGAGTTGGGTGAAGTGAGTGTCCCTTGCTAAGTACACAGTAGGTGCACCTAGTTACTTTTAGTGGGACATATTTTGCATCTTACAATTGCATGTCAGTAAATTTGCACTTTTTTTTAAACAATATATTTGAACAAACTAACAATTAAAGCTAAACAACATCAATTCACAAACAAACACGCTAATCTGTATAAGGCAATTAATGTATAACAAAAGTTCTGTATCGCTATACAGTGGGGAGCAGTGTCGGACTGGGGCATGAACGGCCCACCGGGGGACTGCAACATTATGGGCCCATCAGAGGGTGTGTGGCCAGCCATCATAAAGGCAAGACCAGACACTAGAGGGGGTGTGGTCAGCCCATGAAGGACAGCTAGCACAATAGTGTGGTATATAAAGAATGCAGTGTGTATATAAAGAGTACACAGTCTTGACCTGGCCCTTTAGATTGGGCGGAACAGTCATCAAAAATCGGGATTGTCCCACTAGTATCAGAACATTTGACAGACTGTCCTACCTGTTCTTGTCACTTTCAACACCTGTGGCTGCTGGTTTCTTTAGTTGCGGCTTGTCTGGATCCTGGAAGGTTGGGGACCCTATTTGGGAAAAAAATGGATACATTTAGAAAATTATGACCAGGCCTGGTGTTAAATCAATAGGACCCACGATTAATACTTGTGCCTTCTCCCCCCTCTTTTTCATCACTCTGTCCTCTTCTGCCCCCCTTTTCTTCATCATTCTGTGCCTTTCGCCCCCCCTCTTCTTCATCACTCTGTGCATCCCCCCTCTTCTTTTTCTTCATTACTCTGTACCTCCCCCCTCTTCTTCTTCATTACCCTGTGCCTCCTCCCTCTTATTCTTCATTACTCTGTGCCTCCTCCCTATTCTTCATCACTCTGTGCCTTGCCCCCCTCTTCTTCTTCATCACTCTGTGCCTCCCTCCTCTTCATTACTCTGTGCCTCCACCTCTTCTTTTTCATTACTCTGTGCCTCCCCCCTCTTCTTCTTCATCACACTGTGCCTCGCCCCCATCTTCTTCATCACTGCGTGCCTCACCCCCCTCTTCTTCTTCATCACTCTGTGCCTCACCCCCTCTTCTTCTTCATCACTCTGTGCCTTCCCCCTCTTCTTCATCACTTTGTGCCTCGTCCCCCCTCTTCTTCATCACTCTGTGCTCCACCCCCCTCTTCTTCATCACTCTGTGCCTCACCCCCCTCTTCTTCATCACTCTGTGCCTTGCCCCCCTCTTCTTCTTCATCACTCTGTGCCTCCCCCTCTTCTTCTTCGTCACTCTGTGCCTTACCCCCCTCTTCTTTATCATTCTGTGCCTTCACACCCTCTTCTTCTTCATCACTCTGTGCCTCCCACCCCTCTTCTTCTGCATCACTCTGTGCCTTTCCCCCTTCTTATTCATCACTCTGTGCCTTTACCCCCCTCTTCTTCATCGCTCTGTGTCTTGCCTCCCTCTTCTTCTTCATCACTCTGTGCCTCCCCTTTTCTTCATCACTCTGGTGCCTCTCCCTCTTCTTCATCACTCTGGTTCCTCTACCTCTTCTTCATCAATCTGTGCCCGCCCCTATTCATCATCACTCTGGTGCCCCTCGCTCTTCTTCATCACTCTGGCCCCCCCTCTTCTTCTTCATTACTTTGTGCCTCCCCCCTCTTCTTCATCACTCTGTGGCTTGCCCCCCTCTTCTTCTTCATCACTCTGTGCCTCACCCCCCCTCTTCTTCATCACTCTGTGCCTCGCCCCCCTCTTCTTCTTCATCACTCTGTGCCTTCCCACTCTTCTTCATCACTCTGTGCCTCGCCCCCCCTCTTCTTCTTCTTCTTCATCACTCTGTGCCTCACCCCCCCCCTTCTTCTTCATCACTCTGTGCCTCGCCCCCCTCTTCTTCTTCATCACTCTGTGCCTTCCCACTCTTCTTCTTCATCACTCTGTGCCTTCCCACTCTTCTTCTTCATCACTCTGTGCCTCGCCCCCCCTCTTCTTCTTCATCACTCTGTGCCTTAACCCCTCTTCTTCATCATTCTGTGCCTCGCCTCCCCTCTTCTTCTTCATCACTCTGGGCCTTCACCCCCTCTTCTTCATTACTCTGTGCCTCCCACCCCTCTTCTTCTGCATCACTCTGTGCCTTTCCCCCTCTTATTCATCGCTCTGTGCCTTTACCCCCTTCTTCTTCATCGCTCTGTGTCTTGCCCCCCTCTTCTTCATCACTCTGGTGCCTCTACCTCTTCTTCATCAATCTGTGCCCGCCCCTATTCATCATCACTCTGGTGCCCCTCGCTCTTCTTCATCACTCTGGCCCCCCCCTCTTCTTCTTCATTACTTTGTGCCTCCCCCCTCTTCTTCATCACTCTGTGGCTTGCCCCCCTCTTCTTCTTCATCACTCTGTGCCTCACCCCCCCTCTTCTTCATCACTCTGTGCCTTGCCCCCCTCTTCTTCTTCATCACTCTGTGCCTTCCCACTCTTCTTCTTCATCACTCTGTGCCTCGCCTCCCCTCTTCTTCTTCTTCATCACTCTGTGCCTCACCCCCCCCCTCTTCATCACTCTGTGCCTCGCCCCCCTCTTCTTCTTCATCACTCTGTGCCTTCCCACTCTTCTTCTTCATCACTCTGTGCCTTCCCACTCTTCTTCTTCATCACTCTGTGCCTCGCCCCCCCTCTTCTTCTTCATCACTCTGTGCCTTACCCCCCTCTTCTTCATCATTCTGTGCCTAACCTCCCCTCTTCTTCTTCATCGCTCTGTGCCTTCACCCCCTCTTCTTCATTACTCTGTGCCTCCCACCCCTCTTCTTCTGCATCACTCTGTGCCTTTCCCCCTCTTATTCATCGCTCTGTGCCTTTACCCCCTTCTTCTTCATCGCTCTGTGTCTTGCCCCCCTCTTCTTCTTCATCACTCTGTGCCCCCCCTCTTCTTCATCACTCTGGTGCCTCTCCCTCTTCTTCATCACTCTGGTGCCTCTCCCTCTTCATCAATCTGTGCCCGCCCCTATTCATCATCACTCTGGTGCCCCTCCCCCTCTTCTTCATCACTTTGTCCCTTTCTGTTTCCCTCCCCTTGTCTCCGTTCTTTTACTTACCTTCATTTTGGCTTCTTTCATCTCATTTCTTCTGTTTGCTTTCTTCTGTGCTGGGTCTTCTCTGCGCCGCTCCTCACTCAATGCCGGGGGTGACTTGATGACGTCACGCCCGACATTCAATGTGAACGGAGCAGAGAGGAGGCAGGAGGGGCACCGGCGCCGCGACGTGGTAAATATATATATAAATATTTTTTTTATTTAAAAAAAAAAAAAACAACCTGCTCCCCCCACCAACGAAGGGGGCAGAGTTTACAGGGGTCGGAGCTTACCAGGGGATAGCCCGGCTTCCCGGCTGGCCAGTCCGACCCTGGTGGGGGGGGTAAAACGATACAAAGAATACAAAACATAGGAAAATATAACCAACTAGAAGCAAAACAAGAGTATAAAACAAGGATTAGCAACCTTAGCACATTACGAGCAAAATATAATAAACATAATGTATTCATTCCTGTTACTATGCTGGAAACAAACCAGCAACTTGATAGCAACTTGTGCGCTGGTGCATAGGTGCAGCATACAGTGTGTTGCGCGCAATAGAGGTGGCAGAGAGAACAGCCAGAAGGTAACCGATAAGGATATGCAGGTGAACAGCAAGGGGAAAGCAACAAAAACTAGAGGATAGAGACTTCTGTCATCAGAGCTTACAAATATACAATAATACAAAAAGGCAGACGAAGATAACTATAAATGTATTCTCTAAAGCAGAAAGTATTGTAAATGGCAAGCAGTAAAGCAGTATCTGTTACGATTCCTAGTAAACTCAGCAAGCAGCCACGGAAGTATAATACAAATGTCTTTATTCCAGCAAAATATATAAGCAAGGGTTCAGTTCAATGAACATGCAGGTTTTCATAAACAGGTATAACTCCCAACATAAACATGAACAGGTGTGGCAGGAAGGTACACAGAAATAACAGGTTCCACAGAATGCTAATGTAGTTTGAATGCAGGGATAAGAATGGTGAGTTACCCAGTTCCAGGATGCAACTCTGGAGCGGACTGTAAGGGCAGCGCCCCCTCTGGAGCGGACTGTAAGGGCAGCGCCCCCTCTGGAGCGGACTTTAAGGGCAGCGCCCCCTCTGGAGCGGACTTTAAGGGCAGCGCCCCCTCTGGAGCAGACTTTAAGGGCAGCGCCCCCTCTGGAGCAGACTTTAAGGGCAGCGCCCCCTCTGGAGCAGACTTTAAGGGCAGCGCCCCCTCTGGAGCAGACTTTAAGGGCAGCGCCCCCTCTGGAGCAGACTTTAAGGGCACCGCCCCCTCTGGAGCAGACTTTAAGGGCAGCGCCCCCTCTGTAGCTGAAGACTCGGGAGTACAGGCAGCGGACTCGGGAGTACAGGCAGCGGCTGAAGACTCGGGAGTAGAGGCAGCGGACTCGGGAGTAGAGGCAGCGGACTCGGGAGTAGAGGCAGCGGACTCGGGACCGGACGCAGCGGACTCGGGACCGGACGCAGCGGACTCGGGACCGGACGCAGCGGACTCGGGATCGGACGCAGCGGACTCGGGACCGGACGCAGCGGACTCGGGACCGGACGCAGCAGACTCGGGACCGGACGCAGCGGCAGGAGACTCAGTGCTGGCGGCAACTGGAACTGGCACCGCAGGACAGGCGGCAACTGGAACTGGCACCGCAGGACAGGCGGCAACTGGAACTGGCACCGCAGGACAGGCGGCAACTGGAACTGGCACCGCAGGACAGGCGGCAACTGGAACTGGCACCGCAGGACAGGCGGCAACTGGAACTGGCAGATTAGGCTGAAGTAAAGCAACAGGAGGTGACGTGCAGAACAATCCAGGGTCTGGAGAGGAGCACACTGAAGACTGCTCCATAGGATGTTGTGGTCTGCGGAGCGGACAGCCTTGTAAGAAATGTTCGCCACTGGCGCAGTAGAGGCATAGTTTACCAATCCTTCTGCGCCATCGTTCCTCCTCAGTGAGATGGGGACGCAGGTAGCTTGGTCGTTTAGAATCCCTAATGGTAGGGACCGCAGGCAGTACCATAGATGCAGCACCACTGTCAGAAAAAGTTCTGGGAAGATTCTCTGCGGTCTGCATGCTTTCACTAGAGGAGTTTGTTGCTTTAAAATCAGAATTAGTGTTGAATCTACTTAACACAGCAGCAGGAAGGGTTTTAAGCAGTTAAGCAGAGTGGATACCTGTATGATTTGATAGCGGAGCTGAATAATGTCCATCTGCGGTATTTGTAGTTGTGGATTAAGTGACATGGTCTCAATAGCCAAACACAGAGTTCAATACAAAAATACTAGGAATCCCGGGACTAAGCAGAGGGCGTGCAGTCAGCAGACCAAGATTGTATGGCAGTTCATCATGTTACGATTCCTAGAAAACTCAGCAAGCAGCCACGGAAGTATAATACAAATGTCTTTATTCCAGCAAAATATATAAGCAAGGGTTCAGTTCAATGAACATGCAGGTTTTCATAAACAGGTATAACTCCCAACATAAACATGAACAGGTGTGGCAGGAAGGTACACAGAAATAACAGGTTCCACAGAATGCTAATGTAGTTTGAATGCAGGGATAAGAATGGTGAGTTACCCAGTTCCAGGATGCAAAAGTCTGTCCAGGAAGCAAACAGAGTCCAGGCAAAGTAACTGACACAAGCAAATAATCAAGGTCCAGAAGTCAGGCCAAAAAGTCAGGGCAACAGGCAAAACAGCGTGGTCCAAGGTACAGGCAAATCATTTGGGGTTCTCAGGCAAGCAGGCAAGGTCCAAAGTACAGGCAGGGGTCATAACACAGAAGTTCAGTCCAGCAGGTATATATCAAATAACACAGGAGCAGGTTAGCAGCAGCCAGGAACAAACGGGATGAACTGCACAGAGCACAGCTGGAGGCAGGTATTTAAAGCAGTGTGACAGGTGCAGTTCTAATTAGGCCTCAGGCAAGAAGATTAACTCCTTCAGGCATGCTGAAGAGTTTAGGAACAGAACAGCAGCACCTCTGGTGGTATAAGGTACTGCTGCTCGATACAAAACACAGGAAGAGTTGTAACAGTATCCAAATAAAAATTATGTGTCATATGCAACAAAATGTCCTTTTGCAGTTACCAGTAATGAGGGGGGAAAAAGGTAATACAGATTCATGACAGACAAATAATCATGAAAAATACCCTCTCTATATTACTAACTAACCACATTAAATAGTCAATATGAAAGGAAAGTGAGATATATGCCATGAATACTACTTAACTACTTCTTCTTCATGTGAAAAATACTAAACTTATTATATGCAAAATATGCTATGCCAATGAAAATGTGCAGAGAAAGGTGACATTGCAGCAGAACAAAGCAATGTGCTGCATGGAAGACTGTGCTGAGTGTACAGCCGCTGTAGGGTCAGGACCCTGATGATGCTTCCAGAGACTCTTGTGTTGGTTATTGATGACTTCAGTGCATTAGAGTCTGCAGTCCTCTCCTATTCTGCCTCTGCTTAATGACTTGCAACGTTAAAATTGCCCCAGTTTTATAGAATAATGTGTAATTCATATAACGAATAAACGTTTCATTTTTCTTTTCTACTGCAGTGAAAGAGTACAAAGCTCATCACAGATCTTAGCTGTGAACTGAGAGCTAATTACTTGCCATCTCATATGTCTGTAATGCTAATTCAAAAATATACATTTTAAAGTTTAATAGGGTGGAAAATATGTAATTGATATACGGTTTTAACATATTTGTGCTATAGGACAGCGGATACATAGAGGGAGAGGGACTAAAAGAATACTCTTCACACATATGTTGTCAGGGATGTAATATTACTCACATGTTTAACAAGGCAAGCTACACATTTCTTCTTTACAAAGGATTTCCTATGTACTACTTAATAATTATATGTTTCTTTTTTCCATCCTTTAGGTGTGTTTAATTACTATCACTGTTAACGAGCTAGCCTCTGTCATAGGAAATGAATTGATATCTACAATTTGCCATGACCTTTTTTCTATATTTATTCCAATCTACCCACTCCTTGGCTGCCTGATCTGTTTTTTAAAGGTAAACAGTAGTATTTCTTGATTGACCTCTTAGGGGTAGATTTACTAAGCTTTCTAAAATGGAAAAGTGGAGGTGTTGCCCATAGTAACCAATCAGATTCTAGCATTTATCTAGTAACTTCTAGAAAATGATAGCTAGAATCTGATTGGTTGTTATGGACCACAACTCCACATTTTCTTTTTAGAAGGTTTAGTAAATCTGCACCTTAGTGTTTCACCTTAATCACATACAATTATTGTTTACATTGTGTTTTATAGCATGGAATCATAAGATATTGGTAAGTAGAATGCCCACAGGGTAGCAAAACAATACAATGTTTTTTAAATCAAATGTATCTTAGAACATGTGTGATTGCCTCTATGTAAGAGTAAATATTCTGAATGGGGTTGTTTGGTCCACTTGTATTAATAGCAAATTAACACTTTTGACTCATAACTCACCATATTCGAATGTCTCCTTTAAAAACACACACACACACACACTTATAAAGTGTTATAAGTTTTACAGAAACCCTATCAACAGCAATTGTAGCTTTACTCTGCAGATTAAAGCTTTTTAATTGTATAAGTTTATTTGGCAGGAAATAATAAGAAGAATTTAACAACAGTTACTGAACATACTCCTCCTACTTCTACTACTATATGTTTGGATCTGAGAATGTAGAGAAAAGTTTGGGGAACTTTGACTGATTCTTTTCTAGAATACATACCTTGAGTGTTCTGTTCTTAATGTTAGTTTTGTAGACTTTTGAGACTGCTTTTGCCCATTTGTCTTAAGTCTGCCAAAACGTTATTTCATAAGAATAGCGTCAAATTGTCTTTCGACACAGGATGATTTTGTAAATTGTCCGTATTATGCTGCTTTAAAGAAATACATTGCATCCCGTGTGTTTTCCAAAGCGTTTTCCTGCCACCAGATGGTACCCTGACAGAATTGTATTACGCATGGCAGATGAATGAAAATTATGCAGCACATCTATAATCATATTATAATGTTTTCCTCCAGGCTTAATTTAGTCAGTCAGCAGCATCCAGAGGCAGGCTGAGCTGGGTGGCAGGGGGCATCCACCCCCCGGGCCGGTCCTATAGTGGGCTACCATTAGCTGGGTGCATTTTTTTTATTTTAAAAAAGCTCCTAAAATTCTGCTGGTTAGAGCCTTACCCCCCGGGCTAAAATTTGCCAGCCCTCCACTGGCAGCATCTGTAGTTTGAGTGGAAGTAACTGTTGTCACTTGCAAAAATATATATATTGCTGAATACCACTCAGACCACAGATTCTGCTCTATGTAATTTATGGGTGTCAACCATGCTAATTAGCCAGCCCTCACAGACAGATGGGGGTTGGCACTCTGTTTATTGTTTCTCCCCTTCCTGTACAGGCAGCATCCCTGTACTGACCAGCCTAGGGCTGGTATTCACAGCAGCATGAGGATGTTCGTGGTCTCCTTGTTATAGTGGAAACCAGCCAATGCTGTTTAATGCTGGGACTGGTTGAGGATTTGGGGAGCAGGGCACTCTCTCGAGTATTTACTTATTAGTTTTTTGTATTACACCATGAAAAGCTCCCAGAAATTTGCTAGAACTCATCATTGTGGTCTTAATGGAGGCAGCTGTCCATCCCTTTGCAGTTCTCTGCATGGAGAAATCGTGCTGCATGTGTTAAGCAATGAATCGATCAGCGTTGAAAAAAAATGTGACACTTAAACATCTGCCACTGCTAGTCATACATCAGAACATATATCTATTGCATGTGTATGTACAAATGGTTAAAAGTGAGGTAGTTAATCATCTTTGCAATTGGCTGACTCCAGGAGCACACCAATCAAAACAAATGGTGCTGGCAGAGTCTTCCTATATTCATTCTTTACTTTTGTCTTATGCTTGCTGCTGCCCAGTCATCCTGTTTATTAGGCTGACACACGAGTTAAATCTATCAGCATCACATCACTCATTTGTCATCACACTTTCCGATTGTGTATAAATTTACTGTAGTCTTGTACGCCTTCACCTTGTCTGGAATAAATGCACTTCACATAGTGTGACAAGCCATCTTTTCTCCCTATCTGGTAACATTAGTGCCTTCATTTAATTAGATTTTATTATATCTGGTAATGATACAAAACCATTATTTATGTATTTATGGGAATATCTTACGGCGCTCTGTTTATTTAGTGATGTTGAAAAGCTGAGCTATAAAGTGAAACCACCAGATCAGACTATAATAATGTATGTAATGATCATATATACTGCAGTGGCATCGTCTGATCTAAAATGGCAAGGAATATCCGTCTTGATTTCATGCAGACCTCAGTTTCAGATAGTAATTAATGTAAAACATCCCTAGCACTTTTGTTTCCTCACATCAGTTGTCACACATTGTTTTATAGTGGTAAATCAGTTGTTTGTCATACCAGTGCTTATCAGTGATCCTGATGCCTGCACAATTTTCAGAGACGTTTTTTGAACATTTCATTACAGCAAGATCAGATTCTGCCAAAATGATTGTCTGAAAGAGCAATAATGAATGGTTCACCCCAAAACATTTTATGACCCTCTCTGATGTAATCGTTTCTTGTAGATGTCCTGGAAAGTGTCAGGTGATGAAAACAGCTACACACAACTGGGAAGGGTCTTGGTGGCAGTTATATCTGTAAGTAAACCTCTTACCACAGACATTTATTATTGTTATTCAGTGACATGTAATGGCTTTTCACATGGACCCAAGTCATTTTAGTTAGATTGTCTGCCTAGCTATCCTGTGGCCTGTGAAGACACATGTGTCTTTATGTACATGTATTAACAAATACTTGTATAGAGTAAAATAAGTTGTAACTTTATATCTTCATTATTGCATGTACTAACAAGTCAGAATACACTTTTGCTGCAAAAAAATATTGAAACCAAATCCTAATTTCCGTTAAAAGAAACCACCACACAAGGTGACTCCCATATGTAACTGCAAGCGCTTATACAATAAAGCAAACCTAGGAAAGTAATGGCACTCAAGGATTAATATTGCAAGTAATGGTACAATATCATAATAGCAAGGTAGCCCTAGATTCAGACAAGGAAGGCTCAAGGATGCAAGCGAACAAATTATGGGCCTAGTTGCTGTTGCAGAAACAAACACACAATATGCTAAGCAAGTGTGTCTTGCAGGCCAGGAATTAGAGCCCAGAGCAAACAGGTGCTCCGATTAGCTGTGTATTGACATGAGAAGGGTGAGCCCTCTGCTGGATACATGGCAGACATTTAGTATATCAAGTAACTGCTGCCATCTAGTGGCAGCTGGACATAACGCATATCTTATATATTGTCCCTCAATACCTACTAATTTATTACGTGACTATTTGTGGGCTTTTGGGCTCAAAAAGGAAATTGCCTGGGGAAAAAAGTATAAGCGTCCCTATAAAATCCCACCTGTTATCACTACCACTAATTGATGCAAACATTTCCAGTTTTTTACCTAAAATGCAGCTCATTGGGCAGCACAGTGGCCTAGTGGTTAGCACGTCTGCCTCACAGCACTGGGGTCATGAGTTCGATTCCCGACCATGGCCTTATCTGTGTGGAGTTTGTATGTTCTCCCTGTGTTTACGTGGGTTTCCTCCGGGTGCTCCGGTTTCCTCCCACACTCCAAAAACATACTGGTACGTTAATTGGCTGCAATCAAAAATTGACCCTAGGCTCTCCCTCTTTGTCTGTCTGTCTGTCTCCCTCTCGGTCTGTCTGTGTGAGTGTGTGTCTATAGTAGGGAATTTAGACTGTAAGCTCCAATGGGGCAGGGACTGATGTGAATGAGTTCTCTGTACAGCGCTGCGGAATTAGTGGCGCTATATAAATAAATGATGATGATGATGATGATGATGATGATTCATGTTTTAAATAAGTCAAGAGAGTAAGATGACAGAGGGACTTAATTTCATGTGTTACATTTGTAGATTTCAATGTTTTTTATTCCATTGGTAGATTTCAACCTCTAAATGTGCTTTCCGCAGAAATGCATTTGGACTCCTATTTAAAGGAAAGGTCAATTATCAATACTTCCAAGACATGTAATATTCTGGTCACTTTGCAGAAGTGGCCATTTACTAACTTTAGAATTCTCCCCAAATTGTGCACTCCTCACCATATGAAGTTCTTTTAAATATCTTATCCTGCAACATGTAATCTTGTGTGTGTGTGGGTGGAATACAAAGCATATTCCCCAAACCACCAATATTCTGACATCAGATGGGCAGAATTATACCCCAACAGATGTTGCATTATGATCTAATCCATGCACATCCCATATAAGCTGACATTCACGTCAAATATGCAGTATTTGTGCTAAGGGCAGCCATTTTTTGCAACTTTATAATGACCCTTATTATATGCGATTGAATCTTAATGTGATAAAAAGTAAGATGTAATAAAGGATTTCTTTCTACTATGTTAGACTGCTTTGAGGGTCAAAAGTTCAAATAGCAAAGGATAACTTCTTCATACTTGCAATGACCTTACATGTCCCACCACTATGTTTCAATAGATCAGGCGGCTCTGTTACCTTGGAGAGCGCTTGCCAGTCACTACGATTGTGAAGTTCTGCCTTTTATGTGGTGCCTCTTTAATCTTTCCACATTCCACCGATATATATAGGTTACCTGACCCTTAAACATTTTTTGCCAAGCATGTGGTGTTAACTTTCAGCACAGAAATATACAGATTTAGTTATCTCAGAGATATTATATGCACATAAATCTGGTGTATATGCCGCTGTGCAAAATGTATTGTAACCCATCGCAACCAGTGAGCATGTTATTTTTCTATTAAAGTTAAGAAAATAAGACTAAGGGGTATATTTACTAAACGGCGGGTTTGGAAAAGTGGAGATGTTGCCTATAGCAACCAATCAGATTCTAGTTATCTATTTAGTGCATTCTACAAAATGACAGCTAGAATCTGATTTAGTAAATCTAGGTCCAAATGTCTGATTGGTTACTATGGGTTTGCAATTACCTGTGTACAAGTTTAGTAAATGTTTTGTGATGTGCAATATTGGCTTTACATGCTCTTCAACTTGGCAAAATGCATTTAATATCACATTTTTTATTGATTAATGAGCATGGCAATAATCTGCCCAGCATTGCATTGCCAACCCGTGGAATGATAATGAGAAGTGTCATATATTTACATTCCATTGTAATTTTGGAAGCAGTGCATAAAACATTGACAATTCTCCCCATTAGTTATTTTAACCCCTTCCCCATAATGAAAATTATTGAATTAATTATACTTGGCTACTCTTGAACCATATTCTGATCTAAGCTTTTCTTATTACATACCAGTCTTAACTTTTTTTTGTTCATTTCAAATTGATAAGTTTTCAATGTAAAGAAATATCAAACAAATTAGAGGAACATTGTGCTTGTACTTATAATCATATATCAAAATATAATCATTGGTATACGTGGCACATGTACTTGAAAAATTGGGAAAGAGAGACTGGACCAGACATATTTATAATGGTCGAATAGGCATTATGGTGTGAATGATGCAGAACCCCGAGCACATCAAAACGGAGTAAGTTACATCCAGGACCCCTGGAAAAAGAGGACAAATGCTGCGCCATAAGGAGCCACTAAGCTGTTTTAATCATGTTTGAGAAGAATATGAAACTGTTGGACACTCTAATATTTTTACATTTCTTGCAGCCATATATGCAATGTGTGGTCTTACTTCTAATCCTGCGCCACCTTGAAGTAAAGAATGGAGGGAAATCCATTAGAAAAGACCCTATTTTCAGGTATGTCATCAATTGTACTTTAGAAGTTGATGAGATGGGCAATTCATGATAAAATTAAACCCCCCGATTGACTGTTGTCAGTTGTTTAAAATGTGTTGAATTGGAGGTTAGTTTGCAGCTTTCCACTGGTATGTAAAAACCACAAGTTCATACAACGCAAGTTCATACAGTGGTACTAGAAAGTTTGTGAACCTGTTAGAGTTTTATGAGTTTATTCATTAATGTAACCTTAAATGTGTTCAGATCTTTATCTAAGTCATAAAAATAATAAAAGAGAACCCACTTAATCAAATAACTTACAAAAGGATATACTTTTTCATTAATTTATTGGTCAAAATTATCCAACATTACATTCCTTTTTTGGACTAAGTATGTGAACCTCTAGACTTATTAAATTGGATTTTGCCACAATGCATGCCATGCCTCAATTAAAGGATATTTCTGAGAAGTGTTGCTCATCGGCTGGAAAAAAAGCATTTCTAGAGAGTTTGTTCTTCATCAATCGACTGCCATGCAGATAGTGTACAAATGGAGAAAATCCAACACCATTATTACTCAATGGTGGTTGCTCAAGAAAAATCACTCCAAGAGAAAAGCATATAATATTCTGGGCGATCACAAAGAACCCCAGGGTAACATCAAAGGATCTGCAAGCCTCTATTGCACTAGCTAATGTCAGCGTTCATGAGTCCACCATCTGGCAAACACAACAAGAATAGTGTGCATGGGAGGATAGCAAGGAGGAAGCCACTTTTCTACAAGATTAAAGTTTTCTGAAGACTACCTGGGTGATCCAGAAGACTGCTGGAAGAATAAACAGATGAGTCTAAAATATAACTTTTTGACTTAAATGAGAAATGTTATGTTTAGAGAAAACCAAACCTGGCATTCCAGCATAAGATAGTCATTCTAACATGGAGCAAAATCTCATGATTTGGGGCTGTTTTTCTACCATAGGACCAGACCAGCTTGCCATCATTGATGGAACCTTTTATTTTTGTACAAGCAAATCCTACAGGAGAATGTCAAGGTATCCGTCCATGAACTGAAGATCTCCACAGAAGTTAGGTCTTGCAGCAAGACAATGACCCTAAACACACAAGTCAGGCCACAAAAAAATGATTGAAGCAGAAGAAATTTTACATTTTGAAAGTCAAAGCCCAGACCTTAGGCCAGTCAAAATGTTGTGGAAGTACCTGAAGTGGGGTGTTCATGCAATACTTCCTGAAATCACAAGGGTATATTAAGAAACTTATAGTATTAAGTCAGCATTAGATTATTGTGCCTTGGTTCTTTGATCCTGCCTATGCCACTTCTATGTTTGAATTTGTTACTGACCTTGGCTTGTTTACTAACTACGCTGAACTCTGGCATGCTGCCACTTCTGCTGCTGTTATTGCTGTTCTCTACGTAGCATCCAGCCTCTGGAGCCAGTCTGTCTCTCTGGATACTTGCTGCTGTATTCTGTCACCCTAAGATTATTACATAATAATCTGCCTACAGGAACCCTGCTGGAGACTTCACAGAAACCTCTGTTTTGGAATGAGCAATTCTGCAAGTCGTTTGAGAAATGAAAGTGCAAATAAATCAATTGCAGTTCAGTTGTTTCGATTGTTAACAACTAAACTAACTAACTACAAATATAGCTTGACAGTTGTTAGCATTATATATGCAAGTTGCCCATTTGTATGGAGTATAATAATGTAATATACATGACAGAGATTAGTGTCTAGACAGTGTTATTAATAAATGTCAAAGTCACATTTACCCTGTAAAGTATAATTAAGTACAAAATGCACATACAAATTAAATTCAAAACCAAATTAAGTGAAATTAAATTAAAAACAAACATCTGTTATTATGCCCTTTAATAATCCTTTCCTGCTGCAGTCCAAATGCCAATAGATAGCTGTGAATTTATTTAATATAGCAGCCATATTAATGAAATAAGTACTCAGCTAGAGGGGTCAATCTGCAATCAACCAATCAGAAGCGTCTAGTTAGTGCTGCAAATCGTCATCATCATCATCATCATCATCATCACTGCATCTCGTTGCACCAGCCCTCCAGCATCTGCAGAAGATAAGCCTCCTAACAGGTTTATATTCGTCTACCTCAATTATGTGAGCATGCTCTTACTGCGCACCTGGCCTTTCCCTCTCTCCCCATTTTCTCTCTCCAGGCATACGCCTGGAGAGAGAAAACGGGCCCGCTGTATTTACAATTTTTGGCTCAATATCAACTGTATATCCATTTGGGGAATAAAATGTTTTCCATAGATCCACTATAGGTGGGCTTGATCCTTACTTTACTTGTACTTTACTGAAGGAGTAGGCATTGATGCACACTACACACCATCTCTGAAAAGAAGGGTTTCAAACCTCTATTCCTTGTCTGGTTTACTGATAGTCTTCGTTGCTACTTTTGATGATCCACTTCACAGCACAACAGCCAAGGAGACCTTACCGCACTTACTCCAAGGTGAACGATCAGTGGTGGAATGTGGAGCAGGATTCAGGAAGCAGGTTGATAACACTCTGCAGACCATCAACATTAGTTTTGATTAAGGTAGAGCAAGGAAATTGAGAATGAACTTGCTTGTATAGATTCTCTGGATGATTTGTAAGAATTCATTGCTAAACACATTTTAATTGATCTCCGTATTACCGTATGCAAAGCAAAGAAACAATTGGTGAAATCATCGTATTCTGGCCAGTGACTTCTTTTTTCTTCTCACATACAAAGTAAATAATCTGAATGCACTTCTCATGGTGAACCTTTGGGATTCAGCAATTGTCGAGGTACACTTTCTGAGAAGGTTGGCAGAGATGAGAAGTCAACTTTTTCTTCTCCTTTGTGAGACCTTAACATTTCAGTGATGCTTGTCTGGCCTCTAATCGGGTAATGCGACAAAGGCATCATGGGGTGTTGTCTGGGTCAGAACATTCTCCTCTATCTCCTAATTAGGTGGTCATAATCCTAAAATTGATTTGATAAAGCAAACTGTTTTCTTGTCATCTGTGTTGAAAATTGCTTTTCTCAAGTGCCACTGTCGGTCTCCCTTCCACTTTTGAAGTATAGGGTTATCATTGTCACTTTCACTTTGGATTCTACTCCCCATTAGGTGCCTGATGCCTATGCCAGTTATACAGATGTTTTTAGTAAGAAGCAGGCAGATAACTTGGCAAAATTGAAAGTAAAGAGAAGACCACTAAGTGTATGGATTATATGTACAAGATTAGTTTATTAAAATAACACACCTTTGTTACTGATAATGGTCATTGTAGCATCCTTCCCCTATTATACTCCCCTTCTCTCTTTTCCCAAGTTAGCACCCTCCCAGTCCATGGTTGTTGTTCACCCCTTGTTTAAGTTGTTGTTATTTAAAACATTTTACAAAACATATCAATAAAAGTAACTGAGTTAAAAAAAATCACACACCTTAAAAACCAGGATAAACCTAAAATTATGAAAAATGTTCAAAGAATGTCAAGACTTATGGAATTTTAATCATGCTCTGCTTTTTCCCGTCCACGAACCCTGACCTCTTTTTTCACAAATTAATATTTATCAATTACAAATAAATCTACTTGTAAAAGGAATATTGCCAACTTTTGCTTCCAATGTAGTGTGGAAGTCAAATAATTGGATGAAGTAAACTAAATTGATTAATATTGTTTTACCGTGCGATTAGTACTCCATGTATAATGCAATCGTGCGGATTAATAACACACAGATTTATATTCACACGTACACTTGTAAATAGTACACATTTATTAAGGTTCCAATTAAAGATGCTCACTGACCCCCATGTTTTGGTTTTGGTTTGGATCTGGATTACCTTCGGGTTTTGGTTTTGGTTTTGCCAAAACCGCCCTTGCGTATTTTGGTTTTGGATCAGTATTTTTTTTAGAAAATTGCTAAAATATGTTAAAATCACATAATTTTGCTCTTTTTTTTTATCCTACATCATTATTAACTTCACTAACACTAATTTCAAATCATTTGCAGTCTTTTTTGACCATCTCACAGCTCACAATATTATTTTCATACACTTTCAAACAAAGATTGTAGCAGTTCTTGCCTGTGATAAGAAAAAGGTCATTGGCATGCCTGGGCATAAGACCGAAAATCCACCTCTTATGTGTGGAATTATTTTTACACAAATCCTGACAACAGTTGTCTAGCCAATTGTAGCACTTATAAAGCCACACTCAGTAGAGGTAGGGACCTTAACCATCTAGGATCCTCATCCATGTTATAGCATTTGAAGCGAGTTCATGGAAAGCTGTTGGGAAAATCAGAGACTTATGTTAAAAAGATAACAACAAGCAGTCCAGCATCATCTACCTCCCTTCTCTCATCTAGATCCCAGCACCTGCAATCTACATCACCAACACCTTCATCATCAATATCCTCACAAGTGATGGGAGTTAGTCCTGCATCCAAATTGCTAAGGCTAGATGACTCCTCCACTAACCATGATTCCTCTGAAGAATTATTGAACGTTAGTCCGGCTGCTGGGGGTGGATCTTCAACCCAGGAGAATACAACTAGGAGTTTACAACAATCAACTGTTAAACAATTCTTTGCTAGAGGAGGAAAGTAAGAAAGCTGTCACCCAGTTGCAAAGCGGATCACAGACGCCATGGGGACTATACTGGTATTACATCTGCTTCCAATCTCCACTATTAATGCAGCTGGCTTTAGACAGTTACTTGAGGTCTTCTGTCCCTATTACTAAATTCCATCACAACACCATTTTACTAGAAAAGCTATTCCTCACCTCTACCAGAAAGTTCGTAAAAATGTAATTATTGGGCTACAAAATGCCATTCTACCCACTGTACACTTAACCACAGATATGTGGACAAGCGGAACTGGGCAAACTAAAGATTATAGTGACAGCCCACTGGGTTGGGGATTCGCCTTCACCAGCAGGAACAGCAGCAGCATGTACCCAAGTACGTCACATTTTTCAGAAGTGGGCTACTCTGCGTATCAGCGGCTTCACTAAGAGGCATACAGCTGACAATCTGTTACAAAAGGTAAGGGATGTCATTGCAACTTGGCTAATCCTGCTTGGACTCTCCTATGTGATTTCTGATAACGACACCAATATTGTTAGAGCATTACAGCAGGGGGGAATTCCATCACATTTCTTGTTTTGCTCACATAATCAACTTGGTGTTACAGAACTTGCAGGAGATGCTTTTTGTGTCCCGAAAAATTTAGGATCATTTTCGGGATTCTGCAACAGTAGGTAGGAGAATGCAGCAGCTGCAAGAAGACTAGAATTTGAGGGGAATGTACGTTAGTCCAGCGAAGTAGTCACCTGTGAAGAAAGTGCAGACACGGTTAGCTTAAGTCAAATGATTTCTTAATTATACTTTTTTGAGAAGCAGCTAGAGAAATTGAAGGATGAAATAAAAGTAAGCAAATCCACTAACTATATTGTAATTGTAGATCTAGGACTTAATTCGCTTCGCCAGGATCCAAGAGCTATTAACATCTTGTAATGACATCTTCTCCTTCAGTTTCTCTGGCAACTGCTTCTCGGCAAAAACTTAGCTTTCCCAAGACACCCAGTGGAGATGCAGATGAGTCAGCACAACATTTTGACATTTGCTCTGCTGTAAATGAATTGCCCAAAAATCGTGACAGCTCTGCCATAAAATGAGCTACAAATTCCATGAGGAAGGCTACTATCGGCAATTACATCAAAGTACACAGACTTCTTTGATGGTGGATTCCAGCAGGGATGAATTAGTATTATTAGAGGAAGATGTACACAATGATGAGAGTGAATATGATGACAGTGTAGATTGCAGGTGCTGAAATCTAGCTAAGAGATGGGAGCTACCTGGTATGCCTGGTAATATTTTGGGTAGAATGGCATGTTGGCAATTTTATGTTTTTCTACAGTAAACTTTCACCTTTTTTAGAGAGGTTTTTTTTCTTTAAAAAGGTTCAAGCTTTTTATTTACATTTTTGTTTCCCTGACTTAAAACCACTATGCACTTGAACATAGGCTTTAGCACATGAGGTAGAAGGATTAGTATCATCGTCACTCAGACTGGAGAGTGACAACAACAATGTCACCCCTCCTGTTTCTGTATGAGCTATGTCACAGTACAATGTCACTGGAGACTTGTAAGAACACTGACAGCCCTATTATTACAATTTCTGTTTCAGCACTGAACCCTGCCACCTCTCCTGTTTCTGAGTGAGCTATGGTACAATAAAATGTAACTGCAGATTTAGACCTGCCAGCCCTATTATTTCTATTTCAGCAATTACAATTAGCAATTGAGCAATGGATCTCCTTTCTTTGTGTGTAACCTATATAACGCAGTAGAATTTGCCTGCAAATTCTACAGACAAGCCTGCTTGTCTTCCTATTCATCAATGACTCTTAGCAATGGAGCACTCCTCTTTGTCTGTTACCTATATAACGCAGTAGAATTTGCCTGCAAATTTTACAGACAAGCCTGCTTGTGTTCCTATTCATCAATGACTCTCAGCAATGGAGCACTCGTCTTTGGGTGTATATTAGATCCTACACTTAGTAGTGCAAATTAAGAAAAAAAAGCCTGCACGGACATGTTGATTAGTATTTCAGCAATGACAAAATAAACAATGCATCTCTTCTATTTGGGTGTATATTAGACCCTACACTTAGTAGTGCAATTTAAGAAAAAAAAGCCTGGACGGACATGTTGATTAGTATTTCAGCAATGACAAAATTACCAATGCATCTCTTCTAATTGGGTGTATATTAGACCCTACACTTAGTAGTGCAAATTCAGACAAAATGACTGCAAGAACTGGTATATTAGTATTTCAGAAGAAGAAGCTTGCTGGGACATGGGATTTGAGATGTTTAACAGTAAACTAGAAGAGAATTTGGTTCTTTTTTCAGATTTTTTTTTTTAATATTGGGAGTAATTATTGATTGCTTCAATAATAATGGAAAATACCAATAAATAGGTAGAGATAACAGTTAGTGAAGACTGGGATGAGCACAGGAGACAGCAAAAATAAATTAATAATAATTTGTGGAATCAAATGTCAAGGTGGTGCCAGGTGTAAGGAAATGGAAATGAGCAGGTTGTTGTTTGGGGAAGAGCATAACATTTTGGATCTTATCCATAATTAAAGTAAACAAAGATGGTTCCAACAATACAAGAAATTGATCTACATAAGAGAAGATAGTTTTTGTGTATAAATGTCCACAATTGGATTGGTTAATTAATAACAATCAATTAAATTATATAAAAAATGGGACATGTATGCACACACTTGATGAAAAGAATCTGTTCCTACTTCATCATCATTATTATTTATATAGCGCCACTAATTCCGCAGCGCTGTACAGAGAACTCATTCACATCAGTCCCTGCCCCATTGGAGCTTACAGTCTAAATTCCCTAATATAGACACACACTCACATAGACAGACAGACAGAGAAGGAGAGACTAAGGTCATTTTTGATAGCAGCCAATTAACCTACCAGAATGTTTTTGGAGTGTGGGAGAAACCCATGCAAACACAGAGAGAACATAAAACTCCACACAGATAGGGCCATGGTCAGGAATCGAACTCATGACCCCAGTGTTGTGAGGCAGAAGTGCTAATCACTTGGCCACTGTGCTGCCAGCTTGTACTTGTAAAGGATTACACTGCAACACCATAAGGATTACAGTATTGATAGATTATAATCGAGCTATAGTAACCAAATTCACTGAGATTTCCTCACAGTAATATATCTTACATACATATAGCTGATAACATGAAAATAGCCCATTAGAAATGTTCATTCAGATTAACAATTTATATATATTAATGTATTTGCATTTGATATCAAGCCCAGTAACACTGGTTCACTAATTGTCCACCTGTATTTTGATCAAAGGGAAGATTGAACAGTAGAAGGTATTGGCAGAACCTTTTGGTCTGTAAAGTGTCAGCAGTGTTGGATAGGGATATTAGTCCACACGGCGTTAAACTTAACCAAGTTGTTGCTTTATATGGGAACTTGACTATAACAGTGATGCAGGTACTCACAGGGTTAATGACTGCAGCAGGATACAGGTATTACATGCAGGCTATGTACTCAGCAGTATGTTGCATACATATGCAGTGCATAAGGTTTGAACACTGCACCTCCGTGCAGTAGGCTCCATTGTGTTATAGCTTCAGGTCACATATACGCAGCTTGTAATGCTGCTTCACATAAAATGAAAGAAAAGCACTTTGTGTTCACGCATGCGCAGTAGTGCTATGCGGATGTTCGCATCATTGCCCCACTTCCTGTCCCACTAGACCACCGGGGATCCAAGAGCCGGAGTGTAGCGCTCCATACC
The DNA here is from genome assembly GCF_038048845.1 of Mixophyes fleayi. Classification (NCBI taxonomy): domain Eukaryota; kingdom Metazoa; phylum Chordata; class Amphibia; order Anura; family Limnodynastidae; genus Mixophyes; species Mixophyes fleayi. The sequence continues at coordinate 75,897,790 of NC_134407.1, forward strand.
AACAGAAAGTTCTTAGACCTTACCGCCCGATAGAATTCAGCTCCAGGTTAGAGTGTGTGGATATATTAGACAGCCTTCGCACCACTCCCTGCTATCTGCATCCAGACAGGGAAACAAGTGGACCTGCAGAAGAGTTTTGTATTAGCTAAATCCACTGGGGTAATACAGACATTGAGGATACTTCCACTCTAAGGCTGGATAAAAAAGTTTCCCACAGGCGTGATGGTTGGCTTTATTTTGAATAACAGTAATATATTTCTTCAACTAGCTTTTGTCTTCTTTCTTTTTACATTCAGTGAGGATCTTTTATCCTTGAAGTAGGCAAGCAAGACTTGGGGAAGTTATGGTGATTGGAGAGGTTGGTGTAGGAGGGTTGAGAAGAGATTTTGATATCTTAAAAAGGTGTTTAGGGTTAGAAAGCATAGGAGATTTAGAATATATTAGTTTGGCAATGTCCAAAGCATTTCAGTAGGAGTTGCAGTAGCATTATGTTTTAGGAAGTCATCAGAAGAATGATAAACGTTCTAGAATTTGTGATTGTGGTCCATTTCCTTTGTGTGCCAAGGCTGAGATTGCTGCTAAGAAGAAAGACTAGCTAGAGATACTTGATCAAAGGCTGTTGCTAGGGTGTGATTTAAGATGTGGTATTCTGATCAGGACAGGAGAACAATAGAAATAAGTGTGAAGCTGTTGCAGAGATGTGCAAAGTATGTAAAACTTATTTAATGTTCAGTTTTGGTGGAATTAGCCTTTAATCATTTTAATACAAAGTGTAAACAAAAGAAATTAAAGCTTCTACTATGTTACTTAACGTGACAAAAATGGGATTTGGTTACTCACTTTTGGAAAGCTTCTAGTGTGGTGTAATTTAGTGTGCCTTCACTAGGTCTCGTATACAATACTCCCAGTCATCTCAATGTGCTTTTAAAATACATTCTAAACCTGTGTAGATACAGTTTAATATCTCTGAATAACCGTCCATGGATTGCTTATTTAAATAGCTTCGTATTTCTTACAGAACAAGCGCTAAAAAAAGCAAGGCGTGGAAGTTCACAGAGGTTCCTGAAGATGAAGATGAAGATGTCCGCATTGAAAGAGCTAGAGTTGGCGAGTATATGGCATCAGACTGTTACGAGGTATGGACCATGTCACCAGAAGGACATTAATAATTTAGAGTAAGTCCTTTAAAATGATATGTGGTTTACAAAATTGTCCAGAAAGATTGATCGACTTAGCATATGTTGAAAATTCACACAGAAGACCATGTGATGGAAAGTCTCTGCTGTGTGAAACAGTACAGAAGGACATCTTAGCTCTTTCTTTGTCAGACAACTAACTCTCTCAGCACTGTTTTAGTATACTGGCCATTTTAGGCATATGAAAATAAAATGCACAATATTGAATTGCTTTCAATGGTGGAAACTGGGATTAAGTTCAGCAATGAAAACTCTAGCTGTATTTATGTTTTTTATAGGCTTAATTTGTCTATAACAGTCTTGAGTTCATCTAGTCCTTCTGCCAATCTGTATGCTTCGCTGTTTGTGTTTCACACAGAATTAGCATTAAGATAATTTTTAGATTTATACTTTTTTTCTCTTTACGTTTTTGCTCTTTAATTTTTACTTTTTGTACACACGTGTTTTGCAATTAAGATCATCGATAAAAAATAAACTTTTCCTTTTTAGCTCCATAGGTCTACTTGTACTGTATTCTGTCCTGTGCAATTCCACACAACCTTGGGGTAAATGTATCAAAGTGCGAGTTTGCCAGCGTGTTTAAATCCCGGCAAATCGCAGGTTTACCCGCGAGTTTTGAAAAAAAAAACCTGAAATGTATCAAGCTGCGATTTTGACACTGATGTTCAAAATCGCTGGTCATCTCTGGCGATTTTGTGCGATGTAAACACTCCCGAGTTTAGCTAACTCTCCTGTGTTTGGCAAACTCTCCTGTGTTGTAACAGTGAGTTGTAAACACATCACTGTTACACTGCCCTGTCATACAGCTGCCGGAGCTCCAGCAGCTGTCAAAATGTTAAAGAATAGATCAAAGTGGAAAAAAAAAAAAAGCGTGGGGTCCCCCCGCTATTCATGCTTAACCCTAGCGCTGCCTGACTAGTGCTGGTCCCGTGAAAATAGGGGAAAAAATTTGCGTGGGGTCCCCCCGATTTTCACTTTACCAGCACTAGGCAAACCAGCCAGGGTTGGTGGCACTATAGCAGTGGGACACACGGCAGGGGTCCCCCTGCCATAATGACTAACCAACCCTAGACTGTTCAGCGCTGGGCTGGATTCCCTAGGGAGTGGGGTCCGCCAAAAAAACGAGCGCCCCCCCTTCCCCCCTACAAAGAACCAGCCCAGTGCTGATAGCACTAGGGCTCTTTCTACTACCCCCGGGCTGTGGGTAGTAAGGTAATACGGCGATAAAGAGTGAAAAAAATAAACAGACGCCATTTTGTTTTGTGGAACTACAAGTCCCAGCCAGCCAGGTTCCAAAAACAGTGTGGCCATGCTGCTGCTTGTATAGCTACAAGCACCAGTATACCCACGGCAGCCAGGGCATGTTGGCACTTGGAGAACCACAAGTGCCAACATGCCCTGACATCCCTGGCTTGCTGGGACCTGTAGTTCCACAAAAAAAACTGTTAAATAAATAACAACACCCTAGTAAACACCACACATATTTATTAAAAATAAAAAACCCACAATAAACACACTAACCACCCTCATTTTCACCACATCTATTTAATAAAAATAAAAACACCCCAAATACTCACCAAAGATGTCTTCTTTCTTCTCCAAAAGGTCCGTGCTTGCCCCAGTCCCTTAATAATTATACCTTCCAATAGTTCTGCTTGCCCCAGTCCCAGCAAAATTATACCTTCCAAAAGTGATGCGCTTGTCCAATCTCTTCTTTGCTTCGGCCAGGAGGGCCCCATATTTTTAATTCCTACGAGTCTTTAATCTTGATTGCAGAAAAATAAAAAAAACTGTGGTGGAATCACCTAATACTGTAAATAGAGCTGTATTTACTGTATTACAGCTTACGCAAGTAGCGTAGAGCATGCGCAATGAGCTACGTTACTTGCGTAAGCTCTATTTACTGTATTAGGTGATTTCCCCACTAGCGTGGGAAAATCACATAATACAATAGTTAGAGCTTGCGCAATGAACGTAAGTTCACCGGACCTCCTACTAGGTAGGAGGTGTTAGCGGCGGCTCCACAGTTTTTTTATTTTTCTGCAATCAAGATTAAAGACTCGTTGAAATTACAAATATGCGGCCCTCCTGGCCAAGGCAAAGAAGAGATTGCACAAGCCATCACTTTTGGAAGGTATAATTTTGCTGGGACTGGGGCAAGCAGAACTATTGGAATGTATAATTATTAAGGGACTGGGGCAAGCACGGACTTTTTGGAGAAAAAAGAAGACATCTTTGGTTCTTTCTATGAGTGGGGGGGGCGCTCATTTTTTTCGACGGACCCCACTCTGTAGGGAATCCAGCCCAGCGCTGAACAGTCTAGGGTTGGTTAGTCATTATGGCAGGTGGATCTCTGCCGTGTGTCCCACTGCTATAGTGCCGCCAACCCTGGCTGGTTTGTCTAGTGCTGGTAAAGTGAAAATCGGGGGGACCCCACGCAAAATTTTTCCCCGATTTTCACGGGACCAGCACTAGTCAGGCAGCACTAGGGCTAAGCAGGAATAGAGGGGGGACCCCACACTTTTTTTTTTTTCAACTTTTATCTATTCTTTAACATTTTAACACTGCCATGGCATTGTAACAGTGATGTGTTTGTACAACACGCTGCTATCAAGCAGCGTGTTGTATCTGGCGTGTTTTGAAGCAAACTCTCCTGAGTTTGCTTACTCGCAGCTTCATACATTGGAGACTTGTATAGCTGCAGTGGTAAACATTCGGGAGTTTGATCTCTGGCGATTTTGCAAATAGCGATTTAGACAGAAGCAGAACTCTGGCGATTTTGCATGAAATCTCAGCTTCATACATCTGCGAGTTTCAACTCTCCCGAGAAAATCGCTGGAGTTGCAAAATCGCACTTTGATACATTTACCCCCTGATGTTTTTTCTAGCAGAAGGTTAGTATTGCTCCACTGCCACTAGAACCCAATAAAGCAGTTTTGACTTTACGCATCATTTGTTTATCGCTATTGTCTAGCGGTATTGTTCCTACACTCACCTTGGTAGAATGCTGTATGATGAAATAATACTTTGAAATATTGAAACTAACAAACGGTGGAAAACTATGCACCATTATAGGAATTGAGTGCCAAAAGAAAGGGTATGTACTGGGGTTAATAAACAAGCCAATTGAGGCATAATTGTAGGAGAGAAATGGGAAAGATAAAAAAGAGTAGGGTAGAAAGTAGGAATTGTGCACAGAAGAAAGCAGAGACTAGATCAGTGTTGGCTAACCTGTGATACTCCAGGCGTTGTGAAACTACAAGTCCCAGCATGCTTTGCCAATATATAGCAGCTTATTGCTGGAAGGGTATGCTGGGACTTGTAGTTTCACAACACCGGGAGTGTCACAGGTTAGCCAACACTGGACTAGATGCTTAGAGCAAGGGAAGAGATGAAGGATGGAATGAAAACAACAAGGAGATAAACAGGAAATTTAGGGAGAAAGATTGCCAGGGAAAAAATGCTCCTCATTATTGCACAGGGGTTTTCATGCTGGCATTACAGACACTGCATGATAACATATATATAATACCTGAACAATTATTCAACAACAGTTGAATCGCTTGTACTAGTACTTGTTTCCTTCAACATTTTTTCTGACGGCTAAAACTATTGCATACAACTTTTCAACAGCTGTCTGAGAGTGGAACCACGTCACAATGGATTTCCTTGATGCTGTTTCATGTGTGGTAGCATGAAACAGCTGTCTGAGAGTGGAACCACATCACAATGGATTTCCTTGATGCTGTTTCATGTGTGGTAGCATTTGCAGCGCTACTGCCCTTCCCCCTGTCCAAGAACTACTCCTCTCGTACCTCACTGCCAGTTACCTCCCCATTAATCATTGATTGCAGGATTGCACACAGTGTGACACAAATCACCTGTGTTTCCTTTCACAGTCTCTGTATTAGCATGAATAGAGGTACAGACTTGTTCTGTCAGTCTCTACAGTAGGTAGCACATGTGACTGTTCTCTCTCTCCCTCAATCCGTGATAACAGCTCATTGACTGTGGAAGGGAAGGAAGCAGGCCACAAGGTGAAAACCAATGAATTTCAATGGGAAACACTACACTGGTTCAAAGGAGCGAAGTAAGACATAAAGAAGCGCATGGAAAGTAGAGGGACCAATGGGGAGAAAAAAAATAAGTAGAGAAGGAAGAAAGAAGATTAGATAAAGAAATATGATAACAGAAAATGGAAATCTGAGAGAGTAAGAACATTGTAATGAATGAGAATGAGAAATGTAAAACGAGAGTGAGGGAGAAACATATTAAGTTGCTACCTCTCTGGCAAGGGTTCTGTAAAAATCATGGGTAAGCTCCATAAAGAGGTAAATACAGTTACTTTACGAACACGGAGAAACATCCTGAATAGTCTGTATCAGGGATGGGAAAAATCTTCTGATACTCGGACACCACAGAGCTCCGCTTCCACCAGGCCCAAAATGATAGTCAATCATTTGTCATAGGGAATGTGTTGCAATGTGAAGTTGCTGCTTCCTTATTAACGTATTGCCTTTTGCCAAGTTATGTGAAGTACCTGTATATCGTAAACAAGTATTTTCTATTAAGGCAAAACTAATTTTTCTTAGTAGCCACCACCCTAAAATAATTTTGGAAAATAGGATTCACATTCGTAGAGCTGAACTGGCTGAATTTACAGAAAGCGTAAGCTGCCTGATAGACAACTGCACTGTCTTGGCTCAAATGTATTCAAGCTGATAGCGACGACATTCTTCTGGGGTATACAGTAAAAATGCAGTAACTACTACAGCTAATTATTCATTTCAGTGAGGAAAGTGTTTGTCTTTGCATTTTGAGTACATGACAATGGTGACTGTATTACTATTAGCAAATGGATCCAAGACAAACACTAATTCAGCTCTGTCAATAATATATCCGTTTTCATTTTTTTAAAATATAATCTTTAAATTAAATAAAAGTAAGCATTGTTAAATATAGTTATATATCAATATATAACTTAAATTGGAAACTGGACAAATCATGGTCCTATAGGATACTGGAAAGCCACAGGTTCAAGGCAAAAGCCCATTCTGCCTGAAATCTATAAAATATATAGATGAGTTGCTGTAGGATGACACCAACATTGCTTTTATTGTTCTCTTTAAAGACATCCATTGTCTTTTGTTTGCAGAAACCTGCAATCATGGTCAGCGGTTTACACAAAGAATATCATGAAAAGGGCAAAACCATTATTGGAAAGACCATGAGAAAACTAGTTGCCAATAATATATCGTTTTGTGTACGAAAAGGTGAGATGTGTATGCTAAGAACATACTGTATCTTGTTCTAACTAAATGTCTTCACACACTGAATAGAAGTCCTCTAAACTGGCTCTTTTCAGGAGAGATACTTGGATTGGTGGGACCAAATGGGTCTGGTAAAAGCACATTACTTGACATGATGGTGGGACAGACAGAGCCAAATGCTGGACAGGTCAGTAAATATTGATATCATAGGTTATCAGTGTAATGATATTTAAAGGGACACGGTCACCAAAATAAAGAAAATAGTATTTCACACAACACTAATTGTTACTTTGCATCTCTGCATTTGGATACAAATGTGTTTATTCATTGTATAGAACTTTACATGTGAAACCTGGCTTTTAAATACCTGGAGCTAGTTCTCACTTCAGGGCTGCTGTAAAACAATTCTAATTAAACCACTTAAGATTCAAGCGGTGTTAGAGCTGGGGATCTGGGTGCTTACACTCTATAAGTGTTTACTCATATTGATGATCTAGGTGACCACACTCTACCTGTGTTTACAGATTTGTATAGGAGACTCGAGCACTGGGGAACGAGGGGTCGCTCCTGTACGATTTGTGGGATATTCTCCTCAAATAAACCATCTCTGGCCAGAGATAAAGTTAGAAGAACATCTTGAGACATATGGAGCTATCAAAGGCATGAGCAAAAGCAACCTAAAAGATGTAATAAAAAGGTATGTAGTATTGTGTTCTTAGAGGGAAACTCAAGCATTATTGTTTGACTAAAGTAATCTTTGCCATATCTACCAACTGTCCCTATCCTAATGGACTGTCCTGCCAGTGAGGACTGTTATCCAGACTGACAGATTTTTTCGTTGGTACATCCCAGCAGCAGACCAGTAGTGAACAGGGCGCGTAGCTGTGGAAGGGAAGGAAGCAGGCTACTTAGCAATGCAGGAGTGTATTGAAGGGAAGGCCAGCCTAGCTCTAGTTATGATTAAACAGATGTTTCAAATTTTTTCACTGAAATGTTTTGAAGTATTGCAAGGTAAACTTCAATACGTTAACTTCCTTTGTGAACCAGCTCTTTATATTCAGAAATGACCTATTCTATTTCACAATCATGGGTGGGTGACTCTGAAATTGAATTTTAAAACAATTAGTTATATTGTTGTGATCAGTTCTGCTTTAATAGTTCCCATTGCATTATTTTTAGGATAGTAGAAACACTAGACCTCAAAGAACACCTCCAAAAACCAGCCAAGAAGCTCTCAGCAGGAATCCAGAGAAAGGTAATTTCTTCCTTCAGTTCTCTACATAATATAGGTGGGGATTCTGCAGGGTTCAGTCTGTTATTGTAATATATTTCCTGTTTATCCTAGCTGTGTTTTGCATTGAGCATGCTGGGCAATCCAGACATTGTGCTACTGGATGAACCATCTACCGGCATGGATTCTAAGGCTAAACAGCGCATGTGGTAAGTAGCTAGTTCTGTGATGTTGTCATTTGTAAAGCCATGGATTGTCTTTTCCTCCCACACATATTATTTTTGTTATGTATTATACTATGATAAACTTCTTTGTAGAAATTCTATTCTTCATTTTCAATTTTTTTTTACAAAATAATACACATGTAAAAACTTAAAAACAAAATTTAAAAGGAGTAAAGAGGCTGAGCAATAACTAACTAAACAGTAGTGTTAATTAATTAGACACAACTACTTGAGTTTACAAATGCTCCCACTCACTGATTGCCTCCAAGTCCGGCCACCACAATTCCCACTATTGAGGTCTTATATCTCACCCTGCCCGTATACTAGAGGTAAGTGGACTCGTCTTTTGGAGATTTCACTCTGCTGTTACCACAAAGGGAGGAATTCCATTAGCCATGAGGTGCCGCTGGATATCATCTCGATGTCTGGCTGCATATTTTGCCAGCCAATACAATACAGAATCTCCGTTCATTTTCTCTTTGTATCTCTATGGGGCACAAGGGAAAATTAGCCCCTCGCGGCTAATTGAATACCCACCCAAAGAGTCAGCTCCATATTGTCCCACAGCACCTTAAATTTTGAAACTGCATCCTCAATATTGTAGACACTCTCCTTTTATACATTTGTATTTAAATGTATGTATTATTATTGTATTAATTATTAAAGTAATTCTATCGTTTTCAAATAAGCATTGCCCAATCAATTGTATGTGTTTCCACAACACAACAGTTAACAATTCAATACATTATTATATTATGATACAGTACAGTACAGCACAGCCAATACCAAAAGATACATACATACCACTGCTATCGCATGCGCTCGCTGCGCTAACCACGGGACCCAATGGACAGTATATCTGCTTAGAATACTGTGTTAGAGTTGACTGAGGCTGGGTGTGCAGCTATGATCATATATACACATTCAGTGTTACAGAGAACAATAGAGATGACGTAGTTTGTTTCTATAGGTCCAGATGTTGGGTGGCTCCAGGGTAAACAGGTCATAGGCTGATTCAATCTAAGGAATCCAAAGGCGGGGGTCGTCTCTCCAGGGGGTCTGCTCCTTTCATAGCCAGCATCATACAACAGTTTATTCTCTAATATCAATAACTAAAGTATGCAATGTGCGATCTCTTCGCCGACTGCACCGGACAGCTGCTGATGATTAGGGGATCAATATGATATCAGGCATGACACCTTTCCTATAACCTAAACCTTTAATAACACTAAAATGTACATATGATCATATTATATATATATATAGACTAATAATAAACCACATACTATCTGCTCATAAATTACAGTGTGACGGAACCAATATGAATATGAATTACATAAATAACTAAATGTTGTCATGCGAGTGTGTGCGTGCATATTTTACTGAGCGATCGCAATATGCCACGTGTAGCGTGGCATACTGAGTGCAATCGCCCAATAAGACAATATCAACCAATATACTTTTGTTCATCCAATTATACGACTTCGACATAATTTATTGTATTATTTTAACAAGATGAACCTGTCTTAATTTGTCTGTATTGCCAGTATTGTTATAGTATTAATAGTCTCGGTGTGACCTGGATATAACAGAAGATAGCATGCCTGTCTCTAATTGATCCAGTTTACACTGGATCTGCAGTTGCTGACAGGCACAGGAGATTCATTATGACAGCCATGTTCCAAGTATGGGGCTGTGTACTGCAGTACATGACTGCTATAGCCTGTCAGCCTTAATTTGGTTCCGCTACCACCTCTTTGTCTGAATAGTAATACCCAAGAATGCTCATTTGTAGATTTATACAGCTTTTAAAGGATTTAAAATAAAAAAAAACAAAGTACATGGCTTACTGTAGCCTTCATACCCCAAACGCGTGTTCTTAGCCACTCCGGCTGAGAATGTCTTTCTCTGGCACCCATTCATTTACATTGGGTGCTCCAAAGGTTTTGCAATTTCTGTTCAGATATACTTATGAAATTCCTTTAATTCTGTTCGGGAATCTTCTTGGCAGCCCTGACAATATTATACCCTGAGAAAATTTTATTTTAGTCACGTGCAGGAATTCTGTAAATGGGGTGGTGGGGGTGAAGAAGGTGCTTTAGGGAGGCATTCCCAATTTTAGAGGGGAGCGCACAGCATTTTGCTTCTTGCAGAAGGACCAGATTTTTGAGCTGCTCAAGTGCTGTAAAGCAGGCCTTGTCCTATACTTTGAACATTCCAGTTACACTTTGGTAGAAAATGCATATATATATGTGCATTTCAACTAATGTTCTAGAAAGCATAAAATAGACATAAGTGCCATATTTAATCATGACAGCCTGATGACAAAAAGGAGGCTAAGCCCAGTAGTAATTTGGGAGAAAACTGTGAAAATTGAAATGAATAAAGTGGAAGTAGGTTGGACCGTGATATGACATCTTTCCTCCTTATCCAGAGTATCTGCAAATGTAGGCACACCCCCTTTTATGTGAGTGTTTCTAATTACTGGGAATTGCAGTTTGAAATGTGCTTGGGGGACAATTAACACAACTCACTCAAATAACTCACACAAATTAAAAAAGCAATGCATATTTACATATTTTTACTATCTCAAATGCCATAGTCAAAGCAAATTTGGCTACGTTAGTGCAAAGTGTCCACCTAAATGCTCAATACAACCACTTGATGTGTGACCCTTGGAAAGAGTTATATGCCGCTTATTGAGACATCCCATATGGTGAGGTAATATACTGTTCTCAGGAGACACCATCTTCTCAATTCGCATCCTGGTCCCTAATATGCCTCTCCACACCTCCCCCATCACCTCTCTTGGTGCTACTTCAATCATTGTATTGGTCTTCACGCTCACTGTTGTAGTGAGCTACCAATGACCAGGGCAATGGTAGAGAGGGTGGTGGCAGTATACAAGTGCCACACTTTAGGAAATCACATACTGTACATGTAGTTGCAGATTTTTTTTCAATTTATAGGATATTTGCACTTTTACAAGGGAAGAATATAAGAAAATAAAATATTTATGTTATCCTCTAGTTATTGGTTTCTTGGTTTTAGTTTATACCACTAAACAATTTTAGTGCAAGTCTGCGCTTATGAAAAATAATAACAAACAACAACAACAACAAACAACAACTTATATTGTGACTTATACACATTCAATTAATAAGTGGAACATGTATTAAAAGTCAGTCTTCTCTTTTGTTCACATACTTTAAGTCTTGGGAAGTGCCTCTGTCTGTGTTCTGCATGTATATATATATATATATATATCTACTATATCAATGCCTAGTGGCGTGTGTGGGGGAAAAAAAAAAACCAAGCTGCAGCGCCACCTGCTGGGCAGAGTTATACACTGACCTATATATTTCTTGAAGGAGAAGTGACAGTTGGGAGTGGTTGGTGGTTGCCGGGGGTGACAGTGGGGAGTTTTTAACACCTTAAGTAGCTTGATGAAGGATGCGGCGATGAAGATGAAGGATGAGGTGATGGAGAAAAATTATGAGGTGGTGACATGTAGACAAAACCACGTTAAAAAAGGGCGCTTGCGTCGGGAAGTAACGCTCTTCCCCTGAGGAGGCCTGGGCTAGGCCCAAATGCATGACAAGAACCTTTTTAACACCTTAAGTAGCTTGATTTGACTAGAATGCATGAGTATCATGCACGGGTTAACTTGAATATATATACACATAATGTGTGTGTGTATGTATATATGTTTGTATGTATGTATATATATATATATATATATATATATATATATGTGTATGTGTGTGTATATGTATATATATATATATATATATATATATACATATCCATATACATACATACATATCCATAAATATATATATATATATATATATATATATATATATATATATATATTGTATACACTAGCGTTTTTCTATCACTTCTATTGATATCCTTGACTCTGTTTCTAGGGGTTTGATCCGCTCTACATTCAAAGGGAAGGAGCAAGCCGCCGTGCTCACCACACATTTCATGGAGGAGGCGGAAGCGGTCTGTGATCGCGTGGCGATAATGGTATCCGGGCAGCTGAGGTAGGTGGTATCCAACATTTTATTATAAGCCTAGTGTACAGTACTAGACTTATTTCAAGGTTGGTGGACCCACCCTTGATTTTTTTATTATTTTCAATGAGTAGACGTGTTATAAGTTTATGAGAACATAGTATTTTAACTCGGTGTATTCGACATTTAGCACTATATGTAGTATTTGTCAGTTATTGAAAATGTTGACAATATGACAGCCACAACATAACACTCAAGCTCGCTGCCTTGGTTGACTCAGAATTGTCCTTTGCTCCCAATATTCAATCTGTCTCCAAATTCTATTATATACTTTTAAGAAACACCTCCAGAATATGCTCTGTACCTCACACAACACACTGCTACAACTTACATTCATGCACTTCTAATCTCCCACATTGACTATTGCAATTCACTTCTTACTGGCCTCTCCCTAAACAGACCTTCACTGCTACAATTTATTTTGACTGCAGCAGCTAGACTAATTTTCCTCCATGCTACAATATAAATTACTTTGGTAAACATATAAATCCAATAACAAAACTGCATTGAATTCCCTCCTTTGTACAAGAAGGCTTATTATATTTATTTATGTAGCGTCAGCATATTTTGCAGCACTTTACAATCGGGAGCAAACAATAATAGACAAGACTGGGAAGTAACTGACGGGTTAAGGGGATGTTTGAGTGTATTAAAAGAGTAAATGTAAGTTTTTAAAAGATTTATGTAAAGGGGTGGAAACCAGGTAAAATAGTCCAGGGAAGTTAAAAGGGTAGCTGTTGTTACCAAGTCTTGTTTTATTACTGTGTTATTCCCTATTGTAAAGCTCTGCATAGTATGCCGTAGCCATATCAATAAATTTTAATAATAATAATGTTAGTAATAATAATTATTACTTTATGTATTGTTTTTTGGAGAGGTGACATATTATTTAAACAGTAAGTGGTTTTAAATATTTCTGGCATATATCAAAATACTGTATGAAACAATATAAGTACATTATCTATAATACTAAAATACTTATTCCTTAATACAAAATCAAACAAGCCCATTACCATGATTTACAATTTTCTCATTCAATAGACCATCCAGGGGGTAAGTGTATCAATCTCCGGTTTTGTCAACTCGCGGGAGTTCGGCGAGATGACAGCTTAAATTTAAAGCGGCGCTGCCTTATAAAGGGAAACTTCCCTTTACAAGGCAGCGCCGCTTTAAAATTTAGCTGTCATCTCGCCGAACTCCCGCGGTTTGACAAAACCGGAGATTGATACATTTACCCCTAGAACTGCTTATATACTGTCATATTAGCCACTTTTTTTGGCCATTTATTTGTTTGTATGTTTCCATTATCCTGTACTGGTAACTACTGACTAATGCCAGTGACATTGTATGCATATACCTACACATCCTTTTTACGAGTTGTGCCTGTATTCTCATTTCCTAGATAGCCTATGTTATGCCATCATCTTCTCCAACCAGCCTGGCCAAACATTTTAAGAATGGTCAGCAGGGCACACACTTTCCCACCACCACTCACCCAGCAGTGTGGGCATTACTACGTAGTCAATATATTCAAATATAGTATGTACCTGTGTTTCAATACAGATATATTGGGTCAGTTCAGCACCTGAAGAGTAAATTTGGTCGGCATTATTCTCTAGAGTTGAAGCTTGATGCAGATGCTGGGGTCCAGCAGATGGAGCTTGTTCACAGGGAGATTTTAAAACATTTCCCTAATGCTTGCCGCCAGGAGAGGTATTTTTATATAAAACTTAATCTCTCTCTTTCTCTATTACCAAAATAAATAATTCACTGTTTGAGGTTAAAGATTGAAGTAATAAGTCCTGAAGAATAGGGCATTACTGGCCAACAATGCCTGGTTGAGATGACAGCCCAAGACTAAGCCGAGGAACTTTAACCCTGCAAGGGCATTGTTGGCAAGTGATGAACTTTTCTTTGGGGATTATTACTATTATAGGCTAATTACATGTTTTTTATTATAATTATTAACAGACCATGTCAGTTATTAATATTAATTATTTTTATTAAAATAGCAGTATTCATTTTGTTATCAGTAATTTGCAGTTAACATTCTATATATTTTTTGTTCTTCTTATTGTATATTAAAAATAATTTCAAGATTTCCATTAAACACACAATTAGAAGCTTGTAAATTTAGGTCATTGGTTGAATCGGAATTTGATTGTTTTCTATAGTTATGACATTTGAAATTTAGAAAGTGTACTTTGTAAGGTGGTCTAATGTTCTATTGTATAGAAAATAGCATTGTATTAACACTAGGGAAGAGGCATTACCATACCATGATGTAGCTTTATATTTTAACAAGAGGTTACACCTCTTTATGTGGTGAAAGTGCAGCTGGATTGTAAGAGCAGCTGAGCTCCAATACCATGACTCGTTCTTTAAAGTACTAAGAGAGCCAGTTCCCCATAATCTGAGCAGCTGTGAGAGACACAGAGACAACCAACATTATGCAGTCAGCTTCTGTGAGACAGAGAAAATTAACATTATGTAGAGCTTCTGTGAGACACAGAGACAACTGACATTGTGAAGGGAGCTACTGTGAGATCCACAGAGACAACTAACATTGTGAAGGGAGCTTCTGTGAGACACACAGAGACAACTAATATCGTGAAGGGAACTATTGTGTGACACAGAGGCAGCCTGTATTGTGAAGGGAGCCGCTGTGAAGCACACAACTTCAGCAGGTATGGTGAAGGTAGTTGGTGTGTGGTAAACCGACAGCTAATCAGTGGCTTAAGTGGGGGTGTATACGGTGGTATGCCATACTACCACTTCTCCTGCTGCCTTCATTATAAAACTATAAAATTCCATTGACTTACATTCCCATTACATTTTCCATACTGCCACTTTTAAATCGACAGATCGCCACTTCTAATTTTCCACTTCGATCTCTGCAGCTAATATTATGAAGGGACCTGCTGTGAGTCAAACAGACTGCTAATATTGTCAGGGGAGCTGCTATGAGTCAAACAGAGACAACTAATATTGTGAAGGAAACTGCTGTGAGGCACACAGAGACAGCTAATATTGTGAAGGAATCTGCTGTGAGGCACACAGAGATAGCTAATATGTTAAAGGTAGCTGCTTTAAGGCACACAAAGATAGTAGGTATCATGAAGGACACTGGTTACTGGGTTTGTGAGGGGATCTTTACAGGAAGTTCCACACAACTACAGGTCTGTTAATGTGGCTGCACACTCTGATCTGACTGGCATTACTAGTAGAATTACTGATAGTGTTCTCTAAATGTTCATGCTGTGTTGTCCAACAGTGCAGTTGTAGACTAAGTTTTTTTCATATATACCAGGACATATTAATTCTGTCTATAAGCATGTGATCTGCACAGATAACTGTCTGATACTAATAATGATGAAGCCCTGCAATGTGCCCAAGGAGACATGAATTTCTGTACATCCATCTTTCAGCTTTGCTTCACTGATGTCATACAAAGTACCTAAAGAGGATGTGCAGTCCTTGTCAGAGGCATTCTTTAATCTGGAACAAGGTAATAGCATTTAGAGTTGTTTACATTTAACCATTGAACTACTTTGATACAGTATTGCCAAATCAGAAGAATGGACAAGACCTTTCAAACTTGTGTACAAATATGGGATCTATTATCCATAATAAGGTTTTGTCTGCAATTTGAAGCACAATGCCTAAAATACCCTAAAGTGCATGATAAAATTACTTTTGTGTTCCCCATGCAGCCTGGCATTTCCCTCCTGATGAAATTGTGCAGCAGTGCTCCTGATAGCAAATAGCAAATGTAGAAACATATGTGCATGTCAGTATTACTGACAAGTAACAATTATTCACTTTTTATTCTTTCTGGTTTTTGAAACTTTCTGGATAAAAAAATCCCATAGCTGCATTTTAAAATGAGCTGCAAATACTTCAGTATTCATCTTGCTGTCATTTGTGTAGAAACCCACATACAGAGTGTATAATGTACATATATGTACAAAATTAAGAACACATTTTACACATACATCTACCCCAATATTCATTGAGTTATCTATTTTTTTATATTTGCAGTGAAACGTTCTTTTAATATTGAAGAGTACAGTTTCTCCCAGTCAACGCTTGAACAGGTAACACAAAGTAGATTCCACTTTTGTGGTCCTGAACCACCAGCAGAAATGTTTGGATAATATAATATCCTCCTGTGTTGGGCTCTGTGTGTGGACATCACTCTGTAATTTGTCTATCTGTTTTGTATTATTTGTGTGTGGTGAGATTAGTTCTCACTTAGCAAGTGACCAGTGTTCCCAGATGGCTACAAATACATAGTTCATGGTAGAAAAAAGGTCCAGTTGACTCCCAGAAAGACTTACACCAAGAGAGAATTATGTCGGAGAATGGTGACTCAATTCTGTGTATGTGGTAGATAGCTATGTTCATATCTCAGTATAATACTTTAGAGCTTATTTAATATTTCATCATCAGCTATTTATATAGCTCCACCAATTCCACAGCGCTGTACAGAGAATATTACCGCTTACATCAGTCCCTGCCCTATTGGAGATTACAGTCTAAATTCCCTAACATGCACACGCACACTAGGGTCAATGTGATAGCAGCCAATTAACCTACTAGTATGTTTTTTTGGAGTGTGGGAGAAAACCAGAGCAATCTGAGAAATGCCACGCAAACAGGGGAAGAACATACAAACTTATATGAACGTGAGTTAATATAAATGTGAGTTCGATTTCCGACCAAGGAAATGTTCGACCCCAACGCTGTGAGGCAGAAGTGCTAACGACTAAGCCACCGTGAGGATAAACCTACCATGATGTTAGACACAGCATAATAAGGCTCTTTTTCGAAAAGCGTAAAAACACTGTGCAAATACAGTTTTGTGATGTCAGGCGCCTATTCTTGCACAAAAACACCCTTTTTTGTATAAGCATGTGGATTTCCAGGCCAAGATGGCAGCTGCTATGGAGGTAAAATGTTGTTAAGCGGTTCTTGGGTGTTTTTCTGGACTGCTGGCTAGGAACATGAACGCACTTAGGTACTTACAGAATAAAATTCAAATTTGTATTGCGGGAATTATTTAAATTATATACAGGGTGGAGATGGCACATTTTGGTGGATGTTCCCTCTTCACAGCATAAAATTTTTACCTGCTCAAGTACTTTATTTTTCCACATTCTCGGAGGTGGCGGAGATCAGTCCTAATCATAATTACAAAGGTAAGCAAAACTGTACAATAGTGCCACGGCTAATACAGACAAGTCTTGATGTCCTCTTACTCATGGTTAATTTATAGCATGAATCAGACTAAATTGAGCATTATTTTAGGACAAAATCTGTAAAGTTGAAATTAGTGACGGGGTGGTCCTGAAGTGGTAGTAGAAATGGGATAGGAAGCAGTGTGTACATTGACATGCAGACAAATAGGTGCATTTGTGCAAAGTTACAGCCTATGGGGTTGATGTAGAGTTGTTGACAAAATGGGCGTAAATTACTCTTTAAAAAATGAGTACAGAAACATAGCATATTATCACTCTTGTGCCGAACTGTGCACTTCTCGTGTCTGCCTCCGCACAGCAGCAGCAGCATATGCGCTTGGTTTACAGCCAGTCAGCATCAGAGTGTATTTGTACCTGCCCTGTAGCAGATGCAAAAGATACACCTCGTAACAGGCACATATGGTTGTTTCTGTACATGGCCTACATTAGAACACCCCCTTCCCGTCCTGCTTCTCCAGGCACAGGTGGGCATAAGTGCCTACATCGTGCAAGTCTTCATAGGCGCATATACATGTGCCCACTTTCTAGGCAAATGCAGAATGATTTCACACAAGATACTCTACACAAACTGGCGTATGTCTCACTCTACATGACCTCCCCTTTGGTCTGCATTTTTTATGGTTTGTAAATGAGCCTTATTGTTTGCAAAATGTTCACATAATTACAAAGTTGATGTATTTGCTATCGGTTTAAAGTTAGACTCTATTAATGGCAATAATACAACTGAAAATATGTTATACCCTACACATATTAATGTTTGTTAAAGTGATATCCATTTAATACACGTTTACTGGACATTATAATAACCATTCCATTTGCCATTTTTTTAAATTAAATATACCCATTTATATTCTCATATGTACACTCCAGAAAACCATTCCTTTATTTACTTCTGTATTATAATTAGGTCATACATATATCAGTATAGTTCTTCATAAAGGTGTTTACAAAAAGTGTAATAGGTTTTATTCAAAGTAAATATTTCTTTTAAGTATTTAACTTGGTTGACTTTAAATAAGGTTGTCAAGTGTTAAAGCATGCAAACTGCATTCACACAGTGGAGGCAGCAATTTTGGAGTCTGAACCCATTTTACATTTACTCTTTTCTGCTATTCTTTACCTTGTCAGCCAATGCCTGTTCTTGTATTTACAGGTGTTCATTGAACTTGCTAAAGAGCAGGAAGAAGATGACAATTTTGCCACAATGAACAGCACTCTCTGCTGGAATAGAAGGCAAGAAGATAGAGTTGCCTTCTGAGCACCGCAATGAGATCAACACCCATGCAAGTGGGTGACATCAGCCCTTCTCCATCCCAAATGGGTCAATGGTGCATTGTTTGGTACAATGTGACTGACCCTTTTTGGCAGAGGATGTCTTTGAGAACTTGCAATTGTGCTGTGTCTGTGTTGGGTGACTGCCATCCTAATAGACCAAGCTTACTTGAAAACAGGAGGGTTACACAAATGTGCTCATGTGTATATATATGTATATATATATATATATATATCCTGAAATTCAGGTCTTTAGGGGTTCATGAGCACCTCATAAGTAATTTAGTGCTTTAATATGTTACAGGCCTTCCTGCACTGTGACAACACCATTGTCATGTAAAATACATGGTCAGGATGAATTTTATGGGCTTACTTGTACTTCATTAAAACTGTCATTTTGTATTACCTCAAGTCTTCCTTCCTTAAGTGTAAGTTGAGAATTAGTTCTATTAGAGGCTCAATATTGTATTATTAAAGTGACTTCCTTGAATGTTTCAGAGTGTTTCAAAACTGAAACACAAAATCTGCACTGAAAATTATGGTGGGGTTTTATAAATACAGTGTAATGTGATCTCAGCATTACAGGAGACAAAGGGGAACCATTGAATCCTTGTTGTTGTGTCACAAATATTAACGTGGTTTGTTTATTTGTTTTTTGGTTATTACATTAACATATCAAATCTTGAAACATCTGTGCCTACAAGGCCCCTGCTATGCAAGATTGAAAGCAAAGAAAATGTACCACATTAGATGTAAAGATAGCACAGAATCAGAAAAGGAAGAAAATAGTAACGGGTTGTTAAAAAATATATACATTAAAGATAGTAAAAAATAATATGTATTTATAGCATATTTGGCTTTAAAACAAACTTGAATTCAAAAGGCTTTCAGCAGACCTGAAAACCATTTGATTCTTATGTCAATGAAATATACAGCTATGCTGTCAGGACTGTTGATTTATTTATCCGTTCCTCTACAGGGAGGTGCCTCTCTAACAGAGCAGCCATGCAGTGAGTGACAGCTCAGCAGCTTTGCTTAGTAAAAAAAATGCACTGTATGTATTGGTTGATATATACACTGATACCTCTGTAACTCTGATCACTGTATTCTCAGCTATTTGACCCATATCTGAAGATGTGAGAGGAGCTGCACTTGTCTGCAATGAACAGTGAAGTCATTCTTTACTTTTTAACAGGGCTGCATACTTGGTTAATATTGACCAATATATTTAAACTTCATGGTTCATATCTAAAAAAATAGGTTTTGGGGTCTAATAGTCATACTGAACAAAGTTATAATATAATACAGTATTAGATACAAGATAATATTTTAACTAGGTCTTGCTTCTGGCCAAATCGGGCTTTTAGGAGTAAAATTTAGCTATGTGCAGTGAGTACTCTCCCTCCACCCCTCATTCCATATATTCTGTCCTACATTTGTGTTCAGACTTACTTCATGGCATTAAAAATAAAATAATACAATTATGTATAAACATCAGTAACAGGCAATAGAAATTTACATACAGCTTCTAGGCAAAATAGGCACCACAAGTAATGCTATCCAGAACAATGTCATAGTGCTCTTTCTGTATTGTCAGATCACAAAATAAAATTATATACTTCCAAGTGGAATGATTTATGACAATTTGCCTTATAGAGATTATATGACCCTGATTCACTCATTTTTATAGACTGTCACTTTTTGTGGAAAAGGGTGAGATGTAGGCACATGTTTTGTCTCTCACCGGTTGAATGTCATTTTGGTTTATTTCACTCCTGCTGGAATATCATCTACCTAACTTCACAGACAGACATGTTTGGTAATTTCAGCTCATCTTATATATCCCTCTGTCACCTTGTTGGAAATGTTAATTGCACATTCCCTCTCTGGTCTGAACAGCTTACACCGCTGACTCCTATAAAAGACTCAGTTCATTGTGATTGTTAAACCCTGCCTGTTTATCCATCCTGCTGTAACATCCAAAATATACTATCCTAAGTATGGAGTTATAACCGGAATGTTGCTGGACTCTGACCTAATCTCTGCAACATCTGAGGACATAACAAATGCTGGGACAGCGGCTGCATCAGTTTCACGGTTCTTTACCACCCCAATTCACTCACACATTTCTCCCTCTGCATCACAATGCACATATTCAAAATGCCTCTGCTGTTTCTCCTATTCACTTTCTCTATTCCTCATCTTCAAACTTTTCTTGTGGCTCCAGCATCCGAATAGTCCCTGTTATTCTACTATCCCCCTAACTACTTCCTTCCTCTCTTGTCTCCTCATCTACTTCTCCGATTCCTGTACCTATCAATTCACACAATGAGAAATCTTCTTCCCATCTTTTTCTCTCCCTGATTCTTTATATGGGTGTTGGTGATATCGCTACTGATACTTAAGTTCTGATCATCCCCCTTAAACATACTCATCTTTCCACCCTAAAGCCTCCCATCCAAGAGGCACGTTAAACGGAATTAACCTTATCCACATTTCTCATTTCCACTCCCTTCACTTTTCCAGTGCCCTTTGGCACTCAAGGTCTGTTTGCAACAAACTCAGATTTGTCCACAATTTATTCATTTCAAACTCTCAATGTGCTATTCATTACCGGAACCTATCTCACCTTCCCTGACACTGTTTCCTCTGCAGCTCTATCTCATGGGGACCTCTCCTTCAGTCACAACCCCAGACCTGGGGACAGACAGGGAGGCATCCTATCCTTTCCACATTGTACATTTAGGGGCATATTCAATTGTTGTTTTTCCGCGCCTACAGTTAATACGGTAATTTGTAGCTGGATTTCAGCTCGCGGCTCAGGGAGCTGCGAGCTGAAATCCAGCGAGTAAATTACCGTATTAACGGTTTTTCCATGCACGATTACCGTAATAACGGTAATCGTGCGTGGACCACGGGATTTTCGGCAATCCCGCCGACAATTGAATATACCCCTTAGAGTTATACCTTTCAGAACCCTTTATCTGCTTAACTTCCTTTGAAGCCTACATCATCTATATATTTCTTCTCTTCACCTTTGTGAGGCAGTCATTTAAAGACCCCCAGGTGCAGTCTCCCAGTTTTCATTTACATCACTATTGCCTAACTCCAATATTTCCTAGTGTGGACATACAATTTTTATTCTGTCTGATTTCAGCATTTCCCTTCACAATATTTATAATTTATAGAAAAGTAGGAGAGCAAAACACTTTCTCTTCAGTACATATAGATACCAGTCAACAGAATACTAAGTTTTGTTTATTAAATATAAAATAAAATAAACCATATTAAAAAAAACATTATTATGAAATCTGGAGTTAAAATATACAACATAAATAGAAAAAGCAGCTTATAAGTCTGTTTTGTGTCTAATAAAAGTTTGATATTTTCCTTTATATTGTCCTTATCGGGTACCCGATTATCGATATCTTATAATATATAAGATCATCGATGGTGCACAGCACAACTTATTACTGTGATATTGAAAATATAGTTTTTCTACAGAATCTTCCACAAAATCTTCAGTGATCAGCTGTAAACAAATGTTTGTACTGCACAGATGTTAAGACCCACACCTTTCAAAGATAAATCCGGGACCTTGGATGTATGTCCCTCCTGATGTCCATTACCAATGAGCCACTATTAACAATGAGACCTGTATTACCTGCGATCAGCTGATTAGCCATAATTGTCAAACACCGCATAGCAAAATATCTGTTTATTGCCAGGTAGTCTTTGGATTCATCACTACTCAAATTATTAATATGTATGGAACAGAGAGTAGATAAATAGTAGCAGCACTTTAGTTTTCAAGTCCATCAATCAGTTAGTGAAGTATTTCCAGATTCCAATATGTCATAAAATTTGTTGATAAAACAATCTGACCGGTTTCTCCACACTGAATTGTAGTTTCTTCAGAGATGGCAATCAACATGCAGAGGTCTCCTTATAAATCTCTTTGCATCAATCAGGAAACAAAGATAATATGGCATCTGGAAACATCTGAGAGCTACAAATCAGTTACTCCAGGGGGTATATTTACTAAACTGCGGGTTTGAAAAAGTGGAGATGTTGCCTATAGCAACCAATCAGATTCTAGCTGTCATTTAGTAGAATGTACTAAATAAATGACAGCTAGAATCTGATTGGTTGCTATAGGTAACATCTCCACTTTTTCAAATACGCAGTTTAGTAAATCTAGCCCCAGTTGTCTGTTTAGTGGTATCAGGGTGGCTATGTAAATTACCCTCTTTTTCACAATCAAACTTTCTTAATCATCTGTACATTAATTTCTAAATATGTATTAATCAGATATAAAACAATGTATAACACAAATTGTTAGTAAATAAATGGTTAAACAACCGTCTCCACTTCTAATCATAACTAAACTATAATTAAAAAAGTAAATTTAAAAATTACATATATTCTTTCATCTATCACTATCTATCATATACATTTTTTTATACTCTCATATTACTTTCTTTTTTTCTCTTCTCATTCTCATTTTTCTCTTGTTATTGGAAAATAGTTTAAACCCATTACACAATCTATATATACAAACAAACGGATGTTGAAACTGGTCTTTCAAATTTATATACCAAATTGTTTTTCAAGTTCTTCGTATTTCAATAAATATGGAACTTATAATTAATGGTACTTATGATATGATACATCAATATACATTCTTTCAAATAGATTAATCTGTAATTAGAATCAAACTCCTAACATTCTCTATTTTAGGTCGTCAATTTAACTTAGGGCCATCCAGATTCACATAATATCATAGATGTTAAAGCCCTCTAGTCTCATATTTTACTATGCGGACTATCTAAATTGTGACACCTTTAGAACGTATCACAAAAGTTTTCTACTTCTTTTAACATAGACATAACTAAAGTCAAAGCAAATCCCCCTAACTAAAACATAGAAAATTCGACACAATCGATAAATCCTTTAGGGTACATTGAATCCATAGCAAAGATCCAGAAGGCTTCCCTCTTACAGAGGGAAGCAAATATATCTCTTCCCCTTTCTGTCGACTTAATATGTTCTATAGCCATAATTTGTAATCCTTCTAAAGAACCATTGTGTTTATGTACAAACTGTCTAGCTAGACTGTGCGTACCATTTTTCTTCAGAATGTTTCTTCTGTGCTCTAAAAATCTCGTATTTAGTGTCCTTGTGGTTCTGCCCACATATTGGATCCCACACCTACAATCTATCAAATAGATCACTTATTTAGATTGACAGTTTATGAAATCTTTAATTTCATATTTTTCTTTAGTCACAGAAGATTGGAAATCACATTTTCTATTTTGTACATATTTACAGATAATACACAATTTCTTATTACACCTAAAGAATCCATTAGGTACCAATTTATTTTTTATTGTTATACCCCTCCTAAATATTACTCTCAGATTAGTTTGCACCAAGGACATTAGCACTTCATCATTCCCTACACAATCTCGGTTGCCTATAAATGTCTCTCTCTTACTTCAATGATTGGCTTGTCCAAGTGGAGACCTCCTCAACCACCTTCTTCTCCAACTCATGCTCCATTTCTAACTTCTCCAACTCTGCCTTTCCACTCTCTAATTTTCACATTTATCGATTCAGTCTCACCCTACATCCTGCACCTCCACTGCACCCAAATCCACATGTACACAAAGTCGGCCTTTTCCATCTCTACTATTCAACGTCACTAGAACCACTCTGTTTTCTCTCCACATCTGCTGCTCAACTTTGCAAATCCTAACACTAGCTTCCCATATGCTTCAGAAACCAAATCAAAATTCTCACCCTCACCTGCAAAACCCTAAACCACAACACCCCTTCATATAGCCCGATCCTAATCTCCAAATCCTCTCCCTCTCGCACTCTCTGATATGCCTATAACCCACACCTTTCCTCCTCTCTTCTAATCATCTCTCTCTCCTGTCTACAACACTACTTTAGCTCTGTTACCTACTCATGGAATAATCTACTACACTTTTTTCAGACTCTTGCCAAGCCCTTGCCCTGAAAACCTGCTTTATCTGTGAAGGCTACTTCACCACCAGACTAACTCCTCCCCCCACAATGTGCTCAGATACCCTGCTGTCCTATATTCTAACTCTAGTAACACTTGTTCCTCAACTATCCTTATCTCAACTAGATTGTAAGCTCTTAGGAGTAGGGCCCTCCCTTGTTTGACGTCTACACTCATCTTGTTGCTACTTTGCATGTCACTGTTTTTTATGTATGCTGTCCCCTACTGTCTAGCGCTGTGTTCCAACGTAGCGCTTTATAAAATAAAATATAATGTTTTCAACTCAAATTATGTTACCGAATAATAAACAGGAATTGCACTGATATTACAATTACAAAATTGTGTCTGTCATCTCTGAGTTACATGTGCGACTATTCTGATTGAATGAGATAAAGGAATAAATGCTACATGTATTGCAAAGATAGAAGTAGAGGTAAGTGTTGAGGCCCAAAGTCCAGTATTAACATGTTTTTTTATAAATATGTTCAACAAATAACCTGTACTTAAGTGGAATATGTAATGTATCTTAAACAGTTAGATTAGCAACATAATTTATAACATATAAGGCAGGAGTGCTTAACTTTTTAAGCTAAGTCTGCTGTCCGCTTCATTACACATGTTTCAACTTTGCATATTGTATAATGTTTACATATTAAGTAAATTAAAAAAATATAACTGGATAATAGAACATGTAAAATGTAATGAATATTTTATTGTTACACTTTAGTTTTGCTGAAAAAAGTTCAAGATGATGACTATTATAATGGTGAGTTCAGCTTTTATTGTATTTTTTTAATTCTAGTAAAGCCATGAGAACCAACCCTAACCAACTGGGTAACATTAGAGGCTTTTGGATTAAATCTCCAGGTAAAATAAAATCGCTGATACAGGGCAAACACAAAGAAGTGGTAAGCTGTTTTTCACTAGAAAGTCTTAGCAACTTCTACTAGTCGTCAATCTGCCCAGAATCAGCAGGAAAACCACGTCTCATCATAAAAAAGGAACTGGAAAAGGGCGAATTTAGCAATGATGTTATGAAATGATGGAGCAACAAATACAGAGCATACCCAGTCTCTATATTTTAGGTCCAAAAGAGAATGAAACTCTAATACATGTACAATAATGACAAATGTAGGTAAAACAACTATAGATGTCTAATTATGATAACACAAATACAACAGTGATCATAATGCTATGATGATTCACATTCCTAATGACATATTTCCAGTGAATTGAGCCCCGTGTGTGTTAATGCACTCTCGATTAACATGCTATGAACGCAAATATTTATAACGTTTTCTTGCGTTTATGACCTGGTTCTGTGTATGTGGTTGGCCAACAGCAGCATACATCCACTAGGGCCTACCAAAGGATCATATTGTTGTGCTCATACTATCTTGACTTAGTCTGGGCAAGTGACCTGTTTCCAACAGAGTTATTCAGTAGTAGGGAGTAAAGCACATTACTTTTCAATACAAATCAAAAGGCATATACAAAGTAGCATATTTCATCATATAATTTCAAATAATCTTATTCTCCACATCATTTTTCAATAAATATTACAGGGTAAGTTCATTGTCTACAAATCTGATAAGGATACTTGTAGCTGTATATCACAATAAACCATTTGTCCACTTACATACAATCAGTGGCAACTTTATTAGACACACCTTGCCAGTACTTTCTAGAAGAGCCTGAATTCTTAATGGCATGGATTCAACAAGGTGCTAGAAACATTTCTTAGAGATTGTGGCCCATGTTGATATGATAGCATCACATAGTTGCTGCAGATTGGTTGGCTGTATGTTCCTTCTGCAATCTCCCGTTATAGGAAGGTGTTCTATTGAATTGAGATCTGGTTACTGTGGTGGCCATTGAAATACACTGAACCCATTGTCATGTTCAATGAACCAGCTTGAGAAATGTGTGCTTTGTTACATTATGTGTTTTCCTGCTTAGAAAATTTGTAGACTGTGGCCATAAAGGGATGCACTTGGGCAGCAACAATACATTAGGCTGTGGCATTTAAACAATATTTAATTGGTATTAAGGGGCCAAGAACACATTCCCCGCACCATTATACCACCACCACCAGTCTGCACCATTGAAACAAGACAGTATGAATCCATGGATTCATGTTGTTTATGCCACTTGTATATTGCAGCAGAAATCGAGATTTGTCAGACCAGGCAACATTTTTCCAATCTTCAGCTGTCCAGTTTTGGTGAGCTTGTGCCCACTGCAGCCTCAGATTTCTGTTCCTAGCTGACAGGAGTGGAACCTAGTGTGGTCTCCTGCTGCTGTAGCACATCAGCTTCAAGGCTGTACAGCTCAAACACTGCATTGGGAGTGTGATGTTAAAGGCTCCAATTCATCTCTTATTTGCTCAAAAAAAGGTAGGAGGCTTGTGTGGTTGTGGCGAAACATTTGCACAACCTCCTGATCTGAAAGGAAATGCAGGGCCAACCATGCTCTAAAACATGGGCTCTGCTGGGCCTCCGTGGACCCTGATACTGGTACTCCACCTCCCTTCTCTTTTCCTCCAGAATCCTCAAGACAAAAACCCCTAAAACACCACTACACACCATATTGCCATATCCAAGGTTGTGGCATTTATTTATAGGCCATCTGTCATGGTTGGCTCATAAAAATAGATCCCTAGGCTCTGCTGAACATGGCTTGGCCCACCCACAGGTGCGGAGTCTAACAAGCAGGTGGTTTTCACCAGGAACCCCCGCAAGGAGGTATGGTCTTTGCGGCACCAAACCTGCAGGTCGCGGTCCTGTGAGTGAGTGTACAGCAGAACGGTGTGGAGGAGCCAGGTGAAGCGGGTAGAGACACTGGAACAGCAGGAGTACAGCACTGAAGTTATGCTGAGCACACGAGAAAGCAGAGGTAGCTTTAGGGAGAACAGCCGATGAGTCACCAGTTGCGGCTCCCCGTGATATCGGTTAGAGAACTGGAGCTGTCACGATGAAGTACAGTTGAGATGGTAATATCAGTACTGGAACAGTGATAGTTCAACACAGTCGGAGACTGAGAGCAGACTGAAGTAGCGGAGGTAACTCATAGTAACAGCTGATGAGTCACAATAGTAGCAGCGGCCCTGAGCGGTAGCGATGATAGAACTGAAGCTGTCACGATGAACCACACTGGAGATGGTAGTAGCAGTGCTGGAGCAGCAATAGTTCAACACAGCAGGAGACTGAGAGCAAACAGAAGTAACAGGTAACTCGTAGTAACAGCTGATGAGTCACAGGTGTAGCCGCTCTGAGTGGCAGCGATGAGAGAACCGGAGCTGTCACGATGAAGTACATTGGAGATGGTAAGATAGGTACTGGAGCAGCGATGGTTCAGCACAGACCACGAACAGAGAGCAGGCTGGAATAGCAGAGAACCACAAGGAGAACAGGAACCAAAACAACAGGCTACAGGAAGTGAGCTTGAAGAACAGGCATTAGACATGTGATTGCAGGGGGTTTAAATAGTGCTCCAGGAATGCTCAGCCAATGATAAGAGGAGGGAGGTCCAGAAGTGCAATAGGCTTGCACCTGTGCAGAACTGAATGTAGCTGAATGAATGAATGAAGTTTGTCTGATGCTGGAACATGGCAGTTTCCAGATGAATGAAATGGGGGTAACGCAACAGGTACTATTTGGGGGACCGAAGCGTTACACCATCATAGGTCAATGGCATTCAGCAATTGTGTACCTGAACCACCAAACAGATACGTGAACTGCGGATATTTAGTATTCTTTTAATAATATGTAAATAACATACATTCAATTAAAACATAAAAAGATATATAAAAATTACAAAACACATAAAACCAGCACTTTCTAGAACTTCAATGTAATACTTGGTAGAAGAAGCACCTGTGACACTGACCATAAGTTTTCTGGCTGCGACCCATGACCACCAAAAAAAAAAAAAAAACAAGCTCTATTCTGCGTGTTTTATATATCATCACCATTTATTTATATAGCGCCACTGATTCCACCCCATTGGAGCTTACAGTCTAAATTCCCTAACATACACAGACAGAGAGAGAGACTAGGGTCAATTTTGATAGTGCCAATTAACCTACTAGTATGTTTGTAGAGTGTGGGAGGAAACCGGAGCACCCGGAGGAAACCAACGCAAACATGGGGAGAACATACAAACACCACACAGATAAGGCCATGGTCGGGAATTGAACTCATGACCCCAATGCTGTGAGGCAGAAGTGCTAACCACTAGGCCACTGTGTGTGTGTGTATATATATATATATGTACTATTGAATGCTTTAATATTTTCTATATGGAGTATGGATTAGCCGAATACAGTACTCATGACCCTTAAATAGGGATTTCCCAAGCAGTAGTCATCAGTTACTAAACTGATATCATCTATATCACCATCATAAGTTTTATATTAAAATTCCACAATAACCCATATTTAAAGGACATTGTATATCTTACTGTATAGCTGAGGAGAATGCCCAAAACTGCCCCAGGGAAGCATGAAGGCACAACCATATAAAGTAATTTGATATCTTTATATTAGTGATAGTTGTTATACAATAATGCCTCTCTGGATAACCCAGGGAAGCCCTTATCTAGTCATAATATGGAATGCCTGATCAGGAAAAAAATCCCATCTTTATTAATGGGTGGCCAAACGAGTATATATTTTTTTTTTGTTTTTTTATATGAATAAAATTTAAATGATTTTGTTAAGATGAAGAGATTCATTTAGGCCTACGGGTGAAAGTGTATTTAATTGGTAGATCCAGAAAACCTACTATTTGCATAATCTCTTATACCTATCGCCACCTCTTGGGGTGGCTTTCACCAGTTCCACCCCAGTGATCGTGAGGCAGTCTGGATTACAATTGTGTTTATTAGCATAGTGTCTCGAGTACACAAATAAATATACCCTTAAATTCATTCACAAATATCATGCTACTCATTTTAGCATTATAGTCTAAAATATAAAGATATTTCTATAAATATAGAAATACAGAAACATAAAAGTATGTGGGACAGATCAGCTGGAGACGGACACAGCATTAATAACATTAAGGTCAGCTCAGAACAGCACCAGGAACCTTCTGATTTTGGGATTTAGCAGGAAACATTGTCCCTTTGTTATATTAGCTATAGTGTTGTCAATGGACTAACAGTGATCTTCTATTCCCATGAAAGAGTTAACTCTTTTTGATTTCTTATGTTCCCTGTGGCTGCCTGTTCATGGATACATGTTTTGAAAATTCAGGGTGGTCCATACGTGTGGAAACACCATTTTAAAACGGAAATGAGTAAGGAAATATTAATCTAATGATATTAATACCATATGATCTGAGTGAGGTGGAAAACTTTTTAGGGTATGTGGCCAGTATGGCGGCCATCCTGAAGTTGGCCATCTTGGATGTAATTCAATTTTTTTAAATGGGAAAGTAGTCATGTGACATATCAAACAGATGCAAAATTTTTTAAGAAAAAGAGTGGTGTAGTTTTATTCATTCTCGAGTTTTAACCAAGCTTTATTTTGCAGGCTGTGACATTAATGACAGTGGCACTAGTGCAGTTACAAATTGGGGAGACATCCGCCCCTACACGACAGATTGCCACAAGAGAGTATCTTTCTGACCACATAATTGGAACAGATAACACACATACATTTTGGGGCTATCTACAATATTTATATAGCAAAAGGAATGTTGAAAAGAAGAGGGACCAGGAGCAGTTAGATATATGTAACACATCCGCCCCTCTATAAAAGTTTGCTTGGATAATAGTCAGAGTGCTGGAACCTGGGGGGCGCAGTGCCGGCAGCATTTAAGATTATTTTTGAATTTTTTTTTAAAAAAAATTATTAATATTTATTTTGCGCACCTGGAACCACCCCTTGTGCCGACTCCACGCTTCTACCCCCTCTTCACCCCTCTTCTCCTCCTTTTCCCCTCCCCTCTGCCCTCTCCTCCCTCCTCACTGGCTGTCGGGTGTCATGTCATCATCACGTTCCAACAGTATCAGTGAGGACCTGCGGTGAGAAGAACTGACTGCAGACAGAAGAGAAGAAGACAGATAAGTAAAGATTTGTGTTTGTGCAGAAGGGGAACAGAGTATTCTGAGGGGGACAGAGTGCTGAAGGGGTGCAGAGTGTAATGAGGGGAGACAGCGTGATGCAAGGGAGACAAAGAGTATTTGGAGGGGGACAGAGAGTATTCTGAGGGGGACAGAGTGTAATGAGGAGGAACAGCATGATGCAAGGGGGACAGAGAGTATTCTGAAAGGGACCGAGTGGTCCGAGTTGGACAGAGTGTGCAGAGTGTAATAAGGGGGAACAGCATGATGCAAGCGGGACAGAGAGTATTCTGAGGGGGACAGAGTGTAATGAGGAGGAACAGCATGATGCAAGGGGGACAGAGAGTATTCTGAAAGGGACCGAGTGGTCCGAGTTGGACAGAGTGTGCAGAGTGTAATAAGGGGGAACAGCATGATGCAAGGGGGACAGAGATTATTCTGAGGGGGACAGAGAGTATTCTGAGGGGGACAGAGAGTATTCTGAGGGGGACAGTGTTCTGAGTTGGACAGAGTACTGAAGGGGTGCAGATTGTAATGAGGGGGGACAGCGTGATGCAAGGGGGACAGAGATTATTCTTAGGGGGACAGAGAGTATTCTGAGAGGAACAGAGTGTAATGAGGAGGGACAGCATGATGCAAGGGGGACAGTGAGTATTATGAGGGAAACAGAGTATTCTTAGGGGGACAGAGTGTAATGTGCAAGTAAGAGCTCAAACTGTGTGCCACCATTGGGATAGATGTGGATTCAGCGAAGTAGCATCTTCGAGAGGCAATAGTTTTACGTTTAGAAAGTCCCTTAACAGACACAATAACATTCCTGCATTCGTGAGAAACCTGGAAAACTGACATCACTTATATAGACAAGTTATTAGGTCACTCGTCTCTATTTCCTATTTCCCTTTTAGTACGACTGCAAGAGCACCAGCACAGCCTCTAAATGGGGGTGGAGAGGTCACACTGGCACCGGAGTCAGAAAAGAAGGATTGATACAAGTACACAGGCAGCAGGAAGGGAGGGGGACCCCTTTCACACCTGGAGACTAAGCAGGCCAGTGAGAGACTTACTAGGAAAAACAAGTGAGGGGGGTTAAGATCTTGCAGGGATAGGAGAAGAAAGGATAGTATCGAGTGGAGATTCCTACCCTCCCGTCCCAAGGAAGAATAAATAAATAAATAAATAAAGAAAGAAAATGTGTGTGTATATATATATATATATATATATATATATATATATTCATGTAATAAAAAAAAGAGAAGAAAGAAAAGTCTGTATTTGTAAAGTTGCTTGTGCTTTACAGTCATGTTCAGTATGTTGTTTTAGTTTTAAACAGGACAATGGCATGCGTGTATGTAGTTTACAGATGGTGTATTTGTTTATGTTAATATTGGCTATTCATGTATTCTGTCGCAGTGGTATGGCGAGGGCAAGCGGCGCAAGTTATAGCTATGGGGGGAGCCAGCATCGGTGCATAATCACCCCGGAAAGGTGGCCGTCTGCCCGGATCCAGCTTCAATGGTTGGGCCACTATGGGGGTGTGCCAAAGAAATAGAGGGTGTGTGGGCACAAGATGCAGACTTCAGGGGGCGTGCTTGCAGTGCCCACATGGTGGGCAGAACATGCCCCAGAAATTCCAGGGGGCATGCTTGTGGTGCCCACATGGTGGACAGAACACGCACCTCAAAAGCTTGAGGAATTGGTAAAAGGAAAAAGAACCTTGCCAACTGCTTTCCCTGCATTTGTTGTTGATTTTAAATAAAACTTACCGTTATTTACGCCAACACCAGCCTGTGCTTTGTTTTTGGGGAAAAAGGGTTTGTTTCTTCCTGCGGTATGCCAACAGGTAGGCATATCCTCCCTTACAGGGATTTACTAATGCTGAATGTATGTCCCCACTTGTCAGAGTTCCTTGTGTTTCAAGTTTCATACTTCTCAGACTATTAACTGACAAGTCATCTAAATCTGAAAATCTATGGTATGTTAAAATAATACAGTACTTACAAGTGATATTGATTTCTGTTTGACAGTAGTGTAACTAAACCAATGGCTGTAACATCCACCTACCCTTATCTCCTTATTGACTTTGAAATCAATAGCTGAAACACTTACACAAAAGGAGCTTAAAGTATTTAAATGTTACAATATTTCCAATGGGGAATTATGGACTTATTTTGCATTAATATCAAGTGATCTTTGATTACATACAATGCTACCTTTTGTAAATTCCCACACTTCTTATTACAGTGAAGTTATGTTAAGCAGAATTCTGTTACAGACCAGTGCACCTAATCTAAGTTACTTACAAATTGATGTACTAAGACTAAAAACATTTTCATAGACCTGTATACTACATGGCAAACTGCACAACTCTTTCAATGGAAAAGTTGATCTGTTTACACAGAAAAGGACTCAACTGGCAATACTGAATAAGGGTCATTTGTGAACGTGCAATAATGGGGGCTTGTAGAAAAAATGTTATCTTGTGACTTCAAGCACTTATTTTTGTATAGATGTACCCACTGGGCTTAATGCTGGTTAAGAGACATTTATGCATACATCCTTTTCACTAATATAAATTGGCAAGTGGAAGGTATGTGGGGAGTCATGAATTAGCCGCTGAGGTGTGATGAAATAGCTGGCGGGGGCCATAAATTGTCTGCATGTGGGGGGGGGCATGATTTCTATATTGTGTGGAGTTCATGAGGATGCTCTCCAAAGAGCCTAATCATTGAGGGTTTGTAATGTTTGCACATTTTTAAAACAGAACCCCAACTTTCCAGAAGACAGATAAACTCCAAGATAGAACTGCAA
This sequence comes from Mixophyes fleayi, assembly GCF_038048845.1. Lineage (NCBI taxonomy): Eukaryota > Metazoa > Chordata > Amphibia > Anura > Limnodynastidae > Mixophyes > Mixophyes fleayi. The sequence goes on from NC_134407.1 coordinate 75,931,234, forward strand.
GAACAAGTAAGATGATATGTTTAAATTTGTTTGCTGGACAACACTTCTGAATTTTCCTTTAATGATTGGGGGGGGGGGGGGGGGGGTTATTAGCCTGGGGTGGTCAGAACCCTTAATCAGGCCCTGATAATGCTGCAAGAAAAGGGGCCAGGTGCAGTTAGAACTTGGAAAGACACAGAATACACACTTAAGAAAGGTTTACATATTCACACAGCTACTCACCTGCCAGAGATACCTGAATCTAGACACTTTCTCTCCGCTTCATCCCCATGTGATCGACTCCACTACAACTGATCAGTCTGTGCTATGGAGGGTGCTCACTGAGGCCCAGTTACTCTCCTCCTTCTTCATCTGTCCTCTTTTTCTTCCTCTTTCATTATCCTACTTCTTCTTTGACTTCCTCTTTCATACTCACCTCCTCTTCTTCCTCTTCCTTCATCCTCATCCTCCTTTATACTCTTCCTTCTTTGACTCTCTCCTTAATACTCCTCCTGCTTCTTCATCTCTCCTCTTCTTTTCCGAATTACAGTGCAGGTAGGGGGGTACATTCACCGCCCACACTGCACCCAACACTGAGTAATTACATGTGCTGAGTTTCTCCAATCAAGTCCTGATGAGAAGTTTGTGTCATGTGGCTTCCTTCTTTGCCTGGTCCCAAACCACACAGGTACCACACATCTCTTAACAAATGTGTTAAGTAACCCAAGAAATATAATATATTAACCACTCACAAATGCAATTTCCAGTTTACTCACAAATACAGTTAATTTTCTGATCTGAATTAACTCTTTTTGATAGCCATATGTATCACTCACTATATACTATTCACAGGCACGCCATAGCAGATATCCTAGACAAGAGATTTAAAATCATAAACAGTACATATAGTTTCCTTGCAGCCACTTTAGGCAGGAGGACATCTGCCTCCCAAGTTGGTCCCATAATGGGCTACCTTGGGCCGGATTAGTGGTCCACCTGAATTATTTATTTTATAATTAAAAAGGATAGGTACATGAAATATGGAAAGTCTAGCAATGAGCAATCCCTCTAGGCCTCCCTCTCCCTAACCAGCCCTGACGTTAAATCAATAGCACCTACATTTAATAATTAGGCCTCCAACCCTGCATCCAACCCAATAATATAAAATGAACAGCATTCACATTTAATAAATAGACCTATTTCACACAATCAGCCCCCACATTAAATTAATAGCATTCAGAGTTAAGAAATAGACCTATTCCCCCCCAAACATGCACTTCTATTGAATTTTATAGCACTTACTATTAATAAATAAACCTATTTTCCCATAAATAACCCTGACATTAAATAATTAGAATTGGTGTTTACATTTGATAAATACCCCTCCTCTCCAATCTCAGCCCCACATTCAATTAATAGCCCCCAAACCACGCCAGTCCCATAATTCCACTTTAAATGAATAGGCACTACCATTTAACAAAGTGTCCCTACTATTACATGTCCCTACTAATAAATTAATATCTCCCAACTCACCATTAAATTAATAGCCTAGTCTCCGCCCCATAACAGTAAGAACCTTACTCAGACTTGTTCTTCTCCCACCAGTCTTTCTGGTTTTATCTTCTGTTTTGATCCCCTTTCTTTGCTACTTCAACCGATGCAGTGCTGGAGAGGCAGACTCTTCTGTCTACCTCTCTTGTTTCCTGTGAGTGGGACAGGGAACGGTTATGGGGTGCTCACCCCACATGAGAATGGATGTCAGCAGAGTTGGGGCAGACACACGCTAAGGAGAAGGTACAGATCCGTTCCTTTGCAGATCCTGCCACATTTAATGTGGCTGGTCCCAGGTAGCGCTCTGCGTAACAGGAGAAAGGTGGTGGGACAGGCAACGTTGGGCCCCCTAATCCGCTGCGGTTCTCTACACCTGTGCCCCCCCATGTATCCCTAATGGTGGCCCTACTACCACATATATGTAGGCAATCTAGACAAAGGACTACATGATTCAGTGGGCAGCACTAAAATGTTATGTTCATTTTATTTGTGTTTTTCAGTTTAAATTTTTTCTGTTACATTATATTTATCAACCAACTATTGTCCCAATAAAAGTGATAGAAGGGGTTCTTTTGGATCAATAGCATCAACATGTGGGGTGTACAATCATTAATTCAGCATAGTCACTTACAGTACCTCCCAATATAGCTATTCTTCTGAGACTGAAATGATTGAAGAAACAAGACCTGATTCTGATTTTATGTGTGTGCTAACTCTTGTGGGCTAGTCCTAAAGACACCAAGGTAACCTGTGTGAATGGGAGTTTGAATAGTGGAAACCCCTTACAGCCACATCCATGTCACATGTGTGTACGTGGCAAGGATATAGATAGTATATATGTATGATTAATCAACATTTATATAATACATTTTAACTGTAACCTACAAATCAGTTCTAACTTTGCAAAATGTATTTTGAGACAATGAGCACCTACATTGATTAGTATATAAAGGTAATATTCTTCAGTGAGGAGTATGTAACTGTTAAGTGGGAGAAGGCATAGTAATACATATAGTAAATTTTCAGCATAATGATACAAAAAAAGTTTGTTTGGAGGAAATAAATGTTTTTATACACAGACTAGGCTTAACATGCATGTATGAAAACTAAAGATATGAAATTATTTTCCTTGACTACTTAAAGATATTTCTATAAATATAGAAATACAGAAACAAGTGTTTCTACAAGTGTTTACCTAATCTTACTGTCAAAATAAAAAAGAAGAGGCAGTCCATTAACCACCATAGACCCAGTAAGTCAATATAACTAAGCCAATGCCATTTCCCTATTTCCGAGCTGGAAAACATAACTGATGTTATGCTGGCTATCTCTAACACACTGAGATTAACTAGGTTTAACTGTTGCCCGTAGGGTGTTGTTTTAAGTTATTTCAATTCAGTATGAAATAGATCTTGAGTCAAGCTAATTAAGCAGTGCTATCAGTCAGATGTTTCAAATACTCCTGGCATTTCACAGTTCATTCATAAATATTTAAAGGGTTGCTAGGTTATTGGTCAACAATCATTCATGATGTAAAGTTAGTCTTGTCCTGCACGTGTTGCCTTGGCAACCTCTGTGATGACACTGACAGATGTCCTGTGAGGGCAGTCAGAGCTCTGTCCAGTGAAAGGCAGAGCTGACCGTCAGATAAGGTGTGAGCATTTAGAAAAGAATGAGCAATATGGCAAAAGGTTTAAAAGATAACTTTAGCAGTTTTCGTCCATGCTTGTTGTGTAAAGTCCCTAAAAGAAGCTACCCAGTTGACCGTCCCACAAGAGGGTATCTTTCTGACCAAATCATTGGGTCAGAATACAAACCTACAGTTTGGGGCTATCTACTATATCTAGATAGAAAAAGGAATGCTGAGAAGAAGAAGGACCAGGAGCAGTTAGATATGTGTTGCACATTTGTCCCTCTACAAAAGATTGCTCAGATATATAGTCAATGGGACAACAAGAATGATGCAAGGAAAAAGGGCCAGGGGCAGGTTGAAATTCGAAAGACATCCATCCCTCCACGACCGCTTCCTTCATTAAAGAGCCAATGGGAAAAGAAATATGGTACAGAAAAGAAATATGTTACAAGGAAAAGAGGACATGTGAAGTTACAAATTGAGGAGACATCCACCCCTCCACAACAGATTGCTTCGGAAGAGAGCCAATCGGACTATGAGTATGTTGTATGGAAAATGAGCCAGTTAACAATTGGGGAGACATTCATCCCTCCACAAAAGATTGTTCAGATGAAGAGTCAATGGAACAACAAGAATGCTGCAAGGAAAAGGGGTCAGGCACAATTTGAAATTGGAGAGACACCCACCCCTCCACAAAAGATTTTTTGGCTGGAGAGTCAATGGAACAACAAGAATGCTGAAAGTAAAAGGGTCCAGGCACAATTAGAAATTGGGGATCCATCCGCCCCTCCACAAAAGATTCTTTGGATAGAGAGTCAAGAAACGGCCATATAAGTGCCCTTGAGAAGCCACTTTACCCTTCCAACCTAAATAAATTACTCTGATGTTTGTGAGATCTTATTTACCAAGAACATCGCTAACCATCACTGTTGATGTTCTTAGAACATATATAACTTATATGTTATATATGTGGTAAACTGGAAATCCTGGATGCCATTTCTTCCCCATCACAATAACCTTTATTTGTCGTATTTTACCTTATCTAAAATAAAGACACAGAGACTGTATAAAGTGGCTAAGTAGGTCACAGTTTATTAATAATTCAAACCAAGCATGGATGGTGAACCGACCCAAATTCACTTAACATGGGGAACTAATCTCTTACTGTTTGGCCATTGCTAATTCTGGCATTAGAGTGACTACACCATCTCTAGACTAACAATCATGTGCCCTCACAAAGCAGGTCAATGAATCCTCCACAGTAAAGGACCAAGAGTCATTGTTACCTCGATGAGGGCAGTGACATGCGGTCAATCAGCGATAGCGCCATATGTATTAGCTGATGATCGCAGTGCCCTTCCTACCTACTGTGCCTGCTCTGTCTGATAGGAAAATAATGTGGGTAAAACATAGAATTTGCATGACCAGGTCAATCCATCATCAGGGGTGCATGGGCTGTATAGTGTGAAGAAGAAGAGGCCGTCTAGACAGCCAGAGGGGCCCTATATAGAAATCCAGGGCACTCCCACCTAACCACTATTGGTCGGCCTGGAACAGGGAATGTTAACTCTCTGCAGGTAAGTGTAAAGTTACAGAGGCACACACTTCTGCTTTTAAGTGCTCTCGGGACTCTTTTGTCATAAATCACATATCCTGTATGCCATTTCTTCCCATTCACAATAACCTTTACATGTCATACCTTAAATTAACTTATGTAAAATAAACACACATATACTGTATAAAGTGGCTAAATAGGTCACAGTTTCTTAATAATTGAACACTTATTGGCGGAGAACCCATATGAAGGTAAAAAACCCGAAAATCTCCGGTGGCACATCACTAATCAGGGCTTGATCCAGGAAGAAAATGATAAATATCCCTTCATGTCCTTCCATAAAAGCGTCAAGCAGCCAGAGCTCTGGGTTATCGTATGGGGGGAGGAGGGGGGGGGGGGGGGAGGGCTGGAGAAGGTGGTAAGAAATAAGGAAAAACAGCAAGACTTCAAGCATCAGGCCTAATGTATTGCTTGTATGTGGCTGATTTTCATCTACTAATTGTCTTTATGGCTGCTACCGATGAGCCAGTCAAAGCAACGGACGTAGTCTCCCCAATCCAAAAGAAATGGGTGCCATATGGGCCGGGTCTAACCTCAGGACTTGTAACATCTTTTAAATAGTGCTTGAAATTGATAAGTCGTGAGTGGAGAACTATTAATATGTACTAGAAACAAAGGACAATTGGGAAATCTCATCCCATGTAGTTGTCTTGTTAATGTTAGTGTACAAATCTCTGTATCTATATGTGGATGTATTTGTATCCAGCAGCCTTTGCCTGCTTGATCCGTTTTAGACTGGCTAATTTTGCATGAAAGGTGAGTTTCTTGTATTAAAATGTGTTGTGTTAATAAACCTGATGATGTGTTCTGCTTAGACTGCACAACTAGTTTGCAAATTCTAAAGACACCGGAAAGCAAGCGCAAATGCATTGCGAATCAACCGAATTTCTTCTCTGTATCGTTCCAGTTTAGTATATATGCTGCCGAAGCGAGCACCCACTTTACAGCATGCCTGATATAAAGTGGTGGACTGGGGCATGAAGGGCCCACTGGTGAATACAATGGTAGGGGCCCATGGAATAGTCTGTGCATCCCACATCTTCGCAGCAGCAAACTACTGAGTGGTTATTGCTATTAATTATTGCTATTAATCCATTGATATATTCATCAATTAAATTAGACAGCAGGTTGCATATAAAAATGGTATATATCAAATTAGTGAGGAGTAAATTATGTCAGTATAGACAGGAGACAGCACATGTATTCTGATGAAGATGAAGCAGTTATTACACTTTTATGCATAATAATTTGTCCAGTACTAGTGATAGATATACAATACAAAGAGCATCCTATTGATCAATATAAAATACAGAGAGAATACTGGTGACCGCCATACAATACAGAACTTGCAAGTGAGCACAATACACAGTCACATATGCAGTCTCTGCAGCCTATACTCGGTTGCACTTTACACAGGTTTCCTCCACTTCCTCCACCTTTTGAGGGACACACAGAATACACACCTGAGAAAGGTTTACATATTAACACAGCTACTCAGCTGCCTGAGATACCTGAATCCAGACACTTTCTCTCTGCTTGATCCCCATGTGATTGACTCCCACTTCTCTCCATTACAACTGAGCAGTTTGATCTGAAGCTCTATGCCAAAATATTGGCCAATAGATTAAATCCACTCCTGCCTTCCCTTATTCATTTTGACCAGGTCGGTTTCATACCTGGAAGACAAGCCCCGGACAATACCAGGAGGACCATCGACTTAATACACTCTATTCATGTGAGTAAAATTTCCTCCCTGATTATGACCTTAGATGCTGAAAAAGCATTTGACCGTATTTCCTGGTCATTTATGGGCGGAGTCCATGAGTCGATTGGCTTCTCTGGCAGATTCCTGAGTGGCATATTGGCTTTATATAGATCCCCTTCGGCCACTGTTTCAGTTAATGGCATTACATCAACACCATTTAGAATCTCAAACAGCACTCGTCAGCGGTGCCCCCTCTCACCACTCATTTTTGCCCTCATGATAGAACCGCTGGCTGTCAGAATTTGTGCTAATCAACGGATTTCGGGTATTAAGGTGGGCTCTATGGAGCACAAGTTGGCCCTATACGCTGACGACGTTTTACTCACTGTGGCCAACCCAACCACTTCTCTGCCCTCTCTTTTGACCGAATTGGATCTCTATAGTTATTTTTCTGGCTATAAGATCAATGCAGATAAAAGTGAGGTCTTAGACTTCTATATACCGGGACCTGAAAAGCCTCATTTGGAACAAATTTTTCCTTTTAAATGGCATCTCCAAAAAATAAAATACCTTGGAGTCTATATTACTAAACGATACAACTGACCAGTCTGTCTGCGCCATGGAGGGTGCTCACTGAGGCCCAGGTCCCCTCCTCCTTCTTTTTACTCTGTCCTCTTTTTCTTCCTCCTTCATTATCCTACTCCTTCTTCAACTTCCTACTTCTTCCTCTTCCTTCAACCTCACCCTCTTTTATACCCTTCCTTCTTTGACTTTCTTATTAATACACCTCCTGCTTCTTCATGTCATGTCGCTTCCTTCTTTGCCCGGTCCCAAACCACACAGGTATCACACATCTCTTAACAAATGCGTTAAATAACCTAAGTAAAATAATATATTAACCCATGCTTGCCAACTTATGGCAAGTATGATCCGGGAGCAGGTGGGTGTGCAGAGGGCGGGGCTCTGAAAATCGTGTCATTTTGGCCCCACCCCGTGACGTAATGACGCAAATGCGTAATTTTACAGCGGGCCAAATGCCGCTATTCCCGGTGAATCGCGACATTTTGGACCTAATTCTGCCCACTTCACTAGGAAGTGCGCAGATGCAGGAGATTGCCATACTCTCCCAGGAGTCCGTGAGACTCACCCAAAATGCGGGGTTTCCAGTTTAATCACAAATAGTTAATTTTCTGATCTGAATTAACTCTTTTTGATAGCCATATATATCACTATATACTTGTAACCCCTGAGGATGCTGCAGTTGGACTTGAGCACCCAGGGGCTACTAATCACAATTGCATCAGTAAGAAAAGAGATAGATATAGCTATTTACCAATCCAGGAAGAGAAACTACACTCTCCCACAAGGCTACTGTGAAAAGGGGGTGGAGCCTATCAAGACTGAGAAACCAGAGAGTGGGGAGGAGGGAGAGAGAGGAGCACTCTGGGAGAGACTGAGCTGTGTGACAAGTCCAGATCGGTGACCCTAGGCAGAAGGGCACTGGCTTGGTGGTCTGAGCAGAGAGAACAGACAGTCTTGAGAGAAATCAGAGCAGAGTGGAGTGCTGAACTGAACCTACTGGGAAGTCACAATTTGAAGCTGTAGGAGGAGGTTGGCATGCACCTCTGAAGAAGGACATTTTACAAGTCAGCCATTTTAGAGATAATCAAGTTCAGACCTGTGACACACACTGGTGCAGATAAATAACTGGTTCATTTGCCTATCTGTTATTATTCAAGTGGGGTTTGGACTATATCTGGCCATAGGGGCTGAAGAGTCAGGGATAGATGGGTGGGCAGGTAAATGTTCACTAGGGGCCAGATTTACTAAGCTGTGGGTTTGAAAAAGTGGGGATGTTGCCTATAGCAACCAATCAGATTCTAGCTATCATTTTGTAGAAGGTACTAAATAAATGAAAGCTAGAATCTGATTGGTTGCTATAGGCAACATCCCCACTTTTTCAAACCCGCAGCTTAGTAAATCTAGCCCTAAGTGTTTGTCTAATCAACATTTGAGCTTATACCACAAGGTGATCCCTTTGGTGTTAAAATAAAGTTGTGGAACTACAAGTCCCAGGATACAAATAAGAAAGGATACATGTTGAGGATTTTACAGTTGTTGCTGGGAGCAGGGTTTGCATACTGTCACTGCTGTACCTTACTGCAAGTGATTTAAAGACCTCTAAAAGCTGCAAACTGGCCACATGTTGTTTCCATGCCATGCTGGCATCCATACAAAAAAGCCCAACTTGCAGTGCAATGCTCCATCTCTGTGGTGTGTTTGAATACTGCTGATGTGTGTGTTTGGCAGTACATTGTAGAGCTATAAGTAAAAATATATACATTCCCCCCTTGAGATATTCCCAATATCAGTAGCCAGTAAGGTTAGCATCTGATATATTTTTCCATTGTATAAGGCTGTGACAATTAATGTTGCATGCTGTTAATATTATTCATTTATTGCAAGTTATTTGGGGGAATTTAATTGACCCCAAGTTTTTTTGCTTTCCCGCAGCATTAAAAAAAACAAAAAACCTGCGTGGTGTTTTAACTGCTATAGCGACCGTTTTTAGTTAACGCAGTGTTAAAACTCGTGCAATTCAATTGAAAAAAAAGTAACGCTGCCCCTGTGCGTTAATCATTGGTGCTTGCGAATTTTTAGGGGAGTAAGGGGAAGGTTTAACGCGGTCATGTATAAAAAAGGATTGGCAAACATTTGCATACATTAGATTGCATTGCACAACCTTTCTATTTCATAATATCTACATATTATTATCATTTATTTGTTAGGCGCCACAAGGTATCCGCAGCGCCGCACACAGTACTAACAGTAGACTATACAGGGTGAAACCATAAAGAACAATGAACAAAAAGTACCAATACTTCAGAAACTCCGGCCAGTCATATGCAGTAAAGACGGAGTGGAAGAACAGGTATGGAGACAGTAGGGGAGGGGGCCCTGCTCATACGAGCTTACATCCTAAGGGAGGGTAAACAGACCAGGCACAAGAGGAGCCAGTTGAGGCAAGAGGAGAGAAGGGAGGACGAGCAAAGGGAGGAGATGGGGGTTAAGTAGATGGTTGGTAGATTTGAGGAAGAGGTGAGTTCTGAGTGCACTTTTGAAGGAGCACAGAGTAGGAGAGAGACGGGTGGAACGAGGGAGGTCGTTCCAGAGAAGGGGGGCCGCACGGGAAAAGTCTTGGATTCTGGAGTAGGAAGAGGTGATAAGAGTGGAGGAGAGGCTGCGGTTGTTGGCCGAGCGCAGGGAGCGGGCAGGAGTGTGAATGTAGAGGAGGTTAGAGATATAAGGGGCAGTAGAGTTGGAGAGAGCCTTGTAAGTGGTGGTGAAGAGTTTGAAAAGGATTCTGTAGGAGAAGGGGAGCCAGTGTAAGGCAAGGCAGCGAGTGGAGGCAAAGGAGGAGCGGCGTGAGAGGAAGATGAGTCTTGCGGCTGCATTGAGTATAGAGCGGAGGGGGGAGAGGGGGGAGTGAGGGAGGCCAGTGAGGAGGAGGTTACAATAGTCGAGGCGGGAGATGATGAGTGCGTGGATGATAGTTTTGGTGGCATCCTGAGAGAGAAAAGGACGAATGCGGGCGATGTTGCGTAGTTAGAAGCGACAGGCTTGGGCAAGGGAATGAATGTGGGGGGCAAAAGAGAGAGAGGAGTCGAGGGTGACACCCAGGCAGCGAAGTTGGGTGACAGAGGAGATGGTGGTGTTATAGACGACAATAGAGAGGTCATGGTGGGATGGGAGTCTGGGCGGAGGAAAGACAATGAGTTCAGTTTTAGAGATATTGATTTTGAGAAAGCGCTCGGACATTCTTTTAGTATATTTTTTTTTTGCACTGTTTTTTTTACTGTAGAATCATCTAAACCATGTCAAAACACATTAGTACATACATATTAGTACAAAAAACATACATAAATATAATTAATGTGATTTTTTTTATTTTTTTTATTTTTGTGGGGTTTTTTTTCCATTATTTTATTTAAAATAAAATCAACTTTTTCATGTTATGCTTTACTAATAAACATAGTTTATCTTTTTTTTTTTAATTATTGCATGATTTCAAATAGTTTTCTTAGGTTTTTTTATTTTATTTTTTAGCACACCCCAAAGAGGGGTGTTTAACGAGCCGCGTAAAAAAAAGAATTGAATATCTTTTAACGCGGCGAGCTCTCACCCACCTCATACTTTGAATAGACCTTCTACTGGAACCGTTTGATGAAAAAAATCGCCGCGTTAAAAATGGAATTAAATCGCGGGTAAAGTTAACCTGCTCGAAAATTATAAAAAAAATGCATGAAAATGAATTAACGCAGTGTTAAAAAAAAAATTGAATTCCCCCATTGTGTTAACTTGGTGTTCATAGTAAGAAGCGGTGCTCCACTTTCATCCACACTGTCTTATTACTGTATTGTATTGTATTGTGCACGCTATACCAAAGTATATTTTTCTATAAAATCACAAAGCTGCATTTAGTGGTTCCATTTCAATAAATGTGCCTGGCTGGCTTTTGCAGTACACAGTTTGTCACAGAGTGTTAATAATACTGGGCAGGGGGTTTCCCGAATCTCCCCCTGGTGTATCTTTAGAACACCCCCCAGAAGAGAAAGCAGCAATTCGGGTGGAGGCACTGAAAATCAAGTAGAGGTGAGAAGCATCTGTATCATTCAATATATATCATACTTGCCAACTCTCCCGGAATGTCCGGGAGACTCTCCCAAAACCCTAACTCCCGGGCGAGTGTGGCAATCTCCCGCATCTGCCCACTTCACTAGGAAGTGCCCACGTCCTAGTGAAGTGGGCAGAATTAGCGATTCCCGGTGAATCGCGGCGTTTGACCCCGCCCCCCGCTGTCAAATGACACGTTTGCGTCATTACGTCATGGGGGCGGGTCCAAAATGACACACATTTTGGAGTCCCGCCACCCGCTACGCCCACCTCCTCCGCAGCCTCCCGGAAAAGAAGAATATAAAGTTGGTAAGTATGATATATATACACCCTCACAATACATAATACAGAAGGGGGTGTTACATACTATTCACAGCAACGTCATAGCAGATATTCTAGACATGATGCACGGCCGCATCACATTGATATTACTTCCGGGGAGCGGGCGGCCCTAACAGCCGTGATTCTGAGCGGCCCGGGGGGCCTATGCCCCCCCGGCCCAGCCCGCCCCTGCATACTGGGCTGCCTTGGGCCATATTAGTGGTCCACCTGAATTATTTATTTTATAATTAAAAAGGATAGGTACATGAAATATGGAAAGTCTAGCAATGAGCGATCCCTCTAGGCCTCCCTCTCCCTAACCAGCCCTGACTTTTAATCAATAGCACCTACATTTAATAATTAGGCCTCCAACCCTGAATCCAACACAATATAAAATGAATATCATCCACATATAATAAATAGACCTATTTCACACAACCAGCCCCCACATTAAATTAATAGCATTCAGAGTTAAGAAATAGACCTATTCCCCCCATCATGCACTTTTATTACATTTTATAGCACTTACTATTAAAAAAAAACACATATTTCCCCCTAAATAGCCCTGACATTAAATAAATAGTATTAGTATTTACATTTTATAAATAGCCCTCCTCCCCAATCTCAGCCCCACAATTAATAGCCCCCAAACCACACCAGCATTTAATACAGTCTACTTTAAATGAATAGACACTACCATTTAACAAATTGTCCCTACTATTACATGTGCCTACTAATAATTTAACATCTCCCAGCTCACCATTAAATTAATAGCCTAGTCTCCACCCCATTACACTAAGAACCTTACTAAGACTTGTTCTTCTCACTCCAGTTTTTCTGGTTTTATCTTCTGTTTTGAGGCAGACTCTTCTGTGTACCTCTCTTGTTTCCTGGGAATGGGAAAGGCAAAGGTTATGGGGTGTTACCCCACATGAGAATGAATGTCAGCAGAGTTGGAACAGGCACATGCTGGGGACAAGGTACAGATTCGTTCCGTTGCAGATCCTGCCACAGTCAATGAAGTGGCTGGTCTCAAGTAGCGCTCCGCTTCATAAGAGAAAGGTGATTTGGCAGGCAGCGTTGGGCCCCAGAATCCGTTGCGGACCCCTACACCTGTGCCTCCCCATGTATCCATAACAGCGGCCCTACTACTACATATATGTAGGCAATCTGCGAAAAAGGACAACATGATTCAGTGGGCAGCACCAAAATGTTGTTATGTTCATTTTATTTGTATTTTTCAGTTTAGTTTTTTTTTGTTACATTATATTTATCAACCAACTATTGTCCCAATAAAAGTAATAGAAGAGGTTCTTTTAGATCAATAGCATCAACATGTGAGGTGTACAATCACTAATTCAGCATAGTCACTTACAGTACTTCTCAATACAGGTATTCCTCACTTAACGACTGACCTATTTAGCGACCATTCGAACTTACGACCCGTTGTTACGTCCGGCTCCGCCGCTCAGCAATAGGGGAAATTAATGACCTGTGCCCTTGCGACGGGACGTAACCACTCCCGTAGTACCCACATAGTTTCTTTCTGAGCTGAAGAAGACAAGACAAGACGCACCTAATACCCTTGCAGTCTTCATCGTGCGGTAAGTTAGCTCTACAGTACTTGAAAGCACTTGGTTCTGAAGTAATACTGCAAGGACATTAACTAAACATAATATCTTTTTACTAAAGGGAGGAATATAAAACTGCATATGCACATGCTGATTTTTTATTGCCATGCATATGTATACAGTACTGTACTGACTTAGCGACCAATTCGCTTAACGACCTAGTCGTTGGAACGGAACTAGGTCGTTAAGTGAGGAATACCTGTATAGCTATTCCTCAGAGACTGAAATGAATGAAGAAACAAGATCTGATTCTGATTTCCTATTTATAAGCCATTTGTTGGCGTTTACTCCTGCATTTTGGCTCATCACCACTTATTAAATAGACCCTTTAGACAATAATTGTTGTTTTTATCTGTTAACCTTGTCATGCCAGGGTGCAGAGTGTTAAGCCTGTGACTGCTGGATAGCAGTGTACTAGATTGTATGTGTGTGCTAACTCTTGTGGGCTAGTCCTAAAGACATAAAGGTAACCTGTGTGAAAGGAAGTTTGAATAGTGGAAACCCCTTACAGCCACATCCATGTCACATGTGTGTACGTGGCAAGGTTATAGATAGTATATATGTATGTATAATCAATATTTATATAATACATTATTAACTGTAACCTACAAATCAGTTCTAACTTCACAAAATGTATTTTGATACAATGAGCACCTACATTGATCAGTATATAAAGGTAATATTCTCCAGTTGAGTTTAAAGATATTTCTATAAATATAGAAATACAGAAACATGTGTTTATCTAATCTTACTGTCAAAATAAAAAAGAAGAGGCAGTCCATTAACCACCATAGACCCAGTAGTTAAATATAACACAGCCAATGCCATTTCCCTATTTCCGAGCTGGAAAACAAAACTGATGTTATGCTCTATCTCTAACACACAGAGATTAATTAAGTTTAACTGTAGCCCTTAGGGTGTTGTTTTAGGTTATTTCAATTTAGTATGAAACAGATCTGGGGCCAAGCTAATTAAGCGGTGCTATCAGTCAGATGTTTCAAATACTCCCGGCATTTCACAGTTCATTCATAAATATTTAAAGAGTTGCTAGGTGATTGGTCAACAATCATTCATGATGTAACGTTAGTCTTGTCCTGCACATGTGTTAGGGCCCACGACCACCCAGATGAGCTTTTAGAACAGTTAGAGTAGAGATCTTCACCTTTAGCAGCCGCCTTTCCTGTAGAGTTTTATGTGCTCACAGGTACTCAGATGCCACCAGGTCTTAGGCTCAGAGTAGCAAAAGCTCATAAAAGATGGCCACAGCGCAAATGGATCTGGGGGTACTTGCCCAGGCTGGAGTGGGTGGACAGGGGTAGGCCGAGGTCAGAGGTCCATAGCAAAACAGCGAAGTCCAGAATACAAGCCAAAAGGTCAGGGTCACAGGCAAACAGGAAAAGTCCAAGGTACAGGCAAAAGGTCACAATGGTAGATCAGGTATATAGGAATCCAACAGCAGGTCAGCAACAGTGCAGGATTGGAATGCTATAACCGGCAGAGAGGCTAAGCCCTCCCTGCCTTAAATACAGAAGAGAGCCAATTAGGACCCTTGCCCAGTAAGTACCCCCAGAGGCTGCTTAATAAATTAGTGCCTGATTAATTAGCCCACAGGCTGTTCGCTACTCTGCGCACAAGCCCATCTGCTCGGTGTTACCATGACGCGGCGCTGGTCAGAAGGCGTCCCAACTGTTTCCATGGAGAGGGTCGAGACGAAGGGAACCAGAAGTGACATCCCGGCTGTTGCCATGACAGCCGGGACGCCGAAGGAGGAAGCTCACCGCGGCTCACCAACTTGACAACATGTTGCCCTGGCAACCTCTGTGATGACACTGACAGATGTCCTGTGAGGCCAGTCAGAGCTCTGTACAGTGAAAGGCAGAGCTGACGTCAGATGAGGTGTTAGCACAGGGCTTGATTAAGGGTTCTGGCCTCCCTAGGCTAATACGGCCACAGCGCCCCTCCCCCCCCGCCCTAATATATACGTGTATCAATCAAATACAAACCTCTACCAGCCCCATCTCACTAGTATTTAGTATTCTAGTGATTGTTGAGACCACAGAGAGCATCCATATAACCGCCACACAATCATGAGATTATGTCCCCCAAAGCTGCTCTATTTTTTAAACACCCCCTGCAGCCATTTTCCTTAAACCCCCCCTACAGCCATTTTCCTTAACCCCAGCTGCAGCTATTTTTCTTACCTCCCACCCTACATCCATCCCCCCCTGCAGTCATTTTCCTTACCTCCACTCTGTAGCTATCCCCCCATCACATCAAAAAAAATCCCAGTCACATATATCAGCCCCCTCCTCTGCCCTCCTTCACATGTATCAACATCTCTCCCTCTCTATAGATTTGCATGGCAGCCACCCCCCCTCCCACCCTATAGATTTGTATGACAGCCCCCCTCTCCCACCCTATAGATTTGTATGACATCCCCCCCTCTCCCACACTATAGATTTGTATGGCAGCCCCCCCCTCCCTTCCCTTCCTATAGATTTGTATGGCAGATCCCCCCCTCTCCGTCCCTATAGATATGCATGGCAGTCCTCTCCCTCCCTATAGATATGCATGGCAGTCCCCCCCCCTCTCCCTCCCTATAGATATGCATGGCAGTCCCCCCCCTCTCCCTTCCTATAGATATGCATGGCAGTCCCCCCTTCGCTTACCTGTAGTTGTGCTGGCCAGCGTCGCTCCTCAGCTCCTCAGCAGGGTTGCCAACTCTGAAATGAAAAACAAGCAACCGCTAAGTGAAAAACAAGCCCAAACCAATCCTAGAAAGCCCCCAAACAGCCCAACTTGCAGGGGACAGGGGTGTGAGTGTACTGAAAACCACAACGTTTACTGTTCATTATTAAATACATATTTCTACAATGTCTTCAATGTTTCCTCAATAGAACATTGGATAAAATACAAATAAAATACTATACCATGTTTCATACAGCATCTGGTACAGTAAAACATTGACCAATTGTGTTCTCACTGCTATTAAAATGCATTGAATGAGAGTTAATAATTCCAATACTTTATTCATCTACTATGAATGGTGACCAGTCAGGGACAAACACAATATTAAAAGTGAATGTAATTAGAATAATACTCGGTTTCCATGTAGTCAGAGGACATGCAATTTCACCTTAGGCAATTAATGTGTTAATATGTTAACCCTTAAACAAGGTCACAACTTAAATCCTGGAATGGTCCTAACTGTGACCTACATCTGCCAGGCTCAGTGATACTAATACTAATATTCTACATACAGACAGAGCACATATAAATCTAATATACAGTATACAGAGAGAATATTCGGTACAAGATACATACTACAGACAGATGTACTGACACAAGTGACTCCTTTCTCTATTTTACATCCCCCTGGTTACTGGGGCTCTCAGCTATAACCACCCTGTGCATTGTTGCACAGGTTCCCCACTAAACCACACATGGAGATCTGAATTTCACATGTTCTTAAATCTCCGGGCTTCTCTCACCTCTTCCTAGTTCTGCTCCTTCCTTCAGCTGAGAGCTCCTGCTAACACACACCTGCCAACAGCTGAGGTCACACCCACTTAAGAAGAGGCCAGCAGCGTCCAACACTGAAGCGTTCGTACACTCAACAAGGCAATAAAGCTTTTTTAAAAAAAAAAAAAAAAAAAAGTGCCACGCTTGTAAAGCCCAAAAACCGGCAACCAGCGGAAAGCAGAAAAAAAACGCAACTTAAAAATAAAACAAGCCCAATTCCGCTTGTTATAAGCGGAACTGGCAACTATGCTCCTCAGATCAGCAGACAGGAAGTGAAGACTTTCTGCTTCCTGTCTGCTGCATAGCAACAGGCAGCCTAGCGATTGGCTGCCTGTTCTTGACTACTGAACACCAATGACTTTGATCATCGCCACCTCGACCCCCCCTCCACGGCGACCCCCCTCGTCCCCCCGCGTGACGACCCCACCCCGAAAAAAAAAAATGAATGAAAAAAAAAAGAAAAGAAAAATACCTGCTGCGCCGAGCACCCCCGGGATCCAGAGCCCCGATCAGCCTAGTGGTTTATTAGGCCCTGTGTGAGCATTTAGAAAAGAATGAGCAATATAGCAAATCGTTTAAAAGGTAACTTTAGCAGTTTTCTTCCATGCTTGTTGTGTAAAGTCCCTAACAGAAGCTGTCCAGTTGACCTTCCCACAAGAGGGTATCTTTCTGACCAAATCATTGGGTCAGACTACACACCTACACTTGGGGCTATCTACTATATCTAGATAGGAAAAGGGATGCTGAAAAGAAGAAGGACCAGGAGCAGTTAGATATGTGTTGCACATTTGTTGTCTACAAAAGTTTGCTCAGATAAATAGTCAATGGGACAACAAGAATGATGCAAGGAAAAAGGGTCAGAGGCAGGTAGAAATTGGAAAGACATCAACCCCTCCACGACTGCTTCCATCGTTAAAGAGCCAATGGGAAAATAAATATGCAACAAGGAAAAAGGGCCAGGTGCAGTTACAAATTGAGGAGACATCCGCCCCTCCACAACAGATTGCTTGGGTAGAGAGCCAATGTAACAGCAAGAATGCTGCAAGAAAAAGGGGCCAGCCACAATTAGAAATTGGGGAGACCCCCGCCCCTCAACGAAAGATTGTTTTGGCAGAGAGCCAATAGGACTATCAGTATGTGGTATGGAAAATGGGCCAGTTAAAAATTGGGGAACATTCGTCCCTCCACAAAAGAGTGTTCGGATGGAGAGTCAATGGAACACCATGAACGCTGCAAGGAAAAGGGGCCAGGCACAATTAGAAATTGGGGAGACACCCGCCCTATCACGAAAAATTGTTTGGATAGAGAGTCAAGAAACGGACATATAAGTGCCCTTGAGAAGCCATTTTATCACCATTCTAACCTAAATAAATTAATTATACTATGTGGTTTGTTTAATTACACTGCACAAATAGCATAAATGTGCTATAAAGTGTTGTAAACAGATACTGTATTGGTTTAGTGATAATTAGACTAATGAATGCAAATATTTGGTTGACTATTTGAGTGGTTTATGAGCGTGGACCAGAGGTCGAGAAATAGGTCTGGGCTCAGGGAAAGTTTGCACAAGTCTGTTCAAAGATATAATATAATACAGTGTATAGAATACACCTTTCCTTATAATAGGCATATTTGAAGAGGCTGCACCGTGTCCCTGCACTAACCAGCCAATCACTGCATTTAACATGATCAGTAGTGATTGGGATTGGAGGTGAGCCAGACACTTAATCCCTTTTCACTTTCTGTCTGCAATTTGTGACAGCATGTCATAATAACTACTGCTATTTCCTGAATATTTTATGGTATAACCCCTTTATACTAAGAAAACTTTAGAGATTAGAGTGTACTAAATGTTTCTTTTTTCCTCTGTTTGTGAAATATTATTTGCCAAGAACATCTCTAACCATCACTGATGATGTTCTTAGAATATATAACTTAGGTAAACTGCATATCCTGGATGCCTTTTCTACCCCATCACAATAACCTTTATTTGTCATATTTTAACTTATCTAAGATAAAGACACAGAGACTGTATAAAGTGGCTAAATAGGTCACAGTTTAGTAATAATTGAAAACTCGGTGGCGGAGAAAGTGCACTGTGGGACAGCTAACCAACTGATTACTCGAACCCAGCATGGATGGTGAACCGACCCAAATTCACTTAACATGGGGAACTTAGCTCTTACTGCTTGGCCGTTGCTAATTCTGGCATTAGAGTGACTACACCCCCTCTAGACTAACAATCACGTGCCCTCACAAAGCAGGCCAATGAATCCTCCACACTAAAGAGCAGGCGCGGGCTGACAACAAGCAGCCCGGGGGGCGCACAGGCGGCCGCTTCACATGACACGCGATGCGGCTGCGTCATTGATAAACCGGCCGCATCGCGTGTCATATGATGTGGCCGCCTGTGCGGCCCTAACAGCGGTCTCTCTGAGTGGCCCGGGGGACTGGTGCCCCCCGGTCCAGCCCACCCCTGACCAAGAATCATTGTTACCTCATTGTTACCACCTAACATACGGCCAATCAGCAATAGCGCCGTATGTATTAGCCGATGATCGCAGTGCCCTTCCTACCAACTGTGCCTGCTCTGTGTGATGGGAGTAAAATGTGGTTAAAACATAGAATTTGCATGAGCAGCCCAATCCATCATCAGGTGTGGGTAGGCTGTATCTTTGAAAGAAGAATGAGGCCGTCTAGATAGCTAGAGGGGACCTATATAGAAATCCAGGGCACTCCCACCTAACCACTATTGGTCAGCCTGGAACAGGGAATATTAACTGTTTGCAGGTAAGTGTAAAGTTACAGAGGCACACACTTCTGCTTTTAAGTGCTCTCCTCTCTAGGGACTCTTTTTTCATAAACCACATATCCTGGATGCCATTTCTTCCCCTTCACAATAGCTTTTAATAGTCATATCTTAAATTAACTTATGTAAAACAAAAAGAAACATAGACTGTATAAAGTGGCTAAATAGGTCACAGTTTCTTAATAATTGAACACTTAGTGGCGGAGAACCCATATGAAGGTAAAAAACCCGAAAAGCTCCGGAGGCACATCACTATCAATTGTCTTTATGGATGCTACCGATGAGCCAGTCAATGCAACGGACGTAGTCTCCCCAATCCAGAAGAAATGGGTGCCATATGCGCCGGGTCTAAACTCAGGGCTTGTATGACTTTTAAATAGTGCTTGAAATTGTCGTGAGTGGAGAACTACTCATAAGTACTAGAAACAAAAGACAATTGGGAAATCTCATCCCATGTAGTTGTCTTGTTAATGTTAGAGTACAAATCTCTGTATCTATATGTGGATGTATGTGTATCCAGCAGCCTTTGCCTGCTTGATCCGTTTTAGACTGGCTAATTTTGCATGAAAGGTGAGTTTTTTGTATTACGATGTGTTGTGTTAATAAACCTGATGATGTGTTCTGCTTAGACTGCACAACTAGTTTGCAAATTCTAAAGACACCGGAAAGCAAGCGCAAATGCATTGCAAATCAACCGAATTTCTTCTCTGCATCGTTCCAGTTTAGTATATATGCTGCCGAAGCGAGCACCCACTTTACAGCATGCCTGATATAAAGTGGCGGACTGGGGCATGAAGGGCCCACTGGGGAATTCAATGGTAGGGGCCCATGAAATAGTCTGTGCATCCCACGTCTTCGCAGCAGCGAACTACTGAGTGGTTATTGCTATTAATTATTGCTATTAATCCATTAATATATACATCAATTAAATTAGACAGGAGGCTGCATATAAAAATGATATCAATCAAATGAGTGAGGAGTAAATTATGTCAGTATAGACAGGAGACAGCACATGTATTCTGATGAAGATGAAGTAGTTATTACACTTTTATGCATAATAATTTGTCCAGTACTAGTGATAGATATACAATACAAAGAGCATCCTATTGAATCCTGGTGACCGCCATACAATACACAGCTTGCACACTCTCTCCCCCTCAGAATACTCTGTTCCCCTCAGAATACTCAGAATACTCTCTGCCCCTTTGTATCATGCTGTCCCCCTTGCATCACGCTGTCCCCCATCTGCACGCTGTCCCCCTTCTGCACGCTGTCTCCCTTCTGCAGGCTGCCCTCCTTCTGCACAAACACAAATCTTTATTTACCTGTTTTCTTCTCTTCTGTCGGTAGTCAGTTCCTCTCACCGCAGGTCCTCACTGACACCGTTGGGACGTGATGATGACATCACTCCCGACATCCAGTGAAGAGGGAGGAGGGGGGAGAGAGGGGAGGGAAAGAGGAGGAGAAGAGGGGAGGGAAAGAGGAGGAGAAGAGGGCAGGAGAGGGGAGAGGGTGCGGTAGCAGTGTGGAGCCGGCACAAGGGGCGCAAAATTAATAATAATAATTTTAAAAAAACGCTTAAATGCTGCCGGCACAGCGCCCCCCAGGTCCCAGCATCCTAGGCTGCAGCCTCATCAGCCTATTGGTGGATCAGGCCCTGGTGAGCCCTGGAAGCTGACCAGCTAGCAACATCATAGTAACTAAAGCAATATACCTATACCTATAACCTATAATACCTATAACAATATTAGACAAATACAAAAGGGAAAATAAAAAATATAGAGATCAATATAATAAAAATATATTGTTAGAGCCCCTCTAACACGATCACTTTATGAACTCTGTATTTCGTATCCCTGTCCCTTCAAAGCATTTATCTTCCTTTTATTTGCATTTTTATCTATCTAGCTATCTATCTATCCATCTATTTATATATTGATATAGAAAGTATAAGCATATCATATACTGGCAGGACAGGGATACAATTTATATATGTCCTTATCTTCTGAGTTCAAGCTATTTCACACACACACACACACACACACACACACCTGTGTACTTCCAGGTTGGTTCATAACCTCATGAATCTGCTGAGGAGTCACAGGCTTAGCGGATTTTCCATTATGCCCAAGAAAACCTTTTTTGATTGGACTTTGATTGTTTGTGGAAAAAAAACAAAACTGCATTTCTATAGCCAACATCACAAAACAGTTAGTCCAGTGCAGTGGCAGATACAGTGGGGGGCGATCAGCACCCTTTTCCCCCTTTAGCCCCCCACACCTCGTGGTTTTCTGCAGTGACATACTATGTACATGTCCCTGTCAACTGAGAGGCACACAGATAATCCTTTATAATACAATCAGAGCGGTCGGGCAGCATTCTCTGCCTGCCTGTCTCTTCCAACAGGTAAATGCATACTTGTCAACTTTGGCGCAAAGCTATCCGGAAAGGGGTTCCATCATGGGGGCACTGCAAATTGAATTGTTAGGCCACACCTTGTCAAACAATCACAACAGGGGGCGGGTCCGGGATATTGCGATTAGCCCTGCTCCCATCCACACCACCAGTGAAGAGGACAGGCTGTGAGAGGTTGCCCTGATCTCCCGGGACTTCGAGACTATTCACAAAAATTTGTGAGTCTCCCAGACATTCCAGGGAAGTAGGCAACTATGGGTAAATGTATAGTGTGTTTCCGTAGGCAGCCCATTACCGCTAGAAGTGAAAAAGGGGGTGGGGACTAAATATACAAATATCTTCCACTTTTAACCACAACAATTTCTATCAAGTAA
The DNA here is from genome assembly GCF_038048845.1 of Mixophyes fleayi. Classification (NCBI taxonomy): domain Eukaryota; kingdom Metazoa; phylum Chordata; class Amphibia; order Anura; family Limnodynastidae; genus Mixophyes; species Mixophyes fleayi. Next base: position 75,953,463 of record NC_134407.1, read on the forward strand.
AAATAAAATAAAATATGTATATTCATATGATAAGGTTTGGTAAGGCAATGCATAATGACGTACTGCTGTAATTTAATTTAACAAGCTGGGGCTGCTCTAGGAGACCTCCCTCCTCCAGTCTTTTTGCTATTTACCAGCAGCCTAACAGAATAAAGAAACAGGTTGTGATATTGCCGTCACTGGGATGCAGAGACACTTGGTGCTGTGGATAGAAAGATTTGGTTAGCAGATGTAATTTTGTCTTGAAACACCAGGTGGCAGTGTGCACAACAATTCAAGTTTAATATCAGTAGCCAGCTACAGTTTAAATGGAGATGTATCAGAAGTTTAAAACTGTCAAGTGCAACAAATAATGTTTATTGTGCAATAATGATGGGGAAGCTAATCAGTTGAGTCCATACAATGGATCTGTCACAATTCTGATACGATGAGTACCTGCTAAAGTTGGCGCAGCTCAAGTAGAAGGTGCGGAGTCTAACGCGCCCCCTGGTCTTCTCCAGGAACCCCCGCAAGGAGGTATGGGTATTGCTGCGGAGCCGCGCAGGTCGCGGTCCTTTTCTGAGCTGTATAGCGAGGTACAAGAGAGAGAGTAGTCAGGTAAGCCGAATCTGTAACGAGGTTGCAGCTGAGGTACACAGGGAGGAATACAATAGAATGGTCAGACAAGCCGGGTCGGTAGGAGTATAGTCAGGACAAGCTGAATAATGCACAGGAACTCTGGAGCAGGAATGACTCAATACTCTGGCACCAACATGGTGTCAGAGCCAGTCTTAAATACAGCTAGTGGCTAATGAAATGCCAGCGGCGTGATGTCACTATTAGGAACCCATCCAGCCAGTACAGCAAAACCCGGAGTCTGCTCCGAAAGTCCGGTGTTCACTGTTGCCCCTAGTGGTGGGGACAGACTTGGCTGCAGACAAACAGAGGGTCGTGAGATGTGCACTGGCTGCGGAGAACCCAGGAATAGAGTTACCGAGGCCGTAGAGTAGGAAGTGCAGGAGGGAGACACCAAGTGGATGGTGTCAAGACTGATATATCACTCATGGCCACTGGAATAAATAAGGAACAGTTGATAGTGAAGTCCCCTGATCCACAGCGACTCCTGTATCGGTGTTTGTCCGGAAAGAAATGGAACTTGCAGTGATAGGTAAAGATGATGAAGCTGAACGTAGGCAGTAGCCAAGGGTAACTACAACCCACATAATCGGTGAGAGTCCGGAGATTCTAGGGAAATAGTTCTTAGGCGGTTGCCAGTGATAACTGCAACCCACAGTACCGGTGAGAGTCTGGAGATTCAAGGGTAACAGTTTGTCACGGTTGGCTTATAGGAAATTGATCCCTAGATTCTGCTGGACATTGCTTAGCCCACTCACAGGCGCGGAGTCTAACAGGCTGGTGGTTTTCGCCAAGAACCCCCACAAGGGGGTATGGACTTTGCGGCACGAAACCTGCAGGTCGCGGTCCTGTGAGTGGGTGTACAGCAGAACGGTATGGAGGAGCCAGGTGACACGAGCAGCTATAGATGAGGCACAAGGAGAGTATTTGCCCTTTGGTGCAACCAGGAGAAACAGAGGCTGTCTTGAGGGTGATAGGTAGAGGTACTGGAAAAGCTGGAGTACAGCACTGGAATTGTGCAGACCACACGAGGAAGTGGAGATAGCTGGGAGATCAAGCGATGAGTCACCGAGGCAGTTGCGGTCCACAATGGTAGCAGTCAGAGAACTGGGGCTATCACGATGAAGTACATGAGAGGTGGTATAATAGTACTGGAGCAGCAACAGTTCAATACAGCAGGAGACTGAGAGCAACTGAAGTGGCTGTGGTAACTCGTGGCAACAATAGATGAGATACAGTAGTAGCGACTCTGAGTGATAGCGGTAAGAGAACTGGGGCTGTTGCGATGTAGTACAGTTGAGATGGTAAATAGCAGTACTGGAACAGCAAGAGTTCAATACAGCCAGAGACTGAGAGCAGACTGCAGCAGCAGAGGTAACTCGGGGTAACAGCTGATGAGTCACAATAGTAGTAGCGGCTCTGAGTAATAGCGATGAGAGAACTGGAACTGTCACGATGAAGTACATTGAAGATGGTAGTAGTAGTACTGGAACAGCGATAGTTCAACTAAGGCAGAGACTGAGAGCAGACTGAAGTAGCGGAAGATCCACAAGGAGCACAGGAACCAGAGCCACAGGCTAGAAGAAGTGAGCTTGAAAAACAGGCATCGGACAGGTGAATCCAGGAGGTTTAAATAGCGCTCCAGAAATGCTCAGCCAATGAGAAAAGGAGGGAGGTCCAGAAGTGCAATAGATTTGTACCTGTGCCGAACAGAGTATAGCTGAATGAAATGAATGAAGTTTGTCTGACACTGGAACATAGCAGTTTCCAGACCAATGACATGCGGGTAACGGAACATTCACTATTTGCGGGACCGAAGCGTTACCTTCCCCTTTAAAACTGGCCAATGGACGCTTAGATAAAGTCTTCCGTGGGAACTGCGCATGGAACTTTCGTAGCAGAGCTGGAGCATGGATATCGGAAGCGTTGACCCAAGAGCGTTCTTCGGGACCAAAGCCCTTCCAATCTACCAAGTATTTGGTGGTACCTCTGGAAACCTTGGAATCCAGGATCTGTGTGATTTCAAATTCTTGTTGCTGAGAGAATTTGGGAACAGTAGAAGTGGAAACTGGAATGGAGAACCTGTTGATGATGAGTGGTTTGAGAAGAGAAACATGGAAGGAGTCAGAGATATGGAGGGAAACGGGCAGCTGAAGTTTATATGATACTGGATTGATGACCCAACGTGTTTTATAGGGTCCAATGAAATGAGGAGCAAACTTCATAGATGGTACTTTGAGACGAATATCTCATGTAGATAGCCAGACCTTGTCTCCCACCTTGAGTGCTGAAACTGCTCGGCGCCTCTTGTCCGCAAAGGTTTTATAGCGTGAGGAGGTCTTCTTAAGATTAGCAACTACTTTAGTCCATATGGTGGAAAAGTTGCGGAAAGTATCTTCAACAGCCGGAACATGGGTGGGTGGGAGAGGAGAAAACCTGGGAAGCAGCGGATGAAGTTCAGTAACAATGAAGAATAGAGTAGCAGCAGTAGGCTCATGGAAGAGATTGTTATGTGCAAATTAGGCCCATGGCAGGAGATCAACCCAATTGTCTTGAGAGGCGGAAGAGAATAATCTGATGAATGTTTCCAGATCCTGATTTACTCTTTCAGTTTGGCCATTAGACTGTGGGTGTTAAGCCGAGGAAAAGTTGAGCTGTATACCCAGAGTTCTGCAGAGGGCACGCCAGAATTTTGAGGTAAATTGAACCCCTCTGTCAGATACAATTTCCATGGGACAACCGTGCAGTCGAAAAATCTCTTTTATGAAGTGTTGATCAAGAACTGAGGAGGATGGCAGACCAGTGAGAGGAACAAAATGAGCCATCTTCGAGAAGCGGTCCACAATGACCCAAATGGTATTACATCCTTTACTGCATGGAAGATCAGTAACAAAATCCATACTGATGTGAGTCCAAGGCTTAGTGGGTATGGACAATGGTTGTAATGGACCCATAGGACTTGCATGAGGACTTTTGTGTTGGGCACATACGTTACAAGCGGCTACAAAATCTTTGACATCTGGTCGAATAGAGGGCCACCAATAGGAGCGAGAAACTAGTTCATAGGTCTTGAGAAACCCCGCGTGTCCGGAGAATCTGGAGGCATGACACCAGCGGAGCAGTTTTTTCCGAAGGGAGACAGGAACAAATGTTTTTCCAGGCGGAGGAGAGTTAGTCGTAGTGAGTCCTATTAAACATTTAGGATCCAGAATGGGACGACTGAGAGGGAGATCAGAATTCAGATCGGAGCTGAAGGCCCTGGAGAGAGCCTTTTATATTAAGATGACCAGGCTTGAAGGTTACATGGAGGTTGAAATGGGAGAAGAACAGAGACCAACGAGCCTGGCGTGGGTTGAGGTACTGGGCAGACTGTAGATACAACAAATTTTTATGGTCAGTAAAAATGGTAACCACATGCTGAGCCCCCTCCAAAAGGTACCGCCATTCTGACAGAGCCAATTTCATGGCCAGCAGCTCTCTAACTCCAATCGTATAATTCCTTTCTGCGGGTAGAAACTTGCGGGAGAAAAAGGCACAAGGAAAGAATCTATTAGGAGGATACTTCTGTGCGAGTACCGCTCCTATTCCAATGGCAGAAGCATCGACCTCTAGAAAGAAGGGTTGCGAAAGATTGGGTTGTCTGAGGATAGGTGCAGAAGAGAAGGCTTGCTTCAAGAATGTGAATGCCTCCACGGCCTCCTCCGTCCAGTTTTTGGTATTGGCCCCTTTTTTTGTGAGAGCCATAATGGGAGCAACAATGGTGGAATATCCCTGGATAAATTGCCTGTAATAGTTAGAGAAGTCCAAGAAACGTTGTACTGCTTTAAGAGTGGCTGGACGTGACCAATCCAAGATTGCCCGAACCTTCTCAGGGTCGATCTGTAACCCAGATCTGGAGATGATGTACCCTAGGAATGGCATGGATGTAGCTTCAAATGAGCACTTCTATAGCTTACAATATAGTTGGTTCTTCCGCAACCTAGACAAAACTTCAGTGACATGTTGGTGATGAGAATGAAGATCCTGGGAAAATATGAGAATGTCGTCCAAGTAGACAACTACATATGAATAGAGCAGGTCTCTGAAGATCTCGCTGATGAAACTTTGGAAGATGGCTGGGGCATTACAAAGCCCGAAGGGCATCCCTAAGTATTCGTAATGACCATCACGAGTGTTAAACGCTGTCTTCCATTCATCTCCGGAGCGTATGCGGATCAGGTTGTAGGCCCCTCGTAGATCTAGTTTAGAGAAGATTTTGGCCCCTTTGATGTGGTCAAACAACTCGGTAATGAGAGGGATAGGATACTGATTTTTTTACTGTAACAGCATTGAGACCCCGATAATCAATACAGGGGTAGAGAGATCCGTCCTTCTTTTTAACAAAATAGAAACCCGCTCCGGCAGGAGAGACAGATGGCCTGATGAATCCCCTCTGTAGATTTTCTTTGACATATACAGATATGGCCGAGGTTTCTGGCTGGGAAAGTGGAAAAACTCTTCCTCTGGGAGGATTTTTCCCTGGGAGTAATTCTATCGGACAATCCCAAGGGCGGTGGGGGGGCAGAAGTTCAGCTTGGACCAGCCACAAAGTCTTGATATTGAGGAGGAAGACCCGGAAGAAATGTTTTCGTGGAAGAGGAAAGAATCTTAATCGGCTTGACTTTAGTTAGACAATTGGACCGACATTGAGATCCCCATGCCAAAACTAGGTATTCCAATCCAGGCTGGGAGAATGTACACAAAGCCAGGGTAGACCTAGGATAATGGGAGTCGTCGAGTGTGGTAAAACGAAAAAAGAGATGGTTTCAGAATGCAGAACCCCAACACAGAGGGTGAGAGGCTTGGTTTGATAGCGAACCATACTTCCCGGGAGTTGAGAGCCGTCAATGGCAGTGATAGTTACAGGAGTCTCCAAGGGAATAGAGCATTGGGATACAAGAGACCAGGAAATAAAATTTTCCACCAGTGCTTGGGAGAATTTTTCAGAGGAATCCCATAGTATGGAGACTGTGAGAAGACAAGCAGAGGATGAGGAGGCTTCAAATGTCCCCAGTCTGACCTCCCCGGAACAGACTAGGGCCTGGCATTTCCCGACCTTCTAGGACAGGAATTCAAGAAGTGACCAGACTCGCCACAATAAATACATAAATGGTTTAAGCGTCTCCTTTCTCTTTCTTTAGGTGTTAACCGAGTTCTACCAATTTGCATAGGCTCTTCAAGAGTAGAAGAGGTTGAGTGGGGACGAAGAGCAATTTTGACAGATGAGCGGTTAGGATGTTCCTTCTCAGCCGACCTTTCGCGGAAACGAAGATCCTCTTTATTACAAAGTGAGATTATAGCATCTAATCTGGTAGGAAGTTCTTGAGATGCCAGTACATCCTTGATTTTGTCCGATAGGCCTTGCCAGAATGCGGCTACCAAGGCTTCATTATTCCAGGACAGTTCTGAGGAGAGGGTACGAAATTCTATAACATACTGAGCAACTGTGTTGGTACCTTGGCGAAGTCTGAGAATGCTGGCAGAGTTCGTCAAAGATCCGCCGGAAGGTGGCCAGGAACACGAGGTAATTATCGAGCAATGGATCCTCTTGCTCCTATAGGGGAGAAACCCAAGCCAGGGCCTGGCCAGACAATAGAGAAATAATGTAGGCTATTTTGGATCTGTCGGAAGGAAAATGTTGGGGCTGTAATTCGAACTGTATGAAACATTGGTTAATAAAACCACAACAAAGTTTGGGGTCCCCATCAAATTTTGCCGGTGTAGGCAGTCTCAATGAAGATGCTACAGTCAGAAGAGCGGAGCGCTGGTCCAGAGGAGCACTAGCCACCATTGGGTAAGTAGCCTGTAGATTATCCAGATGACCGGTGAGATTCTGGAAACACTGCAAGAGTTGATGTTGGATACCATCCTGTTGCTCTGTGCGTGAAACCAGATGTTGTAAAAGGTCTATGGCGGAAGGCTCCACCGTGGGATCAGAAATTTTGGCCTGTTCTTACTGTCACAGTTGGCTTATAGGAAATTGATCCCTAGGTTCTGCTGGACATTGCTTAGCCCACCCACAGGCGTGGAGTCTAACAGGCCGGTGGTTTTCGCCAGAAACCCCCGCAAGGGGGTATGAACTTTGTGGCACCAAACCTGTAGGTCGCGGTCCTGTGAGTGGGTGTACAGCAGAACGGTATGGAGGAGCCAGGTGACACGAGCAGCTATAGATGAGGCACAAGGAGAGACTGAGAGCAACTGAAGTGGCCGAGGTAACTCGTAGCAACAATAGATGAGATACAGTAGTAGCGACTCTGAGTGATAGCGGTGAGAGAACTGGGGCTGTTGCAATGTAGTACAGTTGAGATGGTAAATAGCAGTACTGGAACAGCAAGAATTCAATACAGCCAGAGACTGAGAGCAGACTGCAGCAGCAGAGGAAACTCGGGGTAACAACTGATGAGTCACAATAGTAGTAGCGGCTCTGAGTAATAGCGATGAGAGAACTGGAACTGTCACGATGAAGTACACTGAAGATTGTAGTAGTAGTAAAGGAACAGCGATAGTTCAACTCAGGCAGAGACTAAGAGAAGACTGAAGTAACGGAGGTAACCCATGGTAACAGCTGATGAGTCACAATAGTAGTAGCGGCTCTGAGTGGTAGCGATGAGAGAACTGGAACTGTCACGATGAAGTACACTGAAGATGGTAGTAGTAGTACTGGAACAGCGATAGTTCAACTCAGGCAGAGACTGAGAGCAGACTGAAGTAGCGGAAGATCCACAAGGAGCACAGGAACTAAAACCACAGGCTACAGGAAGTGAGCTTGAAGAACAGGCATTAGACAGGTGAATCCAGGAGGTTTAAATAGCGCTCCAGAAATGCTCAGCCAATGAGAAAAGGAGGGAGGTCCAGAAGTGCAATAGATTTGCACCTGTGATGAACAGAGTATAGCTGAATGAAATGAATGAAGTTTGTCTGACGCTGGAACATAGCAGTTTCCAGATCAATGACATGCGGGTAACGGATTATTCACTATTTGAGGGACCGAAGCGTTACACAGTTCTTAGGAAGTTGTCAGGGATAACTACAACCCACAGTACCGGTGAGAGTCCGGAGATTTGAGAGAAACAGTTCTTATGCAGTTGCCAGGGGTAACTACAACCCACAGTACCGGTGAGAGTCCGAAGAATTAGGGGTAACAGTTCTTAGGCAGTTGCCAGAGGTAACTACAACCCACAGTACCGGTGAGAGTCCGGAGATTGGAGGGAAACAGTTCATTGGTGGTTGCCAGAAGTAACTGCAACCCACAGTACCGGTGAGAGTCCAGAGAATAAGGGGTAACACTTCTTAGGCAGTTGCCAGGGGTAACTACAACCCACAGTAATCTTGAGAGTCCGGAGATTGGAGGGAAACAGTTCCTTGGCGATTGCCAGTTGTAACTACAATTATAGGCACACGGTGATATATGTAAACAGTCAATAGTACCTGTGGCAAGGTTGAGTCCGGAGCCAGAGGAAGATTATTGAAATCTGAGCACAGAGATGCTGCATGGGCTGCATCTCCGTATTAGGTTAGGAAGAGCAGATTAGCTGCAGCTCACGCCAAAGCCATGCCTGGGAGCACGACTTTACCAGGGTACAGGAGATAGCTGACTGGAACTGATGAGTAGATAGTAGAATCGTCAGGAACAGAATCAGGTCTGGTACACGGGATATCAACACAGGAGAAGAGTCAAAGCAGAGCCGAGTCGGTACACAGGGAAATCCAATGAAGAGTAGTCAGGAACGGAAACGGTCTGGTACACGGGAATACACTAAGTCGGCAGGAAACAACAGGAACAGGTAACAGGGAAAACACAAGGGAGCAGGAACATTATGGTAAACGTATTACCGGCAATCCTGCAGAGGATTAGCTGGCTATTTAAGGAGAGCAGAACAAAAAGGCTGCAGGTGATAATGAGGAAGCCAGGTGAATGAGCTAGGAGAAACAGGCTGGCCATGTGAGGCATAATATAAAAATGACAGCATGAATTGAGGGCAGATTCTGACAGAGAACAAACCAAACTGACCCTATCTAATAGCTATCTAATCCATATAGCTAATCTATCTGCCTATCTGATCTACCTAAACTAATCTATCTAATCTATCTAAGAACTAATCTAACTACCTATCTTAACACCCAGTGGCTATCTAACTTACCTAACTACCTACCTACCTATTCCTAACTAACTTTCTATCTAGCTATCTATCTATCTAGTTCTCTGACAGAGAGCCCAGCGAGTCATAACAGTCACCAGCCCCCGTTTGGGATCCAAATAGCGTCCCGTTGCCAGGCATGAGCATCAGAACCTGCGGTCCGTCCGGAAATACCTGGCAACCAGACGTGGAGGAGGAAATGACTGGCAACCGTCCCAAAAGAGCAGAGGCACAGCTTCTGGCAGTATACCCTCCTCTATTTTCAGTCTGTTGTTTACAAAATTCTTTGAGTAACCGAGGGGTGTGTAAATCCTGTTTGTCCACCCAGGACCTCTCCTCAGGACCAAAACCCATCCAGTGAACCAGGAACTGTTGGCGACCATGCAGTGTGCGAGAATCCAAGATCCGAATACTCTCATACTCTTAACCAGATGAAGACTGGATAGGTACAGAGCAAGATGAAGGCTGGAAGAATTCATTGAGCACTAATGGTCATAACAAAGAGACATGAAAAGTGTTGTGGCACTTGAGAGAAGGAGTTTATTTCAACTTGTAACAGGATTGATGATTGATGAGGAGTGTGAATGCCGGTTGAGGATTTTTGAAAGAGTACCGCTCCAATACCAATAGAGGCGTCTACTTCAACGATAAAAGGTTGTTCTTGATCAGGTTTGGCAAAAACGGGCAGAGGAGAAGGCCTTCTTTAAAGTAAGAAAAGCTGTCACTGCCTCCGGGGACCAGACTTTAGGATTAGCAGACTTTCTAGTTAATGCCGTGATGAGTGCGATGATAGTCGAGAAGTCCTGAATAAATTGTCGGTAGTAGTTGGAAAAACTGGTAAATCTCTGAATCGCCTTAGGACCCTGGGGCTGAGGCCAATCCAAAATAGCGGAGACTTTAGCAGGGTCCATCTGTAACCCCTTGCCAGATACAATGAATCCAAGGAAAGGAACTTGAGACACCTCAAAAATGCATTTCTCTAGTTTAAAGTAGAGACAATGTTTGCGTAATCTGGATAGAACTTCTTTGACGTGAGCACGATAGGAGGAGAGATTCCTAGAATACAACAGAATATCATCCAGATAGACCACTATCGAAGTATACAGTAAATCTTGGAAAATCTCATTGACAAACAATTGAAAGACTGCAGGGGCTTTACAAATGCCAAAGGGCATTACAAGGTATTCAAGATGCCCATCTTTGGTGCCAAAAGCTGTCTTCCATTTGTCTCCTTTTCATATTCAAATCAAATTCCTTGAAGGTCAAGTTTAGTAAACATCTGGGATTCGCTGATTCTGTTGAACAAATCGGAGATAAGGGGCAACGGATAACGGTTCTTAACCGTAATATGATTGAGTGGACGGTAGTCAATACAGGGACATAAAGAACCGTCTTTCTTCTTCACCAAGAAAAACCCTGCTCCGGACGGGTAGGAGGATTGTCTGATCAAACCGCATTGTAGATTCTCAGCGATGCACTGATACATAGCCTGAGTGTCAGGCTGAGAGAGAGGGTAAACCCGAACTTTAATTTGTTTGAAAGGAATTAACTCAATAGGGCAATCCCAGGGACCATGGAGAGGAAGGATTTCAGCTTCGGTCTTACTAAAGACTTCTCGAAAAGAAACGTATGCAGAAGGAAGAATAGAGTCTGCAGAAATGAAGTGGCAGATGACCCGAACAGCTGGAGGAGAAACCAAAGGCAGACATCTAAGAGGACACTCGGAACCCCAGGCAGTGACCTGGGCGTGACCCTAATCAAATTGAGGGGAATGCATCCGAAGCCACGGCATACCTAATATAAGTGGATTAATGGACTTGGACAGCACCAGAAACTGGATCATTTTGCTATGTAAAGCTTCTACCGTCAGCCTAACAGGTGAAGTAACGTAGGAGATGGAACCATTGCTTACACGATTACCATCAACTGCTGTAAGAGAGAGAGGCTGAGGCAATTATTGTAATACAAAGTATTGAAAAACAACTGAGGCCCTTTGGGTGACCATAGAAACGGGGGACAAGGTTATTCGTACTGGGGTGATCTATAGACCACCAGGTCAGGAAGAAGAACTGGACAGGAACTTACTGCAGGACATCAATAAAATGGCTTTAAAAGGAGAGGTAATAATCATGGGAGACTTTAAACTACCTGATGTGAACTGGGAGGAGTCTTCTGTAAGTTCCATTAGAAGTAGGCACATTCTGAATTCCTTGCAAGGAGCATCCTTCAAGCAAATGGTGAGGGAGGCCACTCGCAAATACGCAATATTAGACTTAATTCTTACAAATGGTGACAGTATATCTGATGTAAATGTGGGTGTGAACCTAGGATCCAGGGACCATCAAGCAGTATGGTTTAGTATAAAGACAGAGACCAACTCATACCACACAAAAACAAAGGTGTTAGATTTTAGGAAGGCTGACTTTGTAGAGATGGGAAAATGTGTAAGTGACTCTTTGGCAGAGTGGAAGAACTTGAAAGGAGTGCAGGAGAGGTGGCAAAAATTAAAAAGTGCAATAGTTAAAGCAACAAACCTTTGTATCAAAAGGGTTAGGAAAAGTACAAGGAAAAGGAAGCCAGTGTGGTTTGCAAACAAAGTAGCAAGTATTGTGAAAGAATAAAAGATGGCCTTTAGGAGATTTAAGCTGACTCAAAATAATGAAGACAAAGAGGTGTATCTTGCTAGACAGAAGGTAATCAGATGTGCAAAGGCACAAGCTGAAGAGAATATGGCCCAGTCAGTAGGTAAAGGGGGCAAAACTTTTTTTCGGTATGTAAGTGAAAGAAGAAAAACAAAAGGAGGAATAATAAGATTAAAGACAGAGAGTGAGAGTCTTGTTGAGGGAGACAAGGTAATAGTATATCATCTTAATAATTCTTTTTGCTCAGTGTTCACTACAGAAAGAGTGGGGAAGGGACGACAGTTAAGTTGCAAGTATACTCATAAAATGAGGTAGATACAAGTACATTTACAGAGGAGAAGGTCCTAACAGAGCTCTCAAAACTGAAAGTGGATAAATCAATGGAGCCAAATGGGATACATCCAAGGATACTAAAAGAGCTTAAAGGGGTGTTGGTAACACCATTAGCAGAATTATTCAATCAGTCAGTAGCTAAAGGAGTAATTCCAGAGGACTGGAAAAGAGTGAATGTAGTCTCACTACACAAAAGTGGAAGCAAGGAAGAGGCAAGCAACTACAGACCAGTGAGCCTTATACCAGTAGTAGGGAAATTGATGGAAACACTCTTAAAGGAAAAAGTTGTAGAATATCTCAAATCCAGTAACTTACAGGATCCCAAACAGCATGGATTTACTAGGGGAGATCATGTCAAACAAATCTTATTGACTTTTTTGACTGGGTGACTAAAGTAATAGATCAAGGAGGGCTGTAGATATAGCTTATCTAGATTTGACTAAGGCTTTTGACACTGTTAAATAAACTTGAAAGCTTGGGATTGGATTCAATGATGGTTTAATGGATAATATCTTGGTTGCAGGATAGAAAATAGAGAGTTATAGTAAATGGAGTACATCCACAGGAGGGAAAGATTACCAGTGGAGTACCCCAAGGATCTGTACTTAGACCAGTGCTTTTAAATATCTTTATTGGAGACACTGCAAATGGTATTGAAGGGAAAGTATGCCTTTTTGCAGATGACACAAAGATATGCAACAGGGTAGACACACCAGGAAGGGTAAAACAAATGATTGACGGTAGACTAGAGGAATGGTCAAAAGAGTGACAACTACAGTTTAATGCCAAAAAAATGCAAAATCATGCACTTGGATCTCAAAAACCCAAAGGCTAAATATAGTATTAATGGCACTATAATGAATACTACTGAGGAGGAATGGGATCCAGGAGTCACTATTTCAGGCGACTTAAAGGCAGGTAAGCAATGCAACAAAGCAATGAGGAAGGCAAGTCAGATGCATGGTTGCATAGGGAGAGGAATCAGTAGCAGAAAGAAAGAAGGTAATTGGTACAGCCTCAACTAGAATACTATGTTCAATTCTGGAGGCCATATCTCCAGAAGGATATAAAACTGTACAAAGAAGGTAAACTAAAATGGTGCATGGCCTACAGCAAAACTTACCCGGAAAGACTAAAATAACTTAATATGTATAGCTTGGAGCAGAGAAGGGAAAGGGGGGACATGACAGAAACTTTAAAATATATCAATGGTTTCAATAAGGTACATGAGGGAAACATCCTTCAAAGGAAGAGAAGTACTAGAACACGAGGACATGCACTGAAACTGGAGGGAAGTAGGTTCAGAGGAAATTTGAGGAATAACTACTTTACAGAAAGGGTAGTGGATAAATGGAATAGCCTCCCATCAGATGTGGTAGAGGCTAATACAGTGGAGCAGTTTAAACATGCTTGGGATAGACATAAGAATATCCTTATAAAGAATAAGGGATCAAATAAGGTTTAAGGTTAGCATAGGTTAATAAAACAATGGGCAGACTAGATGGGCCAAGCAGTTCTTATCTGCCTTCAAATTCTATGTTTCTATTGTAGAGGAATCTGGAGCCAGGAAGCAAGAGCCGCCGAGATGAAGTTTCCAGAGGAGCCGGAATCCAAAAAAGCCGTGGTAGGATGAGATCCTTTGGGGGACTCAAGAGTGACAGCCATAAGAAGCTCGGAAGTCTCCTCGGAATAGGGAACAGATGCAGAATCTCCTAAGGCGGCCTCCCTACTACCATCTAGGAGGAGTTTCCCGGTCTCTTGGGACATCTATTGAGAAGATGACCAGGATCTCTCCGGGGACAAATGGGAATGTCCAATTTGCATGGCTTCCTCTGGTGGTGTTACCAGATTCTATGCCAATCGCGGAATAAAATGTCTGAAAGAAGATTGTTCCTGTGTTCGTTCTCGGTAGTGCAAGTTGACTCTAACACATAATGATATAAGTGTGTCTAGGTCTGAAGCAGTTCCCTGGAGACAAGCTTGTCCTTGATTCGATCTGCCAATCCTTGCCAGAAGGCTGCTGCCAAGGCCCCATTGTTCCATTTTAACTCTGATGCTAGCGTACGGAACTGCACTGCGTATTGTCCTAAAGTGAGATTACCCTGGTGAAGGCTCAATAGGCCAGAAGCTGCTGGAGACACTCTCACAGGTTTGTCAAAACCCCTCATGAAGGATTCAGTGAAGGATGCAGAATTTCCAAGAAGAGGATCATTACGTTCCCAGAGAGAGGAAGCTCAAGCAAGAGCTTGGCCACTCAAGAGAGAAATTATGAAGGCAACTTTTGTCCGCTCTGAAGGAAAAGTCCCAGGATTTCATTCAAATTGTATAGCACATTGATTCAAAAAGCCTCTGCACTTTTTAGGGTCTCCATCAAACTTTTTCAGAGGCGTAATACTCACACTGGAGGAGAAGGAGGAGGAACTAGAGGCAGTAGCCACACTAGACAATGCTGCAGAGGTAGGGACTACTGCAGTCGTGATGGTCAGAGAACTTTGTAAGGCGTCTAGACAAGTAACAACCCCTTGAACACACTGAAGGAGGCGGGCTTGATCTGTCTTTTGCTGCACTACTTGTTGTGCTAGTTGAAGGAGAAGATAATGGGCAGTCGGTTCACCTGTACCCCCAGTAGTCATGGCCAGAGTATAATATCACAATTCTGATACGAGGAGTACCTGCTAATGTTGGTGCAGCTCAAGTAGAAAGTGCGGTGTCTAACGCGCCCCCTGGTCTTTTACAGGAATCCCTGCAAGGAGGTATGGGTTTTGCTGCAGGAGACGCACAGGTCATAGTCCTTTACTGAGCCGTATAGTGAGGTACAAGAGAGAGAGTAATCAGGGAAGCCGAATCTGTAACGAGCAGCTGAGGTACACAGGGAGGAATCCAATGGATTGGTCAGACAAGCTGGGTCAATAAGAAACACTGGAGAGCAGGAGAATAGTTAGGACAAGCCGAATAATGCACAGGAGTGACCCAATACTCTGGCACCAGCATTGTGTCAGAGTCAGTCTTAAATACAGCTAGTGGCCAATGAGATGCCAGCAGCATGATGTCATCAGCTGCCGCCGGGGATCTTAATAGTGTCCCGTAGCCTGGCATGAGCAACAGGACTGGCGGTTCGGTCGGAAGTATCTCCTCTGGTTGCCTGGCAACCGGACGTGGTGGGGAAAATGGCAGGCGACTGTCCCGAAGGAACGGAGGGCCGACGCCTGAGAGGATCAATGATAAGTCAACATAGCAAAACACTCTGGTTTAATATCAGAAGTACAGGAGTCACAAGGGTATCCAGTAGGAGTCCACTCTCAACACAGCAGTGTAGATGGTAGGAAAGCACAGGAAAAATTGTGCAAAAAGAAATTGCTACTGCAGAGAAGATGTTTTACTGTCCTCCAATGTAACAGGTGCTAGCCATGTGGTAGGTTATCTAATGACACAAATATTAATGTTTATCACTGAGGGATCATATATCAACAGGCTTACACTGGGTGCAGAATTGAATAGGGATTTAGTCCCAGTCATTGTGGGGAAGGACTAGATCCAAACCTGACCAAGACTGGTAGTATGCTATGCCCCAGTACACTTGGCAGTAAGTCAGATGTCAAAAGGGGACAGTCGATATTTCCTGGCCAGGCGAAGATTGTCAAGCCAGTACAAAGGAGGGTAATAAAGCTGATCAAACTGATCCGGGTGCTGAACGATGTTCCAATTTACAAGATCCATGCTCTAATTTTTGAGGACAGCCAAGGCTGCAGCCGCAGCTCATAAATTGGTGATATATTGGCGTGCCCTATCTGGGGTAACAAGTTTGAAGGCATCCGACAAGCCGCAGCTGCCTGTCCCCAAGACACTGCCAATGCAGGAAGGCAAATGCTGTGAAACTCACGTCCAGGTGAGAGCCACACTGCCCAAACTTGTACAGGTGAGTGTACTGAACACTAGGGGGTATATTTACTAAACTGCGGGTTTGAAAAAATTAAGATGTTGCCTATAGCAACCAATCAGATTCTAGCTGTCATTTTGTAGAATGGGGGGTTTGTTAGACTCCTCACCTTTGGAAGGCCATCACTAACACTGACTGATAGAAATCCCCTGAGAATCGTAACAGTTTACTCTGACCTAACATAATGACGGACAGAACTGGTAACCTCCCTCCGGGGAGTCGAGGAACAAGAAAAGAATCTCAGTTCTGAGAAGACTCAGTAATTACTATTCTTGCAGGATATCTCTACCCGCTTAGATGCTTACACACTTGCCTCTCAGGCAACTCCTCCAGCGCAAAGTCACTACCTCTTCTGCGTCTTCACAGCTTCGGATTCCAAATCCTCCCGAGTTTGACGGAGATCCTAAAGTCTGTCATTGATTTTGAAATCAATGTGCCATCCAGTTCAAGCTTGAGCCTGGGAATTTCCCTACGGACAAAACCAAGGTGGCATATATTATTTCCCTTTTGTCCAGCCAAGCCTTAGTCTGGGCATCTCCTTTATAGGAGCGTGATGACCCCTCGTTACATAATAGCACCACCTTCTTGGAAACCTTTAGAAGGATTTTTGATGAGCCAGGCTCGGTTTCCAGTGCTGCCTCTGGTAATTTGTGCCTCCGCCAGAGTACCCTGCCTTTGGGCCAGTAAGCTATTCAGTTCCGTACCCTGACCTCTGAACCACGCTGGAATAATGAAGCCCTTGTGGCCATGTTTTGGCAGGATCTTTCAGACCAAATCAAAGACGAATTGACAGGTTGTGAACTCCTACATCTTTGGACTCTCTGCTTTTTCTATGTAACCAGATTGACATACACTTCCGAGAACATTATCAGCAATGGAAACTATCTCGCCGGTCCGGTGTCTGACTAGCGCCCCAATTCCAGACTTCGGTGGTCCCTACGGAACAATCTATGTAATTGGGGAGAGCCCGCCTCTCTCTGGAAGAAAGGGAGAGACAATTTAAGAATCACTTATGCCTGTATTGTGGAGAATCCGGACACATTTTAGGTAACTGCCCTAAAACGGTCAGGAAACTGCAAGGTCTAATCGGCTCTGGAGAGGCTAGGTTAGATGTGTTCGCTTCATCTCCATCTGATTCGAACTTTGCCATTAAAGCTCTCTTTCAATATGCTGATAAACAGATCTGTTTACCTGCTCTTATTGATTCTGGAGCAGCCAGAAACTTTCTAAGTGCTGTCATGGTCGCAAAGTTATCTTTACCTACACATCCCTTGGATCATCCCATCGCCATTACCACCATTGATGGTAGTAGGATTGTAGGGGGATCTATCAGGAATCCGTTTCTCTCTTCAGATTGGAGCTTTACATAGGGAGTCAATGTCTTTATTGGAAATCCCTGAGGCTATCAACCCTTTCGTACTCTGTCTTTCTTGGCTCAGACTTCATTCTCCGAGTCTGGATTGGCGCCGGGCTCAAGTTCTTTCTTGGGGGTCCACTTGTCATTCCCATTGCCTACAGAAAGTGAAATTGCCCCAGAGGGGTACCTCTTCCACTCCTGACCTGTCTTCCGATATTCGTCCTCAGTACAGTTCATTTTTCAATCTTCTGTGAACAGGAGGCCTGTAAGCTCCCGCCGCATAGACCTTGGGATTGCAGTATCAAATTATTGTCAGATAAAACACCACCCGAGGCAGCATTTATCCTCTATCCCTGCCTGAATCCCAGGCCATGTCATGTGGGGATTAATGGAAAACGGTCTTTAATACGCATGATTGCCATTTCAAGTACTTGGTTATGCCTTTTGGGCTATGCAATGCCACCACTGTTTTCCAGAATTTCATTAACGAAATCATCCGATACATCCTGTATGAGTTCCTGGAAATCTATCTGGATGACATCCTCAAATTCTCTTCCAATATTGTCACACATTGTGAACATTTCTCAGCCGGCTTCATCAACACAGATTTAACTGCAAACTGAGAAATGTGTTTTTGAGAAAGAGCAGCTTCCTTTTCTTGAGTATGTGGTCTCGGGCTCTGGTCTCTAAATGGACCCAGGGAAGCTTAAGGCAATACCAGATTGGGCTCAACCTGTAGGACCCATCACTGCCCTAACAAAAAAATCTGTTACTTCTAAACATTGGCCTCCAGAGGCCATAGAGGCTTTCATTTTGCTTACGAAAGCTTTTACTTCCGCACCTAATTTACAACAGCCCGATTCCAGCCTGCCTTTCGAAGTGGACGCCCTACTCTATCGGTGTTGGAGCCATTCTGTCCCAAAACAGTCTTTCTGGGGAACTTCGTCCATGTGGCTTCTTCTCTTGAAAATTGTCTTCAGCTGAGAGACAATATGGTATTGGCAATAGAGAACGCCTCGCTATCAAACTTGCCCTAGAAGGGTTGAGACACCATCTGGAGGGGGCTCAATTCCCCGTAACCATCTATACGGACCATAAGAATCTCTTATATCTACAATCTGCATTTGTTAAGTCCTCGACAGGCCAGGTGGTACTTATTTTTTCCCATTTTGATATGCTCATTACATTCAAGCCTGGTTCCAAAAAACAAGAAAGTTGATGCTCTCTCTCGTTCTTTTGACTCTGCCGACTCCAAAGATCTGGATGCTAGTAGACCCATTCTTGATCCTGAATGTTTCGTGGCTACCACACCTACTCATCAAAAAATTCCCAGAAGAAAAATCTTTATTCCACTGCATCTGCGCCATAATCTCTTTCGATGGGCTCATGCCTCCCACTTTGCCCCCCACTTTTGCTGGACATTACGGTGCTAAGAAAACCAAGGAACTAATTTTCCGCAGTTACTGGTGGACCTCTCTGCACTCTCATGTAGAAGACTTCGTTGCCTTGTGTTTCGTCTGTACACAAAATAAGGTTTCTCGATAGATGGTCTTTTACATCCTCATCCTGTTCTTGATCGTCTTTGGAGTCACCTTTCGATGGACTTTATCATGGACCTACACTGTTCCAAAGAATGATCATGGTATGGGTGTTCACTGATCGTCTTTTCCGCACAGCCCATTTTGTTCCATTGAAAGGGCTACCATCGGCCTCCTCAATGGCTCAAATATTTATAAAAGATATATTCCATCTTCACGGTTGCCCTGATGTCATAGTCTCTGCCCAGGGATCCCAGTTGTGGCAAAATTTGGGTGGACTTTCTGTCACACTTCATCAAATTAAATTTCTCCTCCGCTTATCACCCTCAAACCAATGGTCTGACTAAAAGAACCAATCAGGAGCTCAAAAAATTAGTTAGATGCTATATATCCGCTAAACAGTATAATTGGGTCGACATTTTACCTTGGGTTGAATTCACCCATAATAATCATTGCCCCAAATTAACTTCAGTCTCTCCTTTTCTTGCTCTTCACAGGTTTCATCCCAAACTCCCTTCATTCTCTGCATCATCTTTCGTAGTGTCTGCATTGGATTCCCTCTTACAGAGTTTTTCCTCTCTTTGGGCACAAATCAAGCAGAAGCTGTTCCAATCCTCTGCGCTAAGCAAAAGGTCTTTTGATAAGAAGATACAACCTACTCCCCTTCTCTCTCCAGGAGATAAAGTATGGTTGTCTACATGGAACTTACATCTTCTGGAATCCTCCAGGAAACTTTCCCCCACTTTATAGGTCCCTTCAAGATCTTGGAAGTCATCAACCCTGTGGCATTTAGACTGGAATTACTTCTTACCATGAAGATACCTAATGTGTTTCATGTTTCTCTTCTAAAACCACTTGTCATTAACAAATTTTCCTCTTCCAAGAAGTTTCCCACAGCTGTTTCTGTACAAGACCAGGAGTATGAGGTTAATTAAGTCTTAGACTCTCATATTTACAGAGGCTCTGTTCAATTTCTAGTTGACTGGAAGGGTTATAGGTATGTTTAAAGTATAGGTTCCCACAGTTCACAACTATACAATATATGTATAGTTTCATACCATTATATCATATATTCATAGTTGTGTGGTGAATAATAATTACCTGATACAGTGTTCTCCCCAGCACCTATTTCCTTGGTGCTCCTCCTGGCTGTTTTTAATTGCCACACGGCTCTTGGAGCCCAACAGAGTCCTATTATAATAGAATAAACCATTGTTTCTCCTATTAGAACAGGCAATATGTGAGCACTACAGCCAGCAGTGTGTGTTAGTCCACTGACCACCAGACTGACCTGTGCTGATAGGTGTGGGCAATAACCTCCAACATTTTTTAATATTATTGCAAAGTATTATACTGCCCCCCACCTGGCTACTTCTTAATGCCACCCAGTTGTCAAAATTTGCTTGGCAGAACATTATGATAGTTTGATTATTATCATATAATATCCTGTAGAGTTTGTACAACCTCTTATGTAACCAATATACCTGGTTTACAATGCTTAACATCTAATATTTAGTGGCACTTAGTATTAGTTAAATCCTGCCAGAAAGTCAATAGAGCACATAATATATATTGTTGTATTCCAAAGAGGGATACCCTGTTATTATTGCTGCTCTTGCATCTCTGAAATAGAGCGCGATCCTAACACTTTTTTAGAAGAACAATAATTGTGACCTTTTTTGTTGAAGCTAATGTTCATTAAAACATAGGCAGAACCCCACAAAAATGTATAGTTTTAGACTGTAGACAAAGTATTTTTTTAATGCAGGCACTAACGGGGTGGTTCCTTGTAGCCTTTTCCTCCTAACCCACAGAAATGTCATGACTCAAATGTGGAGGGGTTTCTGGGTAACAGAAAGTCGCCCTTATGTGTGTGACTTAAAAATGACGAAAAATTATTCTATAAAAAAATTGCTTGGGTCATAATGGGGCATGTTAGTTAATGAGGTCAGGAGACAATCGCTATTGACTAGAGTGTGCAATCATCTTTCAACAACTAACAGGGCCCAGTGACACCAGAAGTGATTCAGCTGTATCACATGACTTGATTTCATACAATTTTCCCACCCTTGTTCCAAACTGAATATTAATCCTGTTACTCTTGGCTAGTGTAAGCTATAGAAGACAACATTATTACATAACAGTGTCCTTACCGTGCCTCACCAGTAGTGTTTTTCCTCCTGTACCTCTGTTGTATTTTTCACAAAACACTTTTTAAAGCTGAGTGATGTCACAAATTGTCAGAGCCTATTTGCAAACAGTAAGTGAACACAATATGTACGCCATGTGTTTGGCAAAGCACAGTTGACCAATTTATTTATAAAGGTCTTCTGATGAGTCTACTCACATGTGTATGCTGGACAGGAGGAAGCCATGTAATTGGGACTTTTCCCCCTCCAATCTAAACATTATTATAATTATTATTATTATTATTAACTTTTATTTATATGGCACCAAAAAAGTTCTGTGCAAGACATTTCCACTATACAATAGAGCAGCAGACAGCAATTCTGCATAACACATTACATAATACATGAAAAAACAAGATAACACAAAGACCAGATATGCTGATTAAACAAATTTATATATATATTTATATTGTAAAATTGAAAATTTATATTCTCTATTTTAAATTTAAAAATCATTAATTTATCTATAACTAGATTAGCAATGTGATTATTAATGTACCCTTTCCCAGACAAAGTCTATGACTTTCATTATTTTATGACTCCAAAGATATATATCTATTTGAACAACCTACCCACCATCTAGTGAAGCAACCAGCGTTACTATTTCAGTGTTACTGCACAGTGATGGCAGTGCTACTGTTGGTCTGTCAGCTACACCTGCCAGCACAGAGATATAACCACAGGGAAATAATACTTTAATCAATTTAGGAAATGAGAATAGGAACAAATCTAATCCAAGAGAAGCATGAAGGTGAGATCTCATATTGAAACACTTAAACCAATTCCTCAGGAAACTGCCTGACTTAGTAGCACAGCAGGGATAGTCAGACCATTCTCTACTGGTGTTTTAAATCTCTGACTAATAACTAGTTTATTACTGTTTTATATTTACAATTTATCATTTCTATATTTAACTTAAACATGGCTACAGACAGAAAAGCAAAAAATTAAATGTGTGTTCCCATCACCTACACACATTTTGTAAGCTAAATGAATATTCAGCCTACCAGTTCATTAGAATCTAGTGAAATCTCTGAGTCTTTTATTAGTTATATAACAAAACCCTTTCAAAGAGTATATATATCACTGCTTAAATAGTGAGTGGTCTAATTAGGAAAAACTTAGGCCGCCATATTGGATGAGATCAAGCATCACTTGGGCAGGTTAGTGAGGACAGAAGAAGACTGCAGACAAAGGTCCATGATGGCCACCTTCTCACCTTATTAAGCAACATGCCTGATAATGATCCAATTCATTTTGATTGAATTATAATTGGGCTTGTTTGGTGCCACATATGCTGAAATTAGCCAAATTACCAGTGTGATTGGTCAGCATTAGACTTAGCAAACATAAGCAAATTGAGTACTTTAGCAATTAATTTAAATATAATACTTTTAATTGCTAAATATCACCCACTACAGTTAATTATTAAATGTATCACCTTGAACTTGTTTTTGCTATATTTTGTTTCTAAAAAGTATTTCACTTCCTCATCTATTACTGCTTAAAGCTCATCCATACATAATTGCAATGATAATTCTGTTTCTACACATAAAACATAAGTAGTCACATTAACCTTACTGTTATATACTGTACATAATGAATTCTAATCACAGATCTTCTCAGAGACTTCTCTACTATTTATGGCTATACCTTTTGCAAAAAAACCCCAGCTATTAGCCATAATGTTGTTACATGGGTGAGCGCCTTCACAAACCTTTCTAATGGAAACCGCTGCTTTAAAAGCCTGAGTAAAAAATGTTAGTGTAGATATGGCTTATATATTTCAGTGCAGATGGTGACAGATAAAGCTAAGAGCCGGACTTCTGCCATTGCCATGCCCAAATATCTCCCTCCGTGAAACAGGTTTATCCTTATCAGCTTCTCTTAATGTTCCTGACCTTATAGCTGATACAGACGAGGTGACTGTAACTAGTGAATAAAAACTGGTTTCAACACAAAGGTGAAGAAAGAGAATCTGTTCCCTTCTAGAAAACTGGGATAAAAAAAATCTAGAGTTGTTATTACAGGGTAATTCAAGATCTGCTCATTTTACCAAAGGCCCACCGCATAAAAGAGTATATATATATATATATATATATATATATATATATATTGTAATCCACCACATATGAACATGTGGAGCTAGAGAGAGGTTTCAGGGTATCCCGGACTAGTGGTAAACAGACCAAACTACAGGTAAGCTATTTATTATTTCATATACAGTACGCATTTTTATACACGGGCGTGATAGATCACCTGTCTATTGTTACTGCACTAGGAGGCACCTTTTCTCTATATATATGTATATATATATATATATATATATATATATATATATATATATATATATAATGTAGATTTTATAACTAGTGGCTATGTACACAATGCTGGCTATTCACAATGCAGTGACAGGCGTTGGACACATTGAAATGGAACAAGCAGAGTCCAAAACATGTGCACAAAGCCATCGCACACAGACACAAGAATGATCACAAATAGGTATGCTCCTATAAAAATAAAATGAGTTTCATTTTTTCATGCTCTGCAAAACAAAAGTTCACAACTACCAACTATAGATACAGTCATTGTATAAAGTTGTGTGTGATTAGCAGAGCAAGAAAAATTTGTCAGATTTCCAGATTGATGATGATGATAGGGAGAATCTGATCTTATATAAGCCCTGTCCTAGGCGCCTAACTTTCTGTATCGAACCATTACCTCACGTGGGAAAATCCCCTAATACTATAAATAGACCTAGCGAAATGAACTAAGCTCATTGCGCATCGGAGCTTCTACATTGTAGAAGCTGTTTGCGGCGGATGTCTTCAATTTTTTTTTTATTTTCCTCAAGCATGTTCCGGCTAGGATCTTACAAATCTGGGGCCCTCCTGGCTGAAGATAAGAAGACTACAAGCATTTTGCCCAAGAAGAACAGAAGACATTACATCAGGGACTTTTGGATACAAATATGTTTTGGACATTTTAAGCAGGGACTTTTGGATACAAATTCTTTTTGGACTTTTCAAGCCGGACTTTGGGCATTACAAATATATTTTGGACTTTTTCAAGCTGGACTATTGGATACAAAATTATTTGGGACTTGCATGACAGCGATTTTTGGATTAAAAGCTGCTAACAACAGATGAAAACATCTGTGGTGAGTATATGGGAATTTATTACTTTTAATAAAAATATATGGTATAAATGAGGGTGTTTACTGTATTTATTGTGGGTTTATTATTTTTATTAAATGTATGTGGCTTTATTGAGGAAGTGGTGGTTTATTTAACATTTTCTTTTGTGGAACTACAGGTCCCAGCCAGCCGTGGGTGTCAGGACATGTTGGCACTTGTGGTTCTCCAAGTGCCAACATGCCCTGGCTGCCATGGGTATAATGATGCTTGTAGTTATACAAGTATCAGCATGCCCACACTATTTATGGCACCCTGGCTAGCTGGGACTTGTAGTTCCACAAAACAAAATGGCGTCAGTTTATTTTTTTATACTTTAATCGCCGTTTATTACCCTACACCCATCACCCAGTGATGTAGGAAGAGCCCTAGTGCTTTCAGCACTGCGCTGGTTGTCCGCTTGATTTTTCGGTGGACCCCACTCCCTAGGGATTCCAGCCCAGCGCTGAACAGCCTGGGGTTGTTTTGTCATTATGGCAGGGGGACCCCTGCCGCGTGCCCCCCTGCCATTGTGCCACCAACCCAGCTGGTTTGCCTAGTGCTGGTTCAGTGAAAATCCGGGGGACCCCACGCACATTTTTTTCCCTGATTTTCACGGAACCAGCAGTAGTCTGGCAGCACTAGGGTTAATAGTGAATAGAGGGGGGACCCCACGCTTTTTTTTTTAAAAAAAAACTTTCATCTATTTTTTATAGATTTGACAGCTGCTGGGACCTCCAGCTGTATGACAGGACAGTAAAACAGTGATGTGTTTACAGAACACGCTGCTAGCAAGCAGCGTTTTCTATATGGCGTGCTTTCAAGCAAACTCAGGAGAGGTTGCTTAATTGCAGCCTCATACATTTGAGACTTGTATAGCCAGAGTGGCAAACAGTTGGGAGTTTGATCTCTATCAATTTTGGAAATAGCGATTTTGACAGAAGTACAACTCTGGCGATTTTACATGAAATCTCAGCTTCATACATCTGCGAGTTTCAACTCTCCCAAGAAAATCGCTGGATTGGCAAATTCGGACCTTGATACATTTACCCCCAGATGTCTAATTGCTGATATCAAAGAGGTCCTTTGCATTTATAGTTTATAATAAAAAAGTTTTATTTTCATTCTGCACCTATAGACCACATTGACAAACCTATAGATAAACTAATAATGCACATATGTTGAACAGTTAAACACCAGATCACAACAAGAAGTAATAAATTACATCTGGTTCATATTCAACATGTAACACATAACTAGTGTGCAAAATAATATCATAAAAATATTCTACAAAATCTGGCATCCCTAGTATACCTATCATTCCACACCAATACCAGGTTCCATGTAAAAATTAAAAAAGAAACACCAACATTGAGGTCATGCCCCAGCTCATCCCTCTCCAATACCCCTCTTCATCATCATCATCATCATCATCATTTATTTATATAGCGCCACTAATTCCGTAGCGCTGTACAGAGAACTCACTCACATCAGTCCCTGCCCCATTGGGGCTTACAGTTTAAATTCCCTAACACACACACACGCACACACATACACAGACAGACAGACAGACTAGGGTCAATTTGTTAGCAGCCAATTAACCTACTAGTATGTTTTTTGTGGAGTGTGGGAGGAAACCGGAGCACCCGGAGGAAACCCACACAAAAACGGGGAGAACATACAAACTCCTCACAGATAAGGCCATGGCATGGTCGGGAATTGAACTCATGACCCCAGTGCTGTGAGGCAAAAGTGCTAACCACTACGCCACTGTGCTGCCCCATCCTCACCAATTCCTCCCGCTCACTTTCCAAGTATTTCTTCCTTATCAAAAACCAACTCACCACCCTTACCCCCTCCATCAATTAAATGTGCTGCAATGCATTTACCAATACCTCCCCAAAGCTATAACTGTGATAACCAGAAACTTTGGGGCACTATGACCCTGTGGAACAGGACTGTATCACAGCGTGATACAGGAGAGAAAGTAGAACCCAGGGAAAACCCAGGCTTTAAGGCTGCTGCAAAGTTCCAGGTTTTTTGACACAGAGGCTGTGGAGAGGAGGAGCCTCAGTGAGAGAGTGCTAAAGAGACATTATGAAAAGACACATATTTGTTTCTGCTATGTTGCTGTGAGGAAACGTGAGGCAAGTTTTGTTGCTGAGAGCTAGACTGATGCAGAGGGCTGAAGTGTGTTGCCAAAATACTGCATGTGCAAAGACTTAATTATAGTGGCTACAGAGAGGCTGTCACTAAAGACAAGAGCAGAGACCAGTGATAGTGAAGATGGAGCTGAAAAATATCTACACAACAGGTAACAGGTCTGTGTAATCAAACTGAGTGTGTATTCTCACTCACTACACAGTATATCCTACATTTTAAGAGCTGTGAGCTAAATTTTCAGAGACATTTGCTTAACAAGTGAAAAGCATTACCCAACCTCCTACTACTACACCGAGCATGACCCCCCAGGTATACCTGAATTACAGATTTAATCACCAATGCCCACTCTGATAGTAACCTGGTATTTGAAGCATCCTGCAACCCATCATAACCAAAATATACTAGTCAAAGTACAGCATCACAGCTGACTTTTTCTGCAAGAATATAAGAAAGCACAGTGTTAACTGCCCTGGCAATACATTGCATTGTGTGATACCTGAGACAGTAAATTCTGTTTTTGATCTCTGTACTGAAGTTACAAGACTGCCATTATGATTGTGTGTCTCCATTATAATTGGAAGTGCCTCCTGTCCGGTTCTAACATGCACACTTACAAAAGACTGGTCAGTGAAAACATTTATACCAATTAGCTCTGCTGAGGATGGACTTCTCTAAAGGGGATTCATTGAATGTGATATCATTGGCTTGCGGTGTATTGTTTGAAATAAATGTTCTTTATAGTATTAGTGACTAGAACTGTATTTCTGTATTCTTAGACAGTTTATGTGACCTCATATATTCCACTTCATTCATTTGGTGTCCTACTTGTATTGGGGACTTGAGGTTTCTCCGTCCAACTGCCGTGCCATAACCGAGTGAAGAGCATCCAGGGACCAGGTGCAGTCCTCACAACACCGCCTTTAGGGGTGTCACATAACAACCCTCTGGATTTCCCTCTTTGGAATGTTTAAGCTATGGACATTTTTTCAGGTTCTTACTTATTACAGATACATTTTGTATTCATTTGTCTCTGTTGTGACTGTTTTTTTTTATCTAACTTTGCACAAACTATTTGTTTTTATTGTTTCAAAAAACATTTTTACTCTGTAAGATATTAGCGATTGGTACACTCTAATACATACAGCAATATAACTGCAACTTCTACTACTTGATTATTGGGGCTCAGAATGTTCTTCATCGGTTTTAATTGAAATTCCAACAATTATTCCACTGCTATGTGCATCTCCTCCCCTGGTCGCATGACTGCACTACAGTCAACTTTCTGTGGGTCCCAGCTCCTAGGAGGCATTTTGATTGGTTATCTGCACCTTTATTGTACAGGCAGCTGTACTCTTCACTGACCATGATAGGTACGGTTACCTGCTATTGTGGGTCTGTCTAGTTGCCTGGTTATGATCTTAATTCTGGTTTTGACTTGCCAGGATACTGACCCTTCTTTGGATTGCAGTCAGCCCTGCCCTTTGGTTGAACTGAAATGATTCTCTGGGTTGCTGCCTGTCCTGGCCTTTAGCCATCCTCTCTAGCCTGTGCTCGGACTCTGGACCTTGTTCCATCTCTTTCCAGCCTGCATGAGAATGTGTTATATAGTCCCCTGTATTGTATTGATTGGTGTCTCCAATATTTCTGCGGTCAGTGTCTATCTCAGATTAAGCCCCACAAGTGCACAAGACTGGCATGCAACTAAATACTTCGGGTGGTTATCAGTTGCCCAGAAATCTCTCTTTCACAGCCCCAGGATGGGGTGGTCATTTGCTTGACAAGCTGGACCCTCAGTACTAGTCAGCCTATTGCTTGTATCCTCCGATCATACTGATCCTTTCCTCCCCCTGATATCATAACATTCATGAGGTGCACACCACCTGATTGCCCTCCTTAGTGAATATGGAGTCTCCTGCTAGTTACTCTCACTTCCACTTGTCTACTTGATGTTTTTTAATAATTTCAAATAGAGCAAAAAACCACTGCTCCAGATAGCTAAAAACTGATAAAACCCAAACCCACCCTGTATTTTAGGCGTTACTTCATGTATCTGGTTCATTGTCCATGGAGTATATCACTAGTCTAATCCACAACCATATTACTAGCTTCCAAAAAATATGGGAACCCTGGTACTCTTATCACAGCTCTCCCAATTCAAGATCCTTTTAAATTGTCTTAAACTTTTTAACTTTTGCTCTTATTCCCTATTAGTGTATTCCCCTCTGTGAATTGTATCAACTCTTTAAAAAAAAAATAAAAAAAAAATCAATCACCTACAACAGGACATTTTCAGACCTATTACTAATTTATCTATGTTTTTCCATAAAGGTTCTCCATTTTGATACCAACATTTGTTGGTTTGGTATCCATATATATTTTCAAATTTCTGATTCATGTTGCTTTTATTTTATATTTCCTGTTATCAATAAAAAAATGAATAATACAATTTGCACTCAAAAGAAGCTGGCTAGTGCTCACGAAACGTGTAAAAGGTGGTGCATGTGCACTTCCCTTGTGAGGACTGCTTGAATGTGACCAACCCTGGGGCTATGGACAGGGAGAAAACGTCAGATCTATTACAATTTGTATTATTAATTGTAATGTTCTGAAACATATAGTTTTTCCCAGTAAATACAGAGTAGATCAAACACAAAATCACTCTCACAATTAATTAATGTCATAAATAAGAATACACAGAGCAGTATTTTAGGAAAAAAACAGAAATGTTTAATGTAATGAAAGGAATGGTTCTAAAGCTCTGCCTCATTAGCCAGGGGCCATGCACAGGTCCATGTGTCTGCGATAAGGATCTGGAAATAGTGGTCTCATACACATTTTCATACTGGGGTACATAGTTATAAAAGGAAAATCAAATGTTTTATGTAGTACACATTTAGGCACTATATAAGGAACCAAGACATTCAAGAATTATAATGGCAAAGCTCACGGCTAGGTCAAAGATAATATTTCATGTAGCACAAACACATTTCATAAGTAACTACAAAGTAATATACATAACAACTAATATATAATGACATACAACATAACTTTAACACAGAAGACATAACTAAAAACACAATTTCAATGTATTTTTTTTTAATATATTAAGCATGTTAATCGGGCCTACTTACTGTAGGTATTGGGCCTACAAGTGAATGTTATGGCACTTTCAGTCCTGCAAAATGCTAACTCTACAGTGGTCAGTGGACTGTGTGTCCTCTTTGTGGTATCCCCAATATTGTAAGCCATACTATCCCCTATTTTATGAGTGCTTTCACAGGGCTTGAGAACCAGGTATTTAAAAGAAAGAAAATTAGTAATAAATTTTAAGTTATGATACAGCCATATGTGAATCTTTATACAACTATTGTTATGGATATTATTATTATTATTTGTTAGGCCCCACAGTGCTCCGAAGTGCCGTACAGTAGGGAAAACAGGACATACATAAAACAAGGCGCAGGTCAGAGGTAGATCTAAGAGGGCGGGAGGGAGAGTATTTTGATATGAGATTTGAGATGTATGCAGGGGTAGTGTTCTCGAGGGCCTTGTAGGGAAGGGTGAGTAATTTGAATTTGATTCTGGAGGACACAGGGAGCCAGTGTAGGGATTTACAAAGTGGTGCAGCAGATGTGGAGCAGTGAGAGAGGAGAGGAAAATCAGTTTTGCTTCATCATTTAGATACTGAACATGATCATTCAAAATGGTGTGATATTATCTAATGAGCTTCAAAAATGGTTCAAGTTTGATCATTTAGATCGCTTATTACCTGGAAATAGTTGTATTGTTGTGTGTTGTGTGTTGTCACACTGAATGATCACAATTGAGTGTTATATCCCAGTAAAACACAAGTATTCTACTGAAATATATACTATTATAACTTGATATTTAAAATGTGTCAAATTGTTTCCTGTGTGGACAACTTAAAGGAGAACCCTATAACAAAAATATAGGGTTCTTAAACTTTATCTCTCCCCAAGTAGTAGATCCATCTCCTTTCCATGTTCCCAGCGCACATCCAAATAGTTGATAACCCTGCACAGAACTTTTTCTATCTGAATTTCTTCTGAAAATTAGCAAGCAAAACAGTCATAATTATTTAATATTCACGCTGGATTACTTATTAATTTATACAGCAAGCCTCATGCTCCAAGTATTTTGCAATAAACAAGACTAATTTTCCAAGTTCTTTGGAATAGAAAGCAACTCCTTCACTATAAGCTTACTTTGTATCCTGGCAAGGTCATACTTGCAACACTAACTATGAATGGGATAGCGCTGTTCCTCCTTACTGAAGAGCTCTAGGCTACCACTTCAAAGTCCCCCTATTATAATACTATTTCCCAAATGATTTATATACAGTTTACGATATCACCATGAAACTAATAGAGTACTTAAATGCTCACACATTGTAATCTACTTTAGATCATGGATTAGCAATAAGAATTCAGGTTCTTAAATTAGACATGCACCAAATCCCTGATTTGGTTCAGGACTCCATACAAACCTAAAGATTTACAGCAAAATTCGGGTTCAAATAAATCTTTATTATTAAGCCATCTTCTTAGAAATTCTAGTTGTCCTACAAATGAGCCTGAACCGCCTAGAGTTATTATTTCCAGGTTGTAAAAGTAAAGATAACGTATCTGAATAATTAAGTAACGGAAAGAAATACCAATACATGCCATATTTTGTGTAAATCGCACACTGGTTATTGATGATTATGGGCCTGATTCATTAAGGATCTTAACTTAAGAAACTTCTTATTTAAGTCTCCTGGACAAAACCATGTTACAATGCAAGGGGTGCCAATTAGTATTCTGTTTTGCACATAAGTTAAATACTGACTGTTATTTCATGTAGCACACAAATACTTGATAGCTCATTTGTACACTGAAATTTAAAGTTGATATTTGTGTGCTACATGAATAAACAGTCAGTATTTAACTTATGTGCAAAACAGAATACTAATTGGCACCCCTTGCATTGTAACATGGTTTTGTCCAGGAGACTTAAATAAGAAGTTTCTTAAGTTAAGATGCTTAATAAATCAGGCCCGATATCATTAACAGGTGACATACATTGAATTTTTTTTTTCCTGTGCGTTTTTTGGGGACTGCCTATTTCACATATGTATTGGATGTATCGCTACACCGGATCCTTGTTGAATATCAATATGCATATATCAGATTTTTGTGCATTTTTTGTAAAAATGCAAAATATGTTCGGTTTGCATGCCATGATGAATCAGACCCAATATCTTACAGTTTAGGCTCACCTGCTTCAAAACTTTAAACTACTTTAAAATGGAAATTAAGGTTTGATTTTTTCAGCCATTTATCAAAATCCTTTTTAACAGTATACACAATTTGGACAAATATTACACCATGGGGGGAATTTAATTGGCCACAAGGTGCCGCTGAACATCGCCTCCATGTCTGGATGGACACATTGCCACCCGATACGGTACAGATATCTATGCCCATTTTCCCTAGCATCTCCATGGGATGCGAGTGGAAATAAGCAGAGATTTTAGTAAAAACACGTCCGCGTGGTGTCACTGTGGACTGTTCCAGAGACTCATTGTGGAATCTCACGGCCAATTCCTGTGCATCCCTAGTACACATTACCCAGATCTATTGAAGCCACTACGCAGAATGCAATTTAAAAAGACATGGATATAACAAATCATACACAGTACAGAGTCATTTTCTGGATTAAATATTAGCTAGTAAGTTGTTTGTAGAGGATTATAAAGCATTAGAAGATAGAGTGCATTATATACATATGAATACAGATAGAGAAACACACCTCTCCTCTATGTCACACGCACACTGTTTGCTCCTCGCTCCTGTCCCTCCAGCAGCAGGCTTATCCTGCAGTCTCTCTCCTCTCGCAACGTGCTTGGAAATGTTCAGCTCAGTGGGCTCTTGTAACAACAGCAGACACCAACCAATGTGACCCAAGGGATGAAATATGAAAAGGAGCAAGGTAAGATACAATTATTGACCACCTTTTAAGGTGTAACTCTTGTGAGATATGAATTATTATCTGATGATTTTATTTAATCTGCATCACATAAATATATGTAAATATGATTTTTAAAGTAACGCAATACAGTTTAATGTACATGAGGGGAATACATTGTATGTATTTTGAATTTGAAGTGACATATGTAAATGTCATATAACCATGTAGGTACCATGTATACCTTCAGAAAGAGCTTTGTGTTTGGGTTTGACTTTCAAAAGCTCAGTACACAGAATTCTGCATAGTACATAAAATGCCTATGTATTTTACATATAGACAAATGTCTATATATTCACACTGCAGAATATATCAAAATATTATATAATATAGTCAAATACCTTAATTTATCTTAAGGAATATATATCCATCTTTCTAATATAATAACTACCTATTTCATATCTATATATGTATAAGGGACCATATTCATACATTAACCCCCTAGTCATAAGTACAAAATAAAAGATAATGTATATACATCTAGCACTACATTTGTAGACTTACATTTAGTTACTATTAAACTGTTATTGTTTGTAAGCGGAGTGGTTAAGATTTTGGTAGCAATGTTGTCCCATACGTACATATATACAATTTCAGGCAACATCAGCTTTCTGAGATACATGAACTGGCTGTATTCCTGCACACTCTGCAGTTATTAAGACAATGTATAAAGTGCCTCAGTCACAGGAGACATATCCAGTGTTGCCTTCTTGATCATTAAACCTTTTTTTCTGCCATACATTGTTAAGAACATCAGATGACTTGGGAGATAAAATATTTCTGTATGTTTGGACTATAAAGCCTATAAACATAATTTAATTCTGCTTCAAAGCATTCACTT
Source organism: Mixophyes fleayi (assembly GCF_038048845.1). Taxonomy (NCBI): domain Eukaryota; kingdom Metazoa; phylum Chordata; class Amphibia; order Anura; family Limnodynastidae; genus Mixophyes; species Mixophyes fleayi. The sequence continues at coordinate 75,986,455 of NC_134407.1, forward strand.
TTTAAAAGAAAATAATACTTCTATACTGCAGTGCTCACACAAAATGTGTTAGATTAAATATCAATTCATTTGTTTCACTAATTCACTTCAGCCATTAGACTAATAGTAATATTTTTGGAAAAGAATTTGCTCAAATCTTTTCTCTCAATCCATCAAACCAATGATCTTCTAAATGCTAAGCCTACATTATATACACTTCCTCCATGTTTGAGCAAAGACGAGATGAAGGAACAGTAATGGTCTTCAAAACATTATAATTATTATGTAACATGTTTTATTGCTTACATCTATGGGCAACTGCTCCATATTTTGCTCTATGAGCAAGCCCCCCAAGGCAATCCTAGTGCATGGGTGGCATGGTGCCAATGCACAAGAGATAGAGCAATTAATTCTATTTCGATCATGCCATTATCTGTGTGGCATGTTTCCTGTGTTCAGGTGACTGTACTCCAGGTGCTTCAAATTTCTCACACAGTCCAAATAGATATTGGTAGGTTAATGTTAGTTGTTTGAGGGGGTAGAGAATATAGATGTCCACTGCTCTGCGTACTATGGGCTCTATATATATTATGAACCTCTCAGCGGCCTTCAACACTGTGGACCACCTTCTCCTGCATACCCTCTACTGCATTGGCCTCTGTGACACTGTCCTCTCCTGGTTAACCTCCTACCTTATCAACTTTTCCTTTTTTGTCTCTAGCTTTGACTCCACCTCCCTTCCCCTCCCCTCCACTCCTCTACATCTGCTTGGCAGGGTCCTCCAAAGGATCTGTTCTTGTCCCCTTCATTTCTCTCTGTACACCTCCTCCCTTGGTGAACTTATCAGCTCTTTCAGCCTCCAGTACTACCTATATGCCAGTGACACACAAATTTACATCTACTCTTCTTCCATGAACTCTCCTCTTCCCAACTGTCGCATGTGTCCTGCTGTTTATATGCTTTCTCCTCATGGATTTCCTAGTTGTTTCTCAAACTCAATATGTCCAAAACAGAACTCATCATCTTATCCCCATCATGAGTCCCTACACCCCCTCTCTCTCTCCATTAACAACATTACACTCTCAGTCCCTCAAGCCCACTGCCTAGGTATTATCCTTAACTCCTTTGCCACCCTGCTGCTTCCACCTTTGCAACATCTCCAGGATCAGACCCTTTCTCACTCTCAATGCAACCAAAACTCTCATCCATTCTCTCACCTCCTGCAACCTACTCCTCTCCAGGCTCCCTTCTACCTGCCTCTTCCCATTTCATTGTATTGTCAACAGCACTGATCAACTGATTTCCCTGTCTTGCCGCTTTACTTCTGCTTCCCTGCTCTGCCAATCATTGCACTGTCCGCTACAGAATCCAGTTCAAACTTCTTACCCTCATCTATTAAACCCTCAGCCACACTTTTCCCCCTATTATTATTAATTATCTTTTATTTATATGGCACCACAAAGGGTCCGCTGCACCATACATAGAGCATGGGACAAAATTGGACATGGCATACAGGGCATTATAAAAATAAAGTGCAGTAAATTATTGACCCAGTTGAGCATAGGAAACAACATGGCATACGGGGCAATACAAAAACACGGTGAAGCAAATTATCAATCCAGTTATGCACAGGTACACCAGGCAAGGAGATATAAGTGAAGGCCAGGACACCAAGAAACTAGAGAGGGGAATGGGGAGGGGGGGACTGAAGCAAGCTGAACCTGTGCTTAGGAGTGTGGATCAGAGCAAGCAGAGAAGATGGGACCAAAGGCAGGGGCCTAGTGATGAGGTGTAAAAATGATATAGGGGAGCCGAGTGCAAAGGTAGTAGAAGGAGGAGGAGACGAGGATAAGAGGTCCCTGCTCGCAGGAGCTTACAATCTGGAGGGAAGGGGCAGACTGACAAGAGACCCAAAGTGGGGGGGGGGGAATAGAGGGAGAATGACAGTGAGCAATATTATGACTGGTGAAAAAGGTGCAGGTTGTAGGGGGCAGGGATAGATTACACAGAGAAAGGAAGGGTAGGCTTTCCTATATCTCCATCCACACTCCCTTGTGCCCTCTATGCTCTGCCAACGACTGCTGCCTTAGCTCCCCTCTGTGCTTCTCACACCTATGGAACTCATGCCCACCCCCAATCAGACTATCTACCGGTCAACAAAGCTTCAACACTTCCTAAAAACTAATCTTTTCATCAAAGCCTACCAGTCCTTTATCTTCTTCTTCTTCTACACCTATCCTGTCCACCTGCACGCCCCGTCAGTCACCTCTGCGTCTCATGCTCTGCATGTTGCATATAGGCTTCTCTCACGCTGGTCTGCTCCCAGCTTGTCCCCATCCCACATTCTGTACTATGTCAATGATTGTTTTATTCTACTTCCCATTTTATGGTGCTGCTGACCTTTGTGGTGCCTTCTAAATAAAAATGGATGATAATAATAATAATAATAATAATAATAATAATAATAATAATAATAATACGGTTGGCAACATTTTAAAACATTGTTGTTGTTTGCCAGTGCATCTAAGCCCACCAAGTGTGCTGCAGACTAGATGGACCTAGGTAACCTGCAACCTCCATCATGGCATGTTCACTGAACATGGTTATATGTCAACTTTTTGATTTGTATGTACTCCTTCTTAATAAATAAGAATTTATAAAACCCACAGAAGAAGGCTAGTGAGAATTGCAGTCAACGTACAAAATAAGAGTAATTTTATTGTTCTGTTGTCACCATTAGAAAAATGGGATGTTCCCAAGGGCATACCTTTAAACCTTGATTTATTATTTTTTTTAAACGTACGTGATTCGGGCCTACGCACGTCCGTATCCAACTACATATGGATTTGCAGATATGGGTCTTGTTGAATACGGTTCTAGATGTGCTCTTCTTTGACAGACACAATACACTGCAGGATATGTCCAATACATATGTGGAATAGGAAAGTTTCAAAAGAGCACAGGAAAAAAAATTATTGTCATCTGTTAATAATATAGGACCTGATTAATTAAGGAACTTAGGCAAGAAATTAAGTAGCACACAAATACTTGATAGCTTATGTGTACACTGAAATTTAACGTTGATATTTGTGTGCTACATGAAAAAACAGCCAGTATTTAACTTATTTGCAAAATAATAAACTAATTTACACCCCTTGCATGGCAACATGGTTTTGCCCAGAAAACTTAAGTAACAAAACTTGCTCAAATTCTTGCCCAAGCTCCTTAATGAATCAGGCTCATAGTCATTAATGTAAAAATATTTTTTTAAAAATTACTCCTTCCCATAAAATACATTTATCATGATGTTATTGATGTCTACTGTACATAAATTATTTTTTACAGTTGCTCCTGATTGCAAACACATATTGTAGCATGCACACACGTCTGTCATCTATCTCTCACTTGCACCTGTCCTGTAGCTGGTGCAAATTATAAGATAGAAAAACGGGTACCTTTTAGATGCCCAAAGCTAGAATCAGACGCTGCTGCATGCACTCGAGCTTGGCGCGCTCTTACTGTACATTGACTATGTCCATACGCCTGTTCCCCTCCCTGTTCTGTTTATGAAACCTTAGTGTCCTTTGCGCTCAGAGATGAATTGGACATTGCTGCATTTACTGGTGTTTAGTTGGGTTCTGGGCATGTGCTGAGCGATTTTATGCAAAATACGCCACGTATCTGCATTTACTTAACGAATCAGGCCCTAAATGCGCGCTTCAAAGTTATTTCAAAAACATTCTGTTGCTACCATTTGCTTAAAAGAGGTGAATTTTCTTGATAGTTAAAATATATACAGAGATTAAAATATTGTAGGTAATTGTTTATATAAAAACTCTAATATACATATGCACTCTCTGCAACCAGGCTATTAGGCTTCTTGGCAGTGAAAGAGTTAACACTTCAGTCTTGATCACACATATCAAACACGAATTTCATTTAATTTATCCTCCCTGTGCGGTGGTTCTGGAAGTGGACAGGGAGGACGCACATATTAACAGCATCAATTATTGCTAATGTCTTTATTTATTTCAAGCAATCAATAAAAATTTGTGTTTTGGCTTTAATGAGATCAGCCAAGTGCAGCCTCTTTGGCTGGGTTAACCTTTTGTTCCCTTCTGGATGTAATGTATTTTTACAACAGCAGCAGCTGTGTGAGGCTTGACTCACGCCGCCGGCATACATTCAGCGCAGTAACCTCATTCAGCAAGCAGACCTCTTTAGAACAAATTAACTTAAAGTCTTTGAAGACACATCATGCAAGTATTAATAATACAAATGAAAAGTCACTCTGCTAGCTTACACAACCACATGCTCCACCTTGTAACAGTTACCATCTAGCTGCCACTGACCTCCATATTATTCTCAAAGGGCCTGATTCATCAAGAAACGCATACTGAATGCAACCTGCGTTTGTTTGAAAACGCACGATATTCGGACATACGCATGTCCGAATTCAACAAGGAGCGGATCTGAACGTACGTGCGCTGATGAATTTAGGAGTGGGTCTGCTCAGCTCTACTACACAACACACTGCGGGATACATCTGATATCTATGTGGAATATAAATTTGCAAAAGAACACACAGAAAAAAAATCTATTCAATTAATTTTACCTGTTAATAACATAGGCATTAATGATACTACAGTTTAAAAAAAAACTTGTTTTGTAATTAAATACATTTATTAGGATGATCTTCATGTCTATTGAAATTAAAATATATTTTTACAATTGCTCCTGATTACAAACACATGTTATAGCATGCATGATAGTCTTGATCACTAGTAATCAGGACTTAGACTAGCCCTGTAGCTGGAGCAAGACATACAGCAGAAAAATAAGTACCTTTAAGATACCCAAAGCTTGAATCGGATGTGGCTGCGTGCTCTCCAGTTTGGCACGCCCTTACTGTACATTGACTATGGGCGAACATCCCTTCCTCGCCCCGTTCCCTCCCAGAACTTAAAAACTGTAGCAAGTATTATTTGCATACGTAGATGAATTGAACGCTGCTGCGTTTAGTTGCTGGTTCTGGGAATGCGCAGATTAAATTTGCGGATCATAAGCACAAAATTGGCATTTACGTTCCTTGATGAATCAGGCCCAGAGTGTCTAGCATAAGTTACACAACAGGCATGGCAGTTGCCCATTGAGAGGTGCATTAATTCTCTGAAGTACAATTCCCTATTTAGTTCTGTTAATGGACTTATAGCTCTCCTTGTTATAAATTATATGGATATTCAAAGTCTTTGAGGAGTTCTGGGACCATATAAAAGAAGGAGGCTGTAGGCAGCTTTTATACACATCACGTAAATATCAGGTGACTTTTAATATCTGTTATAATTTACAGAAGAATCTGCATTATTCCTTATGAGACAAGTTTTTCCAATGAACATTGAATTGATGAGATCAGAACTCTCTGATTATAATCAATGACATGAAAATTTACAGTTTATACAGATATTATTTACAGGAGTGTATACATATAGGAACATTACATTTGTATTATATTTCAATCAAATGCACAAATTAACACTAATATAATATAAATGTCCTTCTTTGAGAGATTATCAACTAATTTGAGGCGTATGTGTTGGTAGATGTTTCACAGGGTGTTGTATGAATGCAGTGGGCCTGTGAGCAATAGTAATGACAAGTAGTAGGTGGGTCATTATGCTGATGATGTTATCCTACTCCTGCACGCTCTCATCAATGATTCAGTAAGTAGAGGGAAGCGGGGCAGGCATACCCACAAATACATGTATTACTAGCTAGCGGCATAGCCGGCTCATCCATTAGGCATCCTAGGCTTCTGATGGGCTTGGATTGCCCTAACTAATTTTTTTTTTTTTTGTTCCAAATGGAGGGAGGACAGGTGACCCAAATCAGTATGTTGCATAGGGTTCTATGGGGTCTCTGGCTTGTGGGGGTGGGGATAGCAAGGTATAATTCTGAGTGCAGGTGAGCCACAGGTCAAGGGGATGGTGCATGCCACGTTGACTCATGGGCCTGTGTGCACTAAACACACTGCACCGCAGGTAGATAAGCCATACATATTTTGATGGCATACGAGGGAGCAAGACCTCTGAGTGTAGAGTGCACCACTTGCCTTTCTTTTCTACATTTTTCAAGCTATAGTGCTGCACTTGACTTCTAGGACATCTTTCTTAATGGCTTACCCCAAGCTTTACTACTCTTTATACATTCGCATGGAAAACATATAAAATTACTAACCATCCACCTCCTCCATGGTTCATATATAAAACACCCTTGCCCTTTGGCATGGAATGAAAATGTATATTAACACTAATCAGGTTATATAAATGTATTTACATCCAATATAATTTAATAAACCAAAAGGTTATAAATAAACCACAAACTAGAGAAAAAAATCCATAATATTGCAGAAACTTATTGTACATTTACATAAAAATGTATTACTCTTAAACACATTAAAAAGTTAAAACATATATAACTGGTGCATGCAAGTTTCCCTATTAATATATACCATCACACCATCTATACAATATCCACACATAAATCCATCAATAGCTCATATATCAATAAATTAGGAACTAAAAGTTGTATCCATGGCTTATGCAGAGCAACACATAGTAGAGTCTGGAATAAAGCATATGATCTAGTCTACAGAACTGAATAGCTAACCAGGGCTTGAGAAGGAGGTGCACTGTTTAGCCTTTGTACCTACACCACACACAGTGACAGGGGGTTACATAATAGCGCCCAAAGTGGGGCTCAAGCACAACAGATGGAGCTAGTGCTTGCTGGACACAGGGACTGAGTGCAGTGCACCCAGCCGGAGCAACACCCTTGGGGCAGCATGTTTAACCGTCCCTAGGTGCCCAACAGAAAGCATGGGGTATATTTACTAAACTGCGGATTTGAAAAAGTGCATATGCTGCGTATGGCAACCAATCAGATTCTAGCTGTCATTTACTTAGTACATTCTACAATATGACAGCTAGAATCAGATTGGTTCTTATAGGCAACATCTCCACTTTTTCAAACCCGCAGTTTAGTAAATATACCCCCAAGGGTGATAAGGATGATAAGGACGAGGTGACGCAAGTTGTTGTGGAGTAATTTTGTCCGGCACAGTATATGGAGCAGCAGTGTGCCCGTTGCTAATACTTATAGTGCCGCTTAACCTAGCTGAGTGGGAAGCAAGAAGAAAGAGGTTCAACGTGTGATGTGTAATTGCAATGTGACGTCTGTATATAAAGCAGTCAGAACTAGTTTTGTCGGAAACTCCACTGACATCTGAAGAGAAAAGCTCTGGCAATAGTAATAACATTCATTATGATGAATGCTGTGGCCATCATTCAGAGTGGTGTGTAATTTTGTGGCCCGAAAGTAAACATAAAATTTTGGCCTGAAAATTGTGCTCATACGTAATTTGAGTTGCACATATCTTAGTATTGAAAGTAGTGTAATACCCTGTGTGGTGTTATTTAGAGTATTACATTGAAATTGCACCTTACCAGTATTAGATAGTTCTCTTTCTGGTTTTAACACTTCAGATTATCTATGCACCAGAGAGGTAAGGAGATTTATCCAGAGATTTAAAATGAAACAAGTGTATTCTTAACTAACTTCCTTTTATTATTATTAATTATTCTGATATTTATTTTAGAAGCAAACAATTATTTTTAAACAATATCTTATCACTTTAAAACTATTTACAATTGACAAACCTTTAAATTCATCATACAAATAACACAGACATCTCTAATATTAATATATATAACTTAATTTCTCAATACAACTTTAAGATCTACATCAAATATTTCAATAACTATTTGATGAAGTGGTGCACGGGGTTGGGGCCCATAAATTTTTAATTTTTTATTTTTTTTTAGTAAGTAGTTCAAGTATATATAACATGTATCTAAATAACTGCTGATGTTTCCAGTTGCAGTGATGTAGTGGTGGGAGCTATGCTGAACTGTTATTATACAACTCCAACTTGTCTCTGTCCTCTCACACTGTCCTCAGTACATAGCTCAGTCTCTGTTGTGTGTGTACTCACAGATCTCTATACTGCTTAGTAATATTCAGCACTTTCTTTTTTCCTCACACCTCTCTTTTGCTCATTTCTTCTCTTTTTTCACTTTTAATCTGCTTATATATCACTTTGTCCAATTTTCATTCTGTTCCTATCTTTTCACTTTCCGTTATCAGACACAGGGATCTCTCCCAGCGGTCCTGAGTATCACACTCTTCTCTCCCTGTCACCCCCGGCAACCACCAACCACTCCCAACTGTCACTTCTCCCTCAAGAATTTTTTTTTTTTTTAAATCTTTATAAACACTTATAACAATTAACAAATGTAACCACATCTAAACAGTCAGGTACATGAACATAGTCATGAGTACACACATATTTACATATAGATACACCTCAGGGTACTCAGGTTTTGGGGTATCACAGTAGCACAAATTTTATATAAGTATGCAGTCGCATTAAAAGACACTTGAAGTATACCCTGTTGTGGTTGCAGCAAAGGAACGCCAATCATCACAATCATTTTCATCAAAACATCACCAAAAATAATAAATAAATAAATACATTTATAAAATGTAAAATGTTAGCTGATTGCATCTCCGTGAACTTGCTGCAGCTGTGCTTGCCATACTGTGATGTAAAAGATAGATCCTGAGTCCTGCATCTAAATGCAGGATTACTGTCAGAAACCCACACCCCCCTCTTAAGGGTGGGCTCCGAACAATAAAAGGTTTTCCCATATTCATATGAAATGTTTTTAAGATTCTAGATGCATGTATATCCGAGGCCATAACCCAGGAATGATCCTCAGGACAGTATACTTTCCAGTCTACCAAACACTTCAAGAGTTGGGTATCCTCAGAGCCACAGGTAAATCTAATTTATATGGTACTGGATTCATTTTTTGGAATATCTTAAAGGGTCTTTTGAACCTAGGTGCAAATTTCACGGAAGGTACCCTAAGACTAAGATTACGGGTGGATAACCATACCCTATCTCCAGGGGACAAAAATGGTGCCATGTGAGTGTTGTTATCAGCAACTACTGTACACAGTCTAGAAGGCTTTTTTATTCCTTCCTCGAGCCCAAATATCTGCAAAAGTTCACAGCAGAAGCCTCGGGTGCTGGAAGGGAAGTCAGCACGGGTAGGACTGGTTGATACTCATAAAGAGTAAAGGAAAGGGTACCTAGCATTACTACCAGGGGTATGAAAATTATGAACAAACTCTGCCCATGGCAATAACTCTGAACAGTTATTCTAATTATCGGAAACATACATTCTAAGGTATTTCTCAAGATCTTGGTTTAATCTCTCGGTTTGCTCATTGGTCTAGTGTAATTATTGTTTATTAGTTAGATATCTATTATTTCATAGTTAAATATTTAATTTATTTAGTGTATTACGTTAGTTTAGTATTAGAGTATTTGTTAGAGTTATCTATATGTTTTAGCTGGTAGGTAGTGTCATCTATTAAAAAGAGTAAATAATTGTTTATTGGTTAGTTATTTAGTGTTATACGTTTATTTTAAACGTGTTCATTCATCTTACACTTTATTTAGTAATCAAGCACAGTAAAATTTTCAATTGTTGTACCCAATTCAAATAAATTAAATCACACATATGTGCAGGGGCTGACTGGCAGACTTTAGCCCGGGAGGCAAGCACATAGCACTGGCCCATAAAGTAGAGGCCCCTCCTTAAAGAATGGTTTGCGGTACACTATATATTTATCAATATAAAAGAAGCCTATTTTAGTGTTGCTTAATCCATATATCAATATTTTTATGCCAAGACCCAGAGCTGGGGGGCCTGGGCACTTGAGACAGGTACCCCGTATGATGTAGCATGGTTATCATTTTAGACAAATACACAGGCAATACTGTGTGCACTACTGTTAGCTGCACACAGTTCTGCCTTCACAAGCAGTACATGGTGAAGCAGGACATATCTCCCAACTGTCCTAAGAGAGACAGTCACCCAAATTCGGGACTACCCCACCAGAGTCAAGACAGTTGGCAGACTGTCCTGCTCTCTCCTACCTGTTCTTGTCACTGTCACCACTTGTGGCTGCTGGTGTATTTAGCTCATTTGCTGGTTGTCTGGATCCTAGAATATTGGAGGCCCTATTTGGGAAAAAAATGGGTACATAAAATTTAGAAAACTCCAACCAGTCCCAGTGTTAAATCAATAGCACCCACATTTTATAATTAGGCCTCCCGCCAGCCCCAGCATTAAAATAATAATATTCACATTAGCTAAATAGATCTATTTCCCTCCAACCAACCCTGACATTAGATAGCAAACAGATTTAATATATAAACCTATTTCCCTCCCTCCAAACAGCCCCAGCAATAATATAAATAGCATTTACATTTAACAAATATAACCATTTCCAACAACAATCACAGGCATTAAATAATACAGAATCACATTTAATAAATCTCTTTTTCCACCAAACAGCCCACAATCAATAAATAATTAAAGATCCAATTACCCCATTATAAATTCATAAGCCCCACTATTAAATTAAATTGCCCCACCATCAACCCACAAATAAAATAGCACCCAATAATTAGCCCCCACCTGCACTCCACAATTAAATTAATAGCCTACCTCCCACATTATATTAAAACCCCCCTCCTTCACACACACACTACATTCATTTACTGTCCCCCTCACACACACTACATTCATTTACTGTCCCTCTCACACACATTACATTTAATTACTGGCCCTCTCACACACAATGCATTAATTTAACGGCCCCTTCACACACACACACTGCATTCATATGATGCCCCCTCACACACAGGGGCGGGCTGGCAACATGCAGCCCAGTGGGTGCACAGTCGGCCGCATCACATGACACGCAATGCGGCTGCATCACTGATGACACGGCCGCATCACTGATGACACGGCCGCATCACGTGTCATGTGATGCGGCCACTTGTGCGCTGTGGCGGCCTCATCGCCTGTCATGTGATGCGGCCGCCTGGTTATATATAGGTAATATTGTATCCATGGGGAGGGGGGCCGCCGGCCCAAACAGGGGTTATACTGAGTGGCCCGGGGGGTGATGCCTTGCTGCCCCCAGCCCAGCCCGTCCCTGCTCACACACACACTGCATTCATATGCTGGGCCCCTCACACACACACTTCCTTCATATGCTGACACAAACACACTATATTCATATGCACACACACACACTACAATCATATGCTGGCCGGCCCCCTCACACACACACTTCATTCATATGCTGGTCCCCTCACACACACTACATTCATATGCTGACACAAACACACTATATTTATATGCACACACACACACACACACACACACACACACACTACCGCACCCCCCTCACTTGCCTGGTTCCAAACAGGGGTTATACTGAGCGGCCCAGCCCGTCCCTGCTCACATACAAACTGCATTCATATGCTGGCCCCCTCACACACACACTTCCTTCATATGCTGACACAAACACACTATATTCATATGCACACACACACACTACAATCATGTGCTGGCCGGCCTCCTCGCACACACACTTCATTCATATGCTGGCCCCCTCACACATACTACATTCATATGCTGACACAATCACTCTATATTTATATGTACACACACGCACACACTACCGCACCCCCATCACTTAGCTGGTTCCATCCGCGCGCTCCATTTCTTCATCACTTCTTAAAAAATGGGACGGCACCAGTCACGTGGTGCGTGTCCCATGTAACTACAGTAGAGAAGCACACAGAGTAAGAGGGAGGGGGGACAGATCCTAATGATCCACGGCGAATGGGAGAAGGTGGCTGGTCCTGGGGGAGCCACCTAGTCTGACTGTAGGGACCGGCCCAAAACAATCTTTTTTTTGTCCGGCCCAGCCCGCCCCTGCTATGTGGTTTGAGAGCTAAAATATTTTCTTTTAATTCTAGACCATATAATGTTGTCATATCTTGAAAAAAAGTATCCTAATTTGATGTCTCTGTAATCAAGAAAAATAGAAAATAATATTTTGTGGAAATTTTTGCAAAAACACTGTAGATCTGATTCATGCTCAGACACAAGTCAGTTTTAGTAGTGCATCTTACGTGAAATAGCTCTGTGCATGCTCAGAAATTGACCTTTCACCAATGGACCCAATTGCCTGCAGATCTGAATGCAATAGACACTTATAACTGCCTATGACTGGGAGGGAAGGGTGGATGAACGTTGGCCATGTACAGTAAGTACGTGCCGAGAGTGTGCCAAGAGCGTGCAGAGAGCGTGCCAACACTGATATTTCTCATAAGTACACCTGGTTTCAGCCATATCACTTGCACCAGCTACAGAGCAGGTGTAAGTGCCAACTGATAGTAATGACTGACATGGCATAGTCTTAGTATTAAAAGCTACACGTATGCATGCCACTAGCTAGCCCACAGTGGGCTACCTTGAGTTGTGTCACTGCCTGCATTTCTTTTCCTATAAAATCCCAGGGCTAAAATTTGCAAGCCAGCCCCGGTGGGTATACAAGGGAGATTTACTATATAAAAGCATTGGATGTACTGTACACATAAGCCGCATCGTTGGGTGAACAGAACTTTGAAAGACTAAGGGGTATATTTACTAAACTGCGGGTTTGAAAAAGTGGAGATATTGCCTATAGCAACCGATCAGACTCTAGTTATCATTTATTTAGTGCATTCTGCAAAATGACAGCTAGAATCTCCACTTTTTCAAACCCGCAGTTTAGTAAATAAACCCCTAAGAGATGAAAAAAATCAATACCAGTGAATCTGGTATAAAGAAAAACCAAGTAACGTTTTGAGGATTTCCTAATCATGGACAGGTTACTCAACTTGTGCCACAAGTTCTCACAAATGGAAATCCTCGAGGCGTGACTTGATGGGGTTACAAAAGAACTGGAGCTGATTTTAGAAACAGTGCTTCATAGTAGTTAAGCAGGGGTGTTTTATGAATTTAGTGGGCCTGTGTGCAAGAGTAGTTCTTGGGTCCTCATATGTAAAAAGGAGAGAATTGTAGGGGGACATATGTAAAAAGGGAGTGGGGATGGAATACATTATGTGACATATGTTCTTCCCATGGAAAATGAAGAGGAGTGAAGGAATGGTTAGGAGAAGAACAGAGGAGGCTGAAAGAGGAGGAGAGAATTGTAGTACTATATTATAAGAGGCTTGAGCACATAAATTGCAATGTAAGTCACCACTGTTTCTATTACACAAATATCAATCGCCTAAAACTTATACTCTATTGTATTGTTTTGATCAAAATGTTATTGGATATTGATATGATGTTCACCATCCAAGCACCACTGTCCACTAATTCTAGGAGCGCAAGGATGTCTCTCAAACATATGTAAGACTGCTATATCACACAAACTATTAAGAATCGTTATATTCAGGGCCATCTTTTCCATTGGGCACGATGGGCAGCTGCCCGGGGGCCCCATGGGCAAGGGGCCCCCATAGGCACGGCTCTTAATGAGAATAAATAATCCTGCAAAAGTAAAAAACCTGAAAAAAAAACCTACAAGGGTCACTGAGCAAGTACATCTATCTATCTCTATCTCTATATATCTATATCTGTGTCTGTATACATCTATATATCTATATCTATATCTAGGGGCCCCGGTGCACTGCTTTGCCCGGGGGCCCATAATGTTGTTAAGATGGCCCTGGTTATATTGGTTTAAGATCATCCATACGCGGACTGCTTCATTATACACTTTTATCAGGATCTCTCTATAGATGTGAGACACCACATTACAGACGTTATGAATTTTAGACTGTGCTCATGTCTTTCCATCTCATGTGTTCAGATTTCTGGATTGATTTCTGCACATTGCTGCATTTTGATATCTGTATAGTGATAGATATTTCTTGTCCTACTTTATCATGGGGGTGGGATACCACTGTATTTGTGCAGCTCTCTTTGCTGCATAATCAGCAATCATCAACAAATTATTTATGTAGCAGACAATTCCGTAGCACTTTACAATTGGGGCACAGGACAGTAATAAAACAATACTGGGTAGTACAGACAGACAGGGAAGTAAGAGGGCCCTGCTCACAAGCTTACATTCTTTTGGACAATGGGAATTTGATACATGATATTAAGTGCTACATAGTGCATATTGGTCCAGCCAGAATGCAAAGGGAAAAAGTGCTAAGTGGACTTTATGATCCAGTCACATAGCAATGTTGATCAAAGGGTTGTTGTTTTGTGTTAACTGTATAAAGGGTAATAATAACGTAATCTAGGTAGCACAAACTTACCTGCTCCAGCACTGCCGATCTCCCATGTCTCTGTGCGGCCCTTCCGGGTTCGGGCTGTCACATGATTGCAGGGGGCGGAATCATGTGACAGCCTGAACCCAAAGCTTGCTCTGACACTGCAGCAGTGTCATAGCAATAGGTTTCTTTTCTAGTATGACGTCCTGTTATGCTGCAGTCTGCTGTTCTGCTTATTCCCCTGTAACTCTTCTCTAGATTGCATTTCTGCCTAATTTACTCCTTATGTACCAGTCTTTAGCTTGAATCACTCTTCCTTCGATCCTGATTTTGCACCTTGCTATCATCAGTGTACTAGTTCTCGCCTGTTTGACGTTTCTCATGGATTTTAATTTTGTAACTCTCTATTGCCAGTGTACCAGTTCTCGGGCAGCTAACCTGCTTTGGATTTTCCCTTTCTCTACTCTCTGCTGTGTTAAATCTAGTAGCTAATCAGAGGGCTACAACCTGCGAGTTCCATCCTGCCTTGCGGCAGTTCTTGGTGAAGACCAGGGAACCTGTTAGACTCCGCACCTCTGCTTGGCCAGCACCAAACTAGGTTAACAAGTGTATTCATCACCTCAGTGCTGATTTCTCTTGGTACATCCTTAAACTAGGGGGGTTAAGAGGGTGGTTGAGCAATTTTATAAGCTTGCCTGAAGAGGTACTATAGGTTTTCAGAGAATGCTTGTAGGTTTCAAGACAAGAGGAGAGTCTTATTGTATGATGGAGGGCGTTCCACAAAGTGGATGCAGCCTGAAAAATGTCCTGTAGCCAGGAAAGGAAGCCTGTAATGAGAGTGGATGAGAGATGCAGATCTTGTGTAGAATGAAGGTGTCGAGTTGGGAGATATTTTGAGACAAGTGAGGAGATGTATGTCGGTGCAGTTTTGTTGATGACCTTGTATGTTATTAGAAGTATTTTATATGGAATTCGGTGAAAAACAGACAATCAATGTAGAGACTGACAGAGTGACTCAGCAGAGGAAGAACGATTTGCAAGGAAAATCAGTCTGGCCACTGCATGGAAAACAGACTGTAGGGGTGAGAGTCTGTTTCTGGGAAGACCAGTAAGGAGGGAATTGCATTAGTCAATGTGGGAGATGATGAGTTCCAAGAAAGTTTTTGCAGTGTCATGTGAGATATGTGCTTATTCTGGAAATGATTTTTAAAGGTATGTGACATGACCTCTATATTTTTTCTGAATCAAGACAGTTAATAGACTGTCACCCACATATAATAAATAGGTTTTCTTCCACCAACTATCCATGTTATAAAAATATAGCCCCCACATTTAATACCATTAATCCACAATGCATTATTAGCCCTTACACACATTTAATAAAAAAGAGACCCCACATTACATTATTAGCCCCTACCTGCGTCTGCATTATATGAATAGGCCCACATTATACTTAGTTCCCATAATACATTAATAAACCCACACCAGTTCCCATAATATATATATATATATATATATATATATATATATATATATATATATATACTCGAGTATAAGTCGACCCGAATATAAGCCGAGGCACCTAATTTTACCACAAAAAACTGGGAAAACTTATTGACTCGAGTATAAGCCTAAGCTGGTAAATGCAGCAGCTACTGGTAAATTTCAAAAATAAAAATAGATACCAATAAAATTACATTAATTGATGCATCAGTAGGTTGATTAATGAATGAGTATAGATGTATTGGATTCGTACAGTATAAAGCAAATATAAACAGTAGACAGTATAAATATGGCACAGTGTTAAACAGAGGTAAATGTTACAGTGTTCAACTTGCAGAGCAGTATTTCTAATGGATGCTGTAGGTATTGCACTGATAAGAGTGTCTGTGCCGCTGGTAGATGGATGTAAATAGTGCTTCTGCCTGTATTAACTTTGGCAGCCTGGAATGCACAGTAGGGGCTGTAATGGTGAATGTGTATCCCGTTCAGATGTGACAAAAGTATGCAATTACCTTCTGATGGTGGTCAAACTACCATTATGGTGGATGCCAGGGGTCTTGTGCGGTCCCGGGTAGGTTGGGTAGATGCTGACCGGTCTGAGCAGGAGCGATGTCGATATGGCTGTGAGGTCAGATGGGCAGCGGTGTCCTGTCCGGGCGGTGTGTGAGCTGGCACTGAGTGCTGGGTAGTTTCCCCGCTGGTGGCTCCGATCTATGTTTTTGCCGGGCAGCATCTGTTCCTGATGTGGCTCTGCGCAGTGTGACGTGATGTCAGAGGTCACACTCTGCTGCATCCTGCATTGCTCTCAGTACGGCACCTTCTCTCCCCACTAGGAATGCCGCTCACTTAGATCACCCCGAGCATCACTCGAGTATAAGCCGATGGGGGGCTTTTTCAGCACAAAAAATGTGCTGAAAAACTCGGCTTATACTCGAGTATATACGGTATATTATATACATATTAAACCAATAGCGCCAGATTATACAGATTACTTAAAGCCAAAGCTTGCTGCAGAGGACCCGGGCCTGCCTGGGGGCCATGGTCTGCCTGTGTAGTGGGAGGAGCTTCCAACCTGATGAGGTCCTGCCCCCTTCTACTGCTTTGGAAGAGGCCCAAGAATTTGCTGTACTGGGGCCCAAAATTCCTCTTGGCAGCCCTGCTGGTAACTGTGTCAATCTGTATACATGTATCAATGTGAGCTACTGTTACTAAGAGTCCTCTCTGTTGTGTATTTCGAAAAATAATGCATTGCAAATACATCAGTTATAATGGATAAACATACCCAAGTTATGACTAATGTGCATCTGACAATGCAATGCAATGTAGAAGTTGGGTTTTTCAAGCTACATCAATGTAAAAGCAGGATTTCAGCACTTGCCAAACCAGAATGAAAAATGTAAAAAACAGCGCTGGGACTAGAATCACTTCTACTCTTTAAATGCATATAAAAAACATATAATCAAGAAAATGTATAGTTTCAAAATCTAATACATAAGCCACATTCATCAAATCCTGTGCTATGTAATTCAAGACAGTCTCTCAGATGGATCCGACATGAATCCTATGTGATCAATATAGGGCAGCACGGTGGCTAAGTGGTTAGCTCTTCTGCCTATCTTCTGGCTTATCTGTGAGGAGTTTGTATATTCTCCCTGTGTTTGCGTGGGTTTCCTCCGGGTGCTCTGGTTTCCTCCCACACTCCAAAAACATACTGGTAGGTTAATTGGCTGCTAACAAAATTGACCCTAGTCTGTGTGTGTGTTGTTATGTGCGTATGTCGCTAACCAATAACGATTGTCGAACCTCGAGTTGTGTTTCCAAAGCACAATGATTTATTCGCAAATAATAGAATAAATATGCTCAAGCGAAGTAATAGTAAATACAGCCGTTACTTATCGCAGGCGCTCTGGATCCAGTGCAGTCATTCAATCCTGAAGTCTGGGGACAAGATGTCTGCACTCTGGATCACAAGCTGCTGCTTATATACACAATCAAATACAGTAATACAATGAAGATGGTATAGCTTGCATCTATTGGTCCGGGTCTCAGGTATGTCCAAGGGGTCGTCAATTATTGGCTGGTTCATCCTAAGGAATCCAAAGGAGGGGGTCATCTCTGCAGGGGGTATGCTCTGCTCTTCCCGCCAGGATTCCTTAGTCTTAAGTAGTTCATAATTCCCTATCATTCATAACTTGCGTATGCACTCTGCGATTCCCTCGCAGAGTGAACCAAACAGTAGGATATGTAACAAGGTTCATTATGATACCACTCATGATGTTATTCCTTCAACCCGTTCCGTGTATTTCACTAATATGCATGTAACTCTGATATAACATATAAATAACTGACTATGTGTTGCAACTACCATTAATGTATACTATTTTATAAGTATGTATGGTAAAAGACCAATTACTGTTGCTGCCACGTGTAGTGGCTGCGTACGCCCTTTCACGCCGTAGCGTGCCCTTGTACGTCGATGCGTACCGTATGCATCTTTTCAGACAAAGACAACCAAGTTTGCTAGACTTTAATTGAAATGACTTTATCCAATTTGCTGACTTCGACAGTTCCACCCTTTGATAGTGTAATAAACTATCACCCAATCACCGTTTCAAGTTCAGGATTATACAATACTTCTTCACAGACCATGATCTCGGTATCTGGTACCACCCTTTCAGTCTCTTTCTCAGTGTCACTCCTAAGAGACCATTTTCCACACTTCAACACAGTAGAAACACATTTGACAACTAAACCAATTGCTAAGATGACACCCAGTATAAGGAGAAGGAGCTTACCTACACTAGCAACCATTTCCTGTACCCACTCCCCTAGACCGGAGAACCATTTTGCTGGGTTCAACCATGAGAACCAACCCACCACCTTTTCCCCGACTTCATATAACGAAGAATTATGGCTCTTTCGAAATTCCCATTTCAGCTGCAAAATTTCATCCATCTTACGGTCTATAACCTCTTTAGGGTCATCAGTATTATTAGTAATGTACGTGCAACATTTGACACCGAACTGGGTGGCCAGTGTCACACAGTACCCACCAGTAATAGAGGTGAGATAATTTAGTACCAGTCTATGTTGCACCAACTCCTTCTTGTACGCTTGTAGCTCCCTTCCCGTATACCTGAAAGTGTCATCATACATCTCGGTGATATTATCTATTAATTTGGCTAGGTCTTGGATATATTTAAAGTTTAATGTTCCCCGAGCGGTCCTGGTGAGATCTAGAGCAACCATAACTTGGAAACCAGCAGTTTCACTAATCAATTTTGTAGCTATGGGTTCCTCACCAGGAATCATATTTCTCTTGCCACGGTGTTCATACTGTGTGTGTATGTATGGTGGTGATGTAGTTTTGTGAATATCAACAATTTCTTCATGAGTAATAGTCATGATTTCAGGAACCAGTTTAGCTAAGAAACACAAGCCCTTGGAACTCGGAGTCACCCAGGAATAAGCTTTTCTTCCACAAACAAAATACACATCCTCAGGGAGAACATAAGGGACAGTATGCCCATGAATTATATCACACAGAGTTTTGATAAAACTACCCATGCCTAGTGTCTCCATCTGCTCTAGACACGTGTCGGCATTAATGACATTTTTACATTTATCTGTAGAGACTTTTCCAATGGATACCTTCTTATGTTTGGTTATACGCCCTAATTTGTGACTTCCATCAATATTCCTGCCTAGTAGTGACCTTGTGAGTCTCCCTCTAAAATGAGTGTGGCGAGCCATTGTCTGATCTGATAGGTCAGCCTCCCAATTCTCCAGGTGCTTTGCATGAGATATGTTTAGGCACAGCAAAGATCTGCCTATGGAGTATTGTCGAAGCGTCAGGCTAGGGGACCTAGTGTTATTGTACCTCCCTTCTATGGGCCTCCCACCCCTCAATTCGAGTACTTCAGATATGTTTAGAGGGAATGGCACTAGTCCTATATTATGCTGCCCTTGAGGCACGTGAGAGCACACCCAACACTCGGTTTGGTTTAGCACCTTACCCACCAGGGAGTGATAATACTCCAAAGGATGCCCGCCTATATTCAGAGTACTGGGGGACTGGCATCGTTGGATGCATCTCTCTTCAACTAGGGAGTCGCAGAACTTGCAGATACAATACTCATCAGACAATAGCCCCTCACACTGCCTCCGAGTTCCTGAGCTAGCAGACCTTTTCATAACCCCTGGACCAAGTTTGATAATGGGCTGCTCAGAGTATCCTATTAACTTTTCTTCGGCCTCCATTTCATCCGTATCACTCCCAGAACTCTCCTCCGTCCTCCATCCTCCTTCACAAAAATAGAATGTCCTAGAAAAAGTAAAAACAAGGAAAATCCTGGAACAAAAGAAAAACAAAAACCGCCACTCCATCGCTGGAAAGATAGTTCTGAGGCAACGTCTCTGGTTCAGGTGTCTCAACTGCAGGCTTTAGGTCTCCCGGAACAGGCTCACAAGTGACAGCTCTATGTCGTCAGTCTGAGTTTTGTCTTGCACTTTCTCCGGATTATGGACTCTCCTGCAGTGGGTGGAATGGACCCAAGTGTCTCTCTCTGCAACCTTCAGTGATGTAGTACTGGTCAGCAGCACTTGGTACGGGCCTTCCCAACGGTCTGTTAAACAACCTGAACGTAAGAAATTGCGGATCATAACATAGTCTCCAGGTTCAAAATCATGACAGTTCGTCTCTGGCATACCAAGTGACAGCATTTTTAGTTTTTGTTGTTGTTGTTTCAGCTGTCTACTCATTCTTATAAGATATTGTACACTCACTTCATTATTACACTTTAAGTCGTCTTGTGGACTCATGATCAAATGAGGTTGTCGTCCGAACAGTATCTCAAAGGGGGACAGATTAAGAGGAGGTCTAGGAGTGGTTCGAATGCTATGGAGGACCAACGGCAAAGCCTCAGGCCATGCCAACCCAGTTTCAGCCATTATCTTACCCAGTTTGTTCTTTATAGTACCGTTTACTCTCTCCACCTTACCACTGGCTTGTGGTCGGTAAGGGGTGTGAAGTCTGCTACTGATTCCCATGAGCTTACACATATTTTGGAAGATATCACCAGTAAAATGGGTACCCCTATCACTTTCAATGATTCTAGGGATACCGAACCTACACACAAAGTCTTGTACAATTTTCTTTGCAGTGAACACAGCAGTATTAGTGGCTGCCGGATATGCTTCTACCCAACCAGAAAACACATCAATACACACTAGCACATACTTTAAATTCCTGCACGGTGGTAATTGGATATAGTCAATTTGTATTACCTGGAAAGGTCCGTCTGTAGGAGGGATGTGGGATGGCTCAGTTGGAATAGTTTTCCCAACATTTTTCCTCAAACAAGTAAGACATGACATTGCTTTCTTACCAGCCTGAGAGGAAAACCCGGGAGCACACCAGTATGCTTTCACCAGTTTGCACATACCTTCTTTACCCAGGTGAGTCAGACCGTGTGCTGCTTCAGCCAGGCTTGGATAGGATGTTCGGGGAGCTACAGGTTTACCTTGTCCATCCCTCCAGAGTCCTGAGGACTCTTGACCACATCCCTTCGCCTTTCAGACTGCCTTTTCCTGCAGGGAACACAAATCTTGCATTTCAATTAATTTCTGCGTGTCTAATGTCTGAAAAACCATCATAGTCTCGGTCGATACAGTCATAGGTTGCCCTGCTGCCCATTTAGCAGCTTCGTCTGCCCTGTTGTTGCCCAATGACACTGGGTCTTCTTCAAAGGTATGGGCTTTGCACTTTATGACGGCTACTGTTCTGGGTAACTGTATCGCTGTCAGAAGTCCTTTTATGTGTTGTGAGTGTGCCACTGGTGTACCTGCTGCTGTCGTAAAGTTTCTAAGACGCCAAAGGGCCCCAAAATCATGCACTACCCCGAAGGCGTACCTAGAGTCAGTATATATATTGGCTGATTTACCCTCTGCCAATTCACACGCTCTCCTTAGTGCTACTAGTTCCGCCACCTGGGCTGAGTGAGGTGGGCCGAGGGGTTCAGCTTCTACCACATCCTGATCGTCTACCACAGCGTAACCAGTACATAGCTCTCCTGTCTCTGTCTGTCTATGGCAACTTCCGTCTGTATAAAATGTAAAATCTACATTTTCTAAGGGGGTGTCACGTATGTCGGGCCTTGCAGTAAAGGTCTGATTCAGGTGTTCCATACAGTCATGCGTGTCAGTATTCTTGCCTAACTCATCATCACCCAGGGTCTCCTCACCTCCTACCCTTTGTGTCTCTTGAGACACATACGGAAGGTATGTAGCTGGATTTAAGGTGCTACATTGTTTGATGGTGATGTTTGAGGGTGCCATCAGGGCTAGTTCCCACTTTGTAAATCTAGCTGAAGAAACATGTCTGGTTTGGGCTGAATTTAACAGAGCTGATACAGCATGGGGTGTATAGATGGTTGAATTATGTCCTAATACTACATCCTCGCTCTTCCTTACTAGAAGGGCCGTTGCTGCTACACTTCTGAGACATGTTGGGAGTGATCTTGCCACATTGTCTAATTGTGCACTGTAGTATGCTACTGGTCTGCTAGCGTCACCATGTTTCTGTGCGAGGACACCTGCTGCACAGCCATCAGCTTCTGTACAAAATAGCTCAAAAGGCTTTTCATAATCAGGTATTCCTAATGCAGGTGCTCTAGTCAGACTATCTTTAAGATTAAAGAACGCTTGCTCTGACTCTTCTGTGTATACAACACGTTCTGGTTTTGAGGAAGAGACTAGCTCCTGCAATGGTAATGCCAGAATAGAAAAACCTGGGATCCAGGACCTACAGTATCCACACATCCCCAAGAAAGTACGAATCTGCTTCTGGCTCTGCGGCAGGGTCATGTGTTGTATGGCCTCAATTCTGTCGGTTGTCAGGTGTCTTAGCCCCTTAGTGAGGCAGTGTCCTAAGTATTTGACCTTAGTCTGAAATGGCTGTAATTTATCCTTTGCCACCTTGTGCCCTGTTTGTGAAAGATGAAGCAACAACAATTTAGTATCATGTAAACATGACATGAAAGAATCAGAGCACAACAACAAATGGTCCACATATTGAATTAGAACAGACCCATTGTGGGGTTGAAAGGATTGCAAACAGTCATGTAAGGCTTGGGAGAAAATACTGGGGCTGTCAATGAACCCCTGGGGTAGTCTGGTCCATGTGTATTGCACTCCCCTGTAGGAGAATGCAAAAAGGTATTGGCAGTCAGGGTGAAGAGGGACTGAAAAGAAAGCAGAACATAGATCAATGACGGTAAAATGACTGGCAGACGGTGGAATCTGCATGAGGATGACAGCTGGATTCGGCACTATGGGGAGTTGGCTCTCAACAACTTTGTTAATTCCCCTTAAGTCCTGGACTAATCTATAGCCCCTCTCCCCACTCTTCTTCACAGGGAAAATGGGACTATTTGCTGTACTGGCTGTACGAATTAAAATCCCTTGTTGTAACAGCCTCTCAATAACAGGATATACCCCTAGTTCCACCTCCGGTTTTAATGGATACTGTGGGATTTTTTGGAGCTATCCTATCACTTTTTAGATTGACCATGACAGGGGCTACGTTTGCCATCAGTCCAGTGTCCTGTCCATCTCTGGTCCATAGGGAACCTGGTATTTCCAGCAACATCCCCTTTACTTGAGATGGACTTTGTTCTATAACAGGAGAGTGTAACATTAACCTTTGAGGGGTGTCCAATATATCCTGTACCTCATGTGCGACCTTCTCCGGTATATCTAAGAACACACCATCAGAAGTACAGTATATGACACATCCCATTTTACATAACAAGTCTCTCCCTAGCAAGTTAGTAGGAGCCGCTGCAGCCAAGAGAAACGAATGCTTAGTATGCAGAGGCCCGATAGTAACTTCGGCGGGTTTAGTTAGAGGATAATGTAACACTTTTCCCGTTACCCCCATAGCTGGAATGGTTTTACTGGTCACCTGTAGATTGAAAGGAGAGGTTATCACAGATCGGGCCGCCCCTGTATCTACAAGAAAAGTTTGTTTCCTACCAGCTATGTCAACTATCATTGTTGGTTCTTCACTCTGACTCTCAGTTAACCTCACTGGCTGTAGACTACAGGTATGACCTGACCCCTAGCGCTGACTATTGATTTCCCGCGCAGCATTTGCTGCCGTAATATGCGCGGGTAGATGTGAGTCTTCTAGTCTATGTGAATCCCTCCTTGGAGGATATCTATATGACCCCCCCCTATGTGTATTGAGTCTTTCCTTTTTACAATCTCTCCTGTAATGTCCTTCCTCGTTACAGTTGAAACACCTGATCACTTTAGGTTTCTTGTTATATGGGTTGTATGCTGGTGGTCGTGTATGCACCCTTTCTAGAGCCTGTATACTTACCGTCATTAACCTATCACTTTTCTCCTCCCTTTTTCTAAAAAGGTTTTTGTCGTGTTCCACAGCAACTTCTCTAAGAGAATCTACCGTGCTGCTTTTCCAACCAGGGGTTGAGGTTTGTACTCTTGTTTTTAGATTTTCTCTAATGCCATCCATCAGTACCCCTACAGCTACCTCTCTGTGATGTGGGTCCTCACTTATGTTGGATATCCCAGTAAATCGTGTTATCGCTGCTATAGCTCTAGTGAAGTAATCCGCTGCTGTTTCACTATCCTTTTGTTTAATGGTGAAAATCTTACTCCAATTTACTACTACTGGAAAATAGATGGCTAAGTGTTTGACAATTTGTTCTATATTCTTTTGGTTAATCTCATCAGTCAAGGTGTCATCTTCCTTCAACAAAGAATCTTCAATGAATTTTTGTATGTTAGTATTGGGAGGAAGACACGCCCTTAACACTACACGCCAATCCTTATTGGTTGGTTCGTGGGCATTTCCTAAGTCTTTAACAAATTTCTGACACTTAGCCAACTCTTTTCTAGGATCTGGGAATTCAGTCATAATGGAACGTAATTCTCATCTAGTCCAGGGACAATGCATTGTAACATTTCTTAAAGGAACTACACCATCCTTATCCGGTTTCCCATTGGGAACTGATATTGTGCGGACCGGGAACGCACCCTCTGGTGCACTGACTTCAGGGGACACTACAGGATTTGCTGGTTCTAGATTTAGAACGCTTTCACTCCTAGTGATCACGCTACTCTCACCTATCTCAGCCATTTTCTCGTACTTGCGCTGAGCCTCTAGTACACTAACAGCATGGGCAATGGCCGAAATCACAGTGGGTTCATCTTCACTTTCAGATACACTTGATTTAAACTGGCTTAAAACAGGATACAACTTAGCAATTTTTCTATTTTCAGTTTTAACAACGGCTGTACTTACCCCTCCCGCCACATAAGGTGGCGGGGGCGCGCTTGCGCTGAGTTCGCCATGCTTCGCAACGGTTACATCTGCCTTGTGCGCGCTTTTCGTCACGCCTACTTCCGGTTTGCATTCGCTGCTCTGCCACGTGTTACCATCCATTTGCCATAATTTTAAACAATCATTATGTTTATTCCTCACTTTCGTTGAGGTAATCAACCATATTTTATCTTATACAGTATTTAGTACCTCTGCATTAAAACTTCCTATTGTTGGGAAAGGCCTATCACAAGCTTTGGTCATCTCGACCCACGTGTCACAATACACAGTTGCGTATGCACCATATTTCTTACACATGAGAAACTTCGCTGAACCAATAGGGCCTTCCTTAGGCAGTACACTGACCATCTCTAGCGTATGCTTAGCTCCCATGTTGAACAATATACCAACTCTTTTGCTACAATCACACCTAGAGATCTCTAATGCTCGGTGAACGTATTTCCTTTAGCCGCGTTCACTCGCTTTTCTCGCCCCTGGCGAGGATCCCTAATACAGAAATATCACTGTGGGCCCCAAGGGCTATCAGCTCCTCGATACCCTGGGTCAACCACAAAATCTGCTGAGTTTATTATAACTGGGAGAACAAAGTCAATACAATCAACCAGCCTTTCCAATATAATTCCTCCTAGCTGCTTCACCAATTCGCACTCAAGATGCGGTTAGATCGCACTGCCTACCAATACTAATTATTAGCAAACCTTGCGATCTATTGGTAGCGCTTTGCGAAAACCCGGTTTTCGCATTCGGTATACCTGCCCTGTATACCGTCCTTCAGTTGGGCAATCAGCCTCGTCAGACAGCAACTGAGCACAATGAATAATGAACAGTGTATCTACGTTACAACATCACACACTATACACCTTTTCTGCGCAGAAAATCAAAAGTTCCCAACAACAGTAATAATATCTCAGAGACTTTCACAAGTAATTATACTATACATGTACAATAACTATCAAAACGATTGTTTAACCACGTGGCAAGTCTACCGGAAGTTCGCGTACGCACAGCAGGAAATACACATACGCTAAGCAATGCAATACAGTTAAAACGCACAATGACAGAAAAAAGAAACAGTTTTCTCTTTTGTCCCTAGGTTCTAGTTAGCGTGCCCTAGATAATGCAAAACGGACATTCGGTTTCGCAACACAGAGTAAAATTCAGGTTTTGAACACCATGCGTTCTTACCCGTTTATGACACGTCTCCACCCTTTGTTGAGGAACCGAAATCCGTTGGTCTTGCGTATCATCAGCAACGAAACCTCCAAAGCTCACGAGCCCCCAAATTGTTATGTGCATATGTCGCTAACCAATAACGATTGTCGAACCTCGAGTTGTGTTTCCAAAGAACAATGATTTATTTGCAAATAATAGAATAAATATGCTCAAGCGAAGTAATAGTAAATACAGCCGTTACTTATCGCAGGCGCTCTGGATCCAGTGCAGTCATTCAATCCTGAAGTCTGGGGACAAGATGTCTGCACTCTGGATCACAAGCTGCTGCTTATATACACAATCAAATACAGTAATACAATGAAGATGGTATAGCTTGCATCTATTGGTCCGGGTCTCAGGAATGTCCAAGTGGTCGTCAATCATTGGCTGGTTCATCCTAAGGAATCCAAAGGAGGGGGTCATCTCTGCAGGGGGTATGCTCTGCTCTTCCCGCCAGGATTCCTTAGTCTTAAGTAGTTCATAATTCCCTATCATTCATAACTTGCGTATGCACTCTGCGATTCCCTCGCAGAGTGAACCAAACAGTAGGATATGTAACAAGGTTCATTATGATACCACTCATGATGTTATTCCTTCAACCCGTTCCGTGTATTTCACTAATATGCATGTAACTCTGATATAACATATAAATACTACTATATTTCGACATAACTGACTATGTGTTGCAACTACCATTAATGTGTACTATTTTATAAGTATGCGTGTTTGTGCGAATGTATGGTAAAAGACCAATTACTGTTGCTGCCACGTGTAGTGGCTGCGTACGCCCTTTCACGCCGTAGCGTGCCCTTGTATGTCAATGCGTACCGTACGCATCTTTTCAGACAAAGACAACCAAGTTTGCTAGACTTTAATTGAAATGACTTTATCCAATTTGCTGACTTCGACAGTGTGTGTGTGTGTGTGTGTGTGTGTGTGTGTTAGGGAATTTAGACTGTAAGCCCCAATGGGACAGGGACTAATGTGAATGAGTTCTCTGTACAGCGCTGCGGAATTAGTGACGCTATATAAATAAATGGTAATAATAATAATAATAATAATAATAATCTAGCAAACTTAATTTCTTCTAATAAGTCAAACTATTGAGTAGTTCTTCAAATGATATAAGTATAAGAACACATTTAATTTCTTAGAACATGTGCATATAAACAAAACAGTCACTCCAATAGCGGAAACAAGCAAACACTGATTATCAAATACTTGCAGATATCTTCATGTGTCCTTTACGTTTTTCATTTGGATCTGGCAAAAACCTTCCAATGCATCCTATAAGAGATTCAGATGACGTATGGAGTAATCACTGTTCACTTAAGGGTCTATTTACTATTGGTGGTCAATGGACTGCAATAGCTAACATTATGCATCGCAACATAACATTGTAATGTATAATGTTGCATCGAAGGTATTGGCCAACACCTAACTTGTTTTCAATGCAATTCAAAAGTCCCACTGTTCTGCGATAGAGGTTGGGACTTCAGTTTGCTCCTTACACAGATGCGCTGGTCCTATGCGATAGTTCTTCTTTCTTCCTGATGATCTTCTGTGCATATGCCGGTAAAATATTCAGGCATGCACAATTAATGTATACGAAAGGCTCTAGCTAGATAAATATGAGAATGACTGAGCTGGCGTTAGGATTTTAATCTTAGCTGCGAAAGGCAAAGCTTTGTAAATTGCATAGCTTCTCAGTCCCCAAATTAATATATGGGGTCTGTGCTCATAATCATTAAATGGGTTATGGCAGGAGAATTCTATAATTTCTCCTGTGTTTAACCCTTTGTAATTAATGCAATGAGATGCAATGGCCATTTTATGGAGAAAACTACTATTTACCAAGAATGGTAACTGCCACAGAACAAAAAATGTGCACATTGCTTTAAATATGTGTATTAACCCATTCTTTATGCATATTTATATACCTGGATTTCAGCCTAATAAATCTCATGCAAACAAAACCCTTTTACATATCCATTTTAGGCTGCAATAAAGTACATTCAAGCAACTAATAATAATAGTAATAATAATATCTCTAATATTTCTTTTTCTATTCACCAATTAATTGTGAGTCTTTGCACACCTTAAATGTAATACATCAATTTATAATGGAGGCATGCCAATTATGTACTTACTACACTTACTCCTGTCCACAGACAATGTGGAACAGAAGGCAAGAATATGAAATGCAAACACTGTGAACGTGCCATAGTAGAGTAGAGTCTGCAATCTGTGTACTTAAAGAACCATACGCTGTGTATGTGCAAAATGGGACATGACAAAGTGCATGCAGCAAAATGTTCTATGCCTTGGAAAAAACCTAAGTGTGAGTTACAACATGGAAATCAAGGACAAGACAGCAGTTACTGCATTTGGCACATATTCTGAAGTAAATTTATCTAGATAAAGCAAGATGAAAACATTAGTTATACATTGTGGATCACTATAGCAATTGAACTGCTGTTTTGGTATTTAGTGAATCTGTAGTATTGAGCAAATTGGATGTAGAAGAAATTATAGGGGAGAGAACCGAAAAGCTAAATATTCTCAGCTTACATCCTACAGAGGATAAATACTAAATATAGAACAGATCTCGGTGTGGTAAATATAAAAAAAAAGTAAAAATAAATATAATTCACAACATTCCTACCTATGGTCTTTGCTCCTATAGTATTTACCATTAGTAGGAATGTGCCATTTGTATCTAAGAGAGAGACCAATGAAGCCATATAAAATTCAGCCTACCTGGGAAGATATATGAAAACACAAGTACCCAACTAATAAATAGGTATAAGGGAGAGTTGTAGACTAAAGTGATTGCATATCTGGTCAAACTAATCTCCCTATCATGTTACATTGTTTCCTCAACAAGTGGTGAATGACGTGGCAGATATATTCCCCTTCATTTAATGTAGTTACTTTAATGTCAGAGCAACAGGGTCTGTGGTGATCTTATTTCTGACCAAAGAAATATTTAAAAGATTTAAAGGGGTTCGACACCCACAATTCATTTTTACACATCCTCCCCACATGCAATGATTGTCCTCTCAGCTACGGGCACAGAGCTGCATGGAAATTTTACAGACCCAAATTCCCATGATGCTCCTCTGGCTTCCCTACTGTACTGCAATGTACCACACGTGAAAGCCCATTATAGTAAAGTTAAGCACTATTAGCTTGTAAAAAAAAAGTAAATAATTGTGCCATCTATGAATAAAACAGGTTAAATAAAATTTAATAAATTGGAGCTATGCATAGGTAGCGATATTTGTCATGGGAGGGGTGACATCAAATGTATTTGATATTGCAGTGATCATTTTTCGGTATGTGGAACAAAGACACTATATTATCCTCATCTGTTCCACATAAAATAGGTCTGTTGGTCACAAGAATCTAACAGGCAATCAAAAACTCCAATAATTGTGGTTCTAACTGAATGCAGCCCTGATACTTCAATGTATTCAGTGTCTTTACCCCACATTTGTACAATCCCAACTTTATATCTTGTAGCAAATGGTTAGGGGTCCTAAGCTTGGGCCCTCTGCCATTACCTGAAACTTGGAGCCAGATTGTACTGCTTAACTGAAGACACTGAAGTTCATAGCGCTAGAAAGCCTAAACCGTCCAACCTGGTTCAATATAGCAGAATGGTAACATTCTATTCTGACCTATTTAATTAGACTACATAGATCGTGATCTGCAGCATTTACCTTCAGATAGATACAAAAGTAGTCAGTCAATTTATTCGAGTCATGGGCTATTAGAAAAATATTGTATATTCATTTCTAATACACACGTGGGGGTAAATGTATCAAGCTGAGAGTTTTCCGGCGGGTTTGACAAGCCAATCAGATTCTATCTATCATTTATTTAGAACATTCTGCAGAATGACAGCTAAATCTGATTGGTTGCTATAGGCAACATCTCCACTTTTTAAACCCGCCGGAAAACTCTCAGCTTGATACATTTACCCCGTGATGTTAAATTATGTATAAAATCCTATAAATAATAGTTATAATGTCATTATTACATGTGATCACTTCAGTGTTCATTAGGAAAGCTTTTGTACTATGAGGAATAATGTGTTGAAGAGGAGCGTTACACTCCGTCTCTGTCTCTGGTGGTCTAGTGGCCGGAAATGCGGCTTCGCCTGGCTCCGAGCCACACCTGCGCTAATGTGCATGCGCGGCCTCTCTTTTAGTTCTTGGCTCTCTGCGTGACATCCGGCTAATCTGTGCTGCGTATATAACAGGCCCTATAGGAGGGCAACAATGCTACTGCAGTACAGTGTATAGTACCTGAGTCTGCCCTAAATGTAATAAACAGCAGTGTAGTACATAGAGACTACATGAGTCTGCTCTATATATCTGTATCTACAAGACTGTTGTTTACCTGTAAGGTATATATATATATATATATATATATATATATATATATATATATATAAACCAATGTTCCTGGTTAAGTTTTCAAACGTTTGGATTCACCTCACTCTCACATTCTGTTAAAACTTATTGCATAGGTACTGTGTCACGAACGCCCGGCCTGTCCTAGATACAGCAATCTGAACAGCTGGCCATTACTGGCCTCACCTTATTCACTTAGCAATGAATACACCATTTCTGCCACCCCAAAGGATTTATTATGGTGTCCTTATGTTCATCGGAACCACTTATTAATGTTTCACACTTAAATCACATACACATGTAGCATGAGCTTCCTAACTTCACAAAGAATCACGGAGAATACACTAGATTAAATTTATTTAATCTGAAAAATATTCCCAAGGTTTATTTACAAAAATTCCACATAGCCCTCACCCCCCATCTTTGGAGTTTAGCTGTCAAAGGACAGATTGATCTCCCAAATGTCACAGGGCTTTTCGAAGGGAGCTAGGGATGTCCTGAGAACGGAATGTTCACACAACCAGATTTCCCACCTTTGCTCGCTCTGCTTGGCTAGATGGTTTACAACTTTGGGGGCTTCAAACTCCTCCAAGATCCTATCTCTCCCTGGTCTGGCTATTTTCAACAGATTAATGACACTTGTATAAATTCAAACTCATGTCATCTAGCAAAGCACACGTTGAGATTACATTACAAGATTACATACAATATACATTGTCATACATGAATTCAACAGAAAATAGCAACCAGTCCTTAGATATACTCACATTCTGGCAATAGGTTATCCCATTATGATGCACCCCCAACTGTAAATAATTACAGATATTACAAGTCACCTCAGATTCATGTTATTTGTGTAAAAGCTACCTACTGATTCTTACTCACAAAACTTTATGGTGAGTTCTACCATCCATATGCATAACTCCCAATCCTCCCAATTTAGATGGGACAGTCCCGATTTGAAGGCTCTGTTCCACCATTCCAATTGGGTTAGCTTTGTCACGCATGTGGGAAATTTCTGAGGTATTGCCTGTTCACTTCTGTATGGTGAACGAAGGCCAACAGAGGTATTTGGAGGGAAGGAGAGTACAGGGCAGCCCAGTACTTCAAAGGCATCCAGGTATGTCCATGCCCCAATGTGCCATGGCCACACCCCTTTCCCAGTGACAGATACTAAATGTTGTGAAGTATGATATAAATTACAGTAGAGTGCAATGTCCCATAAAGTCAATAATAGTTATGATCATTAAATTATCTAACATAAGATAAAGGAAGTGGTGTTAATAGTTATGTCCCACATGAGTGTGGCCATGCAAGCAGGAACCTCCTGGTAAATATATTCAGTTGACTTTATGCAGCAGAAAAAAATGCCATCTACTAACCACAAAACTTGTGGACACATATTTTTGAGCAAATGCACCTATTTGTTTTGCTAGTGATATATTGTATAAGTGCACGTCCATTTCCCTTTTTGGGAAGTGCCTCTGTGCACATGCTCTGTGCGACATTTTTGGGATAGTAGCCAAATGGAAATGCACATGATGGAGAAAGAAATAAAACGTCACTTCAAAGTCCTGTTATCACTTTTGGACAACCTCCTTATGTAAGCACAACATACATTTTTCTCCTAAAATACTCTTTAATTATGTCCCAAATAAATCATGACAACAAGGAGACATTGTCTTTATTTCATGTGTCACATTTGTACATCTCAGTGTTTTTATTCCATTTGTACCTCTAAATGTTCTTTCCGCTTGAAATGCACCTGGATGGTACAAAAGGTTTCCCAATGTAAATATAATATGACATATCTGAAGACTCGTAAAAATCAGTTAAAGAGGTCTTGTGGTCACTCGCTAACCCAGGAACACCAGGAAAAATGTCTTCACACCTAAAAGCTTCAATTCAAGGCACATAACTGGCATTTAGTTAGGAATGTTTTAAACTTATTCCCACCAGAAGAGTTGCTGCCATCTTGATGTGCAAATTCTTGTGCTTTCTGTAACATCACAAATGGGGTATCTTGCATTTTGCAGTTGTATGAATGACCCTTTATACACACCTCCCAAATGTCCGGATTTAGATGGAAGGGTCCAGATTCTAGGGGACTTTTTTTCCAACTGCTGGGATCTGTTGGGTGATGTGGGACCTCTACCTGTGGAGGTATTTTAACGGAAGTGGAGAGGTTTGGGGTCGACCTAGTCACACTCCCAAGGGACCTAGACAGACAGTAGTCTCAACCCCAGCCAATAATTAGAAATATATAAGATCAATACCACACACAATGCAATCCCCTGCTAAGACATACCACAAACATATCTAATAGCACAGATAGTAGCTCTCTTAGGAGAAATAAGGTTGATAACATTTTATGAATTATACGTTTCTGCACAAATGATTTACAAGACTTTATTCTCAGTTGTTTTTTTTTACTTAAGTGGATATCATTGTGTTTATTGTTTTATATAATAAATATATTTATGTATTTTGAATGTTTTTATTTGATTACTCATTTGGTGGGGGGCGGGGGGTACTGTCTGCTCTTTCATATCTTTTTGAAGTGACAATGCATGGGTAACTGTAGCATGAATTCATTCCCCTAATTCCACACCTTCAAATTTTGAGAGGTATGTCTTATACAGTATGGTCTCTAGGGGCTAACCCCTTTCAGCCATTGAATGGTCGTAAAATGCAAGTGGGAAGCAAGGATATAGTGATAATACTTGGTCACAGGGTAGGAGTCGCACCTTTCTATAACATAGGAGACAACATACCTGGGATAGAGCCCTGGGTGGAATTCTCATTTTATTGAAAACTGTTCTTTTAACATGTGCATCTTTTATTTACTGAATCAAGTACTTATATCAACTTGTGACTACAGATCCACCCTCCACCAATTCATCTACATCTATTGCAATTAAGTAATGTTCTTACTTTTATATGTATGTGCTTCTGTTTTTTGTTAATGAGTAGCCTTGCAGAACCAAATTTACTACTATATAAATGTATATTCATTGGCATTGTAGATAACAAAAAGGCTTTCACTTTCAGATTTTGTATTTCAGTAGAGTGTGGTTATTTCAAAATGATCTTATTTCTAATTAATATAAAAAATGCTGAAATAGGAGTTACCCAAATTACACAAAACTAATCACCTATTCTAAAAATAGCCAAATATAAGGGGATGTTTTATAATAAAAAAACATATATTTTAATTTGCGTTTATTATCATGGGTGGTAGCTGCCATTATTTTCACAGGGACTTTAAAATGAAATATCCAGACTTCTACAGAACACTGTCCAGCTTATTGGTACAATACCTGAGGAACTTTTTCCAGCAATAACATTTGAAAAAAACATCTATCAAACATGACAGTATTGTATTGTTTCATAAAGGAAAAAGGTCTGCACAAAATTGGAGGCATTTGTGTAGTTCTACAGGCAACTGTGCAGAAAAGGTTGTGTTGCCCATAGCAACCAATCAGATTCTGTCATCTTTCTAGTACTCTACAGTCTACAAAATGAAGGAAAACTTCTGATTGTATTTAATGGATTACAGCCCCCTTTCTTAAATTTGGGCCAGTTTGTATAAATATTTTCCATATTGATTATTAAACCAGCAATATTTCAACACGTTCCTTTAAAATGAATCAATGACCTACTCACAGTGGAGTAAAGCTTATCAATTCACTAGTTACTCTGAATATCACACAGGTATACGCTACAAAATTATATCAATGGGTGCATTTTGGAGGAACATATTGAAAATATTGTGTCCAAGTGATGTCATGAGGACCAATAAATGGACAAAATGGCTGCCTCCATTGTGTGTATGAATTTCCTACATCAAAAGTGCCAATCAAAAGATCTAGGGCTAGATTTACTAAGCTGCGGGTTTGAAAAAGTGAGGATTTTGCCTATAGCAACCAATCAGATTCTAGCTTTCATTTATTTAGTACTTTCTACAAAATGACAGCTAGAATCTGATTGGTTGCTATAGGCAACATCCCCACTTTTTCAAACCCGCAGCTTAGTAAATCTAGCCCCTAGTGTTGGCGCTACACAAATAAAATAAAGCCATATTTGACTTTCCGGTAATCTGAATGTACAACATAAACCCTTTTGTTATGTTGAGCCTGATTTTATCATTATCCGGTTAGCGGGAAGTACATGAAACATAAAACCATTTCTTTACTTACCAAAAACCACAAAGCATAAAGCAAATAATACATAGTAGATAACAGGTCTATATTAGGCAAGGGCGTTGCTGCTATGAGGCCACTAGAGCACCTTATCTCAGACAGCATGATCTGAAAGATGACAGTGGGAGCTTATAACCCAGGGTTTCCCAAACCCAGTCCTCAGGGCTCCCTAACAGTGCAGGTTTTCCATATCTCCTTGCTGGAGCACAGGTGTATTCATTACTGACTGACACATTGTAATAGATCCACAGGTGGTCCTAATTATGTCACAGAAAACCTGCACTGTTAGGGAGCCCTGAGGACTGGGTTTGGGAAACCCTGTATATCCCTTTAAAACATCCCCAACTTTCAGTCACTGCCCCGGGCGCCTCAGACGAAAAGTTCCTAAATATATGCTCTCGCTGTTCTATAAAATACTACATCAGTGTAGTTCTCTTTAGTAATCCTATAACCTTTAATTTTTAACAGTCTCCTCTGCTTTTTTGTAAACTGCCACTTGGTCATTTTACAGGTACCTTGTGTTATATGAAATCAAACATCTCTCTATTACACTAAACATCACAACTATATCAGAATTGATGGTAGTAAACCCAGAGTCGATATGATATTCATACATATTTTTGTCTAATAAGTAGATGAAGTCACCACTTCTAGTCATCTTTCTCTCACCAGCGCTGCCCTGATGCCAGCTGACAATGATCCCTGTACAGAACACCAGCGATTCTCCATTACTAGACGTTGAAGAAGACGACCAAAAAACAAACCCTTCCCCATGTGTGCTGGGCAATATACCAATTATATACTACAGCATACTGCTTGGTGTTGGTTTACCAGGTAAGTTTATCTATATAATTCATTCCACAGTCATCATTCTAGTCCATCCTCTGAGGGAGCAGACTATGGCAAACCTGTCAACAGTCCCAATTTTCAGGGTTTTCCAGCAAATAAAAGGTGTGTAGCCTCATCTAAAATAAGCATGGTTTGGAAATATTTCCAGTGTGGAACATTGACAGATATGCTATACAAAAACAGACATAGAGAAATCACTTTACACCGATAATGAATGTACCATATAAAGTCTACAATGTTTATTTACTCACAAAGTAGAAATGCTCAGTACCCCATAGCGCAACTAACATTCCTGAAATTTCTGACCGGAAAATTGAGCACAATTGACCAGGTGGTTTCTTGCTTGAATGCAGGCTAAAATTCCACGTCCAAGTTCAAAAAAAGGATTTTGTGTTTTTTTTGTTGTGGAATGAGATAATTAGCTTAACTTCATGGAGTGGTGAATGCACCTTTAGTGAGGAGTTCCAGCTTTATTATTTTATCTTATTAATATAATGAGCACACATATACCAATTATATACTACAGAACTACAAAAAGCAATAGCAGGTCGCATAAGCACTCGTCTGTCTTGCATCTTTTTTTCTTCTGTATGAATGGATTTTTCACTATTAAAGGTCAAACAAAAGCCTGAGACAATTACCTGTTCTGTTTATGGTTTAATGCATTTTTTTCGTTTTCTATATATTGAACCAAAGGAATCTTAATAATGTGTATGGAGGAAAATAGAAACAAAAAAATATTATACACCATCTCGTTTCATATTTAAACCACTAGAAAGATATTGGTTTTTTTTTTTACTGCTTTTTTTCCATTGCATTTTTGTACAATATTCCTGTTTAATAGTTGTATCATTTCTGAATTTTTCTCGGATTTTTCTCGCTTTTTTTTTTATTGTATTCCTAAATCATTGTATATATTTATTTATGAGTCAATCAATAGGAGGCAGAAAATGTTTAAAAAAATGCAAAACAACCTCCAAAAAACAATCCCCCAACATTGCTCTATTTTCTGTGCCTCCTTAGAAAGTATGTAAAATAGGTTCTACAATAGACAAAGCAGCAAAAGTCATTCATTTGTATCCTAAAACATTTGTGTACCTGAAGCCAACAGCTGGTAACACAAACAAAATAACATGCCAAAAAATGTATGGGCATCTAATAAATGAATGTGCATTATTAAAAACTCCTTTGATCCCGAGGTCTATGCCTATTTTGATAGTTGCCGACTGCTCCTAATATCCAGAGTAATTTAAGTTTACAAAACTTTCTACCTGTGATCCGAACTTCCTTGGTGTCAATCAGACGGTAATAAGTAAAATATTTGTAAAAATAGCTCTTTAGTATGTGGCACTTCTGGTCCGAAAATTCCGTCATTTTGGCCAAACGTTTTGGACCTAAATCTGCCCACTTCACTAGGAAGTGGGCAGATCAGAGAGATTGTCACACTCTCGCGGGAGTCCGGGAGACCCTCGCGAAATGCGGGAGTCTCCCGGACATTGCGGGAGAGTTGGCAAGTATGACTAAATGAAGAACTGCATATCCCAGTGATGGGCAACCTGATATACTTCAATGGCCGCATGTGCAGTCCTCCATCCTTCATAAGGGCTGCACATTGCCCTTTATTTCAAGAATGAAAACAACCTTGGCATGCCCACATTACTCATTACAACATTTTCCCACATGCCCCTCACTTGCTTCAAAATTCCATAACATGCCCTCAGACCTACACAAGCCATTATATCCCACATGTGTTTCCATACACCCCCACATGTTACTTAGACCTCCTCACATGCCCACTCAGTCCTGCTTACTTTAAGCGGTCAACTATGCGCTCATCTTGCCGTGTGGCTTCAAGGTGGCCTAGTATCATGCAACGTACTGTGCACCATCATGTCACGGCCACAACTATACCAACGATAATGATTACAGGGGCCCCTGAGAGTATTTGCGTGTGTGAAAATGTTTACCTATTTACACATACTGTATATTGATATTAATGCTCTTTGGGGACAGGGCCTACGGAGAGTTGGGCCTGGCTCAGTTCTGTAGTAACAAACTCTGAACCATGGAAACACCACTTGTTACTAACTTATTGCAATATCACAGAAGTTGCAGATGTGTTGCAGATACTGTTATGGGTATTGTGTTGTAAAGTGAAAGTATAATTAATATTATGTTTGAAATTTTACACAGGGCTAATTTATCAATGAGTGACAAGCCCTATTCAGGGGAAAATGCAGGATTTCTAGGACTTTGGGATTTATGTCCTGCTTCACATTGTACTGCTTATTAAGAGCGAGCCACTTTTCTCTAACTGTAGTGTATGTTGCTTGCCCTTAACGAACAGTAGTGTGAAGCGGGACATTCATCTCAATTTCCATTGTAGTCGGGACAAAGTCCTGACTTATTAGGATAGTCACACAAAACCTGGACTGTCACACCAGAATTAGGACAGTTAGCAGACAGTGCTGTGCTCTCCTACCTGTTCATGTAGTTTTCACTACCTGCAGCTGCTGGTGTCTTAAGCTCAGTTGCTGCTTGTCTGGAACCTGGAATGTCGGGGCCCTGTTAGGAAAAAAAGGGAGATGCATAAAAAATGGAAAGTCTAGCAGTGAGTGAGTCTATTTAGGCCTCCCTCCCCCAATCTGCCCGGACATTAAATCAATAGCACCTACATTTATTAATTAGGCCTCCTTACCTGAACCCAGCTCAACTGTAAAATAATAGTATTCACATTTACTAAATAGACCTATTTCCTTTCTACCAGTCCCGACATTAAATTAATAGCATTCACATTTAATAATTAGATCTACTGCCCCGCAGTTGGATCCAACATTAAATAAATATAGTGAGGAATGCGCTCCCACTGTCCGTGACTTTGGGTGTTTACTGTATGGTGTTACACATGATTCCAGCAATTTTCTCTCACCTATCACACAGGTTAAAGATCTGATGAATCAACCCCAAACAGTGCTCACACATCCACACACACTTAGGTTATGCCACCACCTATTGAATAAGGGTAATAGAACCCCAATATACTGTCCCACACTGTCACCCAATGCTCCTTGTTACACACAGGTTAGCAATGCACACACCAGCAATCAAAGGGTTAACACCTAACACCTCAAGACTCTGTTACAGCAATCTACACGCTGGCCCACACTAGGCTCCTAAGTCAAATCATCATCATCATCATCGTTTATTTATATAGCGCCAACATGTTCTGTAGTGCTTTACAATTGGGGACAAACACAGTAAACTAATAAACAAACTGGGTAACACAGACAGAGAGGTGAGAAGGCCCTGCTCGCAAAAATGCATTAACAATTCACACATCAGCATTCAAAGGGTTAATGTGGTCAAGCAACACTCTTCATAAACAGCTAATGGATTTGAGTATCAAGGCCAAAACTTATTAAATGTTAAATTTAATATACAGGTACAGGGCATTTGGATATAAAAAGAAACACAACAATTGACATATAAATAATTAATACATAACAGTTATAAAAACGAATGGGATTAAAATTACAGAGAATAAATTTATGTATGATAATCTGCATGCCTGGGGCAGGCTGAAGGGATGGACAGTTCCTTCAATTAGATTGAGACCCCAAGAGTTGACCCTTTGCCACTTCACACATGGGCTTTTCAAGCAAACTGAAATTGGACAGCTTTCAGAGGGGCCGTGTTCATGCTAATGTGGGGGAGGAAATGTCAAATATGGTTTGCTCAAAAACATTCCAAAAGTGTTGAACTTTCTTAACTTTTCTTAGACATATCCCAGGGACATAACTCTCCCTTTGAATATACCAGGCATAACCTTCTGCACATTTACATACTAAATATGATGAAATTACAACAATATTGAATATTCCAAAAGACATGTGACTACTGTAATTTCCCTGTACATCACCATCATCATTTATTTATATAGTGCCAACATATTCCGTAGCGCTTTACAATTGGGGACAAACATAGTAAACTAATAAACAAACTGGGTAAAACAGACAAAGAGGTGAGAAGGCCCTGCTCGCAAGCTTACAATCTATGGTACAGTTGGTATCTATACAGAGTGGTACAATTATTTCCCAAAATATGAAATATAAAGGCATGTTCTTTAAAGCTGATATTTCTATATGCCTGCATAGATAGCCTTTATGTTTTGCCTTTGCCTACAAGTTATTCACCTAGCATATAGTTTTTCTTCATTTACATCTTACAGTGGTTACATTGTGTTACCCTGCCTTATTAGACAGTCTCATCTAAATAAAAAAATACAGGATCAAAGGCAATGCATGGCTGTGATCTGCATATGTTAAGTGAGTATACTCAAAAACTGTCTCAGCTTAACCTAATTACCTGGGCTCACTGACCAAATGTTTTAAACAAAAAAACCTTTATCCGAGGGGGACTCATGTACATTTCTATTTATTAATTTAATATTTTATTTGGGGCTCTGCGATTCAATATTCTATTTAGGCTTCATCCTGACAAATAGGATTCAGAATTAATAGATAACCCTATTTCCCACCACCATGCACTGACATTAAAACAATGCTACTCACACTTAATAAATATACCTATTTTCCTCCACTCAGCCCCAATATTAAGTCATTAGTATTCCCATTTAGTAATTACACCCAGTGTCAGACTGGGGCATGAAGGGCCCACCGGGGGAATGCAACACTAGGGGCCCACCAGAGGGGGTGTGGTCAGCCATCATAGAGGCGGGACCAGACACTAGAGGGGGAGTGGTCAGTCCACGAAGGACAGCTAGCACCTTAGTGTAGTATATAAAGAATGCAGTGTGTGTATAAAGAATACACAGTCTTGACCTGCCCCGTAGATTGGGCAGTACAGTCACCAAAAATCAGGATTGTCCCACTAGACCAGGATTGGCTAACCTGTGGCACTCCAGGTGTTGTGAAACTACAAGCCCCAGCATGCTTTGCCAATATATTGCAGCTTATTGCTGTAAGGGTATGCTGGGACTTGTAGTTTCACAACACCTGGAGTTCCACAGGTTAGCCAAGCCTGCACTAGACTCAGAACATTTGACAGACTGCCCTACCTGTCACGTTTACCACCTGTGGCTGCTGGTTTCTTTAGTTGCGGCTTGTCTGGATCCTGGAATGTTGAAGGCCCTATTTGGAAAAAATAATGGGTACATTTAGAAACGCCAACCATCCCTGCCATTAAATCAACAGCACCCACATTTAATAATTAGGCCTCTCCCC
Source organism: Mixophyes fleayi (assembly GCF_038048845.1). Lineage (NCBI taxonomy): Eukaryota > Metazoa > Chordata > Amphibia > Anura > Limnodynastidae > Mixophyes > Mixophyes fleayi. The sequence goes on from NC_134407.1 coordinate 76,027,494, forward strand.
AGCCTCAACATTAAAGTAATAGTGCTAACATTTGATAAATAGATCTATTTCCCTCCAACCAACCCCAACATTAAATTAATAGTATTCCCATTTAATAAATAAACCTATTACCCTCCCTCCAAACAGCCCCAGCAATAAATTAATAGCATTTACGTTTAATACATTCATTTCCCACGACCATTCCTAGCATTAAATAATTGATATTCACATTTAATATATAGCCCTCCTCCCCACACTCAGCCCCACATTCAATTATAGACCCAAACCACCTCAGCATTAAAGGTCCCATCACCCCCTCCCTATAGTGTTCTCTGTGCAGCCCCCCCTCACTATAGTTTAGTATAGTCAGCCCCCCTATAGTTTAGTATAGATAGGTAGCCCCCCTATGCCACATAGTAGTGCCCCCAAAACAATGTTATGCCACACAGTAGTGCCCCAATGTTATGCCACATAGTGCCCCCAATGTTATGCCACACAGTAGTGCCCAAAATGTTATGCCACATAGTGTCCCCAATGTTATGCCACCCAGTAGTGCCCCAATGTTATGCCACAAAGTAGTGCCCCAAAGTTATGCCACACAATAGCGCCCCAAAGTTATGCCACATAGTGCCCCCAATGTTATGCCACACAGTAGTGCCCCAAAGTTATGCCAAACAGTGCCCCCAATGTTATGCCACCCAGTAGTGCCCCAGAGTTATGCCACATAGTGCCCCCAATGTTATGCCACCCAGTAGTGCCTCAAAGTTATGCCACATAGTGCCCCCAATGTTATGCCACACAGTAGTGCCCCAAAGTTATGCCACACAGTGCCCCCAATGTTATGCCACCCAGTAGTGCCCCAAAGTTATGCCACATAGTGCCCCCAATGTTATGCCACCAAGTAGTGCCCCAAATGTTATGCCACGCAAGGGACCACAATTCACACACACACACACACTATATAATATATATATATATATATATATATATATATATATATATATATGTGTATATATATATATATATATATAGTATAAACAAATGGTTAAAGAATAAACTTACCGAAATGTTGATTGCTGCAGGGCAGGCTCTCTGCTCCTTTTCTCTTCTTCAGTGGCGGCGGGAAGATAAGCTGACAGGGGGGGGGGGGGCGGGTCACATGATCGCAGCTGCGATCACAATTGAGCAGCGGGGACGGCGGGTCCTCGTGAAACGGGTAAAAGGGTGTGTGGCCGTAAGGTAGCCGGGCCTACTGGTGGTTTTACAGGTAGCCCGCTGGGCCAGTCCGACGCTGATTACACCTATCTCCCCCAATTTGCACTAATTGGTATTCACAATTAATAAATAGACCACCTACCCCCTAATCTCTAAGCCCCACACTAAATTAATAAGCCCCAAACCACCCTAGCATTAATGAAATAATGCCATCACACCACCTTAATTTAATAGTCATTACTATGACCCCACTATTAAATATTCCTCCCCATGAAATGAATTGCCACACCAATACATTTATATTTCCAACCCACTATTAAATGATACTCACCTAACCTCACCATTAAATTAATACCCATTCTCCACACCTATTAGAGTAAGAGCCCTACCAGACCATTACTTTCTTCCATTTGGCACATATCTGCAGAGACTGGTAAGAGGTATGTTAATCCTTACCGTTCCAAGCCAGTATCGCCAAGGCAGCATTATCCATTGTTTTTAATATGTACATTTTTTAATGATAAAAAGAAAGGTACTTGTTAATTATATGGGACATTGCCGCTTTAAATGAACATTCGTACAAGTCGCGATGACATCAGAGTGTAGTGCCGAAGAGCTCCCATCGGTGATGCGCACAGTCGTTTTTTAGGTAAGTCTGCTTATATTTAAATCGGTTTTTACTCAATTCGTTTTTTCTTTGTAGGTGTCCTGGCTGTCGGAATTCTCGCCATCGTGTTAACGATTACCACCGGCGTTCACATTGCCGCCCCAGCAATAACCCAGGTATATGAACCTGGGATATTGCCGGGTGACAGGGGCCTCCCACCCCGGGAAATTCCCAGGTCGACCAGGTTCACACTGAACCCGGGTCTGCCCAGGTCTCCCTAGGCAACATCACAAGAGGAGCTTTGATTGGCTCCTCTTGTGATGTTGATTTTATTTTTAGATGCAGGGGACCCTGCAGTAACCATGGTTTTGAGACAGTGTGAATGAGGTATTACTGACCAGAGAGTAGACAGGACTGCTTGCCATTTCACAACACTTTCTGTTTTTTCCCTAGGTTTAAACTGTTTATTTTTTTCCCCTGTAAACTTTAATGTTTTAGTCCTTGCTGGAGGAAAAACTTTTATTTTTCACAAATGCCAAATAATCCAACAAAAGGCAGTTGTGAATGGCTGATTTTAAGTTCAGCCATCATCACTTTACTATACTGCCCTCGGTTTCCGATCTGTACAGTGCCCAAGTAGAAAACACAGATCCCTCTAATTTTCCTGTGTACGTGGGAAAGCCTTGTGTGATTAGTCATTAATTACATTCAGTTACATTGCCCTGGTAACGTAAGGCTGATTACGTGAGAATACTCACTAATTGTCACATTACTCCTAATTCCGTTATTAAATGATTGTAAAACATTTCAGGGGAAAACAGGCATAAAAGTTGGAATAAATGAGGTAGATTATTTGTCACTTTGTACAGGAAGCACGTATCAATTGCTGCAGCCTTGTTAACCCTTTTAAGAGTAGAAATAATGTGAATTGAACCTTAAATCATAATGAATGAGCACAGAATGAGATTAAAGTTTATAGATGTAAAATTAAGCGCCTGGAAACCTTTCCTTAGGAGGAAAATGGCAACAAGCAAATCACACAACTTAAACACATCTGGAGCATACAGGTGCAATACATGCTGTATGCAGTGGAGAGCGGTATGTAATCATTATTTCACACAGGGGCACTAACTATATCAATATAAGGGGAGTGGAGGTATTAACATTGAAAATGGAGGCAGATAAAGAACTGTACAATCTGCTTAATTATTTATCTGTGTTAAGAGCACTTTTATTGTTTATCCGCATATTTATCCAAATCATTTTAATTTTCAGACTATTAAATAATGGAGAATCAGAAAAAGTCATCTATGAAGTTCAAAACACCTGCAGCGCAGTGCAAACCCAGCTTAGATCTGCTGTGCGCCTTATTTTGCACAAGTGCTTCTAGATTCCTGGCGATTTGCATGGCTTTAGTGAATATAAAAGCAGTGAGGACAGGAGGAGATGGGCAGCGTGAGAGCTTAAAAAGTATGAAGTAGGGGCACAGGTGCTGCAAATTTTGCAGGGCTGAAATGAGTTTACATTTTGCAGAGCACAAGTATCAAAATGAGACGAACCAGTGGAGAGGGTACATTTCTAAGGCCTGTGTGTGCGGAAGCACAGCCATTCCCAATCTGCAAAAGGACTTGAATTTTGCACCCATTTTTGGCTGGTGGTCGTTGAATCTCGTCCTATACTTTTAGTAGGACCAATTTTGTGCCTCAATGTTGCACTTTGTCCAGGTGCATTCTAATCAATGTAATAAAACAAATGACTCACATACAAAATTGCTACATGTAATAAACACAGTCTCCATGTCCCCATGCTTTGATGGTTAATTTAAGTCTCAAATGAGGCTTAAAGAAGCAGTAGTTTATGATAAAACGGCAAAGTATATTTTATTGAAAGAGGTAGCACTAAAGTAGTGGGAAGTTGGACTTTAAAGTGATATTTATACTTTTACGATGTGCACCTCTGGAGACTTTTCCGTATCACTGGGTTCCATTTCTAGTTGCGGAGGCGTCTCCTGAGAGCAGGGCATGCATCTTGGTAACCGGTGGGTGGACCACCCTGACGCCCAGTTTAAAATGAACACTTGAAATTTTTTCATAATGACCAATTAATAAAATAATGTATTTCACCATGTACAGAAAAAGTTCCTTTCCTCTTCACATCTACGATGTCTGGAAGTTATCATTTAAGAGGGGAACATTTGGGTCGATCTTGTCTGCTGAGTTCTTCCCATTAGAGAATTTTATTATTATTCTACTGGAAAAATAATTCGGATAATAAAATCGGATTACTCATGTATGACGTCGGCTTCCTGTAACTTCCTTCCTGACTCTAATTAGTTGGATCCATCTGACTACCCTTATGGATCTTGACTCCTGGCTATGTTCTTAACTATTTTTTTGCTTGATCCACAAACTACCTACCTTTGGAGTCTACTTCTGCTGGCGCACGTACTTGATAACAGTCAAATTCTCAGGGGGTTTAGATAAACATACCCCCTTACTGCAGTGTTCACAAACCAAAACCCAGCGGAAAGTGAAGTAAAATCCAGCTGCACCACTTTTGGAGTCTGCAGTGACCACCAGTTAACCTGTCCAGGTGCCCCTTTGCTATGCATTTCAACAAGCAATCTATAACACCTTGAATAGGACGGAGTCTTCAAATAAATGCAGCATGAAAGCATTTGAACGGGTGAACCCAGATATGCTTGTGTAACGGTGTGACAGCTGTATTAATGTCCAAAGCATGCTGCATATTATGGATAGGAATGAAGAGGCCATTTCTGTGTTTCCATCTGGACAGCTGTGTATGCAGATGCATTGAGGTGGAGGTGGGCACCGAAGCCCAGCATGAAATAGAGTGTAAACACAGAGAACCATTACAGCTATACTAGTAATGTCAGTGCCTGGACATATTTATGTAGAACCTATACAAGTATTATTGGACTGTTTGAAGACATAACACTGTGTACACCTAATTGCTCGTTATAACATATACATAGCTGATGGATTATTTGAGTACTACCTAAAACCATTGAAACCTGGGACTACCTATTACAGATTTCCTGTTTGAAGTTCTGACTAACCTGGTTATCTCACATAGATCTAACTAATACCTGGGGGTAGATTTATCAAAACCTTGCAATGCATTTAGCGTTACATATTTAGGCCTCGCCCCCCAGTGACGCAAGGCAAGTCACCAGGGGGGATGTTTAGGGATGTTGGGCGCCGTTGATGAGGAAGGTCACTTCACTGGCTAGGCATTCCCATGCGATGATGTGGGTGGCCGCGTCATCGGTGGGTATGTGGCCAACAGCATGGTTTAAAAGCACCATTGCTGGGTAAAGGGCAGTCAGGTGGCAGCCAGAGTCTATAAATAACCCTGCCACTGAGGAAATCGCATCTTGGTGATGAAACGCGTCAGTCTCACTGCACTGTGACATGTGCTCTATATACCATTCCTTGGAAGAAAAGTCAGTTCGCTGGTATTGGATCCCTAATTTCAGCCTTTCCTGAAATCCGGCTGCAGCTCTACATTTCATTGCCATCCATACAGAGCTTAGACTCTAAGAAAAGGCAGAATCCATCCTCACTTGCTGGGGGAGCCAGTTCCTTTCCGCACCTCCTAAGTTCACCACAGTGATCAACGTGGGTTTGCTGCTAAACGGTTTATACTCTAGCAGGTCATTATCCAGGAATCTGGTAAGATACCAGCAATCTTTGAGTTCTAAAGAGGCCATCATTATATACAACTTGCAGGGCTGGCTTCTTTGCTCTATTTTTCTATTTATGAGGTGTGCACATCTGGAGAAATCATTGCTACACATTGAAGCTTGTACAAAATAATGGAATGTAACTCACGGCGCTAGGAGGGTCACATAAACACAATTACCAGCATCATAAAGGATAGCTGTAACATAAAACAAATAAACATAGAACAGTAAAATCCCAACAGTGTGGTAAAGGGTCTATATATGGGTCCTGGAGACAAATCCCAATTCAGGTGTGTAGTAAATGGCCAGCTTCTAGATCACCATGTGAGGGAATCCCCCTTGGACATGCGCTTACAAGTAGTATTCTTGGACCACAGCACATCAAAAACACTTCTGATAGAACCTCTGCTCACTTCCTCCACTGAGATCTCCAATGTTGAGGACATATGAACAAAGATAGAGATCATAGCATAATAACATTTATTAAATGTATAAAAGTATAAAATACACAGAGATTAGTCTGCTTCTGGGAGCGTACCACAATGAAGAGAAAACACAGCATGTCAATTGGAAATGGAGTGGGTTCACCCAATGGAGTTAAACTCCCCAATGGTTGCAGTTCTCCTAGGGTAGTCCTAGATAAATGTCTCCCTGTTAAAACCAGGGAATTCACACATGCGCAGATGTGTATTAATTCTATAAAGTTCTTGCATCCAAAGCTCCCGTCAAGATCAAGCGCTGAGAATATATTCATGTGATTGCCAAGGGAACATTGAGCTGGCGTGATTCGTTCAAACATACCACATGACCGGACTACAAGAGTATATAAGGATATTTGAGTATGTTTCCCGTTACCTTGAAAAAGAATCTGTGCATTCGAAACGCGTTGGTTTTAACAGGGAGACATTTATCTAGGACTACCCAAGGAGAACTGCAACCATTGGGGTGTTTAACACCATCGGGTAAACCCATTCCATTTCCAATTGACATGCTGTGTTTTCTCTTCATTGTGGTACGCTCCTAGAAGCAGACTAATCTCTGTGTATTTTATACTTTTATACATTTAATAAATGTTATTATGCCATGATCTCTATCTTTGTTCATATGTCCTCAACATTGGAGATCTCAGTGGAGGAAGTGAGCAGAGGTTCTATCAGAAGTGTTTTTGATGTGCTGTGGTCCAAGAATACTACTTGTAAGCGCATGTCCTAGGGGGATTCCCTCACATGGTGATCTAGTAGCTGGCCATTTACTACACACCTGAATTGGGATTTGTCTCCAGGACCCATATATAGACCCTTTACCACACTGTTGGGATTTTACTGTTCTATGTTTATTTGTTTTATGTTACAGCTATCCTTTATGATGCTGGCAATTGTGTTTATGCGACCCTCCTAGCGCCGTGAGTTACATTCCATTATTTTGTATTATCTATCTAGGGAGCAGGTGGCTCCTTATTTATGTTTCTCTAGGCTGCTTTCAGGTAGAAGCATCAGCGCTCATTCTTGATATAATTGTATATTTTACATTGAAGCTTGTGACTAATTGATTGGATATCCAGGGATTGACTTTTCTTTTTCCTCATGAAATGGACACTAGAGTCTAGACAAATATTATTTTCCATTTTGGGGCAGTTGGTCATGTTATAGCATCCATATGCTGTTTTAAATAGTCCATATGTGGTTTATTACAGCATTGTATTTTATGCATATCCATTAATTGTATTGGTTTTATGTGTTAAAAAATAGTGTAAAATTATCTATGGTTCACAGCTGTTTTGTGGTCACAAACTCACGATTGCATATTTCCTTTGTTTTCTATAAGTACTCTGGCTTCCCGCCTTTAAGAGATCAGCAGCCATTTTAGGAGCCGGGTCCCAAGAAGGAGGAGGATGGTCCCAGGTCCCCAGCAAGGGGGATCTGCGGCGGGAGACGCAAGGTACAATGTATGGACCCCATTTAGGTGATAAAAAGAAAAGCCCCAATTTATTGAAGGGGAGTTCGTCATAGGTGCTGTGAGGGCATCCATGAAGGAGGAATAGACAGCCCCATATTGAAGAGAGCCCATCCTCAGGGGTGCCCCAAAAAGAGGTACCAGCGGGAATAGGTTCATCAAATTTTGACACAGTAACAAGTGGGCACAAAAGGGGGAGAGTCCCCACCAGTAAAGGTCCTAAAAGGAAGAGAGGAGCCTTTGAATGTGAAGTTGTCTGTGAGAGCGTGCCTGGAGAGAGAGAGGTATGGAATGGCAGCGAGAGACCCTTGGATGGGGTGAGTGCATGCCAGTTGCGAAGGGATGATATTTTGTCCCTAAAGAGTGGGAAGTTTTCATGGACTGCAGCACAGTTGAACCCTGCAGTCAGGGGAGTGTTGAGAAATATTAAGAGGCTGCATGCCTGCAGTGGAAGAATTCCTGGTGTCTGGAATGTAATATCTGAAGCAGTCCGGAAATGTTCCTTAAAAAGTAGTTGCCAGCACCAGGAGAATTGTGATAGTATGTCCCTGGTTATTTGGGACTACTGCTCAGCACTAGTAGGAAACTCCCCTTGGAAGTACCCCCCAAACACATGGTGGGGGTCGCCTCATGAAGGCAGCGTGCTTAAAGGTGTAAAGGAGGGTTACTGATGTAGGGGATGGAGTGCACGAGAAAAGTCAAGAACCTCTGGTCCATACCTACTGTGTGCCTGAACTCATGACTACACTGACTGCTTGCTGCATAATAACTTCACCAATAACACTGGATATGTGAACTGCCAGTTTTATATTATTTCTGCCAAGCGTGAGCTGGAGGAGTTGGTGATAGAATGTTGCTACATTGTAACCATTATGCCTAAATGCTGGAGGAGCTAGCGTTAAAGGAACAGAATTTTATTGCAACCTTTATGATTATGTACTGAAGGTAAAATAGTTAAAATAAAGTTTATGTTTATTTGAATCGAGATGCCCTGGCTCCTAATATTTATTTAAGTTTGCACAGCACCTCCACTAGTGGCCACTCCACATCACATGTGTTTAAATTCCTAAGTATTCAAGGGACCCCTGATTAGGGATATTACACGCCATAGCTGGAGCAGAAGAGGGGGACGACAGCGAGTACGATATTATGCAACAACAGGATACCCCAAGTAATACCCCATTCATACTGCACCAAAAACCCGGGGTTTTGCAGAGGCACGCTGAAAAACCCGGGTCTTTTTGCAGTATGAATAGTCCAACCACAAAATCCCGGGTCTAAAATCCCGGGACTTAGACCCGGGATTTTGCGAGGGGTAATTCCCGGGTTGGACCCCGCTCGCCTGCAGTATGAATGGTGCAACCCGTGTAATTCCCGGGTCTCACCATTCATACTGTAAAAAAAATAAATGGCAAAGTGTAAAAAAATGTTGCCGGCTGTCAGGGGGACCTCTGGGTACTAAAATGACGTCATTTCTAATGGACTAGAAATACCTTCTAAAAAGGAAATGTGGAGGTGTTGCCCATGTAAAACAGTCAATCTCAATCAAAGATGTGCGTACATTTGGAGTAATTGCGTTATATTTTGGAGTCCAAATGCTATTGATTGGATTGTTGGTGATGGAATGGTTTCCATCCATCAAGAGGCCTTAGTGTCTAGATAATTATATTCCCTCCTAAATTGGAGTGTTTTTTACGTATTGCAGCAAGTACATGCAGTTTTAAATATTCCACATGTGGTTTATTGTAGTGTTATATTTTATGCATAATTACTAACTTTATTGGTTTATATATTAATAAAAACAGTAGAAATTACTATTTACGGTAAACGGCTATTTTTTGGTCACAAATTCGCTGTTGCAAATTTCTTGTTTTTTTATACATCATTTATTGGTTGCTGTGGGCAACACCGCTCCTTTTCCTTTGTAGAAAGTTTGATAAATCTACCCCGGTTCCCTCTTCCCTGCCTCCCTGCACCTGGGCCCACAACTCGCTAGTTCTGCCTCTGGTCCTGTGACTATTCTAATACAATTGTTCACTGCTAATAGCAGTTTTTTTTAAAACATAGTTTTAAGTAAAATTGGTTCTCAACCGTGCTGTTTTTCTGCCATAATCAGAATTGAAGGTTACATATCATTTAGAGAAATCCTTTTTCCATCACTATCCATGTTTCAAGTTAGTCTTGTCCATATGTCTCTCCATCCTGCCAGTGTGTCTCCTAGTCTTGGCAGTGTGTCTCCTAATGCTGTCTGTGTGGCTGTTTCCCAGTCCTGTCTGTCCATACTGTCAGTTTGTCTGTCTGTCCTGCCAGTCTGTTTACCAGTCCTGTCAATATGTCTATCTATCCTGCCAGTGTGTCTCCTAGTCCTGTCAGTTTGTTTCCAGTCTGGTCTGTAAGTCTTTCTACTTTATTAATCATAGAAAAGCCTGATCTCCAGTGAAAATGGGCACACTAGCCAACCAGAGAATGTGGTCTTTATTGCATATTGGGTTTTGCATATGGTTATTGTGCTAGTAATGTATATTGTTTGTTTCGGGACACAGTGCTGGCATATTATTGAGGGTCACTTCTCGTATAACATACCTCCCAACTGTCCTGATTTAGGCGGGACTGTTCCGATTTGAGGGCTCTGTCCTGCTATTCTGATCGGGTCAGCTTTGTCCCACAGGTCGGAAATTTTGGAGGTATGTCTTATTCACTGAACTTGATTCTTCTTGATTTAATCTCTTATTGAAATATCCTCCCCTCCAATGTTTTTTACTTATTTTATTGCCATTAACTTCAATCCCAATAGATCCTTATCATGTATCCTAAAGTGAATCAACAGATTATGAGTTTCCGGTCCCATTTTAATATCCCGAATATGCTCATTTATTCATGTATGCATATTTATGTATAGGTCTAAACACCAATGCATCTACCTGCATATATAAGGGAGTAAGTTATAATTCATTGCCAATAATAATACAGATATTGACATTTGCTGCACAGGTATAGGTATTTTTATTTTATTTTATTAATTATGAATATATAATTGATTCTATACCTGGCAGGTAGAAACCTTTGATACTAGTTTGCTATCAATGCATGTTAGAATTATTGAAAGGAGTATATAAACATCACGTTTTACATAAACATAACCTTTTAACATATGGAAATATACATCATATACTATTGTATGTTTTAAAACACTTCGATCACTCACACTTTTCCATTAAAACATTCAATTTAACAGCTATATGTGAACATATTAGGAAGGAGTCACGCAAGTTATTTTGGAAAACATAATCAGAAACATACCTTCCACACTCCCTTCTTCACCTATCCAGTTGCGCCCCCATCCCAAAAATATAATTCTCACCTAATACTTGTGGGGCATTAAGGCAACCCCAAGGAGTCGGTGGCAGTATCCAACTACCCTTCCCAGAAAGGTGGAGGAGTGCAAACCCGGCAACCAAGAAATATATGTCTTATTCACTTCTGCTCTGCACAGCAGAGCAACAGTGAATGGGAGTTGTTCGTACTGGTCTGCATGGCAATGAAGGTGTTTGGAGGAAGGAGGAGTAAAGTATGGGGCAGCCAAGCACATCAAACGCACTAGGCACACCCCCAGGGGGTGTGACCAGCCTCCATCATGACGTGGCCATGCTCCCAATGTAATGCGTCACACCACCTCTCCTGATTAAAGAAAAGGCAAAGTTTGGAGGTACAGTATAACATGGCTAAGTTTAGTTTGTGGGATATTGTAGAGTATAATGTATGACTGGATGATTATTTTTAAATTACTTGTGCCATGGAAAGATTTCTTTATAAATACCTAGTCACTCTAGCTAGTAGAACCTGTAAACTTCCAGATATCTTCATTCATCACTCTGATGTCTGCTAATTTTAAAACTTGTTCAGGCTATGCTAAGCTAGGAAAATTCAGGGACTTGATCAGGCCAACAGAGAAACTATAACCCAATGTTGGGGATACACAGTTGTCTTAGTTTATAGAGTTCTATTATTCCCTTTTGGATGGAGTTCTTTTTTTGTGTGTAATTTGTGTTTATTAAAGCAGCAAGGTTAACAGTGGATTACATGGGCATTTTAAGTACAACAGCTGAAATGAATATGGTTTTTTGCAATGTAATTCAAAGATATTGATGAAGAGCAGTAGAGAGAAAAGAAAGAGGAAAGAGGAAGGAGCGTGACCACCTGGGCAACGCTAGAAAGTGTAATAAAGTAAAATGGAGGGGGGAATGGAGCTATCTGATCAAGGATTTAATTAGGAAGGAGCACTACCTGCTGGTGAGGTGGGGGGGGGGGGGGGTTGAGCTTATCAGCGGTATCAATTTTCCTGTGTCCTGATATGTGAACCAGAGACACCATGTGGCATAGTAGTCTGCAAAAATATCGGCTGAGGAGAGTATCAGCTCATCCATTGATCTACAAAATCACAGTCTCTTTGGCCTTCCCTGATGGACTGGGAGGTAATGGACATCTAGTGGGTCGGTATCACTGCTTTGGCGGCTGATATGAGGTATTTCAAGATCGATTTTTTTTTTTTTTTTGAAGGTGGAGATTGGGGAGTTAGTCTTATTTAGTAGCCAAAAAGCAGGATTGTCAGGGACCTCGTCTCACAAGATATCAGTACAGACCACTGTGACAGGATGGACCGCCTATGCCACCCTGTCTGTTGTTGCTGGGAACCGGCTGGGCTTACTTTGCCACTGTTCCCTTTCGTTATCCCAAATGAGCCCTCTTGCCTCAGTAGGGGGGGCTTACTATGCTGCCACCACTGAGCTCCTTCTATGGCACTCAGAACCACTTACATTCTGGGTAACTAATGCTGCTAGTGTACCTCGTTGCTGGTGCACCCGGACTGGTACTCCTGACCTCTCACTATAGATCAGGGTTGCTGTGGATGGATCCCCCCTGGCCTATCACACTGACCAGAGCTGCAGGTAGCAGGCAGAGCGGTGGTACTAGAAAGCTTGGGTTCAAACCTTTAGACAGAATAGAGATTAGATTAGATTTTGGGTCTAATCTGCAGATCACAGGAATACAGCAATATGGAAGATGTTTTCAAGCAGGTCTTGAAGCAAGATGTTTATTTGCTCGCACTGGTTAGAGGTACCAGTGATCAGGTCAGATGTTGAAATCAGAAGAATACATACAGTGTATGTCACGGGCACTAGGAGTCTTTACCCAGGGATCACCAGGTGGTAGGCTTACCAGAGCAATGTAGGTGGTAATAGGGTACTCTGGTAGCAGGGTGATCACGGAACAGTAAATAGCAGATGATGAGATGCTCAGGAAAGTCTATGACTAGCAACACTGGTAATATGGAGGTAATAGTACACGAGGAACTGTATGGACAAGGACACGTGCAGGTAGTCAGTGGTCTGCGATAGCAAGTTGTACCACTGCTATAGTGAGGAGGAATGTCCAACAGAAACGAGGAAGTGATGAGAGTCAGCGGTCTGCGGATAGCAAGTTGTACCGCTGTCTGGGTGAAGGAATGGAATCCAAGTGGAGGTATCCGGGGAGTCAGTGGTCTGCGATAGCAAGTTGTACCACTGCTATGTGAGAGGATACTGGAACAGGTGATACTGGAAACAGGGATCAGTGGTCTGCTACTAGCAAGTTGTACCACTGAATATATATGTGAGGAGGTGCACGGGGAGAGACTGCAACACAGGGTAAACACGGCACCTTAACACGATCCACAGTAATATGCACAATATAGATATGTATATATGAATGACTGAACAGCACTGCAAATATGGAAAGTCTCTTGAAGTAATCCGGCACAAGATAGTACAGTCAATGATGGTAATAGTCTCAGCGGATAGTAAACTCCAGAGGAGAACAAACTCAGTCCAGCAAGGTATGCAACACACCAGCACAGTCAATGAGAAGTATGCATACCGTGGTTCAGAAGCAGGCAGTCAGACAATGTAGCGATACCTGAGCGGCAGGAGGCCGGCAGGATGAGAAGTCCCTGGATAGATGAAGCAGAGGTCTAGTAGGTGCAGCGCACAGGTAAGTAAACCAACAGGGACACGAATCCACAGGAATCGGTAGAACGCGGACTGGACTCTTGGAGGACCCAGGAGAATGGTGATGATCTAGCAGCAGGATAGCGGATGAGACAAGAATCCAATGCTGACAGACGGGTAGAGACCAGCGGAACACAGGAAGGCGTGGAGAGCGGATCAGCAGTAGATGGACGATTAGCGCTGGCAGCAGCAGCAGGACTCTGCGGATCCCCGGAGGTAACCAGTAGCAACCAGCAGGTGCAAATAGCGATGGAACACGGGTGAGCAGAGTAGACCAGGAGCTGTTGATCACGGAGAGTAGCGGATGGCAATAATAGCAGCAGTCTCGAGGAAGCACGGGAGAGATGAGATGAAGACTGCAGTGCACAGGAACAGCGGATAAGAATCAGCTAACAGTCACGATGATGAAACACAGCCGAGTTGCAAGCTGGAGTCTGTAGTGCACGGAGGCAGCGGATAGGAATCAGCTAACAGTCACGATGTGGAAACACAGACGAGTTGTACGCTGGAGACTGTAGTGCACAGAGGCAGCGGATAAGAATCAACTAACAGTCACGATGTTAGAACACAGACGAGTTGCAGGCTGGAGGCTGTAGTGCACGGAGGCAGCGGATAGGAATCAGCTCACAGTCTTGATGATGAACAGGTGAGTAAATGTGGAGAGTGGCTGAAGTGCACGGAGGCAGCGGATAGGAATCAGCTCACAGTCTTGATGATGAACAGGTGAGTAGATGTGGAGAGTGGCTGAAGTGCACGGAGGCAGCGGATAGGAATCAGCAAACAGTCACAATGATATGAGATAGAGTTGAAGTGGCTTAGAAGACTGTAGTGCACGGAGGCAGCGGATAGGAATCAGCTCACAGTCACGATGATACAATTGATGGTAGAAGTGGTATGGGAACCACAGTAGTAGAAGTGGTTTGGAAACCACAGAGGTAGAAGTGGTTTGGAAACCACAGGAATCAGCAGCGCTGAACAAACGAGGAAACACCTTCAGAGACTCATGGGGAATGAGACTCCAAGATCAGGCAACGTGGTGTTGACCACAGGTGCTTAATATAGGGAGTGTTGCCTGATCTGCCAATTAAGTTAAAGGGACATACACTGAAGGGTAGGAAAGGGCTGCGCATGCGCAGACCCTCAGGATGGAGGACGGCCACGGTTCCTAAATGTCCGGGAAGAGGCACTCACGGTCCGGTGAGTGACAGTGTACAAGTCAGTGCATTTATACAGATTTGGACACAGGCTATTTTTAGAACCAGAATGTACTCTATTTACACAAACATGGATTTACATGCATTGGAAAGCTAGCCATATTTACACTTATATGTGAAATTCTAGAAACACTCTTATGTCCTACACTTGATTTTCAGATGCAGAGAATCCAGGAGCCAGTCTTAATTAAAAGTTCCTGCCTTCAATGTTGGACCTTCACACATTAAAAGATCTAATTAACATGGGGCTTTTCTTCAGACCGTTCGGAATATATATTCACACAGAACAACAAAAACCAAAAACAAGCCAGTTTCCGACATCACAATACACAAGAGGCTTTGTAAACAAAGGTTCATTGAATCAGATATATACATCAGAAGTAGGCATATCCTATAGCAAGGTTAAACAAGAGACAAATTTCTTCCCCTGGTCTCAGAAATAACGATTTCCTATCTCACAATATACACAATTTCAAAAATAAGTGCAAGTACAATTATATAAATAAGCACCCTGCGCTATGTCCTTAAAATAAATTTATACCAAAAGTTATTTATCAGTGATCCAGTTACAATTACTATAACCTGGGTCCAGAAGGGTCGGAGCATTATACAGTCCCACCATATATGAAGGGGGGGGGTACCTGAAGCATTATGGCATCTCCAACAAACAACATCCGTGACCCCCGGGTTTATTCTTGCTAATTGGGCTGGGCATTTGTACCAGCTTGACAGTACCTTGTAGTGTGTTTCCACAAATGCTACACTAGTGGAACATGCATGTATAGTTTCAAAGATATTTGACCAATTTGCATCCTGGACCCGGTCATCTAGATCTTGTTCCCAGGCTCTTGTGAATCTGGGTAAGGAGTTATACAAATTTTCGATGAGGAGTTTATAGATTGTGGAGAGGAGATGGAGAGGGCAGCTGGAGACTTTACAGATCGATTCAAATACCGTGAGATCCCTTACTGCATCTTTGCAAGGGAGCCCCGAAGTCAGGAAATGTTCGGTAGTTCCCATTTAGCTTGGACTATTTCAAAGGAAGACACACCCGAGGGACTAATCAGTTGGCCGACAGGTGCAATTCCAGTCTGTGCCCAGATCTTGAATGGACCAACCTGTAGGTCAAGTGGTAAGAGTGGATGGCCAAAGATGGGAGTTCTTATTTTAGCTACAAACAGGTGGATAAAGAGAAAAAGTAGAGGGAGACATCAGAAATATGATTTCTGTATGTGATGTCTTTATTCCAGTATCTATTTGACTGGTTCGATAAGACTGTCAAGTCTGAGCTTCCCAAGTAAAAATAGTTTAAATTAAAAAAAATTACACACAAGTGATGAGTCCTGTTCAGCTTTAGGGAACAGGCACAGCTGGATGTCCAGGTCAATCCTGGCCTGAGTCATATACACATATCTTCTGTCTGTCAGACATCGTGATATTTTCAGAAGCTTGGGGATCATAAGCACAAATCCACTTAAGTGTAAGAACAGCACAAGCCTAAGGCATTCTAATCCAAGACAAGGCTTTATTGTCTTGTTACAACGTGCTTCCGTCTGATGAGATTTACTCACATAATGCAGTTACAAGATGCTGCCCAGACAGATAGCTATATGAATTAAATGCCATGACAAGTGGGGTAATTAAACAGTCTACAAGCAAGTGTTAAAGGAAAATATAATCTATTTACATGTTTAGTAAATCCTATGCACATACATTGTTTTGTATCTGATTACTCAGTATTAAAATTACTTATCTTAAGGAGTGGAGCCTGACGCATACCAGAATGGATGCATGCTAACTTTGTTCCATAGCATACACCTCTTCTTCACCAAATGTCTGTGGCTGATTACCCCAAAAACTGCTCCTTTCTCTGAATTATAAAAACCTGCTTATTAATGTCTTCTCAGAAGCACAATAAAATGTGAGCCAGCCCAGTTTCACAGTTTTTCAAGCCCAGAGCAATGCACTTGCAGAACCTCTAGTGTGGCGGATCAGTGAAGGACTCAAGTCTGACAGACACTGACAGAAAATGGAGTGAGTACCCTTGACCTAAATAAACCTTCAGGGACACTTCCCTCTCTCCAATCCATGAACCCAATTGTACTTCACCTGGTAAGAATGGGCTGACACCCTGAGAGAAATCCGCATGGACTCGGCAGAACTATAAGGCAAGACAGAACACTAAGAGGTTTAACTTTCCTTATTAGCTTCCTCACACAATGAGCAGGATGATAATCTTCAAAATATGTAAAACAAAATAGCAGATCTAGAAGATCTTTCCAGATGAAAGAACATCAGTATAAGAGGTCTATCAGAGTCGATTGATTGAAGCAAATTGGAAAATTGTGTGCAACATGAACTTTGTCAGTTACTCACCAGGTACTTAGACCTTGACCTGACAATAGATTGTATTAGTTGACTACTTAAACTGAGGGCCTTTGATATTATCATTATGTGGTACATGGAGGCCCTTACAAAAGCTTGCTATGGAGCCTACAAATATCTAATTATGCCTTTGCATCACATCCATTGTATATCGCAGGGTTAAGGTCTATGATCCAGCTGGGAAAAATATATCTGTTTCTGTTTTCTTCAATAATGTATACCATTTTTATTACATCTATCCTTTGGTAACTGAGTACCCTTTTCTACCCCAGTCCCCGCCCTCCAGTCAGGAGAGTACAAATTCAATTCTCTTCTATAACAATTTATACCAAATGCCATATTGACATATTATACCTAAGAACTTTAGTCCAATATGCAAAGTTAATCTACACCCAGTTTTTCCTCTTTCATGGATTACATGTTACTATCTCTTAATACTAAGGCCCTTAATTGCCCCAACAAAAAACATTAGTCTTGGAGTAAGTTCATGAGTGCAGTTCTAATGTTGTGGGAGTTCAGGAGATAAAGATACTCAGCTAAAGTCACTCCAATGTTTCATCACAGGCATTATCTACTAGGCTTTTCTTAAATTCCCCCATAAGCGGAGCACAGTAGGTATTCTTTTTCACAAGGACAGTGGAAAAGCGGAGATGTCTCTTAATAATAGGAGAGCTAAAGACCAAATTATGTACATTTGTATTTATGTACACTCCCAACATCAGACAGATCTTCTGTGACTTTAAAATCTCACCCTCTATATGGATAAATAGATCATCTAGCCCTAAGACTTGGTGCCCAGTTTAAACTATTGTTCAAACTTGGCTATGATTTTCAGGATCTTTGAAGCAGTAGTATGAGCACTAGCGATTCAAGCTGTCTCTCAAAAGAGAGTACTTAGCTAATCCTACCTCTCTTACAACTCAAATTATGGTGATAGACAAACACAACATGGCATTTTTCTCTAGAAAGCTCACTAAAAACTACTGCTTAGAGAGCAATTAAATTATCTTGCTATGATTCATCTAGTGAGAGCCATCCTAAATATGAAACATAGATATTACTTAGTGGACAAAGAAGATAAAATGCTGGCCTCAAAACTTAGATACCAACAAGATTGCTCTCACATTCAAGCTGCACCGCAAAGTTGCCAGGGAAAAATCCAAGCACAGTTGGGAATATGTCTGCAGTGTATTATACTAAGTTATCAACACACAATCGTCCATGTCCTATTTTCCATATGAGATGATGGAAGCGTAGATTGTTATTAAACCTAAGCCAGACCAAGGCCCAGAACACTGTCAGAACTATAGACCCTTCCATATAGGTTAAGTCCCCTATTTAGTAGAAATATAGACAGTAATAAAGGTGACACCCCCAAAAAAATATTTAGTGCAGTTCCTCCTATCCTTCCTAATTGTTTTTCATGTCTCTTCAAAGCTCAGCTAGGCAGAGGGAGAGTAGGGAGGTTTTTATTATTTTCTCTAGGATTTAGCTTACCTGGTTCCTGGAAAGGATCTGGGAGGCTCCCAATGTTGCTTCTTTCGGGGAAGGGTGGCTTCCCTGGAGCTGTTTCTCTTCTACCCAGGGCCGGATTAAGGGAATGGAGGCCCCTGGGCTAAGGGGGCCTCCATTCCCCCATGAGGGCCCTCCCCCGTGATCCAAGCCACCCTCCCTCCCCCTCCTCCCCGTGATCCGAGCTGCCCCCCCTCTCCCCTCGTGATCCGAGCCGCCCCCCCTCCCCCCCGTGATCTGAGACGCCCCCAAGGCACTTACCTCCTTCTCCTGGCATTGCGGTCCTTCCCCGGCGCGCTGTACGCTCCTTACTGAGGAGATCTCCTCAGTAAGGAGACTACAGTGCGCCGGGGAAGGACTGCAGTGAAAGTGCTCAGCAGCATTGATTGGGCCAGGGGGCGCCCCCGTCCCCGACCGATCAATAATGCTGTTGAGCACTTTCAAGGGCCACCTGGATGCCCGAGGCCCCTGGGCTGTAGCCCAGTTAGCCCTATGGTTAATCCGGCCCTGCTTCTACCAGATTCCATTTTAGCATTCTTTCAGAGCCTTTGAGGGGAAAAGAAACTGGAAAAATGTATAAGTGGGTATGTAGAGTATGTTATAGAAATCTAGCAAAAGATTACATGGAAACATTATGTGTTATATGTATCCATAAGGAAGAAAACTCAAACCAACCCCCAAAACAGTTTAATGAATTAACAGACTGGATGAGAAAAAACTTTGTATCAATTAATGTAAGTCAGAAAACTAAAAGAGCAATTTCACATACAGGTTTGGATTGGGATAAAATGCAGGAACTATCGCCAAAGAATTAATAGAATCAAGCAAAGCTAACTCATCTACTGACAATAGAAAGGGTAGAAATTAAAGAAGAATACAGAATTTATAATCCTGAAATGGAATTTATACTGTAAGCTCCAGTGGGGCAGGGACTGAACTGAATAACACATCTTCTCAGGACAGCGCTGCAGAATTGGAGGCACTATATAAATAAATAAATGATGATGATGATGATAATAGCGATATCAACAGATTCCAGCTCCAAAGGTTGGGGTGCATGAAGTCAAAAGGAATAGACACTACAAGAACATATCCTGGAGCGAGAACAGTGTGGCGTAATACAAAACTTTATGCCTCAATTCATAAACAAACAAGGATCCAGCAAGAGCAAGGTCAAGAGCATGATGGCAGAAATATATGGAATTATGCCATGGACAGAGACAAATATGAAGTCCCTCTCAGCACTTTATACAGAAGGAAAGGACAATGTAAAAGATTAATCCTAGGGTTATGGGGTTCTAATCTCCCTAATAGTCTGGCAAATGTATGGATGACCATTTAATAACATCATTTATTACTATTACCATCAACCAACTCCTCGCAAATAAAAATATTTACTACTGCTGAAGAACTTACATGGGAGATGGACATGGGGCACAGACATTAAGATTTGGTCCTCCTCCCAATGTACTAGCCATATAGAAGCCAAACTGAAACTGTTACTGAGATAGCACTTAGACCCATGCAGATTGAATTTTGCCCTCTGTCTCCACCTTTCTGTTGGAGGATTTGTGGGGAAACTGTAGACTTAGGTCATGTCTTTTGGTTCTGATTCAAGGTTCAACCACTGTAGCTTGCAGAGTTCAAACAATATCTGAGTTTTGTGGAGTTGTTGTCCATCCAGACCCTGCTTTAGTCATAACCCATGCTTTCCTTTCAGACTGTGATAGACTGTTGAAATAAATACTAGGACATATCTTACCAGCCACTCTGACACCTATCAAGCCTGTAAGTCCCTATATCCAACTCACAGTTTAACTTGCAAGGTCAACTTGCAAAAAAAACCTTAGTTTTAGGAGGATTGGCTGCTATATATTTAAATAACTGGGAATGGTCTATTGGTCAAAATTGTATTACTTCTGATTGTCTTCTCCCTCCCGTTTTACCTTTTTTTTTACTCTAATCTTCACTGTGTCTAAATTCTGATTTAAAAAAAAACTGGAAAATAATGGAATATTGTATTTCAAATAAGATATGATTCAGTATAATAATAATTTGCTTATCAAAAACTGTAAAAAATATTGAGGTCTATGAAAGCATAACATCAATTGAGCATATTAACTGTGGTTGTTCCAGGCTACATTATTTGTTCTTTTAATATGTCCCTAATCCAGATAATGAAATAATTGTAGTCAGCTCGTGCTCTAGAGGACTCAATCCATTCAGTATTCTTCAGTAGAATGTCATTGAACAAGACTGTATGGATTGCAAAACCAGTGTCAGCTGCGGCATCGATTTAGCAAAAATGGGCTGATCATGATCTTGATTGCTGGCAAGTCATTTTGTTTACCTGACATAAATAATATTTAGAGAATGAACAAAAAAGAGTAATAAAGGTACACATTCTCCATTAGTAGATCATTTACAGTAAGCTACAATTGTGCAAAAGTTGAAGTAAAATTACAGCTGCAAAATTGGGACCTAATGTGTGTATTTTTAGTTGCAAAAGAAATATATGTGCAACTCAAAATACTGTGTATGCGGCTAAAGTAAAGATACTGCAGTCTTCATCATCGACTTGATGAAATGGAGGGAGACTAAATAAAAACGTTTAGCCCCTGGACAATGAATGAACTTAACTGTCCTGACCTACAATTAAGTTCATTCATTGACAATAAAGGATCAATACATCAACAGCCAGGGGCAAGCCAGTCTGATTGGCTATGTGCAAGGTCACTCTTCACTCATTCACATCACAGCTCTGGTAGGAGCAAGTTCACATCGCTCATTAAGGATTTTTTTTCTATTTGTTTCTTAATGGCTTACTTCAGGATAAAAATTTTTTTATATGGATTTAGATGATTAATAAGCTGAAAATTTAAGGATATAGGTGACTGTTTATTTCAAATAAAAGTTTAAAACATTTGGGGGCTGATTCATGTTCAGAAATATGTCCATTTTGCGTATGTCCATTATCTTTTGTGAAATAACTGTGCATGCTTGGAAACTGACTTCACAGCAATGAATGCAATTGCTTGCAATTTGTGACTAAAAAACATCCAGCTGATGACTTCCTACAACTTGTGAGACGGGACGGGGGAGGGAAGGGGCGGACTAACGTAGGCTATGTACTATAAGTACGTTCGGACGCAGATACGGCCTATTCAAGTCCTGGGTTTCTCATAAGTATGCTTGGTTTCACCCATATCATTTGCACCAGCTACAAGGCTGATGGGGCATGACAATGGCACGACTGGGGGCATGACAATGACCCAGAGTGCTGCTTAGCACTGTAAAGCACTCAGTTGCTCATTACATACCTCCCTTCCCCAACATTCCCACTCGCAGAACAGAGGGACAGAGCCCTAAAAATGGGACTGCCCCAATAAAATCGGGACAGTTGGGCACTATGATAGACCCCATGTTGCAAGAGGTGTGACCAGTCTAGGCTGGCATAGCCTGCTGCTGGTTGCTGCATTGCCAAAGGAATGCTCTTTGTTCCCCTGCATATGCACAATCAGTCCAAGGCATAGCATTAGTTACTCATTTTAGGAGGAAGGGTGACATACGTTTTTTACTTATTTAATTCTTACATTAAAGATACATGTTGATCAACATCAGTAGCAGCATATATCTTTAAAGGTATAAAGAAGCTTCAAAATATGTGCCTTCTAAGAGGCGCTTGTGTAGTTGCAGTCTACCCTAAACAGACTGCAAGCAACTTGAGCTTGCAACTCCCCAATCCACCTCTCCAGGCATAGTGGGCCACAAGTGCAAGTAATATTTAACTTAAGATTATGTTATGTTTTACTGCACAACCATTTTGCAGATAAAGTTAGACCCATAGCCAACACTGGTGGGGCGATGGGCAAGAGAGACACAGGGGGCACCCTTTTCACATTGGAATGCTGAAAGAAAGGAATGCATCACTAAAGTACAATAAATGTGCCAATTATACATATAAAATGTAATTTCTCATAAAGAAAAATAAGGCAGTACTCTTTGTACATACAACCCAAGTGCTGGCAAATATCCACGAACTGTTTGCCATCTTAGTAAGGGCACCTGGTCTTGGACTTTGGTTATCATTGTGTATATTTACTTTAGAAAACATCCAGAATGGCTTGTAGCTACATCTCCCTAGTGAAAACACCAGATGTGACACTGATAACAGAACGGATAGCTGTTCTGTATTGCATCCCTGCACCACATGTTTCATTCTAAAGCCACAATGGTGGACAGGTGGAGTGTAGCTGATGTAACTGATTGTACAAGTATACATTTTACAATTATATGTAGTTTGCCTGACAAAGGAGGGTTAGCAGTGGGGAGGGTTTACTCCTGTAAATAAATCTCAATTATGTACAGTATAAGGATATATTATAACACATGAGTGCTTTGAATATATGTACAAGGAACAATGACATAATGTACTATATATACAAAGCAATAATAATAAAACACAATAACAATAATAAAATAGGCTTATCAGGGACATTCTATGAGTATAACAATCCATTTGCCATATTGTATAGGTTTAAGTATCAAAATTGCAAATACATGATTTTGTTATTGAGTGAGATATTTAAGAGAACTAACTTCAAATTAACCTTTGCAAGGATCATATCACCGTTTTTTCATTATCCCTCATCTCCTATTTGTCCCTATGATCCACTTTGAAGTGGGTGGGAATAACCTAATTTATTAATTATGTTGTGGAAATATCGCACAGAAAAAATTGTGAGTGTTCATCTATCTTTATAAAATAGATCTATTAGACATCTTTCAGATTCAAAATTACCAGCTAAATGGTAATTTAAGAAAAACATTTAGTAAAATACAACTATATAAACAATTATACGTGTGTTAAATTACATCTGTCTTGTATGTGTATTCTTCTTGTATGAATGCTGCATGTCACAGATAAGGGAAGCCACAGAGACTTAGATGGTGGAAGGAGCAGGGTGCTCCCGCAACATAAAGTAGTAATGTGAGGTGAAGATCCTGTAAACAATACAGTAAAATTGTGATGTCAAATCCACCAATTTAATTCGGCCATCTTGCTATTGTTGGCTTATTACTTTTAAAGACAGTCACAGTACATTTCATTGCGAATTTCTTAAATTTGAAATGGATTATTACCTTCTCCCACCATGCAGGGCCAGACTAAGCCAATGTAGGCCCCTGGGTTAGGAGGCTCCCAGTAATTTGAAAGGTAATTTAAAGGCCACCCCTCCCCCGGTTTATCACCTCCGCTCCCCCCATACATAGAAACCTACCTGGTCCTCTTCCCTGCAGGCTCTGGGCGGCACCTCTTCTTCTTTCGTCTTGCCCTGCTATCAATGCGGGCGTGGTCAGTGAGGAGGTCAGGTCAGGCTATACTATGTCATAGTCTCACGAGACCTCTTCGCCAAGCAACACTCTATGCACCGCACCCACACTTACAGTAGAGCAGCTAACAGCATCAGATTTGCTGTTAGTTGCTTCTTCCTAACTTGAATCAATCAGACCCGATTGTCGGCATTTAGTAAAATCCTTTGTTAGGAGCCCCCGGCTGCCCGTGGCCCCTGGGCTATAGCCCAGAAAGACCAATACGGTAAACTGGCTCTGCCACCATATCAAGTAGCACAGGACATACCCCCACAATTTGCACTAAATAATGAAAAAGTTTCCATTATTTAGGAGACTTCAAGCTAACCACAGACCTATGAAACTTATTTATTTTCCCACTCTATAATAATGCAAGCAATACAAGCCTCCATTCCTCTATATTACAGATTACTCAAATTCTGTATTTAGCCACCATCCTTAAACAGTTCTGTTCCCATGAAATTAAATATAACAATAAAATTATAGATGTTCCACTTTGACTGACCAGATTTTCTTTTCCAACAGTGAATATATTAACAGCTGTGGCCCTCTCAAAGTTGGCATCCAGGACCAAGAAATCCTCATACTGCTACCTCCTAGCTCTCACCACGTCTGATATCCTCACCCAGATATTTATCATCTTTGTAGGCTTTATTTTGCAGAATGCCATCCTCCATCGCAAGGTGCCCAATGCCTTCATCCACATGGTAAGTGTCCTTGAGTTCGCCTCCAACCATGCCTCCATATGGATCACTGTCATCCTCACTATGGACCGATATGTAGCCCTGTGTCTTCCCCTGCAGTATCGCTCTCTTTCCTATCCAGAACGCACACGGAAGGTTATTATATGTGTCTTTCTGGTATCATTTGTGACTGGAATCCCCTTCTACTGGTGGAGTGATGTTTGGAGGGACCCTCGAGCACCAGGATTATTAGACCGTGTCCTCAAGTGGGTCCATTGCTTTTTAATTTACTTCATTCCTTGCACCATCTTCCTCCTTACAAACTCTGTAATTATTGTCAGGCTTAGAAGGAAAGCGGAGTCAAAGAGGTACAAGCTTCGCATTGGCAAGACCACAGCCATCCTCATAGGCATCACAACTGTCTTTGCTGTACTTTGGGCTCCCAGGACTATTGTCATAATCATTCACATGTATGTGTCCTCCATCCACAAGGACTGGAAGGTTCACCTGGCTTTGGATATTGGAAATATGTTGGCCCTTCTCAACACAGCTGTCAACTTTTTTCTCTACTGTTTTGTGAGTCAGAGATTTCGGGACACGGTGAGAGAAATCCTTGGAATGCAAAGAGCTGGCCACATAGCAGAGGGGAAAAAATCCCAGAGCGACAACTTTTCCGACTCTTTGAAGCCCATGGAGATTCCTCAAGCAACCGCTATTTAAGTCAAACTGCATACATGTTAAATAGAAAAGAATGTTCTTCATTTTCTACCATGCATGTGTATTGCACTGGCCTGTAATGATTGCATGTAAAGTGTAAGCAACAAAATAAGCATGCATGAAATAAACATGTTTGATTTAATAAAAAAAATGGGTAACAACCTGTTCCAGGTGTCTTCAGTAATGTGTTTTCCTTTTTGAAAGAAGGATCATTAAAGTTATTTGAAATACTGAAAACAGTCCAAGGTAACATCTGTAAAGGACGCAGAGACTGAAAGTGGTAAATAGGGAGATGTCAGTTTTAAAAGAGAGACTAACGAGGCAATTGTAAAGCGCTACGGAATTTGCTGGCGCTATATAAATAAATGATGATGATGATGATGATAATAGTGAGAGATGTCTGATATGGGCTTGATGAGGTTCAATATGCAGGGAACAATTCTTAAGATCTGCAAGAAGTATAAAGTGGGAAAACTCTGGGGGAAAATATTTGCTGCAGACATATGAAAATAAAACACAATTATTTTTTGTGGAATAGTTTTCTTCCTTCCTTTGTTTCTCCATCAAACTTCTTTCACACCCACAAAACCACTACTTTTACTTTACCAAGAAGTTTCAAGACACCAATTTCATGAAAAAATCCCAGAGCAAGGCTTTGAAAACTGAAGCTGAAAATTGTTGGCTATCACCACTGACTAACAACTTCATTGTTTGTATGGATGCTTCTGTGGACTGCATACAGACACTTCCATAACTCTGTGCTAAACCTGTTTTCTGTTACAAACCTATTCTACAGAATTTGACATACCTGATTTTAAATGATGGTTGATAATGAATAAATTAGTTTAACTCTACCATTCACTTCAATGGTATGATTATTCCACACTTACCTGTATACACGGATACATAGTAGAATCTACAAGGGAGGGGCGGCTGTCCAGGACTACCATTCCAATGTATTAAGTTTTTCTCGAGTGATCGGTCAACTAGATAATGGATAGGACATTTATCCTTAATTTTTTGGGCTTTATTTGAGGTAATATAGTTCTAGATAAAGTGGACAAGCTGTCATAAACATCTCCCTGCATTGATGTGTGGACCAGTTGAATTAAGCTTTCTGTATATTACTAAATTTGAACTGTCGGGACTTTTATGACTAAATGGATACCAGGAATGTTTCTCTCAACTATTTATATTATCCAAAGGTGCCGATATGGGTAAGGACAAAAATTTCTGAACTATAGGATCACTTTGTGAATGTACACTCACCATCGAGATGATTCACATATATATTGAGTGCAGCACTGAATAGCACTTTATAAGAAGGTCACAAATTAAGACTTGAAGATGTCAGAAATGCACAAAAGCAAAACAATAATACAAATCTAAATATATGTTGCTATGTGTAAATCATACTTGCCAACTCTCCCGGATTGTCCGGGAGACTCCCGCATTTTGCGAGAGTCTCCCGGACGAGTGTGGCAATCTCCCTGATAGGAAGGGGGAAAAATTTAGTTTAAACGGCACGATTCACCCGGAATCGCGGCGTTTAGCCCCGCCCCCACTGTAAAATGACGCGATTTGCATCATTCCGTCACGGGGGCGGGGCCAAAATGACGCGATTTCGCAGCCCCGCCCCCTGCACGCCCACGTCCCAGCCGGCATCTCCCGGAAAAAGAAAAAAAAATGTTGGCAAGTATGGTGTAAATGGATGAATAATGAAGTAGTTAACAGGGGACGTATCAATTGCAAATGTGACTGGTTTCAGAGGAAGAGGAGACTTGGGCAACAAACCCGTATGCTACCAATTGCCACCCTCTGAGAGCAGAAGGTGAACATACAAACACCTCTGCTGAAAATACTGTAACCCAGGCCCCACTCTCCTACATTGACTACATTAATTTGGGGAGTGAAGTGCAGTAGTGTATTGTTTTCCAATATGACACAGAACCTCCATGTTACTGTCTTGAGATTCTGGCCCCAGCAGAAAGACATCCTAAGCCCTATGAATGTATTTTAGATCACAGAGATAACAGACTTAATAGTAGAGGATCCATATAGAGGACACACGCCATATCAGAGAAAACATTAAAAAAATTATTTTAATTTCTAAATCTCTCACACCTTGCATATGACATATTTTTAACAAGTTTACTGGCACAGTAACTTTATTACCCTAATTTTGGAATATAACCAAAGTATGTAAGTACAGACAATTTAAAATGATATGAAAAATAGACTTTATAGTCAATGCTCACTGGCCAGGTGCAGGATTTTCACAGAGTGGGCTCATCTTAACAGTTTTTCAAATAAAAGACTGCCACATTACACACTTCATAAATGTCTTACAGCACTTAGCCCCTAGGTTTGATTATGAGGGTGATATCTATTTTTAGGTTCTCTAATGTTCATTGCAGATGACGTGTGCAGCTAATACTTTGGATGATGGACTACAGTGGTACAGAGTTAGGGACAACAGTAATGCACCCACACAGAGTCACCTCCAAATTAGATGTGACCAAGGCTTGAGGACCTCTAATGGTAAAGCTACATAATAAAGTGAGTGTAGCACTAAAAACGGAGATAACTTCCTCCAGTAACCTGTATGGTATGAAGCTCGGAGAA
The DNA here is from genome assembly GCF_038048845.1 of Mixophyes fleayi. Classification (NCBI taxonomy): domain Eukaryota; kingdom Metazoa; phylum Chordata; class Amphibia; order Anura; family Limnodynastidae; genus Mixophyes; species Mixophyes fleayi. The sequence continues at coordinate 76,055,504 of NC_134407.1, forward strand.
GTGACAAGGTTATGTCTGGAAGCAGATTGTTGAGTGGTGGAAAACTCTGATTCAAAATTTCATCAATAAGTTTTCAAATTGGGTTTGAAGGGTGGTGACTGGAACGGCCATTGCGTATGGTTTGCATTGTTTTCTTGTTCCCCAAACTATTCAGTGACCACTCAAGTGTGAGGATGGGATATTGTCATCCTGAAATATTTACCTCCAATAAGGATAGAAATTATTCACTATAGGATGCAGGTGATCACTCGAAAGGGTTTGTAAACAAAAAAAATATACCCACACCGTAATAGAGATGCCAGAACCCATCACTGGGACAATAGAAAGCAAGCATTGGAGACTGTTGGCTTATTTTGGCATGTGTACAGCCGCAGTTTTCAATAAACCACTGTCCGTGTGCTTTATACTAAATCATGTGCAAAAGGGTATTTTATATGTAATAAGGGGTGTATGCATTGCAATGAATCCAACCAAAGCATTCCTCTCTGAGAAGCTCTTGCCAACTATACTTTGTTAACACTACCTGCTCAATGCACAAACATCATAGTCAAAGCAATCCACAGTTTATGTGAGTTAATGCTGTTTGTCACTCAGATTTCCTTGCCAACATCACCTTAAGAACTGTTCCTTGTGAAACATCAGCACAATCAGCCATCTACATTAATGCAGCTCTTTTGTTTTTCAAAAACATAAAGGGATACAGAAAAAGAAAGGGGAAAAGGACACGTCCAAAAAAGCTGTAAGGGTAACAGAAAGGAAGGGAGGACACATTTTAAAACAAAACCGTTACTAACAAAATAATGAATTTATCACATGATTTTAGCTTGCAAAATTGGGATATTAGTCAAACATATAATCTTAGTGTTAGCCAGGTTCTTTTAAATTGAAGGGGATTGGTCTGAGTGTGGACTATACCAAATAATACTCGAAGCTTCCCATCTGCACTGGCTAGGTTTTTTTATACATGACATTAGAGGTTAATTACTTAATTATCTCAGGAGCAATACCTCTGGAAGTACCTACAACATTCAGTAAGTGTTGTATCCCTTAGTTACTTATTTATTTCTCTTATTTTTGTAGTTACCTGTATGTACACAGTCACAAATATCTGAGTTTTGAAATAATGCTTCTTTACAAGCTACACATCAGCATTGAAGTTAACCCAAATATATAAAACACATATTGACTATGTAAAGTGGAATGAAGTGTAACAAATCAAAACACTTCCAGTCCAACGTAGGACCCGATATGGATTTTACCCATAATATGGCATCACCCACTTATGAACTAATAAACAATCTTCGGAGTAAACAGAGAAAGGTAAGACTGTACATCAAGACACCTATCAAGTACCAAAACAACAAAATTATATATCTGTCATCAGCCATGACATTAAAACCACCTGCCTCCTATTGTGTAGGTGCCCCTCGTGCTGCCAAAACAGCTCTGACACGTCAAGACATGGACTCCACAAGACCTCTGATGGTGTTTTGTGGTATCTGGCACCAAGACATTAGCAGCAGACTCTTTAAGTCCTGTAAGTTACGAGGCGGGGTCTCCATGGCTCGGATTTGTTTTTCCAGCACATCCCACAGATGCTCGATTGGATTGTGATCTGGGGAATTTGAAGGCCAAATCAACACCTTAAACTCTTTGTCATGTTCCTCAAACAATTCCTGGACCATTTTTGCAGTGTGATAGTGTGCATTATCCTGCTGAAAGAGTCCACTGTCATCAGGGAATACCGTTCTCTACAACAATGTTTAGGTAGGTGGTACGTGTCAAAGTAGCATCCACATGAATGCCAAGACCCAAGGTTCCCCAACAGAACATTGTCCATAGCATCCCACTGCCGCCTCCGCCAACTTGCCTTCATCCCATAGTGCATCATGGTGCCATCTCTTCCCCAGGTAAACAACGCACACACATCCGGCCGTCCACATAATGTAAAAGAAAACATGAGTCATCAGACAAGGCCACCTTCTTCCATGGTTCCATTGCCCAGTTCTGGCACACCTGTGCCCATTGGAGGCAATTTTGATGGTAGATAGGGGTCAGCAAGGGCACTCGGACTGGTCTGCGGTTAAGCAAGCTGCGATGCACTGTGTGTTCTGACACCTTTCTATCATAGCCAGCATGAACTTTTTCAGCAATTTGTGCTACAGCAGCTCTTCTGTGGGATTGGGCTAGACGGGTTAGACTTCTCTCTCCACGCGCATCAATGAGCCTTGGCGCACCTATGACCCTGTTGCCGGTTCACCGGTTGCCTTTCCTTGGACCACTTTTGGTAGATACTAACCTCTGCACACTGGAAACACCCCACAATACCTGTCATTTTGGAGATGTTCTGACCCAGTCGTCTGCCCATCACAATTTGGCCCTTGTCAAAGTCGCTCAGATCCTTACGCTTGCCCATTTTTTCTGCTTCCAACATATTAACTTCAAGAACTGACTATTCATCTGCTGTCTAATATATCCCCCTCCTTGACAGGTGCCATTGTAACAAGATAATCAATGTTATTTACTGCACATGTTAGTGGTTTTAATGTTATGGCTGATCGGTGTATGTAACTGGTTGACTTATGACTTTTACCAGCAATTTAGGAGATGAAATAGGTATTCCAACATTGAGGAAACTTTAATCTGTTCACGCCACCTCTTGCAAGGATTTACAAATTGTCATAATAGTCATAATAACTAATTAAAAAGGTAAATAAATAAATTCAGTGTACCTTTTAAAACATTTTCAAATCCTAATAAAATATTTTTGCCTTGGATTCTAATCCAGTATTGTAATCAATATGTGACTTTAGTTCTCTTAGTATTCAGTAGTATTAGATGTTAACACTTCATAAATAAAAAATGTTAACAATTAAAACAGATTTTGTGGATATCCCCATGTTAGATTTAATATAACCACTAGAGGGAGTATTACACATAGGTTTGTTTGCATGTCTAGTATGAGAAATCTACTGTTGAGCACTAAGGTTTTGCTTTGCTTTGTGCTTGCATTTGCTTTCTAAACTCATTTTGTATGAAAATATTTTTACTATTTAATATCACTATTTTATATTGCACCTTAATAAACATTGTTTAATATATTTCATATTGATACTGAGTTGCAAAACAACTATATTTTTAACTATGTGATCTAGCATGCTTCATTGTATTATCTAATAGTGATATTAGATAAGTATGTAACTTTAATAATAAATAATGATTATTGGTTCTGTTGGTATTTAAGTGTCAATACAATTTTGCTGTTTTAAATGATAACAGTGTTGCCAACACCTGTACAAAGTGGAGGCAGTCATTTTGTTGACTGAGGCAATATTCCCGAGAATGCATCAGTTCACTTAGACATTGTGACATCAGTGAGGCACGAGGCACAGTGACACCTAACGTCACTCATACTTGCCTACTTTCAGTAGGTGAGGTCCGGGAGAGGGGTGTGACTAGAGGGCGGGAGGGGGCGGGAGCGTTGAATTGCGTCATTTTGGCCCCACACGTAAAATGACATTTTGTCGCGGGGCGGGGCCAAAATGACGCGATTCTCGGCAAATCTCGTCATTTTGCCAAGGGAATTGAGGGATGCCGGAGAAATGCCAGCTCTCCCGGGTGTCCAGGAGAAGGACCTGAATTTCGGGAGTCTCCTGGACTTTCCGGGAGAGTTGGCAAGTATGGTGATTCCACTAGTTCTTAGTGACTGGGCCCACATTGATATATGTAGTGTCATCACCATTATCAAAATTTAAAAACAAAACTTTATTGACAATCTCACTTACTTACCAACTTTCCTGATTGCAGCAGGATAGTCCGAAAGGGGTGGGACCTTTAGGGAAGTGAGGGTGGCATTGTAGCAAACTGGTGAGGTTGTGTGGATCAATGTGGTGTTTTGGTTGAATTGGGGGTGTGGTTTGCATGGATTGGGTGGGCTTATTTTTACTCAATTTTGCCAAGAGAAATGTTGGGAGATATGTGAAGGGTGATTTGCAAGGTGTGGTTTGAGAGCACTAAAGCATTTGCCTATGATAATTGTTCCCATGACAAGATAACTATTTGTGGTCATAACAGACAGTGTATACACACTACTACATGATTTGTTTTTCTGTTTTATGCTAATTGCACTTTACTTTTCTTTGCTTGCGCCTGACCTCTTATACTTGAATTCTGCTTTGGGATGAGACACTCCCCAATATATAGGTCAAATGGAAGCATGTAAGAATGTTTCTAGTTCTCCATAGACAGAGTTCTGACCTGTAAAACATTTAAAATGTTTTATGTTTGTGTCTGTCCGTCTGTGTGTCCCATGTGTGTGCGTGACATGGGAGAGGTGCGGCACAGAGCCATAATTTTAGATGCTTTTATACAATATTTAGTCAAATACAAATTAAGTGCTATCACTTTGTATTTTATTAGATAGTGTTAAAAGCGTCTAACATTAGGCATTAAATTAATTGAAACCTTTTGAAATCCCTAAAGTTTTGGAGGCTAGATGGCCCCTGACCATTAAGTTATATTTTACTGTAGTTCCACTTCCAAATTTCCACTTCACACTGTTGATGACTATTTTACTCAATAGCTCATAACAAGGGTAGGACGTGGCAGGAAAAATAGCCTTATATTGTTATAGAATATGGAGTACAAAGAAGAAGAATCCTTAAATCATGCCAAAATGTCCAATTATCCTATTTTATAGAATATCCATAATGATTTTTTTTTCTACGGGGAAAACTCAATTAAGAGCAAAGTCCATAGGAATCTCGCGTGAGATACCTTTGCAGGATGTTCCTGGTTAAAATTTTTGCAAACATTTCTCTACCATATTTGCCACTACAGTGCAGTGGCGGATCCAGGGGCGATCGCCCCCCCCCCCACCCCTAGCGGGGGCTTGCTGCCGGCGGCTGCACACTATGTGCAGGTCCGTTCGGCAGTGACAGTGTGCTGCCCGGCTGCTCTGATTGTGTTTAAAACACAATCAGAGCAGCGGGACAGCACACTGCCACTGCCGAGTGGATCTGCACATATTGTGCAGCCGCCGGCAGCCTTGAAGTCAAAAAGGGGGTGGGGCCTAAATCGCCCCCCCTAAATCGCCCGGGGTAGGATACTTTTCTAGATCCGCCCCTGCTACAGTGTGCACTCGTCACACTAATCACCTTACACTAATTTCCTACAGGACTTTGAATCTTCCCCAATAAACCATAATGTGCCAATGAGTGTTGTGAATAGTTTCCTAAAGATTGCTTCATCATAGTGACATGCTACATTTCCAAGGAGAGTTTTCAACTATCTGTGTTTGTGCACAATGTCTCCATGGATCTTTAATGACTGTCCATTTCACTGCTGCAATTTCTCACATGTCAAGACTCGTGATGTCTCGCTCTGTTTGTGGAGGTGACGTTGGTATGGATGAAGTTCTTGGCGGATCACACAGACAGAAAGCTGTAGTCTGTTCCCATAACAGTCATCATCAAGGACTGTACACAAACATACCCCTCCTTCACACAGCCCCTGACACGTAGTTAGTATTGTGCTGAAACTGACCTTCCCCTGACAAAGTGTACAACACACCTTTCTGAGAAGACAATGAGGCCTATGTAAACATATTCTTACAGAGAAGATAAAGCCAATACAATTTGACTGATAAGAGGCACATAGCACAAATGTGCTGTACCATAACAACCAATCAGGTATTACTTTTGATCCACTGGTCATACCCCTGTCGTCGGGTCATACTAAGTCTCAATGTTCTCTATGCCTCCTCAGGGAATCATATAGGCTGCACGTATGTATCTTAACAATAAGTAAGTCCCAACATGTGCTTCTGATAGTGATTCCAGGAGACGTATGCTGTTGGAGTGTCTGAAGACCTTAATTATTCTAGTGAGCTCAAGCTGAATTGATTAAATCAATTATCTAAGTAGTTTCCATACTTAAGCTAGGTACACACTACAGGGTTTTTGTCCGATAATCGGCTCAACCAGCCAACATACGACCGCTCGTTCAAAAGTCATTGTGTGTAGTGACACGATGGTCGAAAGTCTGCCCAAATGGACGATTGTCGCCTCATTTGGTTGGTCGTACCGTTAAATATTTTCGTTCCAATCTCGTTTCCGTTGTGTAGTGTGTATAAACTTCCGACCAATGCACGACAATCCTCCGATACTTCCTCGACCTGGGGGGCATGTGTATGTAAATTTGTGATGCCTGTACCAGTCCCACGTGGTGCGGTATCCGCACATCACTGATTTGTGTTTTGTATAGATGTATATTGCACCTGTCTGGCTGCAGACCATTACACTTGTATAAAGCATGTGTGTTATTACCCTTTGCATCTATATTGGGAATCTATTCATATTTATCCTTTATAAACTTATACCTTTATAAACTATTAAAGTTATAAAGTCATATTAACCTTTATTAACTAATATTTGTAAAACACCCAGAATAAACCACACAGTGTTCATGCAACAGTTTTGATGCAGGAAAAAAAAAAAAAAAATTTTATTGCAGAATATGGCAAGTGAAAAAAATAGTATTACACTTTAAGGGGTATATTCAATTCCGATCCCGATTCGCGGGATCACGCCGGAACGGCCGCGAATGTAATCCGCGGTACCGCAATAATGTGGATTTTCGTTTGCAGCCCATAGGGCTGCGTACAAAAATCCGCGTTATTGCGATACCGTATTACCGGCAGTTGTGCGCATTTTCCGCGGCAACGCGCGTTACCGCGAATCGGATCGGAATTGAATATGCCCCTAAAAGTGCTACTGGTTTGTGGCAGAACAGTTCCAAACAGCATACACATTTCAACAAAATTTTTCTCAAGGTTTTTAATTTTTTTCTTGATGTCGCATGGGTTTCTATTCCCTTTGATTTCTTTACCTATGAAACAAGGAAATAAAAAATGTTTACCATTAAACTTCTATATCTGTAATTTATATCCAACGCCAGAAATACTCTCATTTTCTCACCTTGCACACTGCTCGAGATCAGTTTATGTTTTGGTCCCTGTGGTGCAATCGCAATAATAGCGGGCTTAACCTCCATATATTCTGGAAAACAGGCGCCATTTTGGTTATTATAATGGTACAGGTATGTGGCCAAAGCATTTAGTTGTCTATACATGTTAACTGAAATACCTTCGTGTCTAACTTCTTTCATATCTTGGGATTCACCATCAATTTTTTCTTGTTTGATAACAGGTGTTACATTAGTGGTATCAGTGGTATCTAAACAGGCCTTCTTACCGTTAATTCTTCGTTCTGACAAAAACAATTCTATGTTACAAATTAGGAGTTTACATTACTTTGTGTGAAACTAGAATGAAATAAAGTCCTTCAAACAGGTACACTACACGTGCTACTCACCTTTTTTAATGTTGTAGTCGTACTGGTCCAGTACTTTGACCATCATCTGCACCTCTCTTGGGCTCATTGGATTTGCTCTTTGCTCTTCTTGAGTATCTCCATCCCCCACCTTAACTTTTTCAACATTTTTGGCCCTTCCAGCACCATCTCTGACTCAATCTCCGTCTCCATAGCTGCAACCCCCACTGACAACTTCTCCTCACCCGCAACCCCCACTGACACCTTCTCCTCACCCGCAACCCCCACTGACACCTTCTCCCCACCCGCAACCCCCACTGACACTTTCACCTCACTTGCCATCTTCTCACGCTCCTCGGCGCCAGACAGGCTCCTGTTATTTTATACACTCAGACATGGGCGTTCATTTCTGCTGTGAACCAATCGGCGACGATGCCCGCAGAGAATGGAGCATTCCATTACATACGAAGGGATTTTATTATTAGGGAATAATTATTGCATTGCACTTTACCAGTTAAATGTTTTTTCTAAATTTTATGTATGGTAATAAACTTCTATTTTATAGGAATGAATGAAGAGACAGTGTTGCCTTCTCTTTTTATGCGGCTTTGGGTGTTAACTATAGTGAAAGTTCTGCCCCTTTATGCTAATGACTTTGGTATATCGTTAGATGCCCCGCAAATGATGCTTCAGTGTTTACGAAATGAAAATTATTGCTCACGACAATATGGCTGTAAAAAATCGCTAACGGGTCGGCCGCTCTTCCCTTTATCGTCTAAAACAAGGCTAGTGTGTATGCAGTCCATGGACCGAGCGATCGGACCATCAATCGCATGTAAAATCGATCGGCATAAAAAGTTGGTGGAAAATTCTGTAGTGTGTACCCAGCTTTAGGCAGGGGTGCAATAACTCACACACGCCAATGGCAGGAGTTTGGCGAATCAAGGACATCCTTACTAAGCACATAATAGAAGCACAAGCGAACTTTTAAAGAACAGAAATGATATTTCATTTTGCAGGGCAGGATTATTTAAATGAGATAAAGGGAATATGAGATAAGGATAGAGGGGAACATTTAGGAGGGGTCTCCCTTGCTTTGCCTTGGGGCTTATAGTCATTTCTTCCCCACAAAAGGTCATAAACTCCCCTTCATACTGGGTATCATATACATACATATATATATATATATATATATATATATATATATATATATATATATATATATATATATATATATGTATACAGTGGTGGGATTCAAATAACTTAACAACCGGTTCTCTGCCCTAATGACCATTTAAAGTATACAAAAATATATACTGAAAAGTATTCTGATATTTCATGAATTTGATACTCAAATAACAACAATAAAATAGATACACAAAACTAGATTGTTGTAAGAAAGAGTTTTAAAATGTTAAAGAAAAAATATTAAAGAGTACCTTACCTTACAAAAATCAGTTATTTTTTTTAAATCCAGTATTTTTATTGAAATTTTTTAAGATATAAACATACTAAACAACAAAAAGAAAAGAAAAACCATCGCATACATATCGGAATTAAATGACGGAATTTACAAGATTACATTAAAGCATAATAATAATAAATGTGCTATATTCATTCAGGATCATACATCGTAAATGCTTATACATAAGTATGTTACACATGCAGGGTTTATTACATGGACTCAGATACTTATTATAAGAACTGCGGTAGCCATACATTTAAGTAGATAGAGCATCTGTACTAGATGACTAGATCTCTTCTCTTCTTGTCTTGTCTTCTGTCTTCTTCTTGCTTGCCACCGCCGCCGCTGACTCCTCTCTACGCCGCTCCTCACGGAATGTCGGGCATTACGTCATCACGTCACACCCAATATTCAGTGTGGATGGAGCAGGGTGGAGGAGAGAACCGGCTAAATCCCACCACTATATATATATATATATATATGGGTGAACTTTGAATCTTGCACTTGCAATTCTGTAAGAAAGTACCTTGACTAGGCACACTTCATGCAATGCAATAAACTCCTCACTCTAATGATTAATTTTAAACATAAGTTAGGCTATGCCATCCTGCATTTTAACAGGAAGCATTTAAATAAATAAAGGAGTAGATCATAAATTGTTAGTTGGTTGAACTTTCATGTGACATTTTTACTGTTTCTAATCTACTTTTATTGTTTTTTTTATTCAAAGACTGTAAAGTGGGTAGGCACCTCCAGATATGCTAGGCAGACAAGAAGGTGCATAAGCCCACATAATGAAGAATGACAGTCCATTAATGGTTTGTAAATGACCCTTATTGTTATTAAATAAGCCTATTTTATCACATTTATATTTATTTTCCCTTAAAATGAAAACAAAATCATTAAATCATATTTGCTTTTGTGCACAAGGCACACAGTGCCTTATTTAGAAGAGGTACATAAAGGACAGGGCAAATATGAAAGACTAGTCCTTCTCTTGAACCATTGATACACCTGGCAGAACCCTAAAGTGCATTATGTCAGGGTATGTCAGGATATGTTCCACATCATTTTTATGGAATGTTTCTAAGCTGCTCGAGATGCCTCTAAAGACTGTCTGTCCTTCACTATCATCCTTTCCACCCTTAGCCTGATTAGTGGATTGGAGGCGTCAGTCCTGAGTTCTGTATAGTACAGCCACCATAGGTGTGGGGACTTTCTAGTAGAGCCATCACAGAATTGGAGCAGTCTGCATTATAAAGCAACCAGAGATTTTATTCCGCACTGTAATGTCACTAAAGGGTTAAGGGGCTTGCACTGTAAAACCACCAGAGATTTGGGGATCTGAATTTTAAATCCACCAAATCAGTGTTCGAAGTGGGATCGCATATGCTGGTATACCCAATTTCCTTGAAGCACTGGCCCTGTAAAAGAAATATTTAGTGCTCCATCCAGCTGCATTGTCCTTCTCCCTGCTCGTCTGCTTCTTTCTCATTGACTGTCGGGCATGATGTCATTAAGTCCCCACACTGTCACTAAGGAGCCGCGCGGAGAGGAGCCAGAGGAGCCAAGAGAAGAAGACAGAAGAGGAAAAGAAAGAAGACAGAAGAAAGAAGGTCATAGAAAGGAAAGTAAAAAATGGAGGGGGCATTAGTGTAATGAAGAAGGGGGCACAGTATGATGTTGCGGGGACACAGTGTGATGAAGGAGGAGCACAGTGTGATCATGAGGGGACACAGTGTGATAAAAGAGAGGGCACAGTGTGATGATGCAGGGACACAGTGTGATGAAGGAGTAGCACAGTGTGATGATGAGGTGACACTGTGTGATAAAGGAGAGGGCACAGTGTGATGACGTGGGGGGGCAGTGTGATGAAGGAGGGGGCCCAGTTCGATAATGAGGGAACACAGTGATGAAGGGGCAAACATGTGATGAAGGAGGGGGCATAGTGATGAATGAAGGAGGGACACAGTGGGATGAAGGAGGCTGCATTGTGAAAAAAAGTGTGAATTCACTAGTGAGAGGGAATAATATGAGTTGGAACAGGGATAGACAGAGAGGATCAAGAAGTAAGGGAGAAGTGAGAGAAGCAGTATGTGAGGCACAGGGGAGAGCAGGTAGGGAGGGAGAGAGGGGGATATCTGCAATGAAGATATGGGCACATAGGAACAGAGAAAGGAAACAGAAAAGGGAATGATAAAGGATAGCATGGAAAATATAAGGGAGATATTATGGAAAGTTATATTATAATACTATGGAGATATGTGGGAAAATGTAAGTACACAAAGTAGACATAAGGGAGGGGTGAAGGGACACAGAAGAAAGGTAATTTGACACAGGAGAGGTGGGGGACACAGGGTTGCATCATTTTATATGTTTTATGTTATACTAAATAGTGTTAAAATGTATCTAAAATTAATTTCACTCTAAGAAAACCACTAAACCTTCGGGGGGCATAGGTGGCCCCCAGGCATCTGACTGTTCATTTCTTAGTGAAAGTTCAGCACTTCTAAATTTCCACTTCAACCACTGCACCAAATTGCAAAACAACCTGAGATTTGCAGGTGTTTTTTTTATAGTGGTATCCTGAAGTCATTGTGATTTTACTAGTTGACACAAATATGCTTCCTGTGTTGTATGTAGCTTACTAGAATGCTTTATACAATGTATAGAGTTCACTTGAATGTTCTCAGTAATGCATAATGTTTTTTAGAATGCATTTTGTATTGTATAATCATTAAGATTCTCAACTTTAACAGAATGCTCTCTTTATTGTATAGCGATCAGTAGGATGCTCCTTGTAATGTATTGATGTCAATAGAATGCTCCCTGTATTATATAGAGTTCACTAGAATGTTCACTGTAATCATTGATATCGACAACCCCACTGACCCTGCGTCCATTAAACTGCTCACCCTCTCCTCGTCCCTTGGCCTCACACAATGGACCCACTGCCTGGGTCACTCCCTCGACCTAGTCTTCTCCTACCTCTGTAATCTCTCTGACTTCTCCATCTCTCCCTTTCCTCTATCCGACCACCACCTTCTCTCTTTCTCTCTCTCTTCCTCTCCCCTCCCCACGCCCACTCCTGCTCACTCCAGGCGCTACCTTGACGACCCTCGATCCTGCTACTCTGTCCTCTACTTTCGACACTCTCCTTTCTCCCCTCTCCTCCCAGGCCTGCCCCAACCTGGCGGTCTCCTTCTACAACCACACCCTCACCTCTGCTCTTGATGCCATCGCCCCGGCCCACTCTGTCAAACCCCGTTGCTCCAAACCTTAACCTTGGCACTCCAAATTCACCCGCTTCCTCCAAAAATGCTCCCGTACGGCTGAACAACACTGGAGAAAATCCCACTCCCTGGCTGATTTTCTCCACTTCAAGTTCATACTCTCTTCCTATAGCTCCGCTCTCTCTCTCGCCAAACAATCTTTCTTTAAATCCCTTATCTCATCCCAGTCCTCCAACCACCGCCGCCTCGCCACCTTCAACACCCTCCTGTCTCCCCCCCCCCCGCCCCTCCTCTCCTCCCTGACCGCCACTGACTTTGCCTCCTTCTTCTCCTCTAAAATCGAGGCCATCCGTCTCGAAATCTCATCCTCCCCATCCTCATGGCTCACATCTTACCTTGCTGACCGTACCTTCTCCGTCACCACCTCTGGATCTATCTCCCCCCCTCCTGCCTTCCAATAGGGGTCCCCCAAGGCTCTGTTCTCGGACCCCTACTGTTCTCTCTTTACACCTCTTCCCTGGGTGAACTCATCAGCTCCTTTGGTCTCAAGTACCACCTTTATGCGGATGACACCCAACTCTACCTTTCCTCTCCCGTTCTCTCTCCCTCCCTCCTCTCCAGGGTGTCCGCCTGCCTCTCCGCCATCTCCTCCTGGATGTCCTCTAGATTCCTCAAACTTAATCTCACTAAAACCGAACTTATTGTCTTTCCCCCCACTCACTCCCCCTCCACTTCCGACCTTTCTATCACCGCTCTCAACTCCTCTATTTCCCCTGTCTCTCAACTTCGCTGCCTCGGCGTCACCCTGGACTCCTCTCTCTCCTTTGCCCCTCATATCCTCTCTCTTGCTAAGTCTTGCCGCTTCCAGCTGCGCAACATCGCACGCATTCGGCCCTTCCTCTCCCAAGATGCCACTAAAGCTCTTGTCCACTCTCTTATTATCTCCCGCTTGGACAACTGTTACCTCCTCCTTACTGGCCTCCCCCGCTCTCATCTCGCTCCCCTTCGCTCCGTACTCAATGCTGCCCCTCTACCAATCCCTCCACTGGCTCCCCATCCCCTACAGAATCGTTTTCAAGCTCCTCACTCTTACTTTCAAGGCCCTCTCCAACTCCACTGTTCCCTACATCTCCAACCTTATCTCCATTCACGCTCCATCCCACCCTCTGCGTTCGGCTAACGACCGCCGCCTCTCTTCCCCCCTGATTACCTCCTCCCATGCTCGCATCCAAGACTTCTCCCTCGCTGCCCCCCTCCACTGGAACCAGCTCCCCCGCTCCATCAGAACTTCCCCCAACTTGTCCAGCTTCAAACGGGCCTTAAAAACCCTCCTCTTCCTTAAAGCCCTCCAGTTCCCCACCTAATTGACATCCTCCCAGTCTCCCCTACCCCCCTCCCACTTCTGTCCCCCTTTTACCTCCCTCCTTTTCATTCTCCTCTCCCCCCCTCTCCGTCTCTGCCTCCGTTCTCCCCATTCCCTCCTCCCACCATTGCGTCTCTGTCCATCCTACCCTACCCTTAGATTGTACGCTCCTTCGAGCAGGGCCTCCTCTCCTTCGGTTCTCCACCACCTTAACTCTGCTCTTCAGCTCCATGTCTCTTCCGTGAGGTCCTCCTGCCATTCTACCACCCTCTCTACCCCGCTGGGGGCTCTCACCTCTCATCTAGCTGTACATTGAGCTTCTGAGTTACTGTGCTTTTTGTTAACTGTACCGTGCTGTCTCACCCTGTATCGTGTTTCTGTCTGTCCCTGTACGGCGCTATGGATACCTAGTGGCACCCTATAAATAAAAATTAATAATAATAATAATTGATACTTGCTGTCCTCACAGCTAAGGATTCCATTAAATGTCAGCTCCACTTTTTTTTTACCCAAAAAATATTTGGCTATGGTATACTAGGCTGGAGCCAGTTAATAGCTATAGTGCAGGGAGCTGCAGCTATTAAACATAAATGTGAATTAAATGTCAGCTAAGGTGAGGTGAACAATAGTGCTTCTCACAGGTCTTGTGTGCACCTAATCTCAAATACCAGTCTGTAAACTTCCCCAAACATTTAACTAATCTGCACAACCCCCAAGTATGTACCATTTCACAGGTATAAAAACAATAGGGCAATTAAGTGAGACTTGTAATTAAGTTTATGTACACAACCAGATATTCTTTACCATTGAAACATCACCTTAACAGCAGTCTTTGTAGCTGAAACACAAATAGAGCATTGTTGCACTTAATTTATATTTTAGTGTGGAGTATGGCTTAAATTTAAGTTTGACTAGCTTGTACCAGTTCATACTGCAATTTCTTGTACCTGATCTCTCACACATTGAATTTCTAACCATAATTTATTGAATTTCTCTTACATGAGTGATAAAAAATAGTACTTTTTAAAGAAAGAGAAGAAGAAAAACTATTAATGAAAGAGGAATTACATTCCATTAATTATAGTTATTGACAATGATAATGGTCATTGTACCAGTAGAGACATCCACGCCTGTTGTTTTACAGAACAACAGAATGAGCAGGTAAACCAAAGCACAATAAATGGATATTGGAAAGTATTGTACTGTATGAGACACATTCTCTGCCCTGACCACAAAACCTGTTGGAGTCTTGGTGATTCCAGCCTATTGTAGCTGATTCATGTCTGCCACTCCTTGCCTCTCTACCTCATTCTCCTGTCTCTTATGGATGTGAGAGGTAATGACCTCAGGTAACATTACACAATAAGACACACCTTGTACTCACACAGTGAAAAAACAAACACAAAGGTGTATCTGTGTGCCAGCTCTAATGCTATAAACAAATTAAATTTAGCCTGAAAATTAAAATTATGACTTTTACGTGCATGTAAACATGGGCCCATACACTTACATTTCCGGATACGTGCAGCTTTTAATTTAGCGTATAGATATGTCTGGCACAAAAATGTGTCCTTCATCATCGACTCGAAAACTTGCAGCAGACCTATAGGATGTCCACAGATTTGCAACCCAAATGGTGTATTGCCCTTTGTATATGATCTCCTATGTAAGGTTGGAGATTACGATTAAGGTTGCAAGTGTATAAGACATTTTGATCCAGGAGTTTTCATCTACAATCATGTGAGGTATGTCTACATCATAGGATTGCAGAGGAAAACTCCTGGACCAAAAATCACTGCACCCTGCCCCATCCATGTTCCATCCAACCTTTTCTCTGAGACCACAGCTCCACTTGTTAATCCATCCTCTCTAGCAGCTGAAAATCAGGCTTAGGCTAGGTACACACTATAGGAAAAACAAACAAACAATTAGCAATTTACAAAGGACAGGAAAAAATAAAATCCCAATTAGCGTGCCAATTCATGTGTGCACACTCTACACGATTACCTTCAGATTCGTACTCTTCATCTGTCATAACCATCGGCTGGCTGTCAGACCATTGCTCAGCAGGGTTCGGCTCCCATGCTCTCAACCTGCATTTCAAAGTATGTGTGCCTGTCCTTCCCCCTCATCTGTTGTTCCAATTCTGCAAAGTGCATATACAGTGCAGAACTGGAACAACGCCGTTTCATTGTTGAACAGACAGTTTGAAAACCTCGATCAGTGATTTCAGTGGCTTTGGAACGACCATCGGTCATCGTTTCACTGTACACATTAAGGTGATATCAAGCAGAACTGACGTTTATGGTCTGAATGACCCAATCCTCGACTGAAAATTCTGGCTAGGTACACACTGAAGAATTTTCTGACCAATTTGCTATCTACAATGATTGTACCTGCAACTGAAGGTCCAATCGGTCAGACGATTCATGTATACACACTAGATAGATTTACCATCAGATCTGTGTTCTTCATCTGCTCCTCTAGTCGTTTACAGAATGACAGCACAATATTCATTCACTCTTTCATTCCTGTCACACTGATTAAAACATTAAAACCGCCTTGTTATAGGTATCCACATGACATAACGAATTTCGTTAGCTTCTATGACCCTGAAACGAAATAGTCAGTCTCAGAACGAACAAACAAATTATTCCATCTACAGGATCTCTATATTTATTCACCAGGTCATGTTTATTGCAGGCATCGGCTGAAAAGAGCACGACTCTGTAAACTCTATGGAGATCGTGAGTGCATACACACATGATCAGAAGGTGATTGGAACGAGATTATTAAACAGAACGACTAACCAAATGAAATGACAATTGGCACTTTGAAATCATTGTCGTTCATCATGTGAGTATATACACGCTATAATGCGATATGTGGCCGAGTGGTCGTTTATCGGGTGATTGTTCAATACAGGAAATACAGTGTATTTAAGGTCTAGCCATCATCTTTGTTATTCCTTAGTAATCACAAGAGGTATTTGCTCAGAAGTCACGGCACTGATTATATAGCAATTGTAAGAAATTCGTTGCAGGTTTGAATCCCAGCATCACTTCTTTTTCACCTTAAATCTCTTCTTTGTCTGTATATGGCCTTTTATTAAACAGAAAAAAAAATCCTATCTCCAGCAAAAACAGGTATTTCCTTCAGAGATAGGGCTTCTCCCTGTCACCACTGGCAATAGCAGTGCTATAGACCCTGCCGTAGAAAAGATTTGCTGAGTCTCTGCTTTAAAAGCTTCCCCATACAAGGCAGGAGGAAGCCTACTTAATAAGAATTGTGGTGGTAAAAGTACAGACGCAAACCTTCAGCTATCGTCATCTCAGGATGGCGATAACAGGAGATATTCAAGCCAGGTGTTAACCAAGAGAGTGTCACCCAGGTGCATATCCCAGGAGACTGACCTGGCAAAGCTGCTAGTGGCTATAAAAAAACATGTTTAAGTATTACAAGTATTTGAAATAAAAGTAAACTTTAAAGTAGGACTTCATATTGCAAAATTGTTCATAATATGCGTAACTTTATCATGTCGAACATCCAGTATGTTGTATCTATATTTATCACAAATTATACACTAGACTATTCTATATAAGGTATATTTGCTATGTAAATATTTCTTTAAGGAGTAAAATCTATATTTAATGCATCATACACCTACGTCAGCCTATTACATCGTTACATTATCTCACTGACCATTATCTCCCTGACCAGGCAGCTCTCGCTCTTATCCTCCTCGCCCTCCTCACGCCATCCATGCATAGGGAGAGTTCTGTCACAGCTGCTGAGTAATACATTACTCGTTATTCTTCTAGAACCTAATTGTTCCAATGTCAACAATGTGAAAGATTTATTGCAACACCTTTCAGGGTTTGAAAAAAGAATACACAATACTTTCATTCACAGTGACACACAAACATAATGCAGAGGCTTAACTGATAACCCCACTCTCAGTCCAACATCTAATGGTTTAGTCAGAAACACAAAGGACTAGTACCATATATAGAACATGCATTATATTACAAGATATTAAAGCAAGCAATGGGACTCAAACCCAAAAATATTGTGTAACTGCACCTATTTTTTGTAAATTTCTTCACTATTACACGTGGACCAGGTAAAAACGGACACAACACTTGCCTCTGCCAGTTTGCAATTTCACAATAGCACATGCTATCCTTTGCACTATGCCACTCAATTCTAAATGACTTCAAGTATTATATTATGTATTAGATTATGAAGACAATCAGGAGGAGATGGAATAAGGGCGTAGAGCAACGATGGGCAACATGATACATGTGGCCCTCTAGCCTTCAAGAGGGCCACACATCACCCTTAATCTCGATAATGAGTTAAAACTACATTATACTTGCCAAAATTGGCAAGGACTCAGATAATTTTGTCCCGCCCCCAAAACATCAATAACAGCTTCCAAACAACGGCCAATTACAGCAGCGGGTGGGGCCTCGATGATGCGAGATTCACATCACAAGCCCCGCCCCACCACTTAACTATAGTAGCGATTAGTAACCAGGAGGTTCCCTTGCTCTCCCGGGATTCCAGGAGGTCTCCCAAAAATGCGGGAGTCTCCCGGACATTCCGGGAGAGTAGGCAACTATGAACTACATCTAATCAGTAAGAGATACCAAACTTAATAACATATCACCAGACATTTTATTGTAAGATATGTAAATCCTACAAGCTATAACAAATATCTTACAATTCAATGTGACTTCTGGGTGACCAAATATCAAAGCATCTTTTGAAAACTAGGTTTGACTTTGAACAGATACAGTGCAATTCTGCAGAGAGGTTTCCTTTCATCAATGTGCTGTAATAATTGTTTTTACCCCAAGATAGCAAATGTGTGTTCACATGTGTAAGCGAAACCGAAAAATCCCTTACTTTGTTTCAATGAAATAAGCAGGAATCATGATCAAGTTAAGTCATATTTTCTGCTTTATAACTCACCAAACTTCACCCACTACTTCAACTCTTATTAGATCAGAGCAGGGGCTGTTGATTATGGCATAAAACAGAAAACAGGGCTGATAGGACTTAAAGCAGGAAGGACCTGGGACCATAAGCAAAAGTGTGGAGGATTATGTGAAGCACCAGAGACTGTGATCATTTTTCCAATTATGTTTGTTTGTGATACTGCTATTTTATTTTATTTATCTATTTTATATGTGTTGCAACATAAAGTTACAGCACAGTTTTTGCACAAGATGATTAAGCCGCACATAGCTCTAATAGTTAGAATTTTTGGGGGAGGCTTTTAAATATATAGCCCTATAAGTAGTAACTGGCTGAACTTGTTTTGCTGTTTCCGAGTGTACAGTCACTCAGGAAACAGAGACTTAAGTGTCTGTCTGCTGTCAGAATGCATCGTGGAGTGCAGGTGTAGGTCAAGGGAAAGTTTGAGGAACTAAACAGTGCAGGTTGTGTTCTAAATCCGAACATACATAAATGAATCTCATCAAAACTTTGACTCCTAAATTAAATTCTAGTGAGTTCGGTGATCATAGCTGTATATCTTACAGGAAACTAAAAATAGGTTTACATATTGTAAAACATCATTTAACAGTGAAAACATAATTTATCATATAACTACCCCTGACTCTCTCTCTCTTACACTCAAGGCCAATCCTTGCTATAGCACATTATGACTATCTATAAATAAATGATGATGATGATGATGATGATGATCTATCCTCATTGTGATTGGCTGAAGATGATGCATATGTGTTTCCCTTGTTTCAAACTACCAACTGCTCTGTTGGTTGGGTCTGTCCCATACCCTCAAATCTTGTTGGCACCCACTCTCTCCAGGTAGGTAAGAGTTCTCAATTAATTGAAAATGTTTGACCTATGTGAGATTGTCTTCTCTTCTTTTAAGAATCTATTGATAATACTGATTCATCATCTTCTACTAGCCACCTTGGGCCTGATTCATCATACCGTAGCCAATGTACAGCAGTAGCGTTCACAACTAAAGTGAATGCAGCCACAACTGAATCAAGCTCTGAGCATCTCAAAGTTACTTGTTTTTCTGCCATATCTCTTGCTCCAGCTACAGGGCTAGTCTAAGTCCTGATCAGTAGTGAGGACACTACTTTTGTTCATTTTTTCACTGTTTGGTCATTAATAACTTTTTTTTTTAACTGGTGGCATTATATATATTTATATATATATATATATATATATATATATATATATATATATATATTTATCTGCGCGTTCTTTTGCGAATTTATAATCCATATAGGTATTGGACATTTCCTGCAGTGTCTTGTATAGCAGAGCACAGCAGACCTACATCCAAAATCAACAGCACATGTGTCTTGAGATCCATACCTTGATGAATTCGGACATGCGCAAAGCTGGAATATGTGCATTTTAAACCATGTGCTGGTTGCGCTCAGAATGCATGCCTTGATGAATCAGGCCCTTGTCTTTAACCTTCTTTTTATCAACACTTTCTCTAACTTGTTAGTTCTCCAATAACTACGCTCAAACTTTCTTAAATCTGGAGACCACTGAAACCTCTGTCACTAAAATTTCTACGATCATTTTGCTGCTAAATCTATGGGTTCATTTAAAAAAACACAGAACTACATTATGTAACCTGCTAGGCCATCTGTAAGTGCCCGTTACATATAGAATCACCTATATAAAGCCCAATTGTTCTATTAATATTCAATTCTAAGGTGCAAAGGTATCCAATCCCACAGGGGACTGACATTTACAGATGTCCCGACAGGACACATGCGACAGAGGTACAGCAATGCAAAAACAGACACTCACTGTGTCACATTCTGCTGAACATATGCACACAGATATTGCCATTTATATACATATGACATAGACATAGCCCACTGCACACCCATCAGCACAGATAATCTAGTAGCATCAAATGAGACCATGACTCAACTAATCCTGTGCAGACAACTTCACTCCGCTAGCTGGGACCATGGAACACATATGGGCAGCATAGCATCTGATACTGGGTGCCCTTTGTTCACTATGGCAGTATTGTATGCTGGCTCTGACTGTCAGTGTGGCTGCATTATAGCGGATACTTACATATTGGCCACTACTAGCATTAAACCCTTATCTACTGCATTCTGAAGGAGAGATCCGAGTACATCATGGGAAAAGCTCTGTGTGCTTATCACACTGTCTGTGTGTTCCATGGCTGTAATAATTATTATTATTATTATCCTTTATTTATTAGGCGCCACAAGAGTTCCGCAGCTCCGTACACAGCACAAACAGTAGACTAAACAAGGGGAAACATTACAAACAGTAAACAAAAAATAACAAAACTTCAGAGACTCCAGGCAGGCTAATGCAGTAAAGACGGAGCAGAAGAACAGGTATGGAGAACAAAGGGAAGAGGGCCCTGCTCAAATGAGCTTACATCCTAAGAGAGGGTAGACAGAACTCAGGCACACAGGGAGCAAGTTGAAGTAAGTGGGGAGAGAACAGGGGGGCTGGGAGGAGAGAGAGAGAGAGAACAGGCGGAGGAGATGAGGGGGTTAGGTGGAAGGCCTTTAGGAACAGGTAAGTTTTGAGTGCCCTCTTGAAGAAGGACAGATTGGGAGAAAGACGGATGGAGGGAGGTCGTTCCAGTGAAGGGGGGCAGCACGGGTAATAGAAGTAGCTTGGATATATAGGCCGTGGTAGTAAGGAAAGGAACAAGATCTGTGGGGAGACAAACTCGGCAGAGAATGCAGGTATGAGGATGGAGGCAGTGGGAACCATTGCTAGAGTAGGACAGGAAGGGTGCCCTAAGGGATGAAACCAGGGGACTGCTGACTGTGGGTACTGGTGGTAGGAGGAGAGGATTGGAGTGGGTGTAGGCCCTGTGGTGATATTCCGTGCAGACGTTTCAGTGGATTGAGGAGAAAGCAGATGCTGGACATATGGTGATGTAGGAAAGGGGTCCAGTATTTCTGGTATGGAGAAGGCGGCTGTCTGGAATCTTTATAGAAGCCATAACTTTCCTCTGACACTGCATGTTAATGTATTGGAGGGAAGCATGAATACACCGTAAGACATTTCCAACATTCCCTGCCTATGTTTCTCTGTTGAGAAGCATAGGCAGGGAATGATACAATATATCCCGCTATAACCGCTATAATACAGCCTCTATTAGCGCCATAACTCTTCCCATGTGCTCTTCCACACAATTTTTTGCACAGCAATGTTGGCGTATTGGTGACACAAATCACTTTGAATCGGGTCATCATAGCTGGACTGCTTCAGAAGAAAGTGAAGCAGGATCTGGGAGAGTGGCCTACTCTGCCTGAAAGGCTGGAAGGGCTCCCCAAAATTCATGAGTCTTCTGGACTTTCCGGAAGAGTACGCAAGTATGTGCTACATGACTCATTTTGAGAAGCAAACTTGCCAATCTCAGCCCCTTCCTGTGATTCACTCAAATCACGCCCTGTCCGCCCAAACTACACCCGGATCTGCCCAAGCACATCACCATTCCCATAAAGCCCCGTTCCTTTCTTAGTCCAACAATATGGACTATCAGGAGGTATGCAAATGGTGTCTCAAGCAGGGCCATCTTAACAACATTATGGGCCCCCGGGCAGAGCGGTGCACTGGGGCCCCTACTTATACATCCACTCACAGGAATAAAAATGTAAATTATCGATAAAATTACGTTTATATTTCTTGTTACCTGCAAAAAAAAGACATTAAATAAAACATGCTGTACTACAGAGATTAATCCAAATAAACATTTTTTATTATAAACAAAATTATTATAAACTATAATAAGAATAATATGTGTGTATATTCATATACACAGTATAAACACACACATACGTGCATACCATACACACCTATATAGAAAATATAACATCATTTACAATATCTTGCTAAGTGAAAAAGAAAATATACAAAAATGCAAAAATTTGCACAAAAATCACCAAATCAGTACAACTCAAAAGCCCTATCTATAGGGCCCCCTTGCGCATGGGCCCCCCGGGAAAGACAGCCCTGGTCTCAAGCAGTGCAGAGATTCAAACTTTGATATATGGGTTGAATATGTATAGAATGTAGCAAACCCTAAGCACTTCTCCCATGTTTATCGTGATTATTATTTTTGCTGCTTTGTAAAGTGCCACAGTGTTCTGCAGCACCAGACAGTAGTGAAAACAGAGCATAGATAAACAGGGACATACAAAGAAGACAAAATAAAGAGTGGAGAGGACCCTGTTTACCATCCCGAAAAGATTGAATCTCCAGGCTGCTAAAGTGCCAATTTAAAAAAGTCTTTAAAATAGCAGAGACTACAACAATTCTGAGGTATTGGTAGTGTTACCAAAGGAGCTGGTATCTAATGAAGAAGATGTCCTTAATTTATATTGTAATTGTAGTTAAAGACAAATGGCAATAACATTTTACTGTAACTAGCACATACCATGCATTATTCACAGTTTGTTGCTGATCATTTAAGTTTTACAGAGGAACTTCTCAGTCTACATTTCATCATCTAATTATTTTTTCACACGGTTTCTTGACAGAAGTACAAAAAGATCTTCAATATCCATTGACAGAACTTGAGTAATCTGCTCATTTCTCTTTCAGTTCCGTTAACGTGTATATATATATATATATATATATATATATATATATATATATATATATATACTTTTAAGAACGTTCCCTTACTTTTGTTATGTGCACATTGTCATAATACATGTCAAAGCTTAATAAAATGTTAGCACAGCTGGTCATAGCTGTGTTTGTACATTCTAGAGTTGCCCACATGGTCAATTCTACCCCAATGGGCAAGAACCTGGGTCTGCCATCGACTCGGTCATAGTCATCGACTAACAAAATGAATATTTTACAGATCCCAGATTTTGATACAGCAGAATGTTTGTTTTGAGAACACACGGAGTGATGTTTGTAAAAAAAATACTAATTTGGTTGATCAGATCTACCCATTTATGGCAAGCTTAGAACAAAACCCCATTAAGTGATTGAGGATGAACCAACATCCACCGGCCTACATAACGTCTTGTCTCACACTACTAACTTTTGTGTCAACAGATTGTACTGCCCTTCAAACCCCCCCATTCATATTTCTCTAAGGACCTTACACTACAGTTGTGATATAGTGTAAATCTAAGTTCTTCTCTTATAATGGCATCATGAACTTATTTTGTGTTTGTTCTCTAGATTTTGAAATGTTTATCTCTCTGTTTTATTAATGTTGAATGGCTATCTGTGCCTCTAAACCTATCTCCTCAAGAACCTTATCTGGTAATATCTATATCTGTATTCACTTAAGAATTCTGCTGGAAAAACTGATCTATCTGATCTATAGCGACACAGCAAGGTAATTAGTGATAATACAGAAACCTACAGGTTTGAAGCACAAAGAAAAGTATCATGACACTTTTGCTGAGAAAGACAAACTATAAAGATAATAGCCATTAGCCTGGATGTGTGTGATATTTGAACTTCATTACATCAGTTTAACAAGCGGCTCACATAACTACTCTGTGCTGCTATAAATCCCAGCCCTTCCACCATCCAACGCTCAGTCTTTCACTTTCTGCTTCTCTCCATTGCCCTTCTCACTTCATGACACTGCCCCATCACATGCAGCCCTGTCCTGATTACAACCATGTGAGTGTACAGGTCACTGTCTCCCATAAGATCAGCACACTCCTCAAACAATATGTGCTGCTTTGAACAATCTGACACGGTGTACACCCACTTCAAATCTGGGTACACAAGCAAGATATGAAGAATGACAAAAAGGTGCTCTATCACTAATCAAATACACCTTACAAATATAGCTACTTATACAGACATTTATCTGCACAAAATACCTAGCCACAATGTTATCTATAAACCTTTTAAAAATAAACATATTGTACACAATTCTGGAAGTCATGACGACTCCTAAGACTATTAATACTAACTCCTATTGAATTTCATCCACAACCAGTGTCAATGATGCATTGTTTGGAAGAAATAATCTGGGACCTATTAAGGCTGATTTTCTATCCCCAATCACTTATCACCATAATTTATCAATAAAATATTGCCAGAACAGCAGAGCAAATCAGTTGCCTTGGATATACTGTCCGTGAGTGATAAGACTTAACGTAACGGGCCAGTCCCGGGGGATATGCGCATGTATGACCCACATAGCCGGTTCATTCATTATCTTCTGCTAACACCATCCTGCAAATCTTTGTGCAGTAAGGGGCCTATTTCTGGCAGTACGATTGCTGCCGTAAAGCCCTAGATCAGGGTTGTCCAACCCGCGGGCCGCATGCGGCCCAGCACGCCTGTAAATGTGGCCCAGAAAGAGTTTGGGTTGTGGCAAGGGGGCAGCACTGTTAATGGAAAAAAAAAATCCTGCAAAAAAAAGAAAAGAAAATACTTACCTTGCGGTCATGCGGTCACGTCAGCTGGTACTCCGGCTCCCTCCCTTGTCTCCTCCTCCGTGCGGTGCTCGCAGTGAATGTCGGGTGTGATGTCATCGCACCCAACATCCATTGCGGAGCGCAGCACAGAGGAGTCACCCACACGAGAAGAACAATCAGCAGCACAGAATTGGAGAAAAGAAGAGAAGAGGACAGGAGAACAAGCCGATTAAAAAGTAAGTTAAGGGGGATTTTTTTTATTATTTCAAGGGACGCTGACCAGTGAATAAAAGTCACCTGGTCCTGGAGCATCATGGAACTTATCTCCCTGCTACATACTTCTACTTGTAATACTAATGGGGCATTATATATTATTCTCTTTGGCTCATTATAAGTTTGTATCCCTTAACTAACATAGTGGTGTAATTAGCAAAACAGGTCACAATTTGGGGTCACAGTGATGTATATGTCAGGTACCGCAGGCCTGGTCAGGGCACCCTGATATACAATGCCTGGCTTAAATGCACTTTATTGATATTGCATCGAAACAATACAAAAAGTGATTATAGTATAATAACTAGAGAGGATTTTTTGAACATGGCGATTGAAAGGTAAGTTCAGGGGGATTTGAATAAAAAGTTATATATATATATATATATATATATCACTTTTTTTTCTCATATATATATGTTAACTATGTTTTCTATGGTTTTTTGGATGATCAGCTATCGTTATTGTTAGTGTATCTTATGTGCGGCCCAAACCAACTCGTCGTCTTCCAATGTGGCCCAGGGAAGCTAAAAGGTTGGACACCCCTGCCCTAGATGGATGGTGAAGTCCCAACTCTGGTTTTTTGCCCTTTAATAAATAGGGCACATAGAGCAAATTTCCCTTTGAACAAGACTGTCCATAATAATAGTAATGTTTTGTACTAAATTTTTGAAACTATAATGGGGTTTAAATGGTCTAATATCAATTATATTTACTTGAAAACTGTAAAATCTATAAATTAATCTATAGATTAATGTAATATTCCTAGAAAAATATAAATATAAGCAAAGAACACAGAAATTATATTTAAGGCCCATTACCAATGGTGTTAAAAAAATAATGGTTTTACCAGTGTTTTGTAACGCTAGTAAAAGCATGTAAACAGGTGGAGGAATGGAATCTCATACTCACTTACGCTTGCTATCAGAAGCGTTGGCAGTCAGATCCATTGAATCTCTACTGCCACTACAACAAGAGCAAGTACTGGTTAGCACCGCATGTCAAACACAATCGCATTTTACATGCAGTGTTTATTGATGTTTTCCTAATTCTAGTGGGTAAAAAGTCTAAGGGCCATATTTATCAAAGTGTGAAAAGCCTTATGGACAGGTGTTTTCGTCAGCAAGAGAGCTCCGCCCTATATATGAAGGGTCCACTTCCGGATGTATCACTGCTATTGGCGACTCAGGTTGGCACTAACAAAAGAAACTTAATTTAAAAATGCTTTATTCTATAAATAGTAATAATTTTTAAAATATATATATTTTAAATACTTTAAATTTTTATGATTATTTTTTTCTTTTTATTAATGGAACTGAAGTCTAGGCTTTCAATTCTTCTGTGCATGTGTAACCCAGATAGCTGGCTCATCTATGAACATGTTCCCTGAGACTGGTCCGGAGAAGCGATAAGTTAACCCTTACCCATACGGGCAGTAGAGTATCCCTCAGCTGCCTCAGCGATATGTTATTGATAAATTAAAGCAATAAGTGATTTTTTTTTTATTACCACAATAAGCTGCATTAAAAGAAGCCTTCTAAAGCCATTTTCATTGATTATAGATATGAAAGTAAGATGACTGCCCAAGTAGATCCTGGTTTTGGTCAAGCACCAAACGGCAAAATCAACGTAGGTGGCCAAATTGGATGGCATCCGGTCTATTGCCAGATCACTTCCAACATATCTAAGACATGCTAGTGTGGTGGTAAGATAACCGCACATACAGGTTGCTAGCAGCCATCATGTAACCGCAGTTAATACAACATGCCATATAATCTTATGATCAATCTAGATTGAATTCATATTGGGCACTGTGGTCATAAATAGGCCACACTTGCTATATAGGCCAAGTCCCTGATATCTCTCTATATATTGCAGTGTGTGTGTGATCAGCATTACTCAAAGACATCATAAAAAAAGGAAGTTACTCCCTGAATTATCTTTACCTTAGGGTGTTTCAGTCAGTAGGCTGCTTTTTACATGATTTGACCTTTAGCCAGTTTGAATGTCTTCGTCTTATTAAAATATCTCTAAAGTCACCCGCTTATACAATAATCTTTCACAATTGTGCAAATACTGTTACTCCCATCAGTATTGATTCAAACTAGGGAGAGGAGACAATACCCAGTTTGAAA
This sequence comes from Mixophyes fleayi, assembly GCF_038048845.1. Taxonomy (NCBI): domain Eukaryota; kingdom Metazoa; phylum Chordata; class Amphibia; order Anura; family Limnodynastidae; genus Mixophyes; species Mixophyes fleayi. The sequence continues at coordinate 76,082,712 of NC_134407.1, forward strand.
TTACCTACCAGGAAAATACAGTTTGCACGGGGGACTTTCCATTCTGCTATTTAGGAAAAAGGCTTAAGCCACGTACACACACTGTTTGATTTTCATTGGTCAATTAAATCAAAGTCGTACCATAAAAAAGCTTTTCTTGCCAGATTAAAATCCAAACAGATTGCAGTCACTGGGTATCATAGGAAACTGGATGAAATGATGACCCCCAAAGCTATGCGATTGTCATCATTCAACCTGTAGTTTACTAGTCAATGACAAAGCCAAAGCTGATTTTTCAGAGTCTCACAAAATGTTGTCGAAAAGCTCCAATCCATTCAAAACACACCCAAAATTCACACAAAAGACTCCCTAATCCACCCACCCACACCTGCTTTCTGATGAAGCCCCACTCCTTTTGAAGGTCAACAAATTGTGACTGTCCAACCAAAATCAGGACAGTTGGAAGGTAAATACTAGGGTGGATTTTCCCAATAAAAATAGAGAGGATACTCTTCCTCCCCTCTCCCCTCTTGTTTGTTATCATGTTTGTATTCCCTTCTGCCATGTTTTTTCTCAAATGGATAATACTGTGTGATCGTGCCAATGCACTTTCGTTTGTCTTTTGAGTCTTATTGACATTACTCACATTGTAATACATATCTGTTTTAATAATCTTTTACCTCATTAAACTCCTTGGTGTTCAATTCCACTTTATTATGTTCTATATATATAAATATATGGAGTATCAGCAAAGTGTTATCTAACTTTTTCCTGCCCTTATCCATTTATCCTATTGTTCTACATTACCTGTAATTTATGTACGGTATTGGTTTACAGGTTTCAATAAAAAGATATTATACAAAAAATAAATAGAGAGGGTTTTTTTTAATAATAAAAAAAACATCATCCTGTTAATATTCTTTTATGGAGATAGAATCCCGTGCTTACATCCCAGTATTTATTGAAATGAACTGGGGGATTTTAAAGGTGCCCCAGTTTTGGATGTCAGCATGATGTAATCGCCCCTTATCCTATCATGGAATGCCCACTTAGGTCCTGTAAGCCCCACTGTTGCCCAGTCCCAAGACCAACTCTACTAAATATTGTGATGTGGCTGAGGTTTTATCCCTGTTAAATAGTCACTGTATGCCACCGATAAATACATGACATTTTTAGTTTAAACATAAAGCGTAAAAATGTGGGACTTTCCCTACTTCATGGGGGGGAAAAAAGCTATCTATTAGGCTGTGATTCAAACTGCTTAATCACTAGTAAAATAATGACGTATATGCTTTTGTCACCATAACACAGAGGGTACAGACTGTGATTCCTATTTTCGACTTGTGTTGATGCAGAAAGGTGGGGCGGATGTACAGTTTATATTCTAGAAGCTTTCTTAGAATAAGAATTGCAGGCATGCATGAATCACACCATTGTAAAAAAATTAGTCAAGAAGCAGAGTTAAGGAAGGACAAGTCAATATTTAAAGAGAGGGAGAGAGATATGTAAGTGCTGAGGTTAAGTCATGCTTTAGAATAAAGGAGTGGTAACTTGAAAGTTTCTATTTATATCTAATTCTGCCCCAGGGCACTTATTTAATTAATGAGATTTATGCTTGCGCACAGTTAAGTCAGTGGATAACATACAGCGGGGCAAACCTAATACCAATGTCCATATATGCTGGGCCTGCTCACACAAACAGAATCTTGTCTTAGAACTTGCAGTACAAAGTACATCATACTTGCCAATCATTGAAAAGTTATTCCGGGAGATCCCGGGCAGGGGCCGCAATAAAATGCAGTTTTTTTTGCGGGGGCAGGGCCAAAATGACGCGATTCACCGCGAATCGAGTCATTTTGACGAGCAAGTTGCCATATGCGGGATACTTGCCTGCTCTCCCGGGAGTCCGGAAGACCTACCCTAAATTTCTGGAGTCTCCCAGACATTCCGGGAGAGTTGGCAAGTATGAAGTACATTGGAAATACATTATATATATACAGTAGAAATAAAGCCAAAATAATATAAAATATATATACATGACTCATATTTAGAAGTTTTGATGCATTGATATATATCAACAAGATTGTGTTACGGACTTACCTGTCATCGCTGCTCGTCTGGATGTCGCACTTCCAGGTTCGGCGGTCACATGACCGCAACCCGGAGGCAGGGAATTCAAATCCCTGTCAGTATAAAACATTCACTCTGACACTCGGTGTCAGAGCAACATCTCTTGTTCCTGGCTCCTGTTCCCTGTGGATTCCTGCTTTCTAGACCCCTGCTGTTTCCAGTGTTCTGACCTCTGTCTGTTTTGACCATTCTTCATCTTCAGTCCCAGTGTACCGACCCGACTTGCTGACTACTCTTCTGTTCTAATGACCCGTGTACCGACCCGGCCTGATTGACTCCAAGCTTGCCTTCTGATTCTGCCTGCATTGCCTTCCTGTGTACCGACCTGGCCCGTCTTACTACGCTACTCCTGCTCCTACTACGCTGCACTACATCTACGGGTGAGCCTGAGGACCGCGACCTGCGACTCCTGGCAGCAAAGCCCATCCCGCCTTGCGGCGCATTTTGGTGAACACCCGGGAGCTCGTTAGACTCCGCACCTCAGGTAAGCCAGCTATATTTAGATTGTAGTATATCCAGTAAATCCGTTACAGATTGATACATGTCGACAAAAAATATTTGAAGTAATTTAATTTGTTGGCCTGTATATGTCCTCCTTTAACTGTAACATAAAAAATAGCTTTACCTCCTTATCTTCCTTCTGTGTTTAGGAGCTGAAGGTTATTACATTTAAATACATTACATAGAAAGCATAAATTATTAAAGTATTTAAACATAAAGGAGATCATTCAGAGATGCGCCTACCCCCATTTGCTTAGCATAAAATACACACATTCGTACTGCACATGTCCAAAAAAGCAGCTACGTCTAGGTCCATATGCAGATTTGTTACTTACGGTTGGAAAGGCAGAATGGGGGAGGCAAAGAGCATGCAAACACAGACAGACTATTAAAATGACATAATATCACACACCCTCTTAATGTGATGTCAGTAGAATCAGAATTGTCTAAAAAAATAGTACATTTATTAAACTATAAAAACATGGAGTTAAAAAGAGAATATTACTAATGCAACACTTCTGACACCTCTTGTGACATGGGTACCCTTAGATGATGCACACACGGACATCAGTCACAGACAGCTTCTTGTTGAAAACAGGACTTTTATTGTTCCTTCACAATAAACAGCATACTTTTGCCAGGTTGACACCAGTATATAACATCAAGTTGCATACACCTCCTTCTGACCCTAAAGCTAACTAACACAGTCCAGCTCTCTAGCCACTGGCCGACTAGTTCAGCATCAGTCACGCCTTAGAATTGTAAAGAGAAGTTTAACTAGACAAAACTCCTCCCTTTGGTCTAATTACACCATTAGACCTTATTCTCCACATGCATGTATTAAATCTAGGGTACTTGGTCTGAAAGAGCTTAACCCTTTCTGCAGCCTGTACCTGCAGGCTTACCGTGTCCTCACCTGCCCCTATGCAGGAGAGGTGTGGCAAATGGGCCTCTTTGCTACACTAAAAATAAATATAAGAAACACAATTAATACATAAGAACCAACAACAGGTTTGTACCCAAGACTGTAGGAACACAAGAATCACATCCAGTTTTTTTCTAATGTTATAGATAGTCCAGGAGTGCAAAAATGAACCCATCACCTTTCATCCCTACAGACTTTTTCATGGGGCTGGCAATACTATACCTGGTGGCTTCTTAATAGGAAATTTGAATCCACAAGGCTGGGACAGTATCCATAGTAAGGGTCCTTACACTCTTATTGTTGGTTATTAAAATTGGCATAACAGCACTATGTTAAACCCAATAAAATTAAATTCATGCCACCAATGTGTGTTAGCAATCAAAAGTCAAAAAGATGAAGACTCACAATGCCAATTAATGAATCACAAAGCCTCCTAGTTCTTAGTACCATATTTAAAATACAATTTCTTGTATAAATATGACAAACAAATGTATTGCAATAAATGAATGCATTAATAAATACAATATATCTACCTAAAATAACCTATTAATATGGATAAAAACTCACTATCAGGCCGAGCGGAATGGTTCAATCATATCCTAAAAAAAGGAAAGGCAAGAAAATAAGATGTTTGTGTATGTGTATCTCTTATTCTATGTATAAATATTGTATATTTGGCAACAAAAAAAAGAGTATTAGTTATTCATTAGAAAGGAAATAAAATCAAAATCTATAATAAGCCCTTTCAGGGTTAGGGTTCCTAAATTAAAAATCCATCTGGTTTCTTCTTGTGAAATAAATCATAATCACCTCCTCTCCGTTGTTGTCTGCATTTATGTATACCCATAAAATTAAGGCTACTAAAATCTCTATTCTGGACTTAAAATGGGCTGACTTACTGTGTGATTATACTCCAAGATGTACATTGCTCGCATGTTCATATATTCTAGTTTTTTATTTCCTTTTGGTCCACCTTACATATTGTAATACCACACGAACAATTTAAAATATAAATAACTCCTTTAGTTTCACAAGTGATCTTCCGTTTAATCTCAAACATTTGCTTATTTATAGCAGAGACAAATTCCTTTTTTACTTTCAAAAAGGGAATCTTAGTATTAGTATTTAATAAAACTGTAAACTAATTTTTTTTTAAATAACCTTAGGTTTTGTGGGAAGGTCCTTCAGGGCTTTATCTTTTATCAAAATATGCCAATGGTTTAATAATATCCGCCTCCTGCTTTATAGGTAAGGAGTTGAAGTCTGTCCATATTTTTAACTTCCTCAAAACCTGTCTTAATTTGAGTGATGTTATTTTCCTTCTCTTCTAATTTTTTCATAAGAGTAATACCTTGTTCAATATATGTTGATAATTAGGAACAGTTTTTAGGAATTCATTTAAACTGTCCCTTAGGGATATTGTTCAACTAACTCTTGTAATGGTTGCTCAATATTGGCATAAATCCATTGCAATAAAACAATTTATTAAATGTTTTTGTACATAAAACATTTTTAATAAAGAGCTTCAAATCAATGAATCTAATTTTCACTTTAAACACCACATTTAGTATATTCCAATTAATGTAATAATATTTTCCAGAGATGATTAGTCACCTTGCCACACTACAAGGACAACATCTATATATCTGTGCCATTGTATGAGATGTTCCATATATGGAATGTTGACCCAAATCTTATTGTCTTCCTAATTGGCGAAACTTGGGGCAAAAGTAGTCCCCATCGCTGTGCCTGTGGTCTGTCTATAGTAGGAACCCCCAAACCAGAAGTAGTTGGGCATCAAAATAAATTTGATGTTTAGACTCTTTGGGTCTAAGCCATTAAGGAGAGCAAGACAAAAAAGGGGTAAATTTAATGCTGGACAAGCCATTTTACAATGCAAGGGGTGCAAATTAGTTTATTATTTATTATGTAAGGCTGTTTTATCATGTAGTCCACAAATACTTGTTCGCTTTATTTTGTACACTAAAATTTAAAGTTGATCTAGGACATGCCCTACCCCAACTATAAATCTGTCCCCACATTTTAAATGTACCTCCCCCTCCAAGAAACATGATTTTGCCAAGTTACTTCTTTTTATTGCTTTTCTCTCCTTAATGACTGAGGCCCTTTGTCTCTCCTCACCATTGCAAAGGGGCATGATCTCTTCTCTCTATAATTTACTTTTTGATTATAGGCCAATCCCTGGGAATAGACACAATCGGGTAAAGGAGAGAAACCATGGCCCACCCCCAGAGAAGGATTGTTGGGAGACTATTAGGTCAAGTGTTGCCTCTAGCTCCATGTCTACTTTAATTAAAGAAAACACCTACAAGGTCTATTATAGATGGTACCTCACACCTGATAGACTTACTAAAATATATCCGACTGCCTCTCCTGTTTGTTGGCGGGGTTAAGGACATAGTGGTACTTTCATACATATCTGGTGGTCTTGCCTACTCAACTTCTCCTTCTGGGATTAAGTTGGACACCTGCTGTCCTCCCTTGTCCAGTGTCCTATCAGGAAAAACCTGTGGTCCTTCTGTCACGAACAGCACTCACCTGAGTCTGCGTGACGCTTACGTGACACAGGGTTAACCACACAACAACCACTTGGTATGTCTAAAATGATTAAATACTTCCCTATCTATGCCACACACTAGCTTTGCGATACTAATTACCACCACCAAGGTTTTTTCGGATAAGAGCTGACACTCTTATTTAGGAAGCCTTCGGTTCTCCCTAGCATTAATCCAACACAATTTACTTTAATCAGAGTTCACTTAAACCACAAGGTTTGCACAGTTTCAATTAGGTAGCGTCTGGACCAAACTGTCGCGTTAATTCATAAGAACACAGAGACTAGAACTTATTAAGTGTAATTTAATATGGAACACACATCCACAATGCTTAAGATAAAAAGATAATAAAATGACATACAAATATAGTGCAATTGTTTCTTATAAAATAAAAAGGATAAAACACAGAATTGATACCTCACTTAGAATCAAGTTTGTGGTGCCGGGAGGAGCAGGAAAAAATGGAACCTCTTCAATTACTCCCTCAGAAGAAGAACCCAGAGTTACATTTTCAATACAGTTTTAAAGTCAAGCTACAGGGCCCCCAGCCCCCTTCCCTGTGAGGTCAGAACCAACAGGAGGGGAGAATGCAAATTAGGGTCTTATGACTTTGCTGTTTGAATACCTCTAAGTCAAGTTTTCTTTACACCGTCCTAACTTTTCAACAGTATGGTTTACGAACATGATTTTACCTTCACACAACAGGTCCTAAGTTTCCCTTCATCTGCATACCACACATGCCTCTGGTATGTATGATATTGGAGAAAATGATATGATCTTTTCCTGTGCCCTTATTCAGCTTGAATCTGTCATTAACATACAACCCAGTCTCTGCAGTCGGCCTGTCTGGGGCCTCCCAAACATGTGTGAGATTTCATTGTCTTGCAAGAGATCTCCTCAAAGGCATTCACATTTGCCATCCTGCCATAAATGGTATAAGGTGCTATCCTTATCTACCAGCCCTCCTGGGTGGTTTAACATCCACAAAACCCATTGATCTAACAGCTTCTAAGAGAACCAGGTCACACTATTTCTAGGAAGTAATACACAAATATATATTTGCAGATTTATGCCTAAACATTAGCTTGCACATGACACCTTCCCTTTTTAAGAGATGGCATGGGAATTGACTGACAGGTCATTGCCCAAGCCATCTCCCACAGATCCCACCTGGTTCAAATGGAATAGCCGGGTCTCAATAGGTTCTCTGGGGAGAAGGGTTAAAAAGGGGTTACATATCTCAGACAGCTGGGACTTCTGGTCTGGCAATATCTGTGGGCTAACCTCTGTATTCTTAAAGGGTCCTATCCCTTGCGCTGAAGCTACTAGATCCAATGGCAAGTCCTTCTTCCCCTCATCTGGCAATCTACAGAATGTCAGGGCACACGCATCACTGTCATTAGGAGCCTTCAACAGATTATCATGAAAATTTCTCTCTATCATCCTGGCAGGGGGATCATACCACTGCTTCTGGCTTGTCTGGGCCTGCGTCATGTTCTCATGTACCAACCCTGTTGCAGTGTGCACTTTGTCTCTAATTCTCATGTCCTCTAAGTTAAAGCCTGAGGGAACAATGGCCTGGGATTCCTGACACTGCACTTCTAGGTGGGGACACACTATGCAATTCTTATCTTGAGGGCTACGGAACAGGATGCTCCCCTCCCTCTTGGACTCATCTATCTGGGGGTGTAGAGTAACAGGGAGTTTGGGCCCCTCATCTACCTCCTCTAAGCTGTTAGACGGCTGGCTAAGTGAGAGTGGGCTAGCCACTGACCCCCCTGTCTCTATAGAAAACTCAAGTGAATGGTCAGAACTCAGATGTAGATCTGAGTGGTGAACATTCGAACTACAGGTCCCAGCAGCAAGGTAAGGATTGCTGTCACTCGCTATTTCCCGTTGGTCAGGACTAGGTGTCTCCCCCCCATGCTCACCAGCTCTGTGTGCAGCTGGTTCAGGCACAGAATATACATCTTCACTCTGCCCGCCCTCCCAGTTACCTTGTACAGCATCTTCTGGGCATATTACCTGGGTAGAAACATTGTCTTTCTCTAGCACAACAGAAGTAATCACATGGGCATCTGTCCCATTTCTAGTAAGCATAATATTTACACCAGTATTAATGCCAATTTCTGCAATAACAATGTCCGCTGTCCCTATCCCATGACAAGATGTCAGTGTGAAGACAGGTTTGGATTCTAACACAATACTGTTATTGGCATTATCCTCATTATTCGCATTAGGTACAATAATACATTCTCTTTCCTTGTCACCTCCTGGTGCCTGGGAAAAAACATGGTTACTCTCAGCAGGTTCTGGTACTGTAACATGGGTGGCATTAAAATCATTACACACTTCAGGTATAATATGGCATTTCCGTTCCCTGTCACACCCTGCTGCCTGGGAACAAACGTTGGTATTCTCAGCTGATTCTAACACAGTGACATTAGTATCATTACCTACATAAGATATAATAAGACATTCCCTGTCCCTGTCACATCCTGGTTTACACATTTCAGGTGCAATTGAACAGACCTTTTCCTTGTCACCTCCTGCTACCTGGGAACAAACTTTGGTACTTTCAGTTGATTCTGACACAGTAACAGGGGTGGCATTGATATCGTAATTACAGACATACTGAGACAACATTCTTCCTAAATCTGTCCCCAGTAACACATCTATAGGCATATTATCTGAGACCCCGACATCCCTTATACCTCTTCCAGCACCCCAATCAAGGTAAACTTTGGCTACAGGTACAGTTAGGTGAATTCCACCCACCCCTTTCACAGAAATACATTTTCCTGGAATGAAGTCCTCTAACCCTACCAGTTCTGAATGAACTAATGTAACATCCGCACCAGTGTCTCTTAACCCCACAGTTACCTTGTCACCCACAGTGACTGTTTGTATGTTGTCCTTCCGGCCCCCTCCTGGTCCCGCAACACACAGGACAGCTGGTGAAGATTGCAGGGAAGGTACCCCCCCAGCGGAGGGTGAACGGGTCTTCTTCTCTGGACAAGCGGTACTAATGTGCCCCACCTGGTTGCACACAAAACACCTGCGGGTGTCTCTCACAGCAGGCTTTGCCCCAACCCTCCCAAAAGATGAAGAAACAGTGGGTGATGGCGTTGAGGGGGGTGGCGTTGATCCTCCTGGCCGGCCCCCTTTCCAGGCCAACTGCCCTGGCACAAAAGTTCCTCTTTTAGCTGCAGGTGCCCAGGTGACAGTGTACTTGTCAGCCAGTCTAGCTGCTTCCGCAGATGATGTAGGGTCACGATCCACTACCCATTCCTTCACATCAGCTGGGCACAAAGTCAGAAACTGCTCCTGGATCATCAAATCTTGCAGAGCATCAAAGGTAGCCCTCCAACCCACTGTTTGAAGGAAGCACACAGCTGGGCCACAAGTCCTGAATATGTGTCAGAGGCACTGCGTTTTAAATCTCTGAATTTCTGCCTATGCGCCTCTGGGGTGATGTTAAAACGTTGCAACAGGGCACTTTTGATTGCCTCATAATTTCTGTCCATCTCAGGTGGAAGATCTGCAAAGGCTTCTAATGCTTTACCTCGCAAACCAGTGGTTAAATATTGTGCCCACTGATTTTTGGGCAGACCATACTGTCGGCAAGTCTTTTCAAATCCTCGCAAAAAAGCATCTACATCCCCGTCTTTTTCCAATACATGGAAATTCTCAGGACGGGGTCTGCTAATACCAGTGTCTTTGGCTTCTGGCTGGCGTTTGAGCTTGGCAAGCTCCAGCTCATATCTCCTATCTGCCTCTCGCTCGGCAGATTCTCTTTCTGCCTGTCGCTCTGCTTGGCGCTCCGCTGCCTCCATAGCAGCGCGCCTCTCTGCTGCCTCCATAGCAGCATGCCTCTCTGCTGCCTCCATGGCAGCGCGCCTCTCTGCTGCCTCCAAAGCAGCGTGTCTCTCTCTCTCCTGACGGTCAGCAGCTTCCTTCTCCTGGAACTGCTGTATAAGTTGCATTTTAGTTGTAATGTCCGCTGGGCCCAAATATTTCAGGGCGGTTTGCATATAAACGTCCATAGCAGTGTCCACACATGAACCTTTAGAATCATCCGAAATTAACCGTCCCTGGTTTTGAGGAATATCCACAGTCAGGTCCGCTCCTGAGTCCTGGCTATGCTCTTCCTCGGACACAGCTGTGAGTTGATGTTCATCCCTCTGTACAAGAGCTTCAATCAATTGCTCCTTACTTTTGCCACTGGTGGGAATTCCTGCATCCTCACAATCTGAAATCAGCACCTCCTTTGTCAAACGTTTATATGCAGCAGCCATTTCCTCAGTTTAATGCCAAATAAAAAAAGATAAGAAAAAAAAAGAGAAGGGGAGGGAAAGAAACAATTGCTGTATGTCTTATAATGTTTTAAACATTGAGTTTAGTCTCTGGTGAATTAGTCTGTATTTCCTCTCTCAGGGATCACACAACCCTAATTCACTTAAGTTCTTAAAAAAAAATTAAAAATATATCCCACAAGCTTGCCACCAATTTGTCACGAACAGCACTCACCTGAGTCTGCGTGACGCTTACGTGACACAGGGTTAAACACACAACAACCACTTAGTATGTCTAAAATGATTAAATACTTCCCTATCTATGCCACACACTAGCTTTGCGATACTAATTACCACCACCAAGGTTTTTTTCGGATAAGAGCTGACACTCTTATTTAGGAAGCCTTCGGTTCTCCCTAGCATTAATCCAACACAATTTACTTTAATCAGAGTTCACTTAAACCACAAGGTTTGCACAGTTTCAATTAGGTAGCGTCTGGACCAAACTGTCGCGTTAATTCATAAGAACACAGAGACTAGAACTTATTAAGTGTAATTTAATATGGAACACACATCCACAATGCTTAAGATAAAAAGATAATAAAATGACATACAAATATAGTGCAATTGTTTCTTATAAAATAAAAAGGATTAAACACAGAATTGATACCTCACTTAGAATCAAGTTTGTGGTGCCGGGAGGAGCAGGAAAAAAATGGAACCTCTTCAATTACTCCCTCAGAAGAAGAACCCAGAGTTACATTTTCAATACAGTTTTAAAGTCAAGCTACAGGGCCCCCAGCCCCCTTCCCTGTGAGGTCAGAACCAACAGGAGGGGAGAATGCAAATTAGGGTCTTATGACTTTGCTGTTTGAATACCTCTAAGTCAAGTTTTCTTTACACCATCCTAATTTTTCAACAGTATGGTTTACGAACATGATTTTACCTTCACACAACAGGTCCTAAGTTTCCCTTCATCTGCATACCACACATGCCTCTGGTATGTATGATATTGGAGAAAATGATATGATCTTTTCCTGTGCCCTTATTCAGCTTGAATCTGTCATTAACATACAACCCAGTCTCTGCAGTCGGCCTGTCTGGGGCCTCCCAAACATGTGTGAGATTTCATTGTCTTGCAAGAGATCTCCTCAAAGGCATTCACATTTGCCATCCTGCCATAAATGGTATAAGGTGCTATCCTTATCTACCAGCCCCCCTGGGTGGTTTAACATCCACAAAACCCATTGATCTAACAGCTTCTAAGAGAACCAGGTCACACTATTTCTAGGAAGTAATACACAAACATATATTTGCAGATTTATGCCTAAACATTAGCTTGCACATGACACCTTCTTTTTATGCTACCCTATCCAGGATATCGATACTCATTCAGCTAAACTGACTCACATGTTCTGGCTCCTGCTGGCTGCCTAATAGCCAAAACCTGGAAACGGCCTGAATATCCCCGCGTCTCCACTTTGAAATCCTACATGTGGTTCATAGTCAGTATGGAGACAATTACCTACCACCTGAATGGTAAGGAGGAAAAGTTCCACCAAATTTGAGCCCTCTGCTATATAAGTAATGTTGCCTAATCTCTACAGACCACATACCAAGCATTATGCCACCCCCCACCCCCCTCATCTCCCTCCTAAGCTCTGAGTTAAGTCCCTCTACCTTCTCTTAGTGATACCTGTGAGGCATATTTTTCTGCTTCTTCTTACAGCTGGCAACCGCCCCAACCTTCTACCACCCTTCCCATCTCTCCTGTATCCTTTTAATATATTGCATTTGTATTGTTCAGTTTGTATAACTACTTCCATTTTGTCCTGTATGTGACTTTTGTTTTTTTCATATTGTGACTGTGCCTTTATTCTTTTATCTTGTAACTTCTTTTATCTTGATTGTCACTCATGTTTGTTCAATATCATCCTCATCAGCTATTCATATAGCGCCACTGATTCGGCAGCGCTGTACAGAGAACACACTCACTTCAGAAAACTAGTTTTTTTTGCCACTATGGACTGGAGGAAAGTGTCAATATAAGTGGAAACTTTCAATGTTAATGTACCTACAACAGAGACAATTGGTCTCCCTGGTGGTTGGGATAGGTTCTGTTTTTTAGGGAGATAGTAGAACATCAGCACTCAAGGGTGTTCGTCCATCAAAAATTCACATTGTTTTCGGTTAATATTCCCTAATATTTACCTTCTCCCTAAAGTTCAAAAAGTTTATTTTTAGAACCATTTGCAGGATCCTTGCTAAGTACTTCATATGTTCCTTCATCAGATAATAGTCGTTCAACCTCTTTTGTTTAATAAGATGACTCCTCCACCCTTATCTACTGGTTTTATAATAATTTGTTCATATCATTGTTCCTTAGAGCTTTTCAATCTTCATTGAATAAATTATATTTAACATATTCTCTTTCGTCAACATTAATGATTTCATCAACTAGTTTTTCAAATTTTGCAATAAATGTATTTTTCATAAAACTTGGATAAAATATAGAATTGTTTTAAGACTCGTATGTACAAAATTAGAATTTTTTGCATTTGGATTGACGATATAAACATTGTCTGTCTTGCGTTTCATAAAATACTTTTTCAATGTAAGCTTTCTAATAAACTTATGCAAGTCTATAAAAGTCTCAAATTTGTTTAACCTTTTATGTGGAGCAAACTTGAGGCCCTTATTTAAAATACCAATATGTCTCGGTTCCAGTGGAAAACTTCTTTTTGGGTGTTTTTGTTTTTCGCGCATCTTCTTTCTCTCCTAGTTCTAGCAATCTGTTTTTTGCCCATATACCTTCCTAACCTCCAATTTAAATATTCTTTTATCGGGGGTTTCTCTAACTGCAGACTTGTTTCTAAAAAAACATAATAAATCTGATTAATAAGGTCAGCATGGTCACTAGAATAATTCTCCTAGCCTACCTCTTCATATGTAGTCAATTTATGATTCTCCTTAATCTTGTGTATTAAAGCTGTAACTCAATTCATTATTTTTCGCCATCGCTACAACACTCAATCAAGAGGATTCAATTTGAGTGTCATTATTATTTACATCTGTCGACCTTTCGGTCTTCTACAGACCAAGTATAGTTGGCACAATTGTGAACTGAGGCAGACTATTGCAGAGGGCCTAAAGGGCCGGTGTAAAAGCACTCTGACGATGATGACAGTCACTTCTGATTGGCCTGTTGCGGTTTCACCTCTGAAGCCTGATAGGTGCTTTCTTCATTGCTCATGCCTATATTATATGATCTTGGGTTTATATTATTTTTTTTTATAAATTTTCATTATTTTTTTGCTACTTTCATTTGTACACGAGAAGAAAGATTGTACTTGCTGTATTAAGCCTTATATTGAATGCATTTTTCACTATCAAAATAAAATGTTAAAAAACTATTATGCTTATGTCCTGGTTGCATGTAACTGTATGTTCATCTTTTATGTCCAGCTCTAAATCATCCAGCATACGCATCAAGTGTGAATTTGTCATGTGTCTCTAGCCTTAGATAAACAATACATAATTTAAATGCACCCAAATAATATTTTATGTTTACAGACATATATTTAAAAAAGTTTAACAAGCTTGATCTTTGTACCAGAAAGGTTTATTTTTGTAGTTATTTATCTTTTATAATCTCCCTCCTGTCCTGCTGACATTTCCTGCATAATGCTCTTGTCTTAAGTATTCAAATGGGAGTGTGTGATAAGATTCAGCACTATTCAAATAACGTAAGTAGCACAACAGCCCCATCCAAAGTGCATTAGGGAGAAAATAAGAAAAAATAAATAGAAAAGTACCTGTGTCTAGTTAACAATACAAAAGACACAAATGAAGATTTATGCTAGGTGACCGTAAGATATTAACCTTTAGTTGCTGCTGAATTACCGTGTTTTCTCTGTATGGATAGTGTAAAATACAGAAAGTACATCTAACCTGACATAAAATGAGAACCTGTTCATACTTGACCTTTTTTACTTTTGTCAGAAAAACATATAAACAATTCTTCACTTATTGAACATTACTGTACCCAAAATCTGTATAACAAATTGTTTATAGTTTTTATCCCTTGAACATAGCATATTGTAAATATGACTACATGTATTGGATTACCTTTCTGGAGACCTTCACATCATCAGGAAGAGTTGTTGACTTTTATTGCCCTTGGATATGGCGCAGCTCTGTTATGTTCTATGATTTTGATACAGTTGTAGTGCGAGTGTAACAGAAATAAATAACTCTGCCTAACGATGAAGTACGTAAGAGACAGAAAGGTATAGGGGAAAGTTGCAAGCAGGATTGTATGGTATGTACAAGTAAATAAAGGTAAGACTTCTGAACATCCCACTCCACCCTGTTTTATCTTCTGTATATTTGCATAAAATTATTTTTATCATTTGGAAGAGAAAGTATTCCATCTCCGAAAATGTATGAAGGGATATAAATGGCCTTACATGTATGTATGTCTTTACGCGGCCAACAAGCACAACGTGTCAATAGGCTCCTATGTTTATTCTAACCTCTCAAGGTATAATAAAACAAATGCAACAAACTTGCGTAAATATCCCGAGTGCATTCACGTCATAATAAACATATCACACATGACACTCTCAGCATTTTCCATTCTCACGTCTAGAGTCATAGGCCCACAGGGATGACTAAAACAAGAAGATACAATATTCAGTCACTCCTTTTCATTTCTCCAGGAAATGTTCTTTTCTTAACCTTCTCAGCAACCCCTGTGGCACCCCAGGGTTCTCATGGGGCATTCCAAAGTAGGTGTTATATAATGACACACCCTAATACAATTCCAGCAAGTCTCCAATTCATAGTACTCTTATCATATCACAGAAAGCAAAAGTAGAAGTATATTTTTAAAACTTGAATCAGATATAAATGTAACCCCCTGCCACTGTGTTTGTGGTTTATGGGGTGTGTGAATCTAGCTCTTTGGTCGTGGGTATAAATGACCAGAGGGTCTCCGCACCCCCTCTCATTAAAAATAAACTCTTTCTTTATACTCCTCTTCATTCCAGCATGATACTTGAGTTGCAAATCTTGTTTCTCACTCCAACACAGTAAATCACCCCTCCTCTGTGTGGGCCTTATCCCTTGGGCTATAACACATTCTCACTGAGCTCTCTCTGACCCTCCTGGGATTTTCACACTCACTCGAATTTGCCCAGACTCTGACACCCTCTCCAGCCAGTGCACTCTCAGCCATTCTTGGTAGATCTAATACTCTCAGAGTTAAGGAGTGCACACTGTTTGGCAGTCAGATGGGCGAGTCTGGGATTGGCAGATGCCGGGAGAACGTTACCTGCCTGACTGCATTATGCCAACTGCGAAGTTTAGTGGATGAGGGATAATGGTATGAGGCTGTTTTTCAGGGTTTGGACTAGGCCCCTTATCTCCAGTTAAGGGCACTGTTTATGCTTTTGCATACCAAGTAATTTTGGACAATGCTATGCTTCCAACTTTGTGGCAACAGTTTGGGGAATTCCCTTTTCTATTCCAACATGACTGTGTCACAGTGCACAAAGCAAGGACCACAAAGACATGATTTGATGAGTTCGGTGTGGAAGAACTTTACTGGCCTGCAAAGAGCCCTAACCTCAACCCCATGGAACACCTTTGGGATGAACTGGAACGGAGATTGCAAGCCAGGCCTTCTCAGAAAACATCAGTGCCTGACCTCATAAATGCTCTACAGAATGAATGGGCACAAATTCCCACAGAAACACTCCAACATCTTGTGGAAAGCCTTTAAAGAAGAGTGGAATACATTTGAAATATATTTATTAGGATGTACTCAATGTCTACTGTACATAAAATATATTTTTACAGTTGCTCCTGTTTACAAACACATATTATAACATGCATACTTGACTGTCGTCATTAGTAATCGAGACTTAGAATAGCCCTTTAGCCGGACCAAGAGATACGGCAGAAAATCAAATATCTTTGAGATGCCCAAAGATTGAATTATTCGTCACCACATGCGCTCGAGATTGGCACGCCCTTACTGTACATATAATATGTGCATACGCCCCTTCCCTGTCCATTCCCTCTGGGAAATTGTAAGCTGCAGTAAGAGTCTTTTGCATATGAAGGTGAATTGAACGTTGCTGCGTTTAGTTGTGTATGGCCCGGTTCTGGGCATGCGCAGATCAAATTTGTGGACGATATGCTCAAAATCGGCAGATACGTGCCTTGATGAATCAGGCCCAGGGACACTATATGGCAGTGCCTCAGTGCTGCCCCTATTAATTGGTTCCACACTGCTTTGACAGCTCCCCCCTTTGTTATTTGAGTCCCCCCAACTTTATTACCTCAGGGGCTTTTCTTTATCAGTATGAGGACTCATTCTTGGGGCTCTCTGAATTTGGGGACTCCTTCCCCTCTTTATATGCAACCATACTCTCAGGTAATTTCTCCCTCAAATCTGTCCCATTTCACTCATATTCTCTCAGTTATAATGTACATTTGTACCCCCATGGCAGCAGGCCATGGATCCGCTCCCAAATTTAACGCAGGATCCCAGGACATTCTCCCCTCAGTCCCGGAATCCTGGCTGTCTCTCTCTCTCTCTCTCCCTACACACCTCTCCTCAGCTCATACCAGCCTTGCTAAGCAACTGTTCCTGGTGTGTCTCCTCTGGGTCCTAGCGCTGGGGCTACACATTCAGCCACTTGTTGGCATGAATAATAATGTCAGAGGGGGCTTTACATAAAAATCCAAAACAGAAAAGTACATATAGGTAAAGGCATATAAAAAGCATATAAAAGAAACCAGAGTTAGGGAGTGCAATAGAAGGAAAATAAGTCATATTAAATGCTAGAATGGGAGACATCTTAATGCACTAAAAATTCATAAAAACTAAAGTAAAAGCTAGTTTTTACTGAACATTCATTAATATGCCTAAAACCAATTCCAGACCTGATTCATTAACAAACCAAAAACAAACGTTATGTGCATACACACGTCTGTATTCGACAAGGAGTAGATCTGAAGAAACGTCTGTTGATGAATACTGGTCTAGGTCTGCTCTACTCTAACAGATAATACACTGCCTAAGTTCAAATCAACAATCACGGAGACCATAACTGACTGCTTTCCTAACAATCTACATAACTAAACTAGAATCCCTACACTGTGCAAAACACATAAGGCAGTTATCTGAAAAGAATGAGAAATCAATTCACTGGTTAAACTTACACTTTTATGAAATGTGCAACAGAGTCGACACAATGTTGGCAAACGCACTTAAGGCCCAAAGAACATTCCACACAATTCAATTAATAAAGGATGTGAGAGTCACATCTCAATATACCCACGATAAATTAATAAGATCTTTAAACATTACTTTAAATTACTATAAAATATAAAATAATCTTACCAAAGCCAACATCTTGAACAAAAACAAATTTAATGATTATTCATTCTCAAGCAATCTATTAAAAATTGACTCAGCAGGGACATAGACAAAGAGGAGATCAATGATGCCATAACATCTCAGGAACCCTTCAAAGCCCCAGGTCCTTGCCACCAAATCTGGACTGACATCTCAACGTATATGTTTTATATATCATATATGGAATATTTCACTAGCCTACAGAATAACATTATAAAAATTCCATAAAATTTGGAACCTTGGTATAGTTTCAACAGCACTCCAATCCCCTTCCCACCTCCCCACGTTTCCCTCAACACTTCACCACATTTACACCACCGGCACATTGCCTTTTGTCAAGCTACTACATGGCACTACAGAAAGCAATTCACACAGGAAATGCTTGTTATGTATTGTCTATTTAATGTGATCTATTTTTAAATGGTTGCAATTCTATGTGAACATTGTAAACGGTCTAAGGGCTAGATTTACTAAGCTGCGGGTTTGAAAAAGTGGGGATGTTGCCTATAGCAACCAATCAGATTCTAGCTTTCATTTATTTAGTACCTTCTACAAAATGATAGCTAGATTCTGATTGGTTGCCATAGGCAACATCCCCACTTTTTCAAACCCGCAGCTTAGTAAATGTAGCCCTAAGTCTTTGTTACTGTATAACTTGAAACCCTATGTCATAGCAATTTAGAATTTAATGTACCCTGTAAAACTTTAAATAAAGAAAAATGAAGTTCACAGTTCATGCTACAGACTTTGAACTTAAGAGGGATGTAAAGAGCTGGCTACAATGCAATATTTACCTGATTGAGCAGGGGCAGAACAGTGCATCAGAACTCTATAAGCAAAACTTGGGTAGGGGCCGGTGATTCCCGTTATGCACTTTTAAGCTAAATATTGCCATTTTAAACAGTATTAGATCTACCAATGAAGTAAAAATTACTAATTTAGACATTAGCGTGAAGAAAATTGACATTTTAATATAAATGTCCTTCATTTTGCTACCCCTCATCAGTTGCTTCAGGCTGACTCCTTAAAGGCACTTCTCTCACTGGAGGGCACATCTTGGCATTTTAGTTGCCACTGTCAGAATACTCTGAGTCATTAAGGAACCAGGGGCGGATCTAGAAAAGTACTGTACCTGGGGCGATTTAGGGGGGGGGGGGGGGGATTTAGGCCCCGCCCCTTTCTAAAATCTTAGGCTGCCGACGGCTGCACAGTATGTGCAGGTCCGTCCAGCCGTGACAGGCAGGGACAGTGTGCTGCCCGGCTGCTCTGATTGTAATCAGAGCAGCCGAGCAGCACACTGTCCCTGCCTGTCACGGCTGGACGGACCTGCACATACTGTGCAGCCGTCGGCAGCAAGTGTCTGCTAGGGGGGGGCGATCGCCCCTATCGCCCCCCCGGATCCGCCACTGTAAGGAACGTACTGTGTGTTAGTTTGACAACCCCGCACAAATCATCTCTGCATACCCCCATAGTCAACAAGGAACGGATCTCAAGATACATTTATTTTTACTCTACTTTACTCTATTACATCCGACACAGCGGGGTATGTACAATTCCAGGCCAGCGTCAGACTGCGGACCCCATGCAATTACAGGCCGCAGACCTGCCGGCATCATACGATATAAAAAAAAATAATTAACAGCGTAACCCCCCCAGAAAAAAACCAGACTAACCCTACTGCTGTCAGCCTAGGCTGGCAGTAGCAAAATCGGGGGACAAAAAGCACAGGGGCCCCCAATTTTACTGTAACCAGCACTAGGCTTTTCAGCAAGGACAAGTCGCACTGTAGCAGGAAAACCCGCAAGGTTGGGTCCCTCTGCCATAATGACAACTAGCCCCAGGCTGGTCACCATGGGGCTGGATTTCCTAGGGATATGGGGCCACCAAAAAAAAAAATGCGGGCCCAACTCTAGAGGTATGCAGCCCCATGCTGAAAGTACTAGGGCTCTTCCGACACTCTCGAGCAGTGTTTATGGGCTAAAAAAATAGAATTTAATAATTAAGAAACCATTTTGTGTTGGTGCAGTACAGGTGCCAGCAAGCCCAGGCAGCCATGCTGGGAATGTTGGTGCTTGTAGTACTACAAGGCATGCTGGCACTTGGAGAACCTGGCCCGTGGTAGTAGTATTCAAAACCAAGGACATTGGGGACCATTTACAATGTTAACAAATGCGACAAAGCTGAATTTTTATGCTCTATTGCACCTATTTACTGTATCATACACAGAAAGGTCCACCCACCCCTTTCCGCATTTTCATAGCCCACTTTGGCAGGTGCTTTGCCAACCTTCAATCAGAGTGCTTCCTACTGTTACATACAGTACTTACATGTCCCATGACCTTCATTATGTATTATATATCTCATGCCGCTGAGGAGATTTCTGAACTTTCTTTACTTCATGTCACAAGTTTACATTTTTAGTTTACTATAATATGGTTTACTGTGCCTAAACACTTTATGTGTAAAATGCATTAGTATTTGATAAAATAATTCCATAAGAATTCCCCTCTAAGGTGGTGTAAATATCTGCCCGTGTTATGGGGTCTGAGCTCTTCGCACTCCCACTAGAACAGGAATAACTAATTACTATCACTTGGAATCCATTTTTAGAACATGTCAAAGCATATACACTGCTCAAAACTTCCTAATAACCCTGTTAGCCCATGAGATATTAATCATTCCCCTATTTATTCTTAGACATATAGGGACATATTCAATTGTTGGCGTTACAGTCAAAAGTAACGCGCCCCACGCACTATTACCGGCATTACGGTAATAGTGCGCGTAAATACCATTATTACGGTACTTTTCACGCTGGATTTTAGCTCGCGAGCCGAAATCTGACTTATTATTACCGTAATAAAGGTAATAGTTTTTCCGGGACGGAAACCGCCAACAATTGAATATGTCCCATATGATCCTTTTTCATTACTGGCGAATACAGTCTTGACAAAACCCTTCTGCTCCCAGATTACCCTTGCTATGGCCTTCCTGTTTTTCCCCTTTCCTATTTTTAGATATATTTAATATTTTAAATGTTTGATTATATAATTAATCATTTACTAATAAATGATATATAGTTACATATTCTCTCTATAGCACTGCGTTATATGATTGGCAATGTACAAATAAACAACAGTAATACTATTGAAACATATTTTTCTATGGTTATCTGTTAAGCTGTCTACAAAGCTTAGCCCTTGCATTTAATAGTTTATATTTTTAATATTTAATTATATTACTATAAACAATAATTTAATCATATAAATGTTTATATAATTTAAAATTCCTTATTTTTACAAGCTTCAATTTATTATATAAACAACACTTACCGGTATCTGTTTTGTGTTCACAAACTCTTATATTGTACTTATTTTCAGTTATGCTCTATATTAACATTTCTCAATGAAAGATATCTCAATGAAAAAAGAGCAAAAAAACATACTGCTGTACTAATATGTGTGCAACTCCATAACAGTGTGATTTTAATAGACACTTATGGACCTATTTCTCAACCTCTGATGAGGTTAAAATCAGCAGGATTACTGCACTAACTGGTACCAAGGCATTTTATCATTATGATCTCCGATATCGCAGCCTCATCATTCGCAAATCCAGGTTCCATAGGTGTCTATGGGGACTGCGATTATGCACTATTTATCAAGCTCCGAAATTTCGAAATTTGTAGCTTGACCCCGACAGTTGTAGTCTTTGTGGAGAGCATCGCAAGAGAGGGACCTTCGGATTCTTCCCCAGCTAACTTCGTGCTCTCAACATCGCAAATTCTGCCTGACTATAGGAACCTGTAAGTAAATTGCCATCACATTACTCTAAACTGTAGCTGCTGCCCCGACTGAATAAAGTTACTAAGGGCCATATTTAAGAAAAAACGGTATTGCACTATCGTGCACTTACCGTGTAATTTGGTCCAGAAAGTGTCCAACGCAAATTTATTAAAGTCCCATCGCACTGATGACTGATGAAAATGACTGCTTTTCACTTCAGATCATTTTTGCGAGCAGTCACCATACAACAGTATGGTGACTGCTCCTGGCCGCAATCTAACAAGTCCTGAAAAAACATTTTTTTCGGGAACTTGTCATGTTAATGTACGCCAGCTGAGGCTGGCGTACATCATCCGAATTGAAGAAATCTAATGCTGTCAGCTCTGCTCCGAAGAGCAGAGCTGTACAGCGCATGTGTGGAGGGATCACATGATCCCTCCCTGTCACTCAGCGCGCTCTCTCTGCAACTATCGTTGCAGAGACAGAGAGGGGATCTGTGTGCGCATGTCCAGTTCTTGGAACTGGACATGCGCAATTGAAGAGTGAAGAGAAGACCCGGAGACAGCGCTTCCGAAGAGGGGGTAAGTATGATTTTTTTTATCACTGAAACAGCAGTTTTTCGGAACTGCTGTTTCTGTGCAGGGCTGTACATAAATGTGAGAAATAGTTCAATCCTTATCATTGCGATAAGGATTGAAAACTACTTTTCACTTTATGTGAATATTGATAAATGTGCACCTAAATAGACTCATGAATAATAATTAATAATAATGTCTTTTCAATGTGAAAAATAAATGATAACAGGAGAAAAAAATGATGAGGCATAAATAGACCCCATAACCTCAGAAAACAGGGACTTAACCTCAAAAAACAGGGACAATCAACTTCAAGGCCGTGCCACTGCACTTTAATGCAATTTTAATTAAGAACGCATATTGCAGTGACAAGGTCAAAATGTGGAAAGCAGGACAAGTTTATACTCTATACTTCTACTCATTCCTTGCAGGGTGGATACCATGGGTATTTTTAATTTTAAAGTTGTGGCATACAGTGGACTTTATATGTGGCATTCATAAATGAAAAAAAAGTATGCTGCTTGGTTCAGCAATGGCTTATTCATTTACATTGAGAAAGGAGAGACTGAAAGTGATTGAGACTTTCACATGATGTGTTCCTTGCCCCCTTCCCTTTGTGGGGTTAACTCTGAGTCAAGCATGAGAAAGGAGTGGTTGTGTGTACCTGTAGGTCCTGAGGGGAGTCATAGTGATGTCATTCTGATGTCAGGAAAATTGTACAACCTCAGTAGAAGGAGGAGTGGATCAGAGAGAGGAACTAGCACTCTTGCTTACTGCTCAGATTAAACAGAAGTCGTTCAGCTGCAGTAATAACCCTCCTTTCTCTGCCCAGAACTAGACTGCTCACCTCCCCTTCCTTACTCCGGAATAAAGTCCTCCTCTTAATCTGCTCCACACCTGGATTGACGAACACTTTAGAAAAAGAGCTCTACAGAACCTGTCAGGTAAGGGAAATGCAGTTTGTAGATCATGCATTTTTGGAAACACTTATTCGTGTGTTTATTTGTTTGTGTTGGAGATCTGCAACGTATTTTCTCACGCCTTGCAAAGTTGTTTTGGATCAGAATGGGTTAAGTATGCATTAGCTCTTAGAACTATTATGTAAATAAAATAGCTTAGGGAGCACAAAGGACTATAGTGTCAGTATTTATGTTTTCACAAATTCCCTGTGCAGAGTGCGGGTTCCGCTTCAAACACATCCCAAACTCCCAGCAGACTCATTCACAAGCAAGGAACGTCCTTAATGAGGCAAAGCCAGTGTATGATTTTTCCACTGAGGAGGAATATGTGTGGGGCTTAAACGCGGGATTTTATTTTTTTTCGCTCAGGTACAATAAGTCGAAGGAAAGATTTTTGACTTGTTTCTGTGTAGATAAGTCTGCAACTGCTAAACAAAGTTAGACAACCTGCATGGTGGAATAAGTCAGATAAACATGTGCTAATGTGTGTTAACTCTGGATATTTATCCTCAATTTACAAAGTAAACTGCTCCAAACACACTGTAAACAACAAAGCTTCATGATCCTAAGTAGGGATGAGCGCGCTCGGATTTCTGAAATCCGAGCCCACCCGAACGTTGCGGATCCGAGTCGGATCCGAGACAGATCCGGGTATTGGCGCCAAATTCAAAAGTGAAACTGAGGCTCTGACTCATAATCCCGTTGTCGGATCTCGCGATACTCGGATCCTATAAATTCCCCGCTAGTCGCCGCCATCTTCACTCGGGCATTGATCAGGGTAGAGGGAGGGTGTGTTAGGTGGTCCTCTGTGCTGTTTAGTTCTGTGCTGTTTAGTTCTGTGCTGTTTAGTGCTGTGCTGTTTAGTGCTGTGCTGTGCTGTGCTGTGTTCTGCAGTATCAGTCCAGTGGTGCTGTGTGCTGTGCTCTGTCCTTCTGAGGTCAGTGGTGCTGCTGGGTCCTGTGCTGTGTCCTGTTCAGTCCAGTGGTGCTGTGTCCTGTGCTCTGTGCTTCTAAGGGCATAGTTATTTCCCCAATATTCCCCTGTGTTTAAAAAAATAAAAAAAAGTTTTTTTTATAAAATACCAAAAACTACTTTAATATTTTTTAATTACCACAAAATTTTCACAACCAATCCTGCAGTATAAGCCCATTGGTACTGCAATATTACCAAGTTCACACATTCAGCAGTAAAAGTCCAGTGGTACTGCAATATTACAAAGTTTACACATTCTGCAGTATCAGTCCAGTGGTGCTGTGTCCTGTGCTCTGTCCTGCTGAGTTCCGTAGTGCTGCTGGGTCCTGTGCCGTGTCCTGTTCAGTCCAGTGGTGCTGTGTCCTGTGCTCTGTGCTTCTAAGGGCATAGTTATTTCCCCATTATTCCCAAGTTTGTAAAAAATAAAAAAAAAGTAAAAAAAAATAAAAAAATTAAAAAAAAAAAAAAATATATAATAATTATAACCAAATTTGCAAAACCAATCCAGCATTATAAGTCCATTGGTACTGCAATATTACCAAGTTCACACATTCAGCAGTAAAAGTCCAGTGGTACTGCAATATTACAAAGTTTACACATTCTGCAGTATCAGTCCAGTGGTGCTGTGTCCTGTGCTCTGTCCTGCTGAGTTCCGTAGTGCTGCTGGGTCCTGTGCCGTGTCCTGTTCAGTCCAGTGGTGCTGTGTCCTGTGCTCTGTGCTTCTAAGGGCATAGTTATTTCCCCATTATTCCCAAGTTTGTAAAAAATAAAAAAAAAGTAAAAAAAAATAAAAAATTAAAAAAAAAAAAAATATATATAATAATTATAACCAAATTTGCAAAACCAATCCAGCATTATAAGTCCATTGGTACTGCAATATTACCAAGTTCACACATTCAGCAGTAAAAGTCCAGTGGTACTGCAATATTACAAAGTTTACACATTCTGCAGTATCAGTCCAGTGGTGCTGTGTCCTGTGCTCTGTCCTGCTGAGTTCCGTAGTGCTGCTGGGTCCTGTGCCGTGTCCTGTTCAGTCCAGTGGTGCTGTGTCCTGTGCTCTGTGCTTCTAAGGGCATAGTTATTTCCCCATTATTCCCAAGTTTGTAAAAAATAAAAAAAAAGTAAAAAAAAATAAAAAATTTAAAAAAAAAAAAATATATATAATAATTATAACCAAATTTGCAAAACCAATCCAGCATTATAAGTCCATTGGTACTGCAATATTACCAAGTTCACACATTCTGCAGTATCTTGTGCTACATATAATGGAGACCAAAAATTTGGAGGATAAAGTAGGGAAAGATCAAGACCCACTTCCTCCTAATGCTGAAGCTGCTGCCACTAGTCATGACATAGACGATGAAATGCCATCAACGTCGTCTTCCAAGCCCGATGCCCAATCTCGTAGTACCGGGCATGTAAAATCCAAAAAGCCCAAGTTAAGAAAAAGTAGCAAAAAGAGAAACTTAAAATCATCTGAGGAGAAACGTAAAGTTGCCAATATGCCATTTACGACACGGAGTGGCAAGGAACGGCTTAGGCCCTGGCCCGTGTTCATGACTAGTGGTTCAGCTTCACCCACGGATCTTAGCCCTCCTCCTCCTCCCCCCCCCTACAAAAAATTGAAGAGAGTTATGCTGTCAGCAACAAAACAGCAAACAACTCTGCCTTCTAAAGAGAAATTATCACAAATCCCCAAGGCGAGTCCAAGCGTGTTGGTGGTTGTCAAGCCTGACCTTCCCATCACTGTACGGGAAGAGGTGGCTCGGGAGGAGGCTATTGATGATGTAGCTGGCGCTGTGGAGGAACTTGATGATGAGGATGGTGATGTGGTTATTGTAAATGAGGCACCAGGGGGGGAAACAGCTGATGTCCATGGGATGAAAAAGCCCATCGTCATGCCTGGTCAGAAGACCAAAAAATGCACCTCTTCGGTCTGGAGTTATTTTTATCCAAATCCAGACAACCAATGTATGGCAATATGTAGCTTATGTAAAGCTCAAATAAGCAGGGGTAAGGATCTTGCCCACCTAGGAACATCCTCCCTTATACGTCACCTGAATAACCTTCATAGTTCAGTGGTTAGTTCAGGAACTGGGGCTAGGACCCTCATCGGTACAGGGACACCTAAATCCCGTGGTCCAGTTGGATACACACCAGCAACACCCTCCTCGTCAACTTCCTCCACAATCTCCATCAGATTCAGTCCTGCAGCCCAAGTCACCAGCCAGACTGAGTCCTCCTCAATACGGGATTCATCCGAGGAATCCTGCAGCGGTACGCCTACTACTGCCACTGCTGCTGTTGCTGCTGTTAGTCGGTCATCTTCCCAGAGGGGAAGTCGTAAGACCGCTAAGTCTTTCACAAAACAATTGACCGTCCAACAGTCGTTTGCCATGACCACCAAATACGATAGTAGTCACCCTATTGCAAAGCGTATAACTGCGGCTGTAACTGCAATGTTGGTGTTAGACGTGCGCCCGGTGTCCGCCATCAGTGGAGTGGGATTTAGAGGGTTGATGGAGGTATTGTGTCCCCGGTACCAAATCCCCTCGAGATTCCACTTCACTAGGCAGGCGATACCAAAAATGTACAGAGAAGTACGATCAAGTGTCCTCAGTGCTCTTAAAAATGCGGTTGTACCCACTGTCCACTTAACCACGGACATGTGGACAAGTGGTTCTGGGCAAACGAAGGACTATATGACTGTGACAGCCCACTGGGTAGATGCATCCCCTTCCGCAGCAACAGCAACAGCTGCATCAGTAGCAGCATCTACAAAATGGCTGCTCATGCAAAGGCAGGCAACATTGTGCATTACAGGCTTTAATAAGAGGCACAACGCTGCCAACATATTAGAGAAAATGAGGGAAATTATCTCCCAGTGGCTTACCCCACTTAGACTCTCATGGGGATTTGTGGTGTCAGACAATGCCAGTAACATTGTGCGGGCATTAAATATGGGCAATTTCCAGCACGTCCCATGTTTTGCCCACACCATTAATTTGGTGGTGCAGCATTACCTCAAGAGTGACAGGGGTGTGCAGGAGATGCTTGCGGTGGCCCGCAAAATTGCTGGACACTTTCGGCATTCAGCCAGTGCCTACCGCAGACTAGAGGCACATCAGAAAAGCTTGAACCTGCCCTGCCATCACCTCAAACAAGAGGTTGTGACGCGCTGGAACTCCACCCTCTATATGCTGCAGAGGATGGAGGAGCAGCAAAAGGCCATTCAGGCCTACACAGCCACCTACGACATAGGCAAAGGAGTGGGGATGCGCCTGAGTCAAGCGCAGTGGAGACTGATTTCCGTGTTGTGCAAGGTTCTGCAGCCATTTGAACTTGCCACACGAGAAGTCAGTTCCGACACTGCCAGCTTGAGTCAGGTCATTCCCCTGATCAGGCTGTTGCAGAAGCAGCTGGAGAAAGTGAGGGAGGAGCTGGTAAGCCATTGCGATTACAGCAAGCATGTAGCTCTTGTGGATGTAGCCCTTCGTACGCTTTGCCAGGATCCGAGGGTGGTCACTCTTTTAAAGTCAGAGGAATACATTCTGGCCACCGTGCTCGATCCTCGGTTTAAAGCGTATGTTGTGTCTCTGTTTCCGGCGGACACAAATCTACAGCGGTGCAAAGACCTGCTGGTCAGGAGATTGTCCTCTGAAGAGGACCGTGACATGCCAACAGCTCCACCCTCATTTTCTTCCACATCTATGGCTGCGAGGAAAAAGCTCAGTTTTCCCAAAAGAGGCACTGGCGGGGATGCTGATAACATCTGGTCCGGACTGAAGGACCTGCCAACCATTGCAGACATGTCTACTCTCGCTGCATTGGATGCTGTCACAATAGAAAAAATTGTGGATGATTACTTTGCTGACACCATCCAAGTAGACATGTCAGACAGTCCATATTGTTACTGGCAGGAAAAAAAGGCAGTTTGGAAGCCCCTGTACAAACTGGCTCTATTTTACCTGAGTTGTCCCCCCTCCAGTGTGTACTCGGAAAGAGTTTTTAGTGCAGCGGGGAACCTGGTCAGTGAGCGGCGAAGGAGGTT
This sequence comes from Mixophyes fleayi, assembly GCF_038048845.1. Taxonomy (NCBI): domain Eukaryota; kingdom Metazoa; phylum Chordata; class Amphibia; order Anura; family Limnodynastidae; genus Mixophyes; species Mixophyes fleayi. Next base: position 76,110,889 of record NC_134407.1, read on the forward strand.
GCTTCCTCACAACGTTGAAAAAATGATGTTTATAAAAATGAATAATCAATTCCTCAATGAAGTACAGCACTGCCCTCCAGATACTACAGAGGGACCTGTGGTTGTGGAGTCCAGCGGGGACGAATTGATAATGTGTGATGAGGAGGAAGTAGACACTGTAGGGGGAGAGGAATCAGAGGTTGAGGATGAGGACGACATCTTGCCTCAGTAGAGCCTGTTTAGTCTGTACAGGGAGAGATGAATAGCTTTTTTGGTGTGGGGGCCCAAACAAACCAATCATTTCAGTCAAAGTTGTTTGGTAGGCCCTGTCGCTGAAATGATTGGTTTGTTAAAGTGTGCATGTCCTATTTCAACAGCAGACCTCTCAACTGCAGCTCATCCCTCCTCTGCGGGGATAATGTCTCCTGTGCTCTGACACGTCACTCTGTGTACTCTCAGCCTCAGGATCTGACACTACAGCTACCATGCCTCTTGTAGCAGCCCTCACTCCAGGGCCTCTTCCATGTGCAGTGTCCCCCTCTCTCTTGGGTTCACTATAGTGGCATGGAGTTCTCCCCCTCATCCAGGGCACACATTCCTTGCCCTGGCTCAGTCACCACGCTCAGACTTCCAGGCAATGCTGGGGGAGCCTGGGAGCTTCCACCCCAGGTCCCCAGCTACAACTCTCCTCTCCTGTGTCTTCTCTCTCTTTCTGACACTTGAAAGATCGTGCCTTTAAATGAAAAAGTCAGTCTTGATTGCACGACTATGTGCAAGTGCAACAGGGACATTTTTTTGGGTTTACAAAGTCAAACAGTAACACTACGACCCTGTCTGTCTGGGGTCTGTCAATGACGAATTGTCTGGAGCATGTTTTGAGGAGGTATTGTGGCCCCGGTATCAAATTGGGTACCGGGGCCACCCCACTATGCAGTCCAGATACTTGTTTGGTGGAATTCCGACACGTGGAGGGTTTTTTAATTATATTGTGGCCTCGGTACCAAATTGTGTACCGGGGCCACCACACTACGCAGTCAAGATACTTGTTTGGTGGAATTCAGACCAGTTGAGGGTTTTATTATTATATTGTGTGGACCACTCTATCTATACCACACTACAACTCTATACCACTCTATTTCCTACTTTAATTCTATTTAATTCTATTTCCTACTTTAATTCTATTACTAATTAATTACCATAAAGAGGAACCAAAAAAACCAATTTTACCAAAAGTATAATATGACTTAGACTTACAAACACTACACTTGAAAGATCGTGCCTTTAAATGAAAAAGTCAGTCTTGATTGCACGACTATGTGCAAGTGCAACAGGGACATTTTTTTGGGTTTACAAAGTCAAACAATAACACTACGACCCTGTCTGTCTGGGGTCTGTCAATGACGAATTGTCTGGAGCATGTTTTGAGGAGGTATTGTGGCCCCGGTATCAAATTGGGTACCGGGGCCACCCCACTATGCAGTCCAGATACTTGTTTGGTGGAATTCCGACACGTGGAGGGTTTTTTAATTATATTGTGGCCTCGGTACCAAATTGTGTACCGGGGCCACCACACTACGCAGTCAAGATACTTGTTTGGTGGAATTCAGACCAGTTGAGGGTTTTATTATTATATTGTGTGGACCACTCTATCTATACCACACTACAACTCTATACCACTCTATTTCCTACTTTAATTCTATTTAATTCTATTTCCTACTTTAATTCTATTACTAATTAATTAACATAAAGAGGAACCAAAAAAACCAATTTTACCAAAAGTATAATATGACTTAGACTTACAAACACTACACTTGAAAGATCGTGCCTTTAAATGAAAAAGTAAGTCTTCATTGCACGACTATGTGCAACAGGGACAGTTTTTTTCTTTACAAAGTCAACTAATAACACTTGGACCCTGTCTGTCTTTAACATACTTAATGGGATCTCAATGACGAATTGTCTGTAGCATGTTTGGAGGAGGTATTGTGGCCCCGGTATCAAGTTGGGTACCGGGGCCACCCCACTACGCAGTCCAGATACTTGTTTGGTGGAATTCTGACACGTGGAGGGTGTATTTATTTTATTGTGGCCCCGGTATCAAGTTGGGTACCGGGGCCACCCCACTACGCAGTCCAGATACTTGTTTGGTGGAATTCTGACACGTGGAGGGTGTATTTATTTTATTGTGGCCCCGGTATCAAGTTGGGTACCGGGGCCACCCCACTACGCAGTCCAGATACTTGTTTGGTGGAATTCTGACACGTGGAGGGTGTATTTATTTTATTGTGGCCCCGGTATCAAGTTGGGTACCGGGGCCACCCCACTACGCAGTCCAGATACTTGTTTGGTGGAATTCTGACACGTGGAGGGTGTATTTATTTTATTGTGGCCCCGGTATCAAGTTGGGTACCGGGGCCACCCCACTACGCAGTCCAGATACTTGTTTGGTGGAATTCTGACACGTGGAGGGTGTATTTATTTTATTGTGGCCCCGGTATCAAGTTGGGTACCGGGGCCACCCCACTACGCAGTCCAGATACTTGTTTGGTGGAATTCTGACACGTGGAGGGTGTATTTATTTTATTGTGGCCCCGGTATCAAGTTGGGTACCGGGGCCACCCCACTACGCAGTCCAGATACTTGTTTGGTGGAATTCTGACACGTGGAGGGTGTATTTATTTTATTGTGGCCCCGGTACCAAATTGTGTACCGGGGCCACCACACTACGCAGTCAAGATAGATAGATGCGTATCATAGATAAAGTACATTCAGTGGTGTGGGGCAAATTGAAAAATATTCAAAATGCACTGACATTATCAAAAACAAGAGGTTGTCACATGCTAAAACTCCAACATGTATATGATGGAGAGGATGGAGGAGCAGCCGTATGTGTAGTGTAATGCAGACCTGTTGAAGGTTTTTTATATATTTTATTGTGGTGCCCAGTGCCCACTCCTCTACGCAGTCCAGGTACATTTATTGGTGCGAATCAAACAAGTTGATGGTTTTCTTATTATATATATTGTGGTGACCCACTCCTCTACGCAGTCCAGGTACATTTATTGGTGCGAATCAAACAAGTTGATGGTTTTCTTATTATATATATTGTGGTGACCCACTCCTCTACGCAGTCCAGGTACATTTATTGGTGCGATTCATAAAAGTTCAGGGTTTTTAAGATATTGTGGTGACCCACTCCTCTACGCAGTCCAGGTACATTTATTGGTGCGATTCATAAAAGTTCAGGGTTTTTAATATATTGTGGTGACCCACTCCTCTACGCAGTCCAGGTACATTTATTGGTGCGAATCAAACAAGTTGATGGTTTTCTTATTATATATATTGTGGTGACCCACTCCTCTACGCAGTCCAGGTACATTTATTGGTGCGATTCATAAAAGTTCAGGGTTTTTAAGATATTGTGGTGACCCACTCCTCTACGCAGTCCAGGTACATTTATTGGTGCGAATCAAACAAGTTGATGGTTTTCTTATTATATATATTGTGGTGACCCACTCCTCTACGCAGTCCAGGTACATTTATTGGTGCGATTCATAAAAGTTCAGGGTTTTTAATATATTGTGGTGACCCACTCCTCTACGCAGTCCAGGTACATTTATTGGTGCGAATCAAACCAGTTGATGGTTTTCTTATTATATATATTGTGGTGACCCACTCCTCTACGCAGTCCAGGTACATTTATTGGTGCGATTCATAAAAGTTCAGGGTTTTTAATATATTGTGGTGACCCACTCCTCTACGCAGTCCAGGTACATTTATTGGTGCGAATCAAACAAGTTGATGGTTTTCTTATTATATATATTGTGGTGACCCACTCCTCTACGCAGTCCAGGTACATTTATTGGTGCGATTCATAAAAGTTCAGGGTTTTTAAGATATTGTGGTGACCCACTCCTCTACGCAGTCCAGGTACATTTATTGGTGCGAATCAAACAAGTTGATGGTTTTCTTATTATATATATTGTGGTGACCCACTCCTCTACGCAGTCCAGGTACATTTATTGGTGCGATTCATAAAAGTTCAGGGTTTTTAATATATTGTGGTGACCCACTCCTCTACGCAGTCCAGGTACATTTATTGGTGCGAATCAAACCAGTTGATGGTTTTCTTATTATATATATTGTGGTGACCCACTCCTCTACGCAGTCCAGGTACATTTATTGGTGCGATTCATAAAAGTTCAGGGTTTTTAATATATTGTGGTGACCCACTCCTCTACGCAGTCCAGGTACAATTATTGGTGCGAATCATAAAAGTTCAGGGTTTTTAATATATATTGTGGTGACCCACTCCTCTACGCAGTCCAGAAAGATACCTTGTTGCAACGTTTTGGACTAATAACTATATTGTGAGGTGTTCAGAATACACTGTAAATTAGTGGAAATGCTTGTTATTGAATGTTATTGAGGTTAATAATAGCCTAGGAGTGAAAATAAGCCCAAAAACTTGATTTTTAAACTTTTTATGTTTTTTTCAAAAAAAATCCGAATCCAATACCTTAAATCCGAACCGAGACCTTTCGTCAAGTGTTTTGCGAGACAAATCCGAACCTCAAAAATAACGAAAATCCGGATCCAAAACACAAAACACGAGACCTCAAAAGTCGCCGGTGCACATCCCTAATCCTAAGTGCCAATATTATTGTAATTATTGCAAAATACACCTGAGATAGACAGATAGATATATCTATCTTATGTTATGACTGTGCCCGCTTCTCATACATGTATGGTAGGAAGAGGTGAGGTGACTGCCCGCCTCTCATGCATGTATGGTAGGAAGAGGTGAGGTGACTGTGCCCGCCTCTCATGCATGTATGGTAGGAAGAGGTGAGGTGACTGTGCCCGCCTCTCATGCATGTATGGTAGGAAGAGGTGAGGTGACTGTGCCCGCTTCTCATGCATGTATGGTAGGAAGAGGTGAGGTGACTGTGCCCGCTTTTCATACATCTGTGCTCTCCCCAGAAATTTTTGCCAGCATTATGACATTAATAGGTAGCTGGGTGGGGATGGTGTAATACATTGCAAATTTTCTGAAAAAATGTTGGAGGTTACTGTCCACACCTGCCAGGACTGGTGGTCAGTGGTCTAACACACACTGCTGGCTGTAGTACTCGCATAGAGGTCTATGCATCAAGAAGATGTGGTGCAAATAAATATACATCGCAGCGATGTATATTTATCCACCGCTTGAATACATCATGTCGGGGATACTCTGGGAGCCCTGGTGAAGAGACAGCTCCCCTGCAATCCAGTTTTCTTAAGAGGAAGGGCTGTGCGCATCCGCACAACACTAACTCTGTATCGGATTCTGCAAAGGCTAAGAGGCTTCAACAGAATTCCATAGGAAATGGCAGGTAACGCCATCCTGAGATGACGTTACCTGTCTGCGCAATGCGGAGCTTATCAAAGCTTGATGCATTGCAGAACATGGCAGTACCCATAGTAATCTAAGGGGACTGCGATGCTGCACAGTATTTGCCTAAACTGAGGAGATTTCTTTGAAATCTCCTCCGTTAGGCAGTTAATGCATCGCAAACATACTTACAAGATGCGGAAACAGTAGTTTCCGCATCTTTTAAGTGTCAGATAAGCTTGATGCATAGACCCCCTAGGTCATATAGGTGGTAATGTTAATATTTTTGAAATGAGATGTATGTGCTTGTGGAGGTTCACCAATATTTGGGGTGGGTGACATGCAATGTTTGGGGGTTACAATAAAAGGTGGGATGTAGAGTTACTCTAATATAACTGTAATAATATTAGAGCAGATAAATGCTATACTGTAAGGGTAGTTAGTGGTGTTAGTGTAATGTGTAGGATAAGTGGTGTGCATGTAGTGGTATTCGTGTAGAGACTGAGGGATTCATGCAATCTACACTTGCTTTATAATACATACAGGTCTATGCATCAAGCAAAAACTTACTTAACAGATGTGGAAACGGCTGTTTCCGCATCTTTTAAGAAAGTTTGCTATGTATTAACTGCCTAATTTCTATGAAATTTCTTCTGTTTAGGCTGACACTGTGCAGCATCGCAGTCCTTCTGCAATGCATGAAGCTTTGATATGCTCAGCATTGCACGGACAGGTAACGCCATCTAAGGATGACGGGATTCTGCTGAAGCCTCTCTGGCTTCACAGAATTCGGTACAGTGGAAGTTGCACTTTCTCCTGTCACCGGCTAAGCTGCTGGTAAGCAGGAAAAAAAGACCGTAGGAGAGGGGTCACTTTGCCAGGGCTCCCAGAGTAGACCTGGTATGGTGCATCTTATCGGTACCTAAATATGCATCACTTCGATGTGCAGCGATGCATATTTAGCAGTACCGCATCCAGGTCCGTGCTCCCATTAGGCAAGGTTAGGCAATTGCCTAGGGCGCCGGGCTCTGCAGGGCGCCTCGAAATTAAAAAAAAACGGAAATCCACGGGGAGGAGAGGAGGGAAGGGGCTATTGAATCTTACCTGCATGAAGCTGCTCCTCTCTGCTCTGTCTTCTCCCCTCCGCTCACTGACAGTGACAGGCCGTGATGATGTCATCATCACGGCCCGACAGTGTCTGTGAGTGGAGGGGAGAAGACAGAGCAGAGAGGAGCAGCTTCATGCAGGTAAGTTAAAGAACAACATGGGGAGGGGAGGGAATCGCAGCGGCGATTTTTAAAGGGGGGGGGGCGGCGATTTTCACACTGTGCCTAGGGCGCCAAGGACCCTAGCAACGGCGCTGACCGCATCTTGGTGATGCATAGACCCCTCAGTGAGGAACTTGGAGCTATGTGTTAGAGCATTAAGTTAAATCACAGGGGTTATAGAGCATTGCAGTATAGAACTTATATTCGTTTAGGCAAAGGGGAAGCTGATGTAATGTGCAGGGTTTGGTAGTAGAGATGATGGGGATAGTGTAATGTTTGAGGATTGGTAGTGTATGTAAGGCTGTTCGTGTACACGCTGCACTAACAGACCCACTAAACCCCGCACAATGTCCTTCAATGTCTATAATAATGCCATTGGGATAGCCTCACATTATAATTGTTGCTATCTGGTTATTCAAGGCAATAGCTTTTTGTCAAATTATTTAAAAATTTACATATGTATGGGGGATAATCTACCTGTGAAAGTAATTTTTCAACGATAAGTGATGGTACTGGAGCAGACTGGTGTGTGTATTATATTGTGTAATTAAAGCCTAACAATCTGACAGTACGGTGTAAATATTAGATTTTAGATGTGTGTGAGGGTCTTACAGTGGGCAGTGCTGGATACAGTGTAATGTGTGAAGATATTACTATAGAAATTGAGGGACATATTGTAATGAGTAGGCGGTCTAGTATTATGTGGGGATAATATATTCTTAGGTGTAGTTTTCAGTGGGGACATACCGTAATGTGTGGGGCTTTATAGATAAGAGTGGATTAGGAAAATAATGCATATATGATATCTGTGTACTAAGAATGGTATGCGTCTCTGATAGTTGTGTCTTAGGAATAGAGATGCTTGGAAATTTCAAGTATGTGATGGAATTTCACGGGTTCAACAATCCTGAACATGTTTGCAGTACAATAAGATCTATAACTTACACTTAGAAATTTCCAGTTTGTCTTCACAGTTCACATTTGACATTCCTGTCCACTGTGTGCATTAAAATTAGTGTTTCTTCAGAAAAAAAAACATTTTTGAACACATTGAGTTTACTATAAAAAAAAAAAATATATTTTTATTTTTTTAATCTGTGCTTGCAGTTCGAGGTTCAACATTCTTATTTTCAATACACAAAAATCCTGATATTCAAATTTAGCTTCAACACTGGACCAATCAGCGCCAAAACAGTGCAACAAATTTTAGAACAAGATATCCCAGAGCAGAGGTCCAAGTGGCGAGTTCGGAGGGTGTGGCAATGGCATTCGCTTAATCGGAGCCCTGCACCCCTGGTGCGCAGTGGCTTTATTTGCAGAAAATCGAACCATAAAACTCCCCTTCCCGTCAACTTCACTAGTCTGGGAGATCTACCTGGAGACCCCCAGACATTTCTGGAGAGTGGGCAAGCGTGGTTTATAGTAGCAGTGTTATAGCAAAAGGCTACTAAATAGATGTAAAATAACAAAAATGTCAGGTTGCTCAGAGATATTGGTGGCTACAGGTCCCTTTAATATTTTGTCTGCACTTTATATTAAAATTAAGCTTATGGTAAACATGCCAGACACATATACCATGGTAGGCAACCAAGTTACCATGGAATTTTAAGGTAATTGCATCCTGTGCCTTTGTGCACCATGGTTAGTTTTTATGTCAACTCACTCGCACAGGAGTATGTTACTGCTGATATGCATGTAGCATTTTGCAGGCGAACGCAGCTGCTATCACCAGTGTACTTTTCAAAGCACTTTGTTATAGGTACGCCAGTTACTGCATGTTTGTAGTAGCAGCATTTAAGAGCTTTATTTTAATTATGCTGATCTTCATGGGTAATTGCAGCTGATTATTTAAAGAAACATGCACATGTTTTGGTGTATTTTCTCTTCTATCACATAGATCTCCGAGGAGGTCTCACGCACACACACACACACACACATACACACTCACACACAGACAGGACATAACGTTATACATTTAATGCACATTCTCCAAGCCTATTAAATATGCTTTGAGGCTCACACGAAATTACTGAATGGACCTGAACGCAAACACTGTCTGACAAGTATTCATTTCGCTTTGCGTCAGCTTAAACTTTGCCTGCAGCGTTCAATGGTGTTTACTCTTGGTACAGTATAACAGAGTACTGGGGGATGGCGCAATAAGTACATTATACACTATTCTGCAGGGAGGCTTTGAGAACATGCTTTAAAAGACCTGGTGCACAAAGTACAAGGCTTTATCTATGCTTTTAACAGGCATTGTTTTTCAACACCAACTTGTACAAGCCTTACTAGAGTCCTATAAGACCTAAAAAAGAGCAAAAGTACATGTCACTTTTGTCTGCAATTGCATAAGTAAAAATGTATAAATACCCTATGAATAAATATTGTAGGATAGGATGTATTAAACATCAATATTTTTGGTTATCTTTCTTGAGTAGAGAGTGTCACAATGAATTAAATAACAAAATACTTCAAATATACTGCTGAGTGAGACTCACTAGTTAAAGCTTGAGTTATTTAGAAGGAGAACAATTGTAGACAGGCCTCAATCCACCAAATGTTTGTGAACACCTTGTTTATTGAAAACAGGCTAGATAGACTATAATAAAGTCCTCTGTGCTTGTTACCAGTGTGCAAAGGGCTGCAGGCAAAAACTGTTCCTTTGTGTTGGAGGATGGGTGACCCAGGTGCTACTGGCAGAAGTTAAAAGCTTTGTGGGTGGAAAATCCAGTATGTGTATGTCCAACTGACAAGTCACGGCTGATGCTAAAGGACATTCTTGAAAAGTGATGCCAAAAGATAAAAGATTTAGAGTTCTGTGCAGTAATGCACATATTTGGTTTTTCCCCGTTAATTATCAACAGATGATTTTTTTTGGCCCCATTTATTAGAAAATCATCCCTAAAGAACACTCTGTCCCGTTGATGATTTCACTTACCTTAAAAGTCCCATTGTCTGGCTCTCCTCTTCGGGCAACTATGGCAGAGTTGCCTTGCACATGTGCAGAGACATACTTGCTCTCCCCTCCAGTCATGATCACTGGTAATCTGTGGTGAGGGATCCGATCATCCCTCTCCCACAATGCTCTCCCCATAGGCCTCAGTGACTAACATTATCTTCAGTTGGGTATTGCGGTCATGTTGCAAAAATCTTTGCTTTTCGGAACTTGTTAAATCGCCCAACACCACAGTCCTCATAGAAACTTTTATGGGGACTGGTTTTGTGTACGAAGTCAGTGGGACGCTGCAATCCTTTAGTTATAAATAGCTTTAAAACTTTATTTTGTCATTTTAGGCTAAAAGTACTTTGTTAAATAGGCTCCATAGAACCCCAGTTCATCACCTGAGCTGCTCCATATATCACAGTTATGTATTAAATATAACACCGTATTGCCCTAAAATGAAGCAGAAGTGACAGAGGATTTTAACCCCGGAAGTAGGGATGGTGAAACAGGCCACTGGCTAATGATTAACATAATTACCATTCATTACCTCATTCTGACTCCTCCACTGACCATGCCCCCAACCAGTCAGCCTCGTACAACTGTTCAAAGGCAAATATGGAGAAAAGAGCGGAATGCGTTGCTGTTTCTTCCATATTCGCCATGATGCATATGTCCTTTATCTTTTCACTTTTTATGCTACAAAATAAATATAGTCAATGTAAGCTCCTTGGGCATATTTTGAATACTTTGTTTTTAGTCATAACCAAAATGTAGGGGATTATTTGTTATAGCCCTAAAATATCAAAATAAATGTTGCAGGACTGCTAGTAAAACCTACTATCTGTAAAATTGAGTGTCAGTAAGTAAAAAGCAAATTAGTTTATGTAAAAAAAATATATATATCTCTCCCTGTCTGTGTGTGTATATTAGAGAATTTAGATTGTAAGCTCCAATGGGGCAGGGACTGATGTGAGTGAGTTCTCTTTACAGCGCTGCGGAATCAGTGGCGCTATATAAATAAATGATGATGATATATATTGTGTAGTTCTGATAAGCCACTGCAACCTTTACATTCATATTTGTGAAGGTTACCAGTAACCTTTGTATACAAAGCAACTTACATTTTATAATTAGTGGTTCCTTTATAGGAATCATGTGTTGCTGACTTTCCAGCAAATTAGTAGTGGTATGATAATTTAAGCATCGTAAATAATACCATTTGTTTTATTCCCCTACCTTCCCAATAATAGTAAATTGGTGGGGGTTGTTGCCCAGGAGAGATCACTGGCTCATACTGAAAGCCATAGAGTTGCAATGTCAGGTCTTTCCTGCTACAAAGAGAGATAAGCAGTGACAAAGGTGATGGGCAATGTTGCTGGTTATATGTACTTCTGTGATCTTGTTAGATAGAGCGAATGGTTGGGGTACCAGGCAAGTATTCGTATTGGGAAGGGAGAAAGGAAAGTGGAAAATCTATTTAAATTCAGAGTCGCAAAAAGATTCTAAGGGGTCTATTTTTTAAAAAGCAGCGATAGAAAATCTTCTATAGCACACAAACACTGCAGTGAAAGTCCAGTCGGAAAGTCTGATTGTTTTTTTTTTTTTATATGTACCTTGATGACACATCGCTCACAGTTTATATAACTACAAATAATAAATAGTTCCAGACTTTTCCGAGCTCCAGTTCAGGAGAGTGTAATAATGCCCTGCCACCAAAGCACAATGTTGCAAATTGCGTCACAGGGCTGATGATTGTGTCATTATGTATAGGTGGGCGGACCTTGATGATGAAGATCATGCCATCACGCTTAGCCTTGGCCCCAGCGTTCACCCTTCTGGCCTGGCTTCAGGGAGTTTGTCAGATTCTCTCTGGAGTTTGTGAGATTACAACTATTTTGAGAATCTCCCGGAGATTCTCTGAGGGTCAGCAAGTACAATATACAATATTTCTGAATAATTCTCACTATACTAAATAAACTTGTCAATGTATGCTGTAAAATACACAAGTTTCCATTTTTGTGTTCATGAAACAAGCAAAGGAAGTTTTAAAAGTCAAAGTTTATTGCACTTATCTTTGCTTCTGACCTCCCGCATATATGAATGGAATCAAGATCAATGGCAGCACAATTTTGTGGGGCACAAGATAGAGTAGGTGTGTGCTGGTAATGGATGGGTGTGGTACAGACAACTCAAATGCAATACCCCAGATAAAATCTGCTTCCTAGGTGACAGATTGCGTAAACATTACCTTGACAAATGCCAGATCATGAGACGTTCACCTAGCAACCTACTCAGTAGCCGCATAGTTGGTTCCCTTGTGATATTTGTATTTTAAATAAAGGCCTTTTGTATTGCAGTTAATTATTGCTGCTTTAAGTATATAATCATGCTGCTGCCTGGCCTGAATCTGCTAGCAGCAGCACTGCGTTCTGTCTCCTCAAAGAATTGCGATAATTTAGGCTTCTTGTGATGTTGCTACTTTGCTGCAAAAAGATTTGAATGTTAAATCTGCCCTTGTTATTTCTTCTCCAGACCAAAAGGAGGTTAGACTAAATAGATCTAAAATTGCTTTCTTATTGTAAATAATTCAATTGTCATCCATGGGCTCCTTCTGTGAGGATGATTTGTCAACTTTCTTGTTATGAGGTTAGATCATATATATGTATACATACTGTGTATATATTAATATAATAAATATATATATATATATATATATATATATCAAACATTGTGCGTAATTAAGTTGCTTTAAGTCGCCAGATGCCCTAAGCAAAAGCATTTAAGTGGCATGTCTATAGTTTGCAGTTGTTTATTTTAACAATCTCGACCATAGTGATTTAACCATGTTTCAACCTTGTGTATTTATATGCTGTAAGAACAGAGGAGTTCTAAGATGGGTGTTTCTTCTGAAGTATAGTGACATAATTGGACAACCAGCCTTTCTGCCTCTTGGTTTTTGAAAATAGCATTTAGGAATCCAAGTCAACAAGAGGTCTATCCATTGAGGTAGATCATTTTCTTCCAGTATTCGCTAGTTGAGCAGAGGAGCAGTGACCTACCTCCCAACCCTCTGATTAGATTAGGGAATTTAGACTGTAAGCTCCAATGGGGCAGGAACTGATGTGAGTGAGTTCTCTGTACAGCGCTGCGGAATTAGTGGCGCTATATAAATAAATTATGATGATGATGAACAACTAGCTACTAGCTGCATTGTGTCAGTGACCCCCCTCCCCCTCTCCGGCCTACAGCAACATGCCAAAATTAAAAAGCACTGTTAAACCACCTGTCTGAAGTGGCAGGCCATAAGATCAAACTTGGTGATTACCCTTTTTTTTCATTGTTTTTTTTTTTTCTTTCTACAAGCTGTTATTGATTATATATAATTCTGCAGTTTCCGCAGCGTCATGTGACTACCATGGCAACCACAGTCACTTGACACGTGATGTACGAAGGCTTGGGAACACACCTCTGAGTTCTGTCTGTACTGTAAAATACTGCCTGTCCTTCTTTCCCCTTTGCCTTCACATGATATGCTGGGAGCTGGGAGCCTGTGTGTGTTACTGCCAGCCATATTTTGAAAAGGAGATAGAAGGCGCATGCTTAAAATGTACTTCACTTGCTGTTTAAGATAATTAAACTTTCTATGTGGGATTTATGCTTTAAAAGCCAAACGGACACATTTGAGAGACAATGAAGGCTTTTATTGCACAGATGGCAGGTTTTAAACAGTTGGGAAGCAGGTGAAACGGGTCATAATTTAACATCATAAGTCTAAAAATGTTGCTGTTGTTTTTAGTGTAAGTTCTTGGCTGGTAGAAACTAGTTTGCAGGCTATGTTCCACTTTGCACGTTTTTTACTGATGTTGTTGACAAAACCACATGGAAAGTGCAGTCATGTGTGACTGCTTAACCTATACTACTGGCAGATTTAACTATTTGGTCTCCAGAGGGTCCTGACAAACCCTGTGGGGCTAATCTTCAGAAGCTTCTGGGATTGGAAGGGTTACAATGTTCTTTGACTGTCAGATGGAGAGCAATATGTTTTGTAATCATAAACATGTATGGTGACATTGTGTGAACAATTTATAGCCTTAATGAAAACAGAAGTCAGCTGTTATCATAAAGTTCCGTCTCTCTGAAGCAAAAGATAGAGTCTGTGGTTTGCTAACTGTTCCAGCTTCTGCTTGTCCGCATTTATTTTAAGTTATTGGTATGCAACCTGTGGTTCTGGAGAGGTTGTGGAACCAGAAATCCCAGCATATCTCTCCACCCGCTGGCTCTTTGTCCCTACACCTGAAGAGCCATGCATTTCTATTGTCTGCCCTAAAGTAAAAACAAACTGGATGTGGTTGATCTACTCTCCTCAGCATGAACTGTCAGCAAGGGCCCCATAACAAAGTTTGGGTAGGAGCCCGTTGATGTCGGCCTTTGCTCCCGGGCCCCTGAACTGCTGTCAAAAGAACAGAGGGAAAGGTCTCTTTGATGCATGAGCAGGACTGAGTATGCTCCAGTCAGAAGAGACTTTCTGTTTTGCTCTTTTGAGAGCAGAATGGGGGCATTAGGCGGATGCAGTTGGGGAGCAAGACTCCGTTGTATGAAACCTCCCACCCATGTGAATATACAAATAATTAAGGTTTTCTGCACATGTTTAATGAAGAGGTTCTTAATTATTTTTTAATTTTTTTTAAGTGAAATAGGCCCCAGTTTATACATACGGTTTTTGTTCCTTTAGAAAGTTTATAAATAGACATTTGTTTTTAATAGCATCTCTCCATCTTTGTTTGTAGGACATGGCTTCTCTGAGGTACCTCTGCAAATCTTGGACCTTCCTGGCTTCCTTCAGTCTTCTGTCCAGCTTCTCTTATTTGGCTAATGCTCAAACCCCTCCCAACGGATGTGGAGAAGGCTTAGATCCAGTGTACTATAATTTATGTGACCTGTCATCTGTGTGGGGGATAGTTCTACAAGCCATTACAAGTGCTGGCATTATATCCTCTTTCATTCTTACTATTGTCTTGGTAGCCAGCACCCCTTTCATCCAAGACAAGAGGAAGAAAAGCATGCTGGGTACTCAGGTGTTTTTTCTCCTTGGCACAAATGGCCTTTTCTGTCTTGTCTTCGATATGGTGGTCAAACAAAACTACTCCACCTGTGCATCACGAAGATTTCTTTTTGGTGTGTTCTTTGCCATCTGTTTCTCCTGCTTGTGCACACATGCAGTGAATCTGAACTACCTGGTAAGGAAAAACACTGGGCCAAGTGGCTGGTGGATTTTTGGTATAGCCGTAGCCCTTTCTCTAGTGGAAGCTATTATCAATACAGAGTGGCTCATTATCACCATCGTACGGACAGCTGCAACAGTGCAGCAGCCATGTGCAATTGCAAATGCGGACTTTGTAATGGCACTCATCTATGTTATGTTCCTCATCGCTGCAGGATTTCTGACCGCATGGCCTGCCTTGTGTGGACGGTATGGCCACTGGAGGAAGCATGCAGTCTTTATTATACTCACTCTTTTCCTATCCATTTGCATTTGGATAGTCTGGATTGTTATGTATGTGTATGGAAATGGCATTGTTGGGAAACCTGTATATTGGGATGACCCCACATTGGCCATTGCTCTGGTTTCTAATGCCTGGACCTTCATCTTTCTCTACATCATTCCTGAGATCTCTCAGTTGACCAAGCCAAGTTTGGAACAGACATTTGAAGAAGAACTGTACCCTACTAGAGGGGTAGGTTATGAAACCATCTTCAAGGAACAAACCTTGCAGAACATGCATGTGGAGAACAAAGCCTTTTCCATGGATGAGCCACAAACTGGTAAGTGCTTATAGCTGAATTTCCTTATTTCCTAGAATATTAAAGTTGGCCATACACTGTCTGATCCTTTTGCTTGAGTGCTTAGCGACAAACTGTTTTCATTTTGGCCACACGAGGTATATCTTGTCAGCATGTAGGGATTGGCTACCTTCAGATGACTTGCATTTATTTTCTTGCACAAGCGCTACTGCTACTTTTACTAAGTGCATTCATGTGGCTTTACTAGCTTCCTTTTGTTCTTTTCTGCCATATAATTATATAATCAGATAATAGCTGTTTATTGTAACTGTTCTTGGATTCTCTCTCGGCTTTGGATAATGGTGTATTCAGAGAGAGATTTTGTGTACTACTCTAGAGCAATGAAAATAAGTATTTTCTGCTCCTACTGTATTTTACTGCTCCTACGTAGACATGGAAGGAACATGCAGAAGCTAGTAAAGAAAAAAACAATGTACTTGGTAAAAGTTTCAGGAGGTTATATTCCAGCCAATTATTGTAATTTTCCTGAAGGTGGACTTCCCTATGAAAACTATAGATAAACGACTAACTTTCTCAGTACACTTCTGAATTGTGTTTCCTCTATTGGTCTGTCCTGTCTGTAAATTGTATACTGCATGAATTGGTATTTATTTATCAACTACAGGCAGTTTATTTTTCCAAAACACAACATAACAAGTTTTGACAGTGAAAAGGCAGCAGTGGGTCTTCTTCAGTAGCCTCAGAAACTTCATGTTAATGGTTCATTTTAAAAAAATAAATAAAAAGGTTTATATCTAAAAAAATAAATAAAAATGTTTTTATATCTATGACCTATTCGTTTTGTTTTATTCCCCCCCCCCACAACTTTAACTTTAAACACTTGATCTTTTTTTTTTTATTGTGGAGTAATTTCACAGCATACATTTATGTATATTTGTCCCCTTAATATAAATAATCATGAATCTTTCGTTTGGATATATTGCAGTTATTGTTAAACTTTAAAGGCTTATAGCTGCACTACCACCTGAAAAAAAAAAAAAGATTTTACTCTCCCTAATTGAAACCCCAACTCGGTGCAGCCATTGTTCCCAGGGCTTCTTTATTTCTGTTACAGCCCAGGCAGTAAACTAGGGGTTGGGAGGGAAGGTGTTTGAGGTAGGACTATCAAAAGCTGCATTATGGAGAATAAAAGCTACTGATTGCAGCAAATGATTGGTCCTCCCGCCCCCACCCCACGCTCCGCTGCCATTTAAAGGTTTTTTTGTGTTTTTAAAATTTGGCAAACAAAGTTTTATTTTCTGGTTCAGTATGCAAAAAAACAGGAAGATCCCATGTAGCAGCCCTTGAGGCTCTGGCTAGGAGGACAGGATAAAATCTTATGGTCACTTGTGTGCCTAATGGTCACTTATGTGCC
Source organism: Mixophyes fleayi (assembly GCF_038048845.1). NCBI lineage: Eukaryota > Metazoa > Chordata > Amphibia > Anura > Limnodynastidae > Mixophyes > Mixophyes fleayi. Next base: position 76,127,673 of record NC_134407.1, read on the forward strand.
TATGTTGCTTGTACGAACACGGAGAGACTTTTTAATTAGCACGACCTGGAACAGCCCTAGAACAGCCCTAGAATTAGTTATTTTGGACCTTTTATGTCAAATGTCTTAATTTCTCTGTAGGTTCTCTAGCATCTTTTATATTTACTTTTGATTGTTACAAGATGTTTTCATGTGATCATCTGCTACTTTAGGCATTCGTGGTTGCTTATTCGAGTTATTTGTAGAAAATCCAGTACTCAGACAATTAACTTAGAACTTGGATATTATAATCCTATTTGTTTTTGTCTTCTGCCAGCCAAGAGGCCAGTATCTCCATACAGTGGATACAGTGGACAGTTAAGAAGCAATGTCTACCAGCCCACGGAGATGGCACTTATAACTAAGAACACGGTAAGAGGCTCAGTGACTCTGAGGCTGTTTTCTCTGCTACTTTTTCACTCCAATGTTTTCCTCTTACAGAGTTGGCATACGTGCTGCTCTGTGACTGTGCAGACTTCATGTTACACTGTGCAGCTATTCATGGCAACCCATGCTCCCAGCCAAGAGTCAACCCTTCTTAAACTTGCGCACACCATTGTGAACTCAACATTTCTCTGTTTAATTGTGCCTATCACAGGGGAATGCATACGCAATTTGATGTAGAGATGAACAAAAGTTTCAAAACTGTTCCGTAGACAATTCACCTTATTCTGTATGTGAGTGCAGACAAATTAATAGCAGCTATACTGACTGGTGAGCTTGCTACATCGCTACTGCCTTCATACAATCTAGGTAAAGTCCTAAAACAAGAATGTTTGTATAAATTAATCACTTAATGTTGTTGTCAGCTCCTTAATACAACACGTCACCCTCTGTACAGTAAATACAGTTGTACCTGAAGCAGAGAGCTGAAAAAATTAAGTGGAAAAACGATTCAGTATTTACTTTACAGCGCTGTGGAGCATGCTGGCGCTATAGAAATGTTAGCAAAGAATGATACAAATACATTTAGCCAATGATTACACAATGTTTCTTCATCAGCAAACAATCACCAAGCTGAATTAGTTTAGTAACCCTGGTAATCAGACTCGGCATATTATGAATTGCTTCCTCTGATATTTTGTTCCTATATATCAAAACATACTACGCAATGAAAGGGGGTTAACATCTTCATGTGGCTGTAATGTATTGTGATGTATTGGCTTTTACATACTCTCCTGCAACGTTTAATAAATGCATTGTGTTCTCTTTCTCTTCCATTCTATGCTTTTCATCCATGTACTTATAAAACTTTTTTGTTTTTGCTGCTCTTCCATATGACACCAAGCTCTTTCTGGATACAATTGAAACTAAAGCAGATTACACAGCAGAGTAGTGTCATTTTCTAGGACAATACAAATTGTTCCCCATGATGATGATGATGATAATAATGGCTGAAAAGCATACATGGAAGCCAGAAAGGTTCATTTAAAAAATATTGCATCGGCAGATCTAGTTTGGCTTGTTCAATGAACAACTGGATCTGGGTTCACATTATTACAAATTGCAAAGATCTTGTAGTAAAGAGGCCAACCAGATTTTCCATACAGAGCGATCAAATTCAGTTAGACTTTGAAATAGTTTTGGTTAGCCAATGCAAAGTCCATTTAGTGGAAAGAAAGAAAAATAAAAACTAAATTGAGAGAACAGCCACACACAAGCTGGTCTATCTTTACACTTCTTGAGAACCTATATCAAGAAATTTAAATATTATTTTTGTTCACAGGTCTAGAGCAGGTGAGACTGATTAAATTTACGTGTGTGATTTGTGTGGGTTAATTAGAAAAAAAAATAAAAATGCTGTTGTCAAACTCATTACAGTGATAAGTTTTTGACACCAGAACTAGTTCAGAACAGTAGGCCCACAGGCCAAATTCAGAGCACTAATATATTGACAGAGCTAGACTAACCTGTAGCCAATCACAGCAATATATTGTATACAGCTGTAAACCAACCTGTAGATAATAATAGCAATAGAATATTCACGTGATTAAACGAATTGCCAATGCTGAAGCATGAAACATGTGTCTATAGCAAACAAAGTTCATATATCCAACTTGTTTTACAACATGATGATACAGTAATAGCACAGATGTGTGATTTAACCCATAGCAATACAGGATTGTATAAGTGCTTATACTTGGTGACCATTGTAGAGCCTCCCATAGGACGTTGCCCTGTTCTGTGTTCGCTAGGAGATGAACCCTGCATGAATAGTTTTCAAAATAGTGATTTATAGATTACTGTAAGAACCACACTCAGTGCTTGTGACAACTTCAAATGCTAGATGGACTAAAAATACAGCCTGCTGCATCCAGGAGTTCTCCCAATGACGTGCCTCATAGTAATCACTAATGTGAGAACCATCCACACCCACCAGTTAACACTGCTGAGGTCAGGACAGGTGTCATATAACCCCCCCTCTGTACTTCAATATGATTTGTAATAATGCCATCACCGCTTCTATCTGGTTCCAATATTACATTTGTGAATCCTTGTTTTAAAGCGGCTTTTCACTTTAAAAATCAATTTTACTAAATGCTCTCCTTTTCCCGACAACAGAGGTAACGTACTGGGGATCATCTCTCTCCATCGGGGTTCAAGGCAGCGGCTCTAATTAAAAGCCATTAAAAATCAGTTCAGTAGAGGTCCTGGCTATATTTAGGTGTTGGGACCCTGTTAAATGCATGTAATTTTGGGGGTCCTACAGAAGCCTCCCCATAATTGTACAATTATTGGTAAGGAAAATTATTTTATAAAATTGTATTTTAAAATGGAAACTCCCATCAAGTTCTCACATATTTTTATTTCACTCCAATATCTTCCAGTTGTTGTTGGACAGACAAATAAAATTCCATGAAAGGTCTTAGCGCACAGTTCCTTCTTTGCTATGGACATAAGCCTTAGCTTTGTTAGATTTAATATGACAACTATAAACAGAATGGAAAGAAGGATGTGATTAGAAAGACACCAGAGCAATTGTGAGAGTCCTGTATTACAGCATATGCAGTAGTATTTCTTTATAATGTCTGAAGGCAGCACAGTTATAGTGAGGGGAGAATATATCTGGTACTAAACGGGCTCGTGGTGTATGAGGGAGATGTATTTATGTCAATTTATTGAAGTGGTTTGTACAGGAGATATCTTGTTACTGAGTAGAGCAATGCACTCAAATATGTTTGGAGTTTTTCTTCAACAGTTACTGCTAACATAGCCAAAAATGCACCTTACCAAACTTGGCAAAGAGAAGCACTGTTGTATTAAGCTCTATGGGGCCAATTCAGTTCGACGTGATAAGTTGGAATTTTTTGAGCATGTGAAATTGGCACTCGGTTACTGAGTCCTGGACTGTTTTCTGCAGCCCTGATTGCATTACTAGTGGGATTCATATTGAAATATGTTTTAATCCCACTGTGCGCAATAATAAATGAATTCATAAATTGTGCAGAGTTCGTTCCACAAATTCTCAATCAGTCCCAACGTCACACAGCCTGTTCTGGTTTCCAAAAAAGACCCTCATCACAAAGATTACCAGCCCTGTGCTGAAAAGTGGTGGGGGTTGTGAACAAGGCTGTAACCCTTGGAGTGGCAACTTTGCCACCTCAGTTGTTCCAGTATAATGGACAGGGTTCTATAAGAACTTTGACCATTGTACCAAAATGTGTTTAAAAAAAAAACGCATTTTCAAATAAAGTTTAATTTAATAAAACACTGTCCAAACCCTCATTTACTGCTATTAAATAAAAATTAAAATAATTTTTCTCGACCCTTGTAATCCACTGGGGAGTAGCAACTAATATACAACTGCTAACTAATGCTGCCTGCTGCTAAATCATCAAATAATAGAATGCCCGAGACTGCGATTGACTGTCAGTGATGGGGAAACACATGGCGTGGAAAACCACTTGGGATTGGTTGGTGGCAAAGTACTGGGTAACCCAGTTTTCATAATTTCTTGGCGGCTAAGCTGTTTGAAACATGCCATCTCAGCCACCAATGAATGGCTAAATAAGTTTGTATAACAGACCAGGTGGGTGCCATCCTGCCAGGCAATACAACTTAATAGTGGTAGTGTCATTTCCCTGCTCTGGTGCCCCTGCAAGACGGTATCGGAGCAGGGCTGCAAAAAAAAAAAGTTGGGGACTTAATCACAGTCTTAAGACCCTGACTACCCACTGCAGAAACTCTCTAATAATAAATAAAATAGACATATTTTACATACTTTACAGTTCTATGTAACTGTATATCAGTATGTGTTTCAAATGTATTTGTGCCTGAATCCTTAATGGTCCCTGAATCCTCCCACCACACGTTTTCTGAGCAAATACAGATAACAACGATTTATTGCATGTGTGAGAATGTTACAATTGAATAGGTTTTTTTCTGCCCACCCTTTACTTTGTATAGGGACATAATATGGGCGTGAAAAGTCAGTTTTGTTTTTTGGGATTTACAGAGATTGTGAAAAAGCAAGAATTGAAAAGCAAGTTGAAGCTATTTGATCTGACCTTCTCTCTTCAGAGCAATCAATTCACCATACTTATTTTCATCTTGTGCAGCATAACCTATGTGTATGTTTTACTGCTAAATATTCAGTGACGTAAAGATAAACCCTACTGATCCCTAAGCCGTGAAGTGATATACAATTATATGATTGCTAGAAAATAAAATAAAAATCCTTTCTTGGTATTATTTTATCAACTTTGTTTTATGCAAAGTTCAGTATATCACAACATCAAGAGGTGTCAAATAAAGATGTGAAATATATAAATACTCACCAGAAAATAATTGTATAAACAGTGTTTGGTGTGAAAAAGGAATAAGAATACAGACAAAATGTAATCAGACAATCATTTAAGAGACTGAAAATATAGAAAGAAAAAACCGAACTGGTTTTTATATTTTCCTAAAGGTGAGAAAGGAACGAAGGTAGGAAATATAGGCTCAAGTAGGGAGGCGGTGTGGACTGAAAAGATGAAGAGAGAAAAAGGGGGGAGGCTAGAGAATAGGAGGGGATGTAGCAGGGAGGGAGGTAGGATCAGGTGGATCGAGTCTAAAAGATTGAAAAATTATAACAAGAAGGGTATGCGAAAATGTAGGAAGCCCATGGGTCCTATAATTTCAGGAATGGTTTAGAGGTGTTGTGAAGAATGCTAGTCATATATTCCATTTTATATGTGTGATCATTGGTTGACGTGGGGGTGTATACGGTGGTTTGCCATACCTCCACTTCTACTGCCTTCATTGTAAAACTATCAATTCCCATTCACTTGTATTCCCATTACATTTTTCATACCGCCACTTCGACCACTGGCCAGGATTGTTAGAACAGAATAGATTTGGTATAAAGTTTTATATATATATATATATATATATATATATAATCTATTTATTTTATTAGTAGCTACTTTTATATAAGTCAACTTGTATATTTGGTTTAGTGGTTCCTTAAGGGGCCCAGCAAAATATATTTGTATTAATGTTCAGGTATATATCCTTGTTATATTTCTTGTTATCTTTGTCTGTATTTTTAATTTCTAACCATGTTTCCTATTTTTATGTTGCCACAGACAGAACTTCCATATGATGTAGTAATCCCTAGAGCCACAGCCAACACTCATCCAGCTACCAGCGGAAACTCCACGTTGAGGGCAGAGGATGCATATGCTGCACAGACCCGGCACAATGCAAATAATGCACAGGTATGATGACTGTGTATATATGTTTAGTAGGTGTTGGTCATAGTATGTGTGTTCACTGATGGACATCTGCAATGTCACACCTTAGTCATTGCATGCAATATATTTACCATTCTATAATCTCCTTTCTAAACTGACCTGTACATGAAAATGCTGGAAATATTAATCATTTCATGTTTAAGATTGGTCATATCTCTTTAACCTGTCATTGCTAAATAATCATACAAGATAACCGTAAGGACTCAGATATGAATATCACAATTAATGTAATGATCGAACACAGTTACTTGAGACACATATTGTAACATTACTGATGATTAAGTATCATTGGTTATAGAGAGAAGTGCCGAATTTAAGTAGCTAAAATATCATAGTTTGTTGTATCTGGAAGACTATTGTTTATATATGTTCTTTTTTTGTTTTAGCCGAACTCCCCGTACAGTAAATGGTGAAATCCTAATTCTACAATGACCAAAGCTGGAAATCCTCCCCCGTCTTACAAAAACAAAGATCAGTACCTAATTATTGAACACATAGCCGACACTCTAACTGCAGAACATATTTAATAGAATGTTTGGTAAAATGGCATATGTCATTGGTGGGCGTTCATTTTCATAACATCATAACTACTGTTGAAAAGTAACTGATTTTTCAACATGCTAGTATGTATTCAATGCCAAAGCAAGCATTTTATATCAACTGATTTAAAAAGCAACATTCAACTATCTTATGTTTCACCCGTACAGCCAGCAAGTGAATTGTTTAACATGATTTTGGAAATAATTAGAGGTCATTGCAAGGTCAAATTTATTAACTGCAGGTTAATATGGCGTTACATTATGCAACCGCGTGCGGTTTGATGCTTTATTTGCACAGTCATTTTTGAAGCTCATCTATTGCCTACAGATTATGGTGTCAGCCATTTTGTGCCTCATGTCTCAATTATGTCATTAGTTTTTAGTGAGTTGACAAACACAATTTTCATGATTATCGGCTCGGCACACAAAATGGCTGCCCCACTGTGTGTTCATGACAGATACACTCTTAAGTGGATGGCGAAAGACAACCTTTTCAGCCCTACTAAAGGTTAAAAGTTGCTGCCGAAATGCTACTGAATATCTTGGTGCCTTCAATACAACTTTTTGTCCGTTTATTTCACTTGTTATTTACGGGGCAGTGTCTCTTTAACTTTAAAAATGAAAAAAAACGCAATATTTTTTGTGTATATTTTATTTAACATTCTGTATAAAAGAAATGTAAAGACTGTTATTTTTACACTATATTTTGCGTATGAATGTGCGATTGTATGTTTGTGTGTTATCTGATTGTGTCAGAAATCATGTGATCTTCTGTGACTGTGCTTTCCCAATCATCTCAGCAGGACCCATTCCTGTACTGGTTTCTAGAAGAGAAAACGTGTTCTATTTAAATTGTCCATGAAACCTCTGTAAATTCTTATATTCCAAATGTGTTCTTGTGGCTTTATATGTGTGTGTGTGTGTTTGTTTTTTTTCTGGATAAAGTAAAATAAAACTTTTATTTAAATGAGACCCTGTGTTGTGCTGCTATTTTCAAATATGTTCTAGTAAAATTGGTAATTCCTTGGTTAAATTGCATCTTATGGAATCACATAAGCTATATAGTAATATAGTTGACCATTTACATGGTACAGTAACCCATGGCAACCAATCAAATGCTTCCTTTCATTAGTGCAGCTTGCACTAGACTTCTCAAAGCTGCTTTGCTTTGTATATTAGATGCAGGATTAATTTTGTAGAAGAAAATTACTACACTGAGTATATAAATGATACAGCTAACTCCATTGATACATGTTGCAAGCTTTCAGGGCACAAAGGCCTCTTCAGGTGCTGCCCACACATGCTATCTTTACAAAGGGAACTTTATGTTGACACTTGATAATTGTGTGTAATTAGCAGCTCCAGGCATACAGTGAATTTTTCCATAGTTGGCCTCTTTAGCCCCCTTTCATCCAGTGCTATGTCTCGCTCCTGTAAATAATGGGGAAGATGACATCAATTATAAGCCAGGATTTGTTAGGACCTGATACATTAATAATATAATTTGAGAAGAGGTTTCTTTGCCAGCCAGTACATGTCCCTGATGCCTGATTTATGCCCTTACTTGCGTATTTGTCATATATGGACAGCATTAACTGATGTCTTAAATTGTGTGTTGACTAAAGTCTTGGGCAACTTTTCTTATTCTGCTTTGTCCCCAGTCTTCAAGTGGGTAGGGACAGAAGAACTTGTACCCAGTCAGATCATTGGAATGTCCACAACAGTAAGCTTTATTAAAACCCAGCTAGAAGCTGGAATTTTAAGACGTACAGCTAGATTCAGTGTTGGGAAGGGGTGTTTTTCTACTTCACAATTTAAAAATAAACTGAACAGTATTTTTGTGTTACAAACAAAAAAGCAGGCTGTAGTTTCCCTGCATGCAAAACAAATTGCATTTGCACCCTTTACATCACAGCAATGTTTGTCCAGGTGCAAATTTGCACCCTTAGCTGCAAAATCTAAATGAAGCCCAGTATATCAGGAGTTGAGCACGTTGACCTATTCACTCATGTGGTGTTAGAGAAAACAGGTGCATGTGACAGGATGTGAGTGGAGGGAGTCGGGAAGCCACAAACTGAAGTGGTATATATATATATTTATTTTTAAGCTGGGGTGAGCATGTAGATTTTGTATCACTGCTTTTAACTGCAATATAAAATCTAGTTTCAAACTAGTTTACTTTGTTACTTAAATAAAGCATTTTGTTTTTAAAAATTTGCACTGCCATAGGCATCCTGAGAGGATGATAGAGGTAGGAGGACCACCGATATCCTTGTTAAATAGGCTTCCCCAGCAATACCTACAGACAGCGGTAGTATTTAATAAATGGGAAGAAACTCTGTCTCTGGTGGAAACAGACATTTTCGCAAGAGAAAAGGCTTTTCTCCACTTAATAAATATGCCCATACGAGTTAAATGCAGCAGTGAGATCCTTCTACTATTTGACACTGTTGACCACTCTCTCCTCATACAAACGCTACAATCCCTAGGTCTTGAAGGCAGTGTCCTGTCCTGGTTCTCATCCTACCGGTCTAATTGCTCTTTCAGTGTTAATTTCTCAGGATCCACCTCTGCTCCGCTTCCTTGATCAGTTCTAGGTCCTCTGCTATTCTCTATCTACACCACTTCTCTTGGAAAACTAATGAACTCCTTTGGATTTCAGTATCATCTCTATGCGGATGATACACCCCTCTATCCTCTCCTGATCTCTCACCATCTGTGTTGTCTCTTGTTACTGACTGTCTTTCTGGCATTTCATCTTGGATGTCTTCTCGCCAACTCAAACTCAATCTTTCAAAAACGGAATTAATAATATTCCCACCCAAAAACAGAAGCTTCCTGCCTGACATTTCTATTTCTGTTGATAACATGACCATAAAACCCACCCCGCAAGCTCTCTGCCTAGGTGTAATCCTTGACTCACAACTATCATTTGTTCCCCACATCGACTCTAGATGTATGTAGCATGATTTAGATATAAAGAACATTTCCAGAATACACACACATCTCGCACAAGACACTGCAAAAACATTAATTCATGCACTCATCTCCTGCATCGACACTTGCAATTTATTCCTTACTGGTCTTCCCAAAATCAGACTTGAAGCCCTACAATCTATTTTGCACGCAGCAGCTAGATTGATTTTCCTTTCAAATCGTTATTCCTCTGCTGAATCACTCTGTCAGTCTCTACATTGGTTGCGTGTATTTCAATGAATACAATATAAAATTCTTCTATTAACATACAAGGCTGTCAACAAAATTGCACCAACATGCATCTCCTCACTTGTCTCAAAATATCTCCCGACTCGACACCTCCGTTGTGCTCAAGATCTAACTCTTATCACATCCTCCCATTCCCGGTTACAGGACATTTTCAGGCTGCACCCACTTTATGGAATTCACTCCCTCGCACCACAAGACTTTCCTCTAGTCTTCAAGTGTTCTCTGAAAACACACCTCTTCAGACAAGCTTATAAAATTCCTTAACCAGCATCTTAATCTCCCTAAGTTCCCCTATTACCACCCTCTACACAGCTGACACAAGACAACAACCTTCTGACCAACTTTGCTGTGTGACTAATCACACTGCCCACTGAATACTTTTTACCTTTGCAATCTAGCTGGGCCAATGTGCAATATGATGTAGCACATGTACTGTGTTTCAAATTCCCATTTTCCCATAGGTTGTAAGCTTGTGAGCAGGGCCCTCTTACATCTGTCTGTATGTATTACCCAGTATTGTCTTATAAATGTTTGTTCCCAATTGTAAAGCGCTACAGAATTTGCTGGCGCTATATAAATAAATAAATGATGATGATGATGGAGTAGAGACCTCCAACAGCACAGGCGAGTGATCCGAGACTACTGTTAAACTGATGAGAGGAGGTTGTGCAGTCACACACAACTCTGTGAAACAACATTCCAACTTAAATAAACATAAATCCAAATTGTTCAACTGGCTAATATAAATAAAATGCAAGCTTCCTTATATTAAACAGCTTTTTACTCTGCTTCATTTTTTTCTCTTTCTGGCTCACTATTGATGTTTTCTTAGTAGAATGTAAGATTTCTACTGGTTTTTGTTGTATTTTTTTAGTATGTTTTTACACCTACACATTATATTTGTCTATGTAATTACATTTATCATTTGTTTTTAGATTATTATTTTGAGATTGGATGTCTACCACATTAGCATCACACCCGAGGATCAGACATTATAAGGTTATGTTCAGACTTCTCTTATACTGATTGAGTATTTGCAAGGAAGTCTATGAAAGAGCATGCAAAATACTTTGTGTTGTATAATCTTAAATGCGGAAGCAGAATTTTGTAACGCAGTGAGGAGAACTACCATTACAAACCAATAATTTTTTTTGTAATATACATATGTATTGACTAATGCTTGGCAAGTGCATACAAGCCAGAGAATGAATTGTGATCATTATGAATATAACCCAATGTTATATTATATCTCTGTAAAATAAAAAAAACAAGGTATGGGACCATATATCACAATCAATCTCCACTTCAGTTCTAGTGGAAAGATATTCCTAAGCAAACATACTTGTTCTCTTACTGGATGCGTGAATCATTTACACCCCCCCGTCCCTCCCTTTGGTCCCTGTATACCCCCCCCCTTTTTATACCCTTCAAACTTGAAAAGTTAAAATAACATCTTTGCAGTATTAGATAGATAAATATACATTTATCTCCCAAGTGCGAGAGAATCTGTTGTATGTAAACATGTGTTATTTATTTCTGTTTAACCTCTCGAGATTCTGTAATGCATTTTCTATGGGAAAAGATGTCTCTAATAAAAAGTTAAAAAAACAAAAAACAAAAACAAAACAAGGTATGTGCTACTAGATTATGCCTAGTTTAAAGGAACATGTCCTTACAAGAAGAGAAGAACAATCACAGAGGTGAAACAGAACTTTTAGTTGAAACAGTTGCATTTCAGTATGTATTTTCGCACTAGTAATTATTAAGTAAAGTACAGTTGTAAAAACAGCCCACGTGATTCTGCCCTTGCTGTTATAATGCCTAGAGGTGCCTGAGTTGCTGGGTTACCTGAAGAATGAAGAACTTGTTTCAAGACTTTCAAAGCATTCAGAAAACACTATTTGTCTTTTTAATTCTTACCCCTCAACTGTTCCAGCTCCTCTGCACCTTCTGTTTACACATTCTTAATTGGCAAAACCAGGGCTCAATTAATTGAAAGGCAGAATATACAGTGTAGTGAACTGCTAATATGAAGGCAGAAACTTATAAACAGAGTTGTACGTTTTTATGCAGTTTATAATCAGAATTGTTGTTAATGGACCTCACAAGCTGGCAATCATGTATACTAGGCTGGCCTATAGTACACACGTGCTTTGCACCATGTACAGACTGATGCCAATTGTTGATAGGGCAGAGAGAGCCTTCTACGAGAGCTTACAGTTTAGTAGTAGAATGGCAAGGTCATTTCTGGATTTAGATATAAAAGCATTAAGCACACCACAGTTCCATCACTTCATTTCTATAGTTTAGCGCTATTATTACTGCTTAATTCAGGTTAATAATATACCGGTTTGGACAAAAGCCCACATATTTGAACTGTAACCATTTACATTTTTCTTTGTTGCTTTGCTAAGAGACACCTACAATGTATATGTAAACCCTGTGCTGTTGGGCACCTGAGTGAACCTGGAGAGGAGAAGGGTGGCAAATCTCACAGTTAGGATCTGCTCAACTGTTTCTTAATTTCTCAAATGCAGTTCATGCAGTCCGTGTTCTCTATTTGGGTTTGCAGATATTGGCAATGCCTACAGTAGTTGACTTGGGAAAACCACTGCCCAAATTACTGGTGATAACCTTCATATACTCGCATCAGGGATGGTGGATATGCCTCTTGGCCAGGGGAGGGCTGTCAAATTTTAGCCCGGGGGCAAGACTCCGCTCTGCGTCCTCTTTTAAAGGAAAAAAATGCAGGTGATCCAGTACAAGGTAGCCCACTATTGGACCGGCCTGGGGGAGCAAATGTTCCCCCGCCCAGCCAGCCCCTGCACTTGGCACACATTAAAAGGCCCATAACATGATAAAGTGTGGGTAATGTGGAGAGGATTCAATTTCTCTCATCGCCATAGTATGGAACGACATACTATGGCGATGAGACAACATCAGGGCCAAGACTAACTGAACAAAGACATTTAATAGAGGCAATCGGTAATGACAACTTATGATAGTAATAACAGAGTTAGTAGGAGCATAACTCTCAGTTATAAGCTAGAGCAGTTGTCTAGTCTCACAAAAATGTGTCTGTGTAGCAGTAAAATGTTAAGTCACAATCTTTGCTAAGATTACTTGTTGGGCGTGGGCTTAAAGAGGACAGCACTCTTAAATAAATCTACAGACGCACATCTTGAAATATATAAGGTTTCATACAGGCACCATGGACGAACTGCAAAAGCTAGCATATCAATTTTTGGAAGTTTTTCCAACAATTATAATGATGAAGACAATAATGAAGATTGAATGCTAAAAACGAGGAAGAATTTAAATCTCACTTTGGTGATAATTATGATGTGATTTGCAGTCTCAATAATAACAGTAATATTATAGGATATATAGTAATAATATGAGGATGAAGAGAATGATGAAGCTAGTATTTCCAGCATATGTAATACTTGGAAAAAATGTATCGATGAGAGTAAATGACCGTTGAACTAGAATAAGAACAGATAAGTACAATGGATGAGGTAACGAGTAGTCCTGGCAGTATGGGAAAGTTCAAGGCCAATCCACTGGCACCAATAAGCCACTTACTCTCAATGACAGATATTATTTTAAGGTCTGTAAGGCTGGGTACACACTACAGAACATTTCTTCCAATGCGATATCGTTAACGATTTTACCAACGACTGATCAGCATGCCAATTCATGTGTACACACTATACATGTTTTACAAGATTCACCTTCAGATCTGTGCTGTTCATCTGTCATAACTATCTGCTGAAAATATCGTGACTCTGTAAACTCTTTGGAGATCTGCCCACACTGCTGGTCGTGAGTGCCTACACACTGCGGAATTTGAGCAACGTCGTTCCATCATTTATAGAGATTTTTCGTCTGTGTCATGAATTTGGGTCTTAGCCCTGTTTACGCCACTCGGCGGTATCATATCACTGTGTATCTCCCTCCTGTCAGATTGCATCATTCTAAATCCTTGGTCAAAGCGTGACTTTTGTCTGCTGTATTAGAGGCTGCTATCTTGGGTGAGTTGTTTTGCTACATCCTGCTTATTCTGAGCACCTGACTTCATCCACCAATTAGCTCCCACTGCAGACTATAAAAGTCACCTCCACATTCAGCTAATTGCCAGTGCAACATTTTCCTAGTTCCAGCTTACCACTGTTGCTGTTTGTTTGCTGCTTCATTCTGCCTGCTGTAATACAGACTTCAATTATCAACCTGTCATGTGAATTCAGCTTCATTCTGCCTGTTGTAATGCAGACTTCAGCCATAAACCCTTCGTGTGAATTCAGCTTAGTTCTGCCTGCTGTTATACAGACTTTATCCATTAACTCTTTTTGTAACTTTAGCTTTTTTCTGCCTACTGTAATAGACTTCAGACATTAACCCTTTGGGCTAGATTTACTAAGCTGCGGGTTTGAAAAAGTGGGGTTGTTGCCTATAGCAACCAATCAGATTCTAGCTGTCATTTTGTAGAAAGTACTAAATAAATGAAAGCTAGAATCTGATTGGTTGCTATAGGCAACATCCCCACTTTTTCAAACCCGCAGCTTAGTAAATCTGGCCCTTTGTGTGAATTCAGCTTCATTCTATCTGCTGCTGTACAGATTCCAGCTTTCACACCTTGTGTGGATTCAGCTTTATTCTATCTGCTGCTGTACAGATTCAAGCTGTCACCTCGTGTGGATCCAGCTTTCTTCAGCCTATTCCTGTTTCACCTACTGGCTATTTGGAGTAATAGGATACAGCTCTGAGTCTTCCAATTTCTGGAGCCATCTCTGTGTCTCTGAGTACCAACTTCCAGTTTCAGGCTTGTCTCAGGTTCTGAGTTCTGAGTTGTCCGGGGCCAGTTCCAGGCTTATACAGCTCAGGAGGTAGTCACCCCTGATAATCTGCTGCCTGAATTCTGAGCCTTTCCAGTCCCAGTTTTGGTACTATATTCGTCTGAGTTTCTTGATCCTTGGAGGTACTGAGTCTCTGGCCGTGGGTTCAGTCCCTCTGTTCCTGCATCCAGGTTCCAGTCCACCAGGTCCAGATTCCAGTCATTTATTTTAGTACAGAGTCCAGTTCAGCATTCCTCCTCCTAACATCTGGTATACAGGAATAGAGCATATCCTCCATGAGCAAGACCTTCATCCAGCCTCCTAGTTTCCACTTCATCCCTTCCACAGCTAGCCCCAAGGGTCCCGCAACGATTTCCAGAAACCCTATTGCCCTGACAGTCTGTTTATAAAATCAAATCAAACGATATGATGTGCCTTGGAACGATAAAACATGATTATTGGAGCATACACACTGCCGCAATATCGGACCTAATGGTTGTTTATTGTGTGATTGGCACGATAATCGGGTGAAAAACTTGTAGTGTGTACCCAGCATAAGCGGGAACAGAATGTAGCACAGAACAAAACCACAGGCAGATGTTAAACCACCCATGGGTATTAATCCTTAGACTAACATTTCTGGACAAATATTTTAATTTCAATAGATACCGCTTGAGTATTTTTGCTGTTTAACAGAAATATTAGTTTATTCATGTATAAAACAAGAAAGAGGAACCTAAGTTGTTATAGAGATTCTCAGTCATTTGTTTATCAAATCAAGATTTCAGTTCAGAAATAGAACATTAATCTATTTTTTATTTTTTACTTCTGCATTCCTGTTGCATATTACAGAACATTGAGAATAGCCATGGGGTAAATAAAAAGAATGAAGAAATTATATGTGTGCAAATGTTCTCATTTTTGTATTTTACTAAATAATTTCCTGGCAGTCTCAATGAGACATACAGTAACTTATTTTCCTGTGTTTTTCTATAGTATTTTCTGTATATTTCAATCTTTGAGCAGGTGGTATGGTTTTTATATCCGTTTTGTAAGTTTAGAAAAGTTCTATAATTATATGAATGATTTTATTAAAACAAAATGGTTGTAGATCACCAATACCCACTCCTTAGTTTCCAGGTCTGGACACACAACATTACTTAAATACAGGGCCACCAAGAGCAAGTTTATTGGGTCCCCTTTATAAATGAGTAGGATAAAGGTTGCGTGATAATGGGAATTCTGTAAGGCTACAGCGGTAGCCAACGGGCAGACAGGGCTGGGGGCATGTGCCACCCGGGCTGGTCCCTTTATGGGCTAACTTGGGCTGGGTCACCTGCATTTTTTCCATTTAAATGTTCCTAATAGGCTGCTGAGTTGAGTCTTGCCCCCCCGGCTAAAATTTGCCAGCCCTCCCCTGATAGCCAACAATGTAAACACCAACAATATAGCAAGTAACAAAAGCGTGGTGATTGACTTTGGGTCACTCAAATTTCATGAAATTTCAAGAGTAATTCAGCAACAAGCTCAATCAGAAAAATAGGAATTTGAGAAAAGTGACGTTGACATAGTATAGACATAGATGTGACATAGAAAACTTCTTGTTCTCTTGCTATGTTTTTTCTCTACTGTAATTTGCATCGCACTATATAAATAAATATTCATAATAATAATAGAATCAAATTAGGTGATCCAGATATTAAAGAAGGAGACGTAATAGTAGCAATACTACCTTCTGTTAGAAGATCTACAAGATGGTATTAGGCTGCTGGTGGTCAGATAACGAACCTGCAGAACAGACTGGTGGAGGTCTACACCTATAGCAGCCGCCTTTCCCGTAAAGCTAGATGCGCTCACAGGTACTCGGATGCTCCCAGGACTTAACTCCAAGTAGTCTAGGTTCGTTATACTAAACCGCAGCCGAAGACCAGGAGACAGTAGAGATGGTAAAGGATGGTCAGACAAAAGCCAAGGTCAGGGGTCACTTACAAGAAGAGTAGTCAGGAAACACGCCAAAGGTCAAGGTCACAGGCAGAACAGCAGAATCCAAGGTACGGTCCAAAGGTGTCAGGGTCAGAGGCAAGCAGGCAGGGTCCAAGAAACAGGCAGGGGTCACAAGGAGTAATCAGTAATCAATGTATCCAGAGCAGGTCAGCAACAGTAGGCAACTGGGACGTTATAACCGGCAGGGAGGCTAAGCCCTTCCTGCCTTAAATACAGAAATCAGCCAATCAGAGCTTAGCTCTGAAATCACCCTCAGACTCTGCTTGATTAATAAATAAATATTAATTAGCCCGCAGGCTTGCTAACCTACTGTGCACACGCCCGGCTGCCCTGTATTGCCGGGACGCGGCACTAAACTGTTTTAGCGTCCAACCGTTGTCTTAGCAATGGTTGGGCTGGACCCGGAAGTGACATTCCGGTCATCTAGGAGACATCCAGGATGCCGGGCAAAGCAGCGAGCGAGGCGCGGTGTTTAGAAACTGTTGTTGACAAAATGAAGTCTCTCAACTAGCTCCAGACCTGGGAACTCACCAAGGTACAACCAGGCACAAATTCAATTGGATGCAAATATGTTTTAAGACCAGGTATGGCTTTAAAGGCAAAGAGAATTTTTAAAAAAAAAATGGAGTGAAGTTTGCTATTCCATTGTTGCTCCAGTTGCTTACAGAAGTACATTATGACTGTGGCAGCTCTACGAAAGATGAAAGTACAACATCAAAACAGCCTTCCTAATGGTGACATTAAGGAGTTTTTCATGTCAAAACCTTAAGGACATAGTCTGAAAGGAGAAGAGCATCTTGTTTGCAAGTTACAGAGATCACTTTATGGACTCAAGCTATCAGCTAGAGCATTTAACTCTAATTTGGCACACAGTAAAGATGATCCATGCTTGTACCCAAAGATAAAAACAAATGAATTTAATTGTTTCTCTATCAGATGATCTGGTCATAGCTTGTAAATAAGTCCATTAAATCACAAAGTATAGTTTTCAGCAAACATTTTGAAGCTAAGGATGGACATGTGGCATACTACCTGGGAATCCAGATTCATAGAGAGTAGAGGGAGATTTCTACTTAAACTTGAGTGCTAAATCAGCGCAATACTCAACCAGTTTGGGATTACAGAACTGAAAGGTGTATCAAGACAAATGTATAAAACCTACCTCAAGTTGAAAGGAGAAGATGATCTTCTACCTAACAATGAGAGGTACAGTCAAGCTGCAGGGGAATTTTTGTACATAGCCAAACCTATATATCCAGATATTGGAGCCTCAATGGGAATTCTCTGTAGATGTTTGAGAAAATCTCACCAAAGAGATTAGAATGAACTCAAGAGAATAAAGCCATATTTTATACTTAAAACATGAATCTAAATGTATCAGTGAAAGATGATCTTAAATTTATTTGCACACAGCTAATGACTCCAGTGATCACAAGTCAACAAGGATTTACTTCCTCAATTTAAGATACCATTCAATATCTTAATCCAGCAGAAAGGAAGTGTTAGTTGTATTATCATCTACAAAGGCAGAATATGTTTCAGTGGCTTATGCAGACTAAGGGCTAGATTTACTAAGCTGCGGGTTTGAAAAAGTGGGGATGTTGCCTATAGCAACCAATCAGATTCTAGCTTTCATTTATTTAGCACATTCTACAAAATGACAGCCAGAATCTGAGTGGTTGCTATAGGCAACATCCCCACTTTTTCAAACCCGCAGCTTAGTAAATCTAGCCCTAAGAGGTGATTTGTTTGTGTCAACTGTTAGTGGATCTCAGAGAGCGAACAGCTCATCCAACAGTGAAATACAAAGACAACCAAAGGTGTATCAAGCATGCAAATAATCATAAGAGCTAGCCTAGAGCCAAATATATTAACATTGTCACCTACCTAGGGGTCTATGCATCAAGCTAATCTGACACTTAAAAGATGCAGAAACAGTAGTTTCCACATCTTATAAGTATGTTTGCTATGCATTAACTGTCTAATGGAGGAAATTTCACAGAAATCTCCTCCGTTTAAGCAAATACCATGTAGCATCGCTGTCCCCATCATTTACTATGGGAACTGCGATGTTCTGCAATGCCTCAAGCTTTCATAAGCTTTGCATTGCGCAGACAGGTAATGCCATCTCAGGATGGTGTTACCTGTCATTTCCTATGGAATTCTGCTGAAGCCTCTTCGGCTTTACAGAATCTGATACAGAGTTAGGGCTGTGCGCGTGCAAAGCTGTCCGGATCAGGACGGCATGGCAGAGCCCTCAAATCTGGACTTATACCGTCAAGCACTTCTCTCAAATTATTACTGTCTGAACTGTGCTCCCACAGACTAGTCCACAAAGTAGAAATAAAAGAAGAGGTTAGTAGAATCACATCTTATCTTAAGCCATGAATCTACTTTGCATATAAAGGTTTCCCCAACTCCAGGGCCTCTGGGACTGATAACAGTGCAAACCTTATTGCTGTGTCACTAGAAATCGATTAATGAGCTGTTCTAGTAAGAAGGGTGAGGCCTATACATTGAGCAGGCTTTACTGTCACTTTTTGATAACATGAATCACTGATAAGCACCAATTAGAGAGATTATAGTCATATATTTTCTATGGGACATGTTGTGACACTTGTAACATGGTGCAACCACAAAATGTGAACTAAACTCCACTCCATTTATTTTCCAAATGAACATAAATAAAGACATTAAATGAAATTAACTATTATGTGGTCGAAGGATTATGAAGGGGGAGCATGTACTGAGAATAAATATAACTTGTTTTGGTCTAGGGAACCTTTTATACTACTGTTTTCAAGCTTACTATATAAAGGGCTATCAGGACAGCAACATTAATAGCACTGGTGTAAATAGTGATAAAGTGAAAATTAGTGGTGTAGAAATACAGTGTTTGTAGGTAGACTTTTATGTATTTGAGCATGTGTTTCAACCTTGACCAGGTGGTTGATCCACATCACATGTTTAAAAAATATTTATAACACAAAATCAAGGAAAAGGAGAATTGACCTGAAATGAGGGTGGAACTTCTCAGCCTTTGCCCTGGTGATAATAAACATAAACCAAATGAGATTGCTATCCTGAGATGGCTATAACAGAACAAGCATTGCGACGGTACTTGTACCACCAAGATCCTTGTTATACAGACTGTTATACAGACTTCCCCAATGTTTTTCATGGGGAAATTATTGCCAGTGAAACACGGTGAATAATATCGCCAGCAGGGTTTTGTCTGGCTATAGTTGTACTATAGCTGGCGGTAACCCCTTGATAGATATTGCTTTTTGCTCTTTGATAAATAGAGCCATTATAGCTTAAATGATTCAAGATAGTGTGGAGATTGACTTTATTACATGTGGCCCCCTGATGGTATTACAATGAAGGTAGTAAAAGATGTGGCGGTATCTCATACCAGCGTATAGCAGCCCACTTCAACCACTGCTTTGGTGGAAACCTAGGTTCACCTTATCCAGGGTGACTGACTGTTTTGCAGACTTGCCTTGCAGAAATGTATTGTGTGCGATTGGTTGACTTGTAACAGAGGCAGGACCAGAGATGTAATAGTAGTTGAAAGTATTGCAGTTTCAGCTTTTTCATCTGCATCAGATGCTCATAAGACACTGTCCTAAACATGTAGGAAGACCTTCAGCTGTTTGTAATCAGGGCCGACGGAACGCAGTAAACAGGGTAAGCGCCAAGACTGAGGGGCGCTCCCCACTGCCTGCCATCCCCACTTGTCCGCTGGCACAAATTTTTTTTAAAAAAAGCACGCCAGTGCCCTCCTCCCCCTCCCATCTGCACCCTTCTCGCTAACAGTGTCAGGCGTGACGTCATCACGTCCCTACACTGTCAGTGAGGAGAACGCAGAGAAGAACAGCACACCGAGATGGCAAGAAGAGAAGAAGAAAAGACTGAAGAGAAGGAAAGAAGGTCATAGAAAGATGAGTAAATAATGGAGGGGACAGCAAAGTTGAAAAAGGAGAGGGGGCAGCGTGTGGTGGAGGAGAAGGGGGCAGTGTGTGCTGGATAAGAGGGGGGCAGCGTGTGGTGGAGGGAAGGGGGGCAGCGTGTGGAGGAGGAGAGGGGGCAGCGTGAGGTTGAGGAGAGGGGGGCAGCATATGAGGGAGGAGAGGGGGCAGTGTGTGATAAGGGGGCAGCATGTGATTAAGAGGGTGCACTGTGCGATGAAGGAGGGTGTACCGTGTGATAAAGGAAAGGGCACTGTGTGATGAAGGAGGGGGCACAACCAAACTAATTTGCCAAAAATGTTAAATGTTATTACAAAGCATGCATATTCTTCATTTATATTATTCATATAGCAATTCATGTTTGCTGTTTAATGTATTTATTTGTATTACTCTCTTTATTAAAGTGTATTATTTGATTTGTATTAAAAGAAAAAGCACGGTGGCTAAGTGGTTAGCACTTCTGCCTCACAGCGCTGGGGTCATGAGTTCAATTTCCGACCATGGCCTTATCTGTGTGGAGTTTGTATGTTCTCCCTGTGGTTGCGTGGGTTTCCTCTGGGTGCTCTGGTTTCCTCCCACACTCCAAAAAAACATACTGGTAGGGTAATTGGCTACTATCAAAAATTTACCCTAGTCTCTCTCTTTCTCTGTCTGTCGGTGTGTGTATGTTAGGAATTTTAGACTGTAAGCTCCAATGGGGCAGGGACTGATGTGAGTGAGTTCTCTGTACAGCGCTACGGAATTAGCAGCGCTATATAAATAAATGATGATTATTGAATGAACAAATAATTTATAAAAGATGAGGGCGCAAATGGATTTTTTGCAAGGGGGTGCCCGACATGCTAGCACTGGCACTGTCTGTATTGGAGTGAGTGGTAATACTTTATAATAGAGCAGTAGTAGAATGTCATGTTAACAGTGAACCATTTATTTTACCTTCATGTTTCATATCTGAAGTTGGGTTTTAGAGGTTGTATAAGGGAAAGCAACACATTTAACACATTGTGCTTGATTGTAGTTTATTTTCAAATCATGTTGTTATTGTTGCTATTGTTTTCTTGAAATTTTAAAAAGTAAAAGATAGTCCATTCCTGATTAAGTCCCTGGAACAGCAACATTTTTGTTCATCCATGTTGAGATATACTGTCTGCAGTGACAATGATAGGTTTTGTCCAAGGTCCAAATCATTGCATATCCTATAATAGATTCCAAAGTTCTTACTGTGTAATTAACAGTAATCATTTACTAAAGACTTCAGAACACAGAATAGACTCTAGAGGAAACTATTTTTAAGAACACATAGAATGCCTCTTGTTTGAAACGAAACTGCAACAAGTTCTTGTAACTTTTCCTACCTAGCATTATTTAGCCATTGTTCTGGAGACCAGCATGAGGATGGAATTTGTATAAAATAATATAATTTATTTAAAGGGTAAAGTTCCCTGCACATGTGACAGTCAGCTGTTTGGTCTGATCACTAATCGACCAGATCTATGGCTATTTTGGCTTCACACAAGCGTATAAAGCTGTGCAGATATGATTACTCAATGGTCAGGCAAAACGATAGCACAATGAAAAAACTACTTAGAATGGACTGAAGAATTATTCCCGAGAATGCAGGCTATCATTTCACTCTTGTGCCTCTTGCCTCAGTGAAGCCACAAGCTCCTAGTAAATTTATAATCTACATATTGGTTTGGGCCACCAAATGATTTCCTCTGATCAGGGCCGGCGCCACCGTTAGGCAGCTTCCTAGGGTGCTGGGCTCTTGGGGGGTGGCATTGTGCGCTAAAAAAACACATTAATAATGTTACAGAATGAGACATTATTTGTTAACTTAACACGAGCAGTGCGACCGCCTAGGTCGCAACGCTACCTGCTTCCTACTTATCCTATGCGGTGCTGTTACAGTACCACCACCTGTCTCTGGTCTCCCAGCAGCATCGAGACCTCACGACGCTGTCAGTGGAGAGGAGCCTATAGGCCGTCTGCCAGTCATACAGGAAGAGAAAAGAAAAAGAGAAGGTAAGTACATTGCTACAGAGAGAGGAGGCTACAGAAAACGGATGGGAGACGGGGGTGAGGACACTACCGAAAACAAGGGGGCAGAGAGGAGGCTACAGCAAACGGGGTAGATTCAAATTCTAGTTATCATTTGTTTAGTACATTCTACAAAATGACAACTAGAAACTAATTGGTTGCTATAGACAACAACTCTACTTTTTCAAACCCGCAGTTTACTAAATATATCCCCAGATGTTTTTTTGTACAGTTCAATAGGGATTCCGTCCACTCCCAGAGCTTTTCCATTAAAGAAGGAGGAAATCGCATCATAAATCTCTTTAACTGTAAGGGGTGAGTCCAAGAATTTCGAAGTTCTTATGTTACCCATTATGTCTGTAATTCCTGATATTATAGTTTCCATTATCTCTGTTTTGGTTAGATATGTCAGAATCCTGCCACATTTGTCAGCCTAAAATTATTTAGCATGCTTAGTAAACAATAATTTACATCTGGATTTATCCAAGAGATAATCTGACCCCTCCCTCTGTGTCATCAGCCAGGCTTGTCTGTCCTCTGTTGAGTGGGAAGAAAGATAGATTTACTCTAGACAAAGAGCATGATTTTCTTGCTTTTCCCCATTGGAGTTTTGTTTAAAGGAACTGACACTGGATATGAGGGATCCTCATGAAAAACCTTAAAGGCGCCCAAAAGAATAGTGGGGGTCATAGTTGTAACATTAGTACCAAAGTATCCCAGTAAATTTAGCCAGAAGGGGTTAAATTTCCAAAATACCTGACCTCGTAGGGCTTGCAACTCCATAGTGAGTATCAGAGGAGAGTGGTCAGAGATCCCTCTAGACAAAAAATCAACATCAATAACAGAGAGAACCAGTTTCTTAGAGACAAATGCAAGGTCAATTCAGGAAAAAGCATGATGAGATGTGGAGAAGCAAGAGAACTGCACCTTCCTTGTGTGCCTCACCCGCCATATATCTTTGAGTCCCATCTCTTCCACTAAACCTGCAAATGTTGTTTTCCCAGCGCGGTTCAAATGTTCTAATTTCCTCCACCTATCCATTTTTAGCATCCGTAACAGCATTAAAGTTCCCAAAAAATAGTATAGGTGTCTGTAGAGACAAGGAAATAAGTCACAGCATCGCTTAATGATCTCACTATTGTATAGGGGGTGTGCATAAATCCCAGGAAGAGTCAATGGGTGGAATTAAATGTGCCTCTAAGGAATACATATCTACCTAATGAATCTGTGTTAACCAAGTCCAAGACAAAGTCACCCAGCTTACGGATAAGTAGATAGACCCCTCTGGAGCAATAGGTATGAACCGCATGGTACATCCATATGATCCATGGTTTCTTAAGGGCCATGAGCCTATTACCTATCAAATGGGTTTCAGTGAGACATATCACATCAGCCTCATACTTTTTTAGTTGTGACATAATGAAGGACCTTTTATCTTTATCATTGAGGCCTCTAACATTCCATGTGAGAAATTAAAGGGACCCACTATTTTTTCCCACCTGCCATTACATTAGGGAAATATATAACACCCATTTGGGAAAAATCACCATTTCTCATAACTCACCCAGGTACCCAGCCGCATAGTAGTAATATTGCCGTAACATTGAATATTAGTTTGTTAGTAAAAATATGACACTGTAATCCTACATAACATACATTTCCCTAACACTATCAAACATCCCTTTACCTGCATATCTTAACCCAACTTAAATATACTTGGGATCCCCAAAAAATGCCAAATTATCCATATAGAGCAAACCTAAACCGTTAAGTCAGTAGAAAGATTACAGAAATGCAAGATACCCTAAAAGAGCTTTAACCTAAAAAAGGAAATTAACCAAAAAGTCCATGAAGCCCTTTTCTATAATGTAAACTAATTACTAATCTTCCGAATTGGGGCAGTTACTCAGGCCAGATTAGTTATGTGCCTTTGGGGCTTGCAGGTTTGTTACCTTCATGTGGGTTACAGTTAGCAATCACCTGACGCAGTTAAGGCTACCTGTGGTGTGGTATGCCTGGCTGTGTGGTACACACTACTGAGGCTTTTTGTGAGCCTTTGCTTTTCTTTTCATTTAGGTTTGATTGGAAGAGTAACACGGATATGGTTCATCGGTCACTCCTACATTTTCTGGGCAGCACAGGATTAACTGTCCTGTCATTGTTCGTCCTCCTCCAGGAACCTTAATGTAAGATAGTTAGATCAAAGGGGCATGGCTTGGGTGGCCTTGCTTCACGTCTTAGCAGCCGAAGTTCATGCAGAAGGTCCACCCCCATATTTTGATGACCCACCTTGGTGGAAATGATTTGGTAAGGGAAAATCGCTGCATCTCTTAAAAGTTATTAGGGAATACCTGCACACGATTAACAGTAAATGGCCCAAAATATGCTTGTGCTGGTCAGATGTGGTCCCCCAATGGTATTGGAGGAGTGAGTTTCCAGGCCCTGTCATGAAGAATTTACTGAAAACACTTATTCGGTCCACAGCCAACATAGTTAGGTCCTTTGGGGGGTGTAATGATACGCCACCCTCTAATTAGGATGGAGCAACTTTGCCTGTACAGACGGGACATCCCTCTATTACAGGTAATTGGCTGTTCTTAAAACAGTTATTTGGGGAGTTGGATTGGCTGGTAAGGTCACTTGATGCAGGCTGGATGCCCATTAAAGGACTTCAGCATTGGCAGGAAAGCTTTTGATGTCAGCGACTAATACATACAGTGTTATCGCTGATTGGCCACAGGTCACCGCCCCTTTTGAAGCACCCTGGCTCTTGGTTCCTTCGTGAGGGGTATCCCTTGGCATGCTTTGTGTGAATACGTTATTGTGAGTCCAGAAGGGGAGCAGTCACTCTAACACCAGATTTAACACCGGTCAAATCGTAGGGGAGAAGCCAGTGTCATGTCGGGAGGCCATAAGCTGATTTTGGTTCGAATATTACTTGATATTTGACCTGCAAAGGTTTTCACTACCATCATAAGAGTAATTAAGTTAGGTAGTATAATTTTTTGCATGAAAAGAGGCATCAACAGTATGCAGTTTATTACAAGGTGGCACTCTATTGAGTTCTACACTTATTTATAAATCAGTAGCCTGACCTACAATATGCAGAAGTTCACAAAATGATAAAAAAATTAGTTTGCAGAAAGTTTATCAAAGGGATATGAAGCTTGATTTTCCACGTGTCTGCTCTTTGGGTGAGGTACTTATTTTCGGCAACAATAATGTTATTTCCAATGGACAAAGTGAGATTGACGGTTTTAAGGTGGCAATGGTCGGACCCACCGCCTGTATAATATTATACATTGCCGCCTCAAACCTGGCAATCAGACTTTGTCCATTGGAAGTGACGTCACTACTACTGGAGAGATTTTATAAAGTCGCAATTTACATGTCGCGGACATAAAGCGTGTGGAGAATGTGGTATGTCTATTATATAGTAAGTCTATATTTTCACATTGTCTTTTTGGTGGGCATCGGAATTTTCACGGTAATGTAACTTGTGTCGGCATTATTGTTGGAGAAAAAATGACTACCACCACTGCTGTATAACTTCTGTCTATATAGATCTATGTGCTTGCTTGTTTTTTTCCCTGATGATTTCTAAATGACCAACTTTGTGAATCTGGGAAAAATGGACTATTAGCTGGAATAAATGCTGCAGTGATATAACTAGAAATTTCTTAGCCCCATGACAACATTTCTAAGGAGCCCCTGCTCCCAAGCAACTAAACAACGTTACTGGATCACGAACATTATACTCCCTATTCCCAGTAAGAAAGATTCCATTCTAAAATAAAACCTAAATCACTGTCAACAATAAATACATTATCCAATATTACAGATGTGACACTGATGCCTGAATATTTTTGTTATTTTCAGTAGCTGCTAAATTTGATTGCAGACACTTTTTGTAAAAAAAAATACATCCTTAAGTTGAGTTAAGTTTTTCTCTCTATTGATTTGGAATCACTAAGGCTCATTAAAAACAATGTGGGAAACTCAATGTTCAAACAAGAAATGCAGCTAAAATCCTAATAACTAGGGAATGGTAGAAGCAGCCTCTCCCCAAAATTAGAGAGGCTCTGAATAATAAAACATATGGTATGTCTCTGTATGAAATATATAGTCAGCCTACTTAATGTCTGGACTTCTGGTTCCCACAAAACTTGGAACCTTTGGTACCAATAGCATAACTCCACACTCCTGGGAACCATTTGAGCACTCAATACCTTCCTCTCTGTCAAACCCCTCCTATTCTCGCCTTTGCCTCCCCTATCCCTTCACATACGCTTCTCCTCCGCTCAATTTCCCCCTCTATAACCCCAAATTCACTTAAAATAAAATAAAGTTCTCCAATTTGATGGATCCAGGGCCTAATTATCCAAAAGGCTGACTAGAGTGCAGCCTAGAGCGGAAGGCTTTTTTTTGTGGGGGAGAGTTCGTAACATTTTATGGAATGCAAAATTGTGACAGCTAGAGGAATAAACTGAAATTCTTTTTAAAATATAAGATATTTTAAGATATAAGATATAAGTTGCTCTCCAATGTAAAAAAAACATGAAAGAAAAATGTAGTAAGGTTTTAACCTTTACATATTCCCATGGGCAAGGTTGAAAACAATGAGTCATTCTTTGGGCGAGCACTTGAAGATAGGCAATTAGGAGAGACAAGGATGGTGACAGAAACAGGCATGACAGCCCCCTTCACCTTCACATCTTCACCCTCAGTAGTGCCTGTTCATGCCTCGTTCTGCTATACAGTTTGGATTTTAATGACAACAAAATGAGTGACAAGGATTTCCGTGACCCTTCTACAAGGCCAAGTGGAGCTGAGTTTCGAAAAACACGGAAACATATACATTGGTGGGGGGATGTGAAGGTCACTTAGCCTGGGATTTAGTATGCCTCAGATAGGGAGCCCCATCAGCCCTCAACATAATTTGCCACTGTCGGGTCCATAAGGAAGGCCTGGTACTTTGTACCTGCCTCACCTTCTTCTCAGTGCTCATGAATTCACCTACTTGCGGATTTCAAGATGCATACTCACTTCCTTGTCCTTAGAAACATTTCGCTAAATTGATCTGTGCCTACATTTTAGGGTTTGCAGATGCTCTGGGAGGAAATAGATTATTTTGTATAAATGTAGGGGCATGGTGTTACAAAACAGAATTTTCACTAATGTACAACAATAAATAGCCTCTTCTATGTGCACAGGTCCACTAGGTCTCTGAAGAATACTGAACAGCAGAAAGGCAACTCCTGGTGATATATATGAATGTATATATCACATGCAATGCTCGAGAGGAAAGGGCAGACACACACAAACTTTCTACCTTGTTCACGATTGATCCACCTACGGCTTGTACGGACCCCTCAGTGCAGCTCCCCACACCACTTCGGTCTAGAGAAGAAACCAGACAGATTACTGGGATACAGGATAGAAGGAGAGGGGATGTCCGAGGTGATGGTCAGGAGCAGAGACGCATCACTCTACTCCTATCGCCGACACCTCAATCTGGTCTGGGCCTGGGCGCGGAACTACAGATTTTCAGGACAGGGTATCCTACCCGAATACCCTACTCACTGATGTACTGGTGAAGGCCCCCATCAAGAGAAAGATGTGAAACGGAAAGATGATACTCCCTCCTCTTGATGGATGTCTGCACTTTCGGGATTAATGGCCAGAAATAGGGGCAAGCACAATACAGCACACCCACAATGCTGTCTAATAGGCTAGTATATACTTCCCACACTAGTGCTAGCTACAATAACACACTGAGCACCCTGAGCCTAACAAACAAACTATGTGGCCAGATGCAGCGCAACTATAAACTCATTGCACTAGGTATTGTGTACTGCCCTAACTCAAACCCCACACTTCATAGATACCAAAAGCCTACGATTAATGGGGGCCTGACTTCTAAATCCTGGAAAAGAAAATACTAACACAAATACACATAATACAGTATAATGCAGTCAAATACAATGACAGAGACCACCACACTATGACCACCTACTACAATACAATGGAAACAGACCGGGCGTGGTCTGAAATGGCAGAGTATCTCCTTACTATTACAGGGCCTAATGCCAATCTAAACTCACAGGCCTAGTACCTGAATTAAATGGGGCCACGGGCTAATTTTGTACCTTAACTGCTGCACAGGCTAAGCCTGAATTTCTAAACTAATGCGCCCATGGAATATACAATTCCCTAAACACTCCTGATTATCCAGGGCCTTATGCCTACTGGTGCCACAAAGGCCTAGTGCCCGAAAAATGCCCAGGGCCTTGTGCCCAGATGTAAAAAATGACAGACCACACACATGAGCCTGGAAGAGGGTTGCCCAGAGGGCCTTAATCCAGTAGCTTTTGTTGGCAGCAGTGGGGAACCGTGATAGCACTTTTGCCATACCCCTGCTGCTTCTCCACGGCGTCAACGTCTCTTCCAGACACTCCAGTCTGTGGCGCCTCTTCTTCTGTTCAGTGCTTCTCTCTCTGCTATCTCTGATGTCCTCTTCACACCCCAGCGCCTTTATTTCAGTCTTCTTTTCTTCTTTTTCTTCCGCTGGCTTAGTTCTTGATTCGGCGTCTTGTCTGCTACTTCTGGCGTCTTCTGTCTTAATTGTGCCACCTCTTCTCCGGAGCTCCATCCTGATCAATCTCTGACTCCCAACTGAAACTGCCAGGCTGGACAGCTATATCATAACCGTCACTCTGGTGCAGAGCGGGGACATGGCGAACCCTGATTGGCTCACCATTCCGGCCACTGATTGACTGGCAGTGAATCGTTTCCAATTTGCTGCTGCCAGCCCTGGGACCTGAAAGAAGTAAGGAGAGGAACTTACCGTTTTTGGACAGGGGAGTTTCCTCTTCTTTTCTTCACCCTCTTAAGGGACTCTCACATTCACATGCACAAGATAAATGTTTTCACTGAGTTTGACTCATGTTATCTAGCCAATACATAGCACAATCAGATAATTAGAGATAAGCAGCTACCTATTGCCAGCAGCACAGCAAACATGAACAAGCTATTGTGACTGGTTTAAAAAAATATATAAATTAACAGCTACAGATCTACCATGTAGGGAATTTATTCAGATAATAAAACGATTTATTTATCAATCTGTGGCGATAAGTCTAGCCGTTTCACACATGCGTAGTGGACCTGAAAGTCCAAACTTGGGTATTCAGTTCCAATAATAAGAACAACAAAAATAAAAAAATAATAATAATAAAGAAATAGATTAAAAAAATGAAACAAAAGAATATTTTAAAGCTATTGATGAGTGAAAAAACTGCTTTACTGAAATAAAGCATTTTTTTTGTTTTCGCCTTCCCAAGTACTGTCCTTCTATAACTATCTCAGGATGGCAATATATGGCAATAGCAGAGGTCCTCTATGCTTTCTTACTTAACTACAGCATTTTGTTAATTCTCTTTTTCTTTTACTGTATTATTATTATTTTTTCAGAAAGTGGCATTGGAAGCCCAGAAGGGCTTCCAGTTCCACTGCGTATGTGTAACCAGCAATGCAATATCTCTCAGCTGCCACAGGAAAATTGCCATAAATAGCATATATTCTATCACTGTGATAAGCATCAATAAAAATCTATATTATCATCGTTCCATGATGAATAAACCCCATAATGTTAAACACAAATAGTAGGTGATCTTTGTTATGTTGGCTACACATACCATGTTATATCAGCCAATATCTGAACAACTGACTCAAATTTTCTCCCGATGTATTATCTATAACAATTTCTCCAACGACTGAAAAATAAATCCCAATCAGCATGCCGATTCATGTGTACACACTATACATGTTATACATGATTTACCTTAAGATTATGACTCTGTAAACTTTATGAAGAGCCTGATCGTGAGTGCATACACATTGCAGAATTGGAACGACATTGTTCCATCATTGAACAAGAATTTTAGTTCAGTTTAAAAATCAAATGAAACAAAACAATGTACTTTGGAACGATAATCGTTCATTGTTGCAGCATACAAACGAATGCAATATCAGCCCGAACAGTTGTTTATTCAGTGAGTGACCTGATAATCGTCTGAAAAGCCTATATTGTGTGCCCAGCCTTCTTGGACACATTGGTAAAAGCAGTTGGAAGATGACCAAGTGATCTGACAGCATGGCCCCTACTTAAGTGTGTCACCAAATAAGACACTTGATTTAGTGCTTGGGCTCAGTGGCAGGATCGTACTTTTGTAGCCAACTTTAACTATTGTTACTCTGTAGGAGCAGAACAATGCATTACTGGTCCCCTAAGCAATATTTGGGTTAGAACCCGGCAATGGCCACACCAGCCTCTTGTGCCTCTTCTGAGCATGCACAGGCAACTCTCTTATGTTCTGGTCCTGTCTTTTCTTTCTTTCTTTCGTTCTTTCTTTCATTTTTTTCTATATATTTTTTCTTAGTTTTCTCTTTTCTTCCATCTTTTTCAAATGCCTTCATCTGTCTTTCTTTTATTGCTGCACGATGCTAGTATAATACATGGAAGCACAGGAATAGGGGAGGAGCTGCATTTTGCCAGTGTTGTCTTGGCTGCCTAAGAACCTTTTTCTGCCATGCGGTGCACACTGTCGAAGTTGAATAATTGGATGAAGTTGCAGGGCCACCTTAACTACTTTATGGGCCCCCGGGCAATGCAGTGTACCGGGCCCCTAAAAATATATATATATATATATATATATATATATATATATATATATATATATATATATATATATATATATAAATAGTGTGTGTGTGTGTGTGTGTGTAAAAAAAATATATATGTATGTAAAAAAAAACGTGATTATATATATAATCACTTTTTTTTATGTATATATATATATATATATATATATATAGGGCCCCCTTGACTTACCTTAAGTCCGATCCTCTTCTTTTTTCCGCGCCGCTGAGTCTCTTCTGCCCTCTTCCATGCTGTGGTTGCAGTGAATGTGACATCACGCCCAGCATTCACTGCGAGCACAGCACAGAAGAGGGGACCAGGGAGGGAGCCGGATCACCGCTGATGTGACCGCAAGGTAAGTATTTTAAAAAAAAAATATATTTTTTTTTTTTTTTTAGGATTCGGACGGGCCCCCCTTGCCTGCAGGGCCCCCGGGCACCTGCCCATCGTGCCCAATGGAAGAGACGGCCCTGTGAAGTTGGCTAAATTGATTATTATTGGTTTTGCCGTGCGATTGTCATTAGTACGCAACGTCGTACAAGGGTTAATAATGCAATTGCACAGGTAAACAGTACATACACTTACATTCACACAGCTACATTTGTAAATAGGACACATTTATTAAAGTTTCAACCCACATTCATTCATTAGTAAATGAATTATATAATTGCTATACATAGATAAAACTATAGCAAAGATATTTATGGTTCAGATCTTCAGAAATGTATGGAGTTTGGTATCATATTAATTCATATTTTAACCACAGAAATCCAATTTTAACAAAGGAGCGATCACACATAATGATCGCTAGTCATCAGTAGTATGAGATTAATATTCAAGAGCACTCTGTTTATGGGTTAGTTTATACTGGTTTTTCGGAAGGAAGACACATATGCAACAGTTGGAGTGAGCTGTCCCCACCTTTGGAAAGAGGATGAAATGAACTGACCTATGACCAGCTGTCTATTGGAACATTGTAAACCCTGGACCAATGAAGAACTTTCTCACTGTTATCTGTGTATATTTGTGACCTCATCATATAAAAAAAAAATTCTAAGCCAAACTGTATGTAAACCGACCTCTATTACAGGAACAGTCTCTTTGCCAGCAGACATCAGCTTTGACGACTGTTCCGGGATCCAGGGTACGCTGCGTATGTATGTATCAGTTATACTTTGTAACATTCTTATTGTATTTTCCTGCTTAATTCTATTAAATGTCATTTGTGTGTTGGAACCACACTGATAACATCGGACATTATTTATTAGTGACAATAGACACGGACATAACAACACGTATGATTATGTTACTGAGGACTGAGGACAGGGCTGCGTGGGACAGGAGGAGGATGGAGGCAAGCAGGAAGCCATAGACTAATGGTTACATACTCTGTGCTGTTGAGGTCCCCCCAACAGCACAGAGTACTGATATTAGGCTTCTGTCACACTAATAAGGGAAGATTTTGGCAACAGACACTCCTCTGTATGAAACATTCATACATCCAACTTGCTCTGCATTCAGTAGCACACTCACAGTTTTATTTCTTGGCTACCAGAACATTTGATCATATTAGACCCTAATATTTACTCAGTAGAAGTTCAGTATCCTTAGCAGAGTAGCTGACACTTACGAAGTCTTCAGCGACTTCCTGTTCATGTTTTTCCTTTTTTACCAAGAAGCAACTTCATTCTGCACAGTTCTCTTAGACACAGAGGCAAACATCCTGCAGCATATTACCCCTAAATAAATTATTCAGTTCCTCTGCCAGCGCAGCTCCTCCATTGACCGCTCTAACCTTGGCAAAAATAAGTATATGTGAATCAGGACTTCCTTCCCCTTTAGTGATGTGCATTATGTGACTGAGCACACAATTTCTTGACCTCATTTTCCATAATAAAAACACATTTAACACACACTTAGAAAGTTTGTCCCACAAGCGACTCCTTGACAAAATCTGGAATTTTTATATTACTGGAGACGCAAGTTACAGTGACTCTTTCAATATTAGAGATATGAAATAAATATGTTTATGACCACGAGTATATGCATAGCAAGGTGACCTTATCATTGCTATCAGGGTTTAGTTGATAAGAGCTCAAAGCAATGTAAAAGACTGGATCTGGCACTGTTTGTTTATGTACAAGTGGGACGTCTCCTATTATTTACCTATTCCTACTTTAGTTTTGTACCTTGTGTATGGTAGTTGTGATGATTGTGGCGAGCTTGGTTGTGGGTAGGGGTCCTGGCTTTTTGTGAGAATCTAGCAACACCTCTGAGCTTACCTGTTAATTTGTGTATGTGTTCAATTGTTTGAATCTGCATACATAAATGTCACTGTAATTGTGTGCCAGTTGCTGTAGTAAGTCCAATGCTTCTGGGTGTAGCAACACCAGATGAAGGGCAAATGTTGACTCCCAAGACTTGTTATTTTGGTTCTGCAAATTGTAAAATGCGTGATAAACTTGGCCAATGTGTTGGTAAAACCCAGTGGTATTTTTTAATAAAAGTGGTAATTCATGTAAATTGGTGGATTTGTGCTTTACCTGAAGAGCCTCAGTTGAAATCAGAGGCTGGCTGGGCTAGGGATCCGGGGGGGGGGGGGGGGCATCTGTGTCATGATCTGCCTCCGGCTGCTCTGCAACATCTCCCTTGAGGACGCTGCTTGCCTCCTGCAGCTACTGTCTGTCAAGAACTATTTTGGACTTTGCCATTATATGTATCCAGCCTGCAGTACCACTGTTCCACCAAAGAGGCCACTGTGGTACTTGGACTAATCTCCTACCAGCTAGAGTTTTAGCTTATTACTTCGGGATGCTTAGCACCTGTCTCTGCCCTATAAAAGACTAACTCTCCCAGCAGTCTTTACCAGTTCATCTATTGCCTTAACCTCTGCTGGTTCTCCTGTGTGTTATCCCTCATTGATTTCCTGGTATTGACTTCTGCTTGTCCCTCCGTTTTGGCATCTCTTCCTGTGACCCCTGACCCGGCATTGTTGTGACTTCGCACCTGCTTTCTCCCTGGTATCATCGTGGACCATCTGGCTTTGATCCCCGGCTTGTTTGACTCTCCTGTGTTACTGCATCTGCAGTGTATTGCTTCCCTAGCAATCCAGCATTTACAGTCTATAGCAGCTATCCAGATATCTAACCCCTGTATCTGCAGTTGTTGCACCTCTGTGTCTGATCCAATCTCCTGGCTGTCTGCCTACCTGGACCTCCGAGTACTCCTCCCTGCAGACCACTACATTTTCTCTGCCTGCTGCTCATTCTTTGCCTCACACCTCCTGAGTAACATGGAGTCCTGACAACTGTGACTCATCCGGTGCCTCGTGCCTCCTGAGTAACCTGGAGTCTAGACACCCGTGACTCATCCGGTGCCTCATGCCTCCTGAGTCCTGACACCCGTGACTCATCCGGTGCCTTGTGCCTCTTGAGTTCTCCAGGTATCCTTACAACTGTGGTTTATCCTGCTTCTCAAGCCTCTGAACCAGACCTTGTCATCTGGCTGTAACAGTAATGTAGCATGAAAGTAATATAATATGGAGTACTTGCCTTACTCTAGATCAGCGCTGGCTGGCCGGTGGTGCGGAGTCTAACAAACCCCCTGGTGTTCACCAAGAACCGCTGCAAGGCGGGATGGGCTTCGCTGCAGAGGATCGCAGGTCGTGTCCCACTTTCTGCCTCTAGAGGTAAGAATGCGGAAGAAACCGAAAGCAACACTGGAGCCAGGAACTGGATATAGACAACACCGTGGTCAGGATAGCCGGGTCGGTACACAGGAATGCCAGAGATATGCGTGGTCAGGATAGCTGGGTCGGTACACAGGAATGCCAGAGATATGCGTGGTCAGGATAGCCGGGTCGGTACACAGGAATGCCAGAGATATGTGTGGTCAGGACAGCTGGGTCGGTACACAGGAGCAGTAGAAGAAACTAAGTCAGGAAGCCTGGGTCTGGTACACTGGAGAGAGAACCAAAGAAGTACAACAGGTCTGGAACACAGGAAGGACTCACAAAGACTACCTAGTCAGGAACGGAGGAAGTTGCTCTGATGCTGCCCAGGCATCACAGCAGGGTTTACATAGAGGCAAGATTTGAATTCCCAGCCCGCTGTGATCATGTGACCAGCCGACAGCCGGGACCCGGAAGAGAGAGAAGATGCAGCGATCACGGCGCGGGAGCGAGGAAAAGGTGAGTGTAACACCGGTTTCTCATCATTATCATCATCATTTATTTATATAGCGCCAACATATTCCGTAGCGCTTTACAATTGGGGACAAACATGGTAAACTAATAAACAAACTGGGTAAAACAGACAAAGAGGTGAGAAGGCCCTGCTCGCAAGCTTACAATCTATTGGACAATGGGAGTTGACACATGAGGTTCAGCCTACATTTTGCATTTTCTCAGCACTGACTCTTTGAACTATATTATTATTGACCATTCTCTGCATCTGTGGCTTCCTGAGTTATCCATGCTATAATGCCATACGCTGCTGCACTTGTTGCCTTACGATTTATTGCATCCTAAACCTGTGAACCTGCGTTAATAAACCAATTTGTTCCACTTACGCTCTCTCAGTGGTCTTCATATTGGGAATCTTGACAATCTGCCCCCCGTGTCAATTCCATAGTGGGCTACCTTGTGCTGGGTCATTGGGCTACCTGCATTTTCTTTACTTTAAAATGTTCCTACTAGGCTGCTGATCTGATTCTCACTGTTAACATTTGTCAGCCAGCCCCTGGTTGAAATGTATATGTGTGCTGACACATTTCTGTCTGTTTTAGCTGATCTGCTAAAAAGTGCAGGAGTTGTGCGCATGAAAGAGCTAAAGCTAATCTTCCTTATTTGGAAGTGGTAAGAGTCCAATTTGGGCAATCTTATACAGTATGTACACATTTTGTTTTTATGGTTGATTCCAATTTTGTATGATTTGTCATTCTGTAGGAGCTGCTGTTTTGTAGTGGTGCTTTGCAAATAAGCAATGATGATAATAAGTACTCTCTTTGAGAGTGTATCTGACACTCTCACCCTTTCAAGATTCTATTGCAGTAATATAATACAGTATAAACTTCAGCTTCTGGAGCTTGTTTACCACACTTGATCTGATACACAAGCCAATTACTATCAATATATCAACTCTAATGTGCTCGTGTCCCAGGACGCTTTCCCCTCGCTCCCGTCGGAGGTCAGATGTAGCTGATCGCCGAATCCACTGCCCTCCTGTCATGCTTCACTTCATCTTATTTAAGGCACCACCTGTCTGTGTTCTGGTTCCATAGCCTTGGTTCACACCAGCTCCAGTGTTCCATTTCCTGTATCCTCGTCCTCATACTTGTGTACTTCGCATTGACCCGGACCGCACTGGTAACTGTCTTGGAGGACCGCGAACTGTGTATTCCTTACAGCCAAGTCGAAACCTCCTTGTGGGGTTCCAGGAGTTCGTTAGACCCTGCATCTCCTTGTTCAGTAGTGTAAATACCAGATAGTGGTTTCCGTTTATTCATTTATTAGTCCTGACATAAGGATAAGGAGCTTACCTATACCAGTAGGCAGTCTTTTTGCCATTATGTAGGTACAACACTTAATACCGAACTGAGTGGCTAATGTCACTCAATATTCACCAGTAATTGCAGTGAGATAAATTAGTACCATTCTATGCTGAACTAATTCCTTCCTGTAAGCTTGTGGCTTCTTACCTGCATACCTGAATGTGTCATCATACATCTCAGTTATCAATTAGTTTAGCCAGGGCTTGTATATGTATTTATAATTTAGGGATCCCCGAGCAGTCTCGGTGAGGTAGAATGCAAAGAACTGAAATGCTGTGGATTCGGTGATTAAATTTGCAGATATTGGTTCTTCCCCTGGAATCATAGTTCTTTTATCTTTGTGTTCATACTGTGTTTACATAAGGAGGTGGGGTTGATCTGTAAATGTCAGTCATTATTATCCTGGGAAACAGTCATCATCCATGAAATACTCCTCCTACAAAATATATTCATTTGGCGTTCAGAGATAACCATTTGTACAAAACTTGTGAAGTGGACTATTATCTGATTGCTTTTTTGAGCTTCTCAATAATCAAGTTTGTTTGCGTGTGTAAGATTCAGACACAGCAAAGACCTGTCTACCGAGATTGGTGAAGTGTCAAAATAGGGGTTTAACACTTCACCAATACTATCGGCCCCTCCCTTCCCTGTAAATTGAGTACCTCAGAGATATTTTAGTGATATTTTAGTCCTACATTATTTTATCCCTGAGGCACGTGAGAACACACCCAGCATTCAGTTTGGTTTAAGACCTTACCCACCAATGAATGATAATCATCTAATGGATGTCCGCCCAGGTTCAAATTATTATTAGACTGACATCGCTGAATGCACGTCTATTTGATTTATTTGATTATGGGGTCACAGTATTTACAAACACAATATTCTTCAGACAATTGCCTCTCACACTGTCTCTGAGCTGCAAGGTTGATAGTCCTTTTCTTTAGTCCTGAATTGAATAAAGTGTTAGGTTGAACCAATTGTGCTATCATATTCTCCTTCATTTCCACAACATCAGTACCATCACCCGAACCAATCTCCATCACCAGATCACTGCTGCAAAAAATAGATGGTCCTAGAAAAAATAAGGATGAGAAAGACAACTGAAAAAGAAATAAAAAAATTAAAAACTGTCACTATGATGGGAGAGTAGTCCTTGTAAAATCCTTGGCTCAGATGTTATTGACTGCTATTTTAAGTTTCACGGAACAGATTCACGAGTGACAGGGTTTTAGGATCAGTCTCGGCCTTGTCATGAACCTCCTCTGGATTGTTGACTTTTGTCCACTCTCCTGTGTTGCTGATTTCCTCTCCCTCTGTGCTTAGCACTTCCTGGTTCGGGCGGTTCCTTGATTGTGGCTGGGAGGTGACATAGTCTTTCTGCAGAGTATATAAACCAGACTCTGAGACTGAAGCAGAGTCAGAGCAACAAGTGTCTCAGCTTGTCTGACTCCTGGTCCTTGTTCGTTACTGAGCTCCAGCTCCCCGAGTTGCTATCCTGTTCATTGACCATTTGTATACCAGACTCTGGCTCCGTCCTGACACTCAATCTGCCTCCTGATTCTGTACCTCATTGTCTGCCTATGTACCAGACCCTGACTTGTTCTGACACTCCACCTGCCACCAGAACCTATTATTAACCATTCGTGTACCTATTCAGAGTCAGTTTCTCCAATTACTTCCAATTACTTTTTCCCTCTCCTACTGTGTTCAGTATTGTGTGTTACACCTAGTGGCAGGTCAGGGGGTTGCGACCTGCGGGTTCTCAGCAGCTAAGTCCATCCCGCCTTACGGCAGTTCTTGGTGAAAACCAGGGAATCCGTTAGACTCCGCACCCTTGGTCAGCCATCTCCAATCTAGGTTAACACAAGGAATCCTACCTCTGAAGTTGTTACACTTTTCTGTAGTGGGTGGAATGGATTCAAGTCTCCCTTTCTGCTACTTTCAGATATGTGGTGCTGGTCATCAACACTTGGTAGGTGCCTTCCCACATGTCTGTTACACAACCTAAGCGTAAGAAATTGCAGATTTTAACATATTTCCCATGGTTCATGACAGTTAGTGTCTGTCATATCAGGAGACAGTATTTTGAAATTCCTTTATTGCTGTCTCAACTGTTTGCTCCTTTTCATAACATATTGAACAGTCACTTCATTGATACAATTTAAATCATCTTGGGGATCTACTATCAAATGAGGTTGTCTGCCAAAAGTATTTCAAATGGTGACAGGTTAATAGGTGGTCTAGGAGTGGTTCTAATGCTGTGGAATACTAGTGGCAATGCTTTCAGCCACACTAATGCAGTTTCAGTCATCACTATATTCAATTAGTTCTTGATAGTACCATATACTCTCTACCTACCCACTGGCTTGTGGCCTATAGGGAGTGTGTAACTTGCTATCAATTACCCATGATCTTGCACATATGCTGAGAGACATCTCCTGTAAAATGTATACCCGATCACTTTCAATTGTTTTGTGGATACCAAACCTACAAACAAATTCCTAAATGATTTTCTTAGCAGTGAAAACAACAGTATTAGAAGCAGCTGGATAAGCCTCTACATAGTTAAGAAGACATTGATACTTATACATACTTGAAATTTCTGCATAGTTGAATGAAGTCGATTTGTATGACCTGGAAAGGTCCATCTGTAGGAGGAATGTGGGATGGCTCTGTTGGTATCGCTCTTCCTGTGTGCTTTCTCAGATGAGTAAGACAAATTATTGCTTATTTACTAGTCTGTGAACAGAAGTCCGGTGCACACCAGCATGCTCTTACCAATTTGCACATACCCTCCTTACCCAGGTGAGTCAGACTATGTGCCGCCTCTGCAAAGCTTGGAAGATATGCCTTGGGAGCTACTAGCCTACCTTGTCCATCTTTCCAGAGTCCAGAGGACTCTTGACCACATCCCTTCAACTTCCAGACAGCCTTCTTCTGTAGGGGACACAAATCCTGCTTTTCTACTAGTTTCTGTACACTGAGAGTTTCAAAAATCATTAATTTGGTGACATTTGTTTTTATGAGTGAGTCTGCTGCTCTCTTAGTAGCCTCATCTGCTCTATCGTTGTTACTAAGTGATATGGGGTCCCTGTTGTATATGTATGTTTTATATTTGACAATGGCTACTTCCTTAGCCCATTCACATGCCCTTCTCAATGCTACAAGTTCATCTATCTGTGCTGAGTGAGGTGGGCCAAGGGGTTCAGCTTCTATAACACCTTCATCATCTACAACAGTATAGCCAGTGCATAATTCTCCTGTGTCCATCTGTCTGTGACAACTCCCATCCGTGTAAAACATAAAATCTACATTTTCTAAGGAATTGTCATGTATGTAAGGTCTTACAGTAAAGGTCTGATTCAAATACCCCATACAATCATGCGCATCTGTATACCTGTAAAATTCACCTTCAGCTAGAATCTCCCTTCCTTCCACCCTTTGTGCATCTCGAGGCACATATGGTAGGTATGTAGCTGGATTTAGCATATTACACTTCTTAATTGTGATACTTGCAGGTATCATTAGTGCTAACTCCCATTTCATAAATCTTGCTGAGGAGACATGTCTAGTTTTTAATACAGGAGGGCAGATACCACATGTGGTGTATAGACAGTTGAATCATGTCCCAGTACTACATCCTCGCTCTTACTTACCAGAAGAGCCATCGCTGTTACACTTCTTAAACATGTAGGGAGAGATCTTAACACAGTATCCAATTGTGCATTGTACTATGCTACCGTTCTGCTAGAGTCACCATGTTTTTGTGTCAAGGCCCCTGCAGTATAACCAGCAGCTTCAATGCGGTATAAAAGTACAAATCTGCAGCTGGTTTTGTGGCAGTGTCATGTAGTGCATACCCTTAATCCTGTCTGTTGTCAAATGTCTTAGCTCCTGGGTGAGAAAGCAAACACAGCAATACTACATATTAAAGTAGAACAAACCCATTGCTTGGTTGAATACATTGCAAACAGTCATGTAAGGCTTGAGACAAGATACTGGGGTTGCCTATAAACCCTTCGGGCAATCTTGTCCACATGTATTATACCCCTTTATAGGAGTAAGCAAAGAGGTACTGACAGTCTGGATGTAGAGGGACAGAAAAGAAAACAGCAAAGCACAATAATAGTGAAATGGTTTGCAGAAAAAGAGCTTTGCATCAGGATGACAGCTGGATTGGGCACTATAGGGAATTGGCTCTCAATTATTTTATTAATCCCCCTTAAATCTTGTACTAGTCTGTAGCCCTCCCCCATTCTTTTTAGTTGTAACAGGAGCTACCTTAGCCATCAGTCCAGTATTCTGTCCATTTTTAGTTCATAAGGAACCTGGTATATGTGACAATATTTGTTCTACCTGTGATGGACCTGTCTCTATAACAGAGGAGTGCAACATTAGAGTTTTTGGGATGTCCAGTATATCTTGTACCTCCTGTGTGTTTTTCCCTGGAATATCTAAAATACATCATAAGAAGTATAGTAAATTACACACCCTATTTTGCTTAGCAAATCTAGGCCAAGTAAGTTAGTATGAGCCACTGCAATTAGAGAAAACAAATGTTTAGGATGCAATGGCCCAATAATAACTTCTGCCGCTGCACCTCCCATGTTATTCCCACTGCTAGAGCATTTTCCCTAGTGATAGACAAATTTAGAGGATAAATTAATACAGTGCTGGCCGTCCCTGTGTCTAAAAAAAATAGTACCAGATATATTCATTTTTACTTTTGCTTCTTGTTCTGATTATTAGATTATTTAACCATCTATAGATTACAGGTGTGGCCCAGATTTCAGAGATTAGCATGTGTACTCATGACATTTGCTGCCACTGAATGAGTATGTCCCTGAAGCCAATATCTCCCTAGTCTATATTGTCAATTCTTTGCCAATTACTCCTGTTATCTACAGGTGGGTGAAAGAGATTCTTATCCTGTCTGCAACCTCCAGCACTAGGCCCTTCTCTCCTACAGTTATAACATTTTACTCTGTACTCTGCTTTACCTTCTTTCTGGCAATATTTTTCCTAGGATCAGGGAAATCAGAGATAATAAAATGCAATTTAGGTTTACTCCATGGGTAATGTATGGCCACATATCTGACTGGAATTACCTCATCCTTATCTGCATTATCATTGGGAACAGCTATTGTTCTTACTTGGTGTAATGCTATAATATCAGTGCACCCAGAGTCAATAGCTGGTACCATTATCTCTGTACAATGGATATTTCTGTGCTTACTAGAATGTGGGAGAGTTTTATTGGTGTCTGCAGCAGTAAATGAGGGTGGGACAGTACACCCCCTCCCTGATCTCTGAGAACCTTCCTGGAACTGTAATGTATGAGCTACTGCTGAGATTAATGCAGGCTCATCACCATCCCTTGCACAAAAATTAATACATTTACTTTTTCCAAAACAGGATATAATTTACAGGGTTTACTGTTTTCCCTGTCTGTACTTTTGTTACGATCCACATAAGGTGGGGGTGGTGCTGTTGCGTACATTTTGAATAATTTTATTTATCCGTCTGGCCTAATTTCTCGTACCAAACTTTGCCTTCGTACTGCCACAATTTTAAACACGTGATATGTTTAAGCCCTCATTTTCTTGAGCTTAGCATACAAATGTGATCTTTAACTGTATTCAATATTCGTGAGGAAACTTACCTCTCCTCGCTCCTTTGTCCTGTCCTGTCAGCCGTGTGGCGCTTCCAGGGTGTGCAGCGGGGCTGGTCACATGATCCCTCGGCAGAGCTGGTCACATGATCCCGCGGCGGGGATTTTAAATCCCTCCTTCCTGTATAAAAGAGAAACTCTGATGCTAACCTGTGTCAGAGCAACAGGTTACTTACCTACTGACTCCCATGAGATCTGCTTGTCCTTGTAGTCCTCCTGCCTCCTAATTAACCTACTGTGTACCAGACCCGGCTTGCCTGCTGTCATTTCTCCTTGGATTCTCCTTCTGCAAGATAGACATCTGAACTCTGTACCAGACCCTGCTTGCCTACTAACCATTCTCCTTGGATCATCCCTGTGTAAGGTCAGACATCTGAACTGTGTACCAGACCCGGCTTGCTTACCGATTACTCCTTCTGGATCCCCCCTCTGCAAGATTGACATATGTACTGTTCATCTGATCCACTACAGCATCTCCTAAGGTACTGTCTTTTGTTATTGCTCCGCTGCCATTTCTCCAATCTATCTCTCATGTCTAGGGGCTGACCAAGGGCCGCGACCTGCAGTCTCCCAGCTGCTAAACCCACCCTGCCTTGCAGCGGTTCTTGGAGAAGACCAGGGGGGCTGTTAGACTCCGCGCCTTGCTAGGCCAGTGCCAATCTAGACTGAGGTAATATCTCTGAGCATAACACTATATCAGGGTCAAAGCTACCAACATAAGGAACATTTTTTTACACATTCAGCAGTTATTTTTTCCACTTCTAACAACCACTGACTCACTGACCATATTTCCTGCTTATAACGTATATTACAGGTCCTACCATATACCTATGCTCTAATGTTGACCCATATCCTGCCTGCCTGGCTCCCATGGTCTGTGGTCCTTCAGACTCTAGGGTAGGTTAAGAAAAATGCTGAATTATTAATCAATACAGGTCGCACACGTTTTGTGCGTCCGCAGAGCTAAACGTTTCTAAAGCATCGTTCCCTCACTCTTACCACTGGAAACATTTTTTTCCAATGAAGATTCTTGTTTCCACCTGGAAACTTTGTTCCTGCGAGGATACTCTTTCCCTTCTGGAAACTCTTTTTTTTCTGCGAGGATACTCTTTAAATTTGTTCTATATAATATAGTATATTTAATATATGTGTAATCTAAAATATATTGTAGTATACTATATTTTAATTGCTTGGCTAGACAATACTATTAACCATCCTTGCTGCATACCAATACAAACGCGAAAACACTAGACAGTATTATTAGCCGTTCGTGTTGCATACTAATACAAACTGTCGAAGTCAGCATATTGGATAAAGTCATTTCAATTAAAATCGAGCAAACTTGGTTGTCTTTGTTTGAAAAGACGCGTACGGTACGCTACGGAGTGAAAGGGCAGGCTATGGCGTGGAAGGGCGTACGCAACTGCAACACGTGGCAACAACAGTATTTAGTCTTTTACATATATTCGCACAAACATGCACACTTGTAAAATATTACACATTAATGGTAGTTGCAACACATAGTCATTTATGTCGAAATATAGTAGTATTTATATGTAATAAGATAAGTTATATGCATATCAGTAAAACATATGGTACACGTTGAAGGAATCATATCATGTGTGGTATCATACTAATCCCCTTCACATTTGCGACTGTCCGGTTCACTCTGCGAAGGGATTGCAAAGTGCATACGCAAGTTATTGATGTTAAGGAATTATGGACTATTATGATTAGAAATCTTGGCGGGAAGATCAGAGCTCATCCCCTGGAGAGATGACCCCCTCCTTTGGATTCCTGAGCTTAAACTAGCCTATGATCTGCAACCCCCTGGACCCTCCTGATCCCTGGACCAATAGAGGCAAGCCACACCTTTGCATTGTTTTACTGTATCTCTGTTTGCATATAAGCAGCAGCTCCTCATCCAGAGTTCAGTCACCTAGACCACAGACTTCAGGATTGAATGACAGTTCACTGGATCCAGAGCGCCTGCGATAAGTAACGGCTGTACTTGCTATTATTTTGCTTAGATATATATACTGCTACTTTTTGAGAATAAATCTTTGTGTGTTGGAAACACAAATCGAGATTCGACAATCGTTATTGGATAGCGACAAAACGCTCATAACAATTTGGGGGCTCGCAGCGGAGGTTTCGTCACCGGATGATACGCAAGA
The DNA here is from genome assembly GCF_038048845.1 of Mixophyes fleayi. Lineage (NCBI taxonomy): Eukaryota > Metazoa > Chordata > Amphibia > Anura > Limnodynastidae > Mixophyes > Mixophyes fleayi. The sequence continues at coordinate 76,172,145 of NC_134407.1, forward strand.
CCAACGGATTTCGGTTCCTCAACAAAGGGTGGAGACGCGTCATATATGGGTAAGAACGCAATGTGTTCAAAACCTGAATTTTACTCTGTGTTGTGAAACCGAATGTCCGTTTTGCATAATCTGAAGGTGCGCTAACTATAATCTAGGATCTAAAAAAATCCTGAATTGGCCCGCCCGCCATCTTGCCTCCCGGCTCCCTCCCTCCACGTTAGTCAATCCCCGGCGCTCACCGGCGGTTCTGCCGGCCTCCAGTCTCCCCATCCTGGTCAGTTCCCCAGCGGGTCCAGTGGGTTCTTCTCGCAGCGGGCGGAGGGGTAGGGCGGCCGCATTTCAGCCGTCGGCCGGGTCGCGCATGTGCAGAGCAAGGGTGCCATCGCACCCGGCCGTAGTTTCTGCATCCAGTGTCAGCGGGGAAGGGGGGGGTGGAAAGGGGTGCCAGCGGGGAATTAGTAGAGACTGTGGGTCTCATGCAAGGCCAGGGGTTTAGCAATTTCCAGGCAGGCAGCGGAGGGGGGAGGAGGGGAGGGATTGCCTCTAGCCCATCAGGTAATGTGCAGAGGGACTTGAGTTTCACACATTGCCCCATTACCCCCCCCATTTTATCACACGGGCGGGGTCACGGAATTATAATCCACCAGCCCTGCACCAGCTACATTTCCCGCAAAGCCCCTTTTTGCCCCACAGTAGCAGGGGCTCTGCATGGGGGGCGCAGATCCTCGAGTGGCGAGATGGGGTTTTAGCCAACCCACGGCACATTGGGATTCTTCATCACGGGAGCGACGTTACCTAGGGGCGGAATCCTATGACAGCGGGGTTGCCAGAAACTTTAGGTTAGGTGGTGAGGCGTCTGCGTGGCCCTCCACTTACCGTCACAGCCTATCTCCACTGGCGGGGGGGTCTCTTACGGGATCATGCACCGGTTAGTGCAGCGAGAGGGGAGGTTTTTGGGGGTCAGGGCGCCTATTTGGACAGTATCCTTTTTGATTATCATCACGCTAGCGCGGGTCAAATGCCCCTCCAGTCACCGCTGCCTCGTGACATGGTTCCCCCGAATAGTTACGGTGGTGGGTCATTCCGGTCATGGCACGAGAGTCCTGTTCAGTCCCGGCGGGAGGAGGTTAGAGGGTATTCCACTCCAGTTCATTATTCAGCGCCAGCTCAGCAATACGGCGGCGATAGCCTTGGTGCAGTGCGGCGGCGTTTGGATTACTTACCCAGGTCACAGCTTACTGCTTCTATTTCTGTTCCAGAGATGGTGGTTGCGAATCGTGAGTCGGAGGTCGTCAGTGGAGGACGTTCTGGGTATGAGTCACGAGATCGGAGGCCATCCGGGGTCTGTGAGGATTCGATACCGGGCACGTCAGGGGGCCAGGTCGCACCAGCTAAGGAGGTGGAGTCGTCTGCTGGCACCGGGAATCCTGCTACTGGGGGTGAGTCCAGTTCTGCTATTACACACAAAGTACAGTTGTTGCGGTCCCAGTCCTCTCCACTAGCAGTGGATCTTCAGACTCCGATGATAGACCTAGGAAATTGATTAGATTGTTGGAGACGCAATTGCTTGGCAAACGCAGTAGGCTGACACCTTAGGCAGGAGACACAGAACAGCCATTAGTCCGCAGTGATTTGGGACAGGTCGAAACATTAGAAATAACGCATGGGATCAGGCCTAGCGTGCGGGATAGAATAAAACGGGGGAAGTATGTGGACATGTATGCATTAACAGGCGAGAACAAGAAGACCTTGGCGGCAGCGTGCGGGAAGTCAGGCATGGGGGAGGAGAAGTACCAATCCTTCCCTAGGTGGGTGAACGCCTTCTGCATTTTCGCCACAATATACCTCGAGACTAGGCCCAGCGAGCAGGCGGAAGTGTGGCGATACATGCACCTGATTAGCGGGATGTATGTTAAGGATGGCCCGGTGATTTGGAGGGCATACGACGAGCTCTTCAGGAAGCGGATGAGTGGGCGGGAGAAATTGCCCCTCGGGTCGAAGGATATAGACACATGGTTAGAGCTGATGAGGCCAAGCAACCAGGCGGCGGAAAACAACACAGGCAGGAGGTTTCAAGGGCCGGGGAGGGCACAAACTGCCCACCCAACGAAGGGAAGGTGCTTTGATTTTAACGCAGGGTCCTGTCAGCGAGGGTCATCTTGTAGATTCAGGCACAACTGCACGTCATGCGGCGGACAGCATGCAGCCGCAGAATGTGCAAAGGCCCGAGGAAGTGGAGGGAGGGGAAGAGGCGCTAATCCAGCTATGCCGAGTCAAGGGTCCATCGCCAATTAATTTGTCAGAGCTGGACAAATGGCTCGCTTGGTTTGATGATAGAGACACAGCGGCCCTTCTCCATGGCGGCTTTCACCTCGGCTTTAAACTCCCAGTTCAGGGCAGCATTTCCACGGCAGCGCCGGTTAATCTAAAATCGGTGCTCGCCCTTCCGGAGGTGTTAGATGAGAAAATAGGGAAGGAGGTTGGTTTGGGCCGCATGATTGGCCTGTTCCGGCTTCCGCCCATTCCCAACCTGATTTTGTCCCCGGTCGGGGTAGTCCCTAAGAAGGCAGTGGGGAAATTCAGACTGATACAGCACTTGTCGTACCCTGCTGGTCAATCCGTGAATGACGCGATAGACGTCATCCTAAGTTCGGTTAGTTATCAGTCTTTTGAGTCTGCGCTAGCATTGGTGCAAGAATGCGGTAGGGGTTCCCTTTTAGCTAAAATTGACATTGAATCGGCTTTCAGGTTATTGCCCCTTCACCCGCAGTCGTATCAATACATGGGTTTTCCAATTGACCGCTGTCTTCCCATGGGTTGTTCGATATCCTGCGCGCTATTGGAAAAGTTTAGCGGCTTCTTGCATTGGTGCATTCAGTCGAGAACGGGGTGTCGGTGGATCGCGCACTATCTTGACGACTTCTTGGTTATCGGACCACCTGATTCCACATGTTGTTGGGATACACTGTTTTCCACCGAGGCTTTGTTTCGGGTGCTAGGCGTTCCCATTGCAGCAGACAAAACGGAGGGCCCAACTATGTGTCTCTCATTCATGGGAATTGAGATCGACACTTCAGCGGGGATCTGCAGGCTCCCAGCTGACAAGGTGACGAATATGTACGAGGCCATTGTAGGTGTGTTAGGTTCCAACTCCAGTACACTGAGTCAGGTCCAGTCCTTGTTAGGAAGGTTCAATTTCGCCTGCCGTGTAATTCCCATGGGGAGGGTTTTCTGCAGAAAACTAGAGAGAGCCACCGCGGGTAGGAATAAGCCGCATGCGGCTGTGCGGCTGTACGGCTATCCAAGGAGATCAGAGAGGATTTGCAGATCTGGCTCATTTTCCTCAGGGGGTTCAACGGCAGGCGTATTTGGCCGTCACCACCCGTAGCAAACTTTGAGATCAACTTGTTTACGGATGCTTCCGGAGCATGCGGCTTCAGGGCTTATCTGGACGGACATTGGTGCGCTGATAGTTGGCCCGACGAGTGGAATAGGGAGGGGATCACCAAGAACTTGTTGGTCCTGGAGCTATTCCCGATTGTGGTGGCAATCGAACTGTGGGCACCCACGTTGTGGGGTAGGCACATAGTCTTTTGGTGCGACAATATGGGGGTGGTCCAGTCGATCAACAAGCAGAGTGCCTCGGCGCAGCATGCAATATCTCTGCTGCGTCATCTAGTTTTGCGCTGTCTGCAGAATGACATTTCGTTTAAGGCTAAACATGTTCCCGGGGTGCAGAATAGCTTAGCTGATGCGTTGTCTCGCTTCCAATGGAGCAGGTTTCGCTGTTTGGCTCCCCAGGCAGAGAGTGTTGGTACTCTGTGTCCCCCTTGTGTTTGGCAGATCATCAAGCCGACATAAGAGGGCTTGCAGAGCAAGCGGTAGCTCCCTCCACCCTGCGAACATATCAGTCGGCATGGAGACGGTGGTCGCTTTTCAGCAGACAGAATGATCAATCTGAGGCAGGTCAGCGTGATGCTATGCTAGCCTTTATGTGGGGTAGATACTCTGATGGGGAGTCTAGAACCTCTATGGCATCTACCCTGGCCGGGATATCATTTATGGCTAGGCTGCATGGTTACCCGGATGTCACAAAAGGGTTTTTAATTAGCAAGGCCCTGAAAGGGTGGGCGAGAGTTCGTCCCTCTCATGCCGATGCTCGTTTACCGATCACCTCTAACATGCTGGACGATTTGATAAGGAACCTGGGTTTAGTCACATCAGATGAATACGAAAGGCTCTTATTTGGTTTAGCGTTTTCTATGGCATTTTTCGAAAAATTTCGACTTTCGGAACTAGTAGCTAGGTCCAGTGGGCATCAGGAGTCCGGTTTGAGAGCAGTGCATGTCAGTTTGGGCGAAGGGATCTTAGCCTGTAAAATAATTAGATCTAAGACTGATCAGAGCGGCAAGGGCTCATGGGTTCAGTTAACAACTCAAAATAGCCATATTTGCCCAGTTAAGCTAGCATTACAGTTTGGAAGTAAAAGACCTCAGGCCAACTTGTTTCTATGTCACTGTAATGGGTATGCCTCTGACGAAATACCAATTTGCAGCCATTTTGAAGCGGACCCTACAGTCCCTCAATTTAAACAGCGCATTGTACGGGACACATTCCTTCAGGATTGGGGCGGCCACATCTGCTGTCATGGCTGGGTCCTCTACTGAGACCATAAAAGCCCTGGGCCGATGGAAATCCACGGCTTATAAGTCTTACGTTAGAATTGACGGTGTTGCTGATTGATTGTTGTGATGCCTAATCAATTTTCTGCCTTCACAGTTTTTCTTTTTCTAATTTCATTCTTTCCTGGTTCTCCAACCCACCCCACTTCCCTTCCCCATCCCATCTTCTCCCTCCATTTGGTGGGCTACCCTGGGCTTTTCTGCTCGTCGCTTTAATGTGGGGGCGCGAAGGGATTTTCACCCGGGTTTCCCTGGGCGTAAGTCCTGATAAGTGGTGTGCAGCCGGGGTTTTTCCGGGTGTTGTTTACCTTCGCCTGGGTGGCCTGCTCCCAATATGTGTCTGTTTCCCTGATCCGTCCCTGTGGACCGGTTATTTCTAACATGCTATCCTTCTCGTGCTTTTATGCTACGCCTGGCCTGTCTTCCAAATTAAGGCGGTATGGTTTTTAACACTGGTTTTCTGCTTTCAGGTGATGGTGTCCCAACTAAGATGGTGTGGATCATTGGTCATTCCTTTGTTTTCTGGGCCACTGGCCACCTCAGGTCTAAGGTTATCCCGAATCACTGCGGCACTGTAATAAGATGGTTGGGCAGAAGGGGTTTAGGCTGGCCTGATCTTATCCCATGGTTGGTGAGGCTCATTAAACAACAAGGCCCGCCAAATGTCCTGGTAATGCATGCGGGAGGCAATGATTTGGGAAAAGGAAAATCACTAGATCTCATCATTGAGATTCAGGAAGACCTGCGTAGAATCTACGAGGCTTGGCCATACATCATCATTGGTTGGTCGGCATTAATCCCCCGGCTGGCATGGAGAACAATCATCCCCTTAAAAAAGATGACGGTTATGGTTAGGAAGTTAAATAGCGCCATCCGGAAGGTAGTGCGGTCCTTGGGAGGTATAGTTATCGATCACCCGGGCATAGGGGTAGAGTCGCCACATCTTTTCAGACGGGACGGCGTGCATCTAATGGAAGAAGGTTTAGGGTTCTTCATAGATAGGATTTGGAGCGCAGCGGGGTAGGAAAGCACTGCGTTCGGCGGCTGATTAGTGGGCGCACAGGTAGTTGTCGTAGGTCACTGCCCCCCTTTGAGGCAACAGTAACTCCTTTTGGTCCTTCGGTGAGGAGGGTCCCTGTCTGGCTCGGTGAGGGAGGGCAGCGTGAGTTTGAAAGGGGCAGTCACTCTGACGCCATCTCAGCGCAAGTGATGTAGGGATTTGTTCCCCGTGGTTTGCGAACTTACGGCGGTTTGCGCCATTCCCCAAAGTGATCTAGTGTGATCAGCTTGAGAGCTGTTCCGCAGTGCCCTTTCTCCACCACCATAGGTTTAGTTTAATATAAATCCTTATAATAAAAGTTCTGCCATTTCTTAATAACTTATTTCATGTCTCCGTGTGTTTATTTGCATGCAAAGGTTGATATTTTTTAGGTTGATGTGAAGTTTATGGGAACATACACGGTGAGCCCTTTATACTTTTTTTTATTTGAACCCCAATAAAACGAGTCCCCCAGTAGAGAATAATCCCCTTTTCTTTTCTATTTGTGTGTAATATTTTATATTATCCAGACAGGTAAACATTTTACCTAGTGATAGAGCCAGATCTTTGTTACATGTTTGAGCCTGTGTGTATCTATGCATCCTATTACATATGAGAGGCATGAGCGAGGTTGGGGACACCAAGTGGATAGTTTTCCATTACTAGACCTTTGTATTTTACTATACTATAGTATAAATTGTATTAAATGTGAATTTAAATCCCCTGGCCAGAGGACCAAGTACAGCTCTACCACAACTGCACTTGATCTTAGCCAAAAGGAAGAGAAGTTGAATACTGTATGTGTATATGTGTAGATAGATAGATAGATAGATAGAGAGAGAGATATATTGTGACACTTCAGGTGACGCACACACAAACACCTTCTTGCTTTTTACTTTGCTTTTATTGTCAGGATGGTAAAGTATATTGATAGCATTGAGTTTCACCCTCTTTTTTGTGACACTGGTGCTAGATAGACAGAGACCAATTCTCTAGTCACCGGCCACTATCTGACATTGGTCACAACTGAGCAATGAAACAGACAGGTTTAAATAGTTTACACTCCTCCAACAGCCCTAACTTAATGGACAGATGACACTCCCACCTTGGCTTTAAAGGGGAGTTTGTTGCAGGGGCTCTGTTTGATTGCAGACACACCCTGTCCAGGCTGCTGCTTGCTGTGGAAAATATGTTTTTTAAACCTCTTCAAAATATGTAAGTTAAATCAGACCCTTTACTATTATTTTGTCACACATATGTCATCATCATCAACATTTATATATATGTCCTCCACCTGTATCTCTAACTTAGGTGAACTACTGTAATCATGTGTTACTCTGTTTGAAGCCTTTCTCTGCAGATTGCCAGTTAAATACTTGTCTTTTAGAAGCTTGTGGAAAAATCTCCCTTTGACACTTATCCCTCCCCCTAGTGTCACAAAGTAAGGGGGCACAGACTTCGCAAGAAGCGTAAATTTCAGTACCACGCATCTGAATTTTTACTTCCATGTTGTTCTGCATCCACCACAATTGTGCAGGATCCATTATCAAGGAGAATTCTCTGCCCAAAAGATAATAGCACAGACATTCTGTGGCCCATTTTATGGCAAGGCACTCCTTTTCCATGATTACATATTTTTGTTCCCTTGGAAGTAACTTCTGACTTAGGTACAGGACAGGATTTTCTATTACATACTTCTCATGTGATAAGACCACACCTAAGCCAACCCTGGAAGCATCGGTTTGAAGGAAGAACCTCCAGGTAAAGTCAGGTGCTTGTAGAACTGGATAGGAACACAGGGTTAATGAAGATCTGACCAAGCAGCCTCTGCATAGTCAGACCAGGCTAATCTTTTTTTAACATGTTTGTGAGTTGAGCAGCTCTAGTGGTGAAATGCTAACGGATCACCTACTAACCCTAGGAAGGTTCTTAACTGCGATTTCTTTTCCGGTCTTTGCCAGTTTTTGACTGCTTCCAACCCGTCTAGTTGCTATTTTACTTGCACTCGACCGACAATGTACCCCAAGTATTTGGCTTCCCTCATAGCTATGGCACACTATTTTGGATCAGCTGTTAATCCTGCAGACCTCAATGAAGCAAAGACCACTTCGACATTGGACAGATGTGACTTCCAGTCTGGGGTATAGATCTCATCTAATTAAGCACCTGCATAAGCCATGTGTGGTTATAGCAATTTATTCATAGCTCTTTGGAAGATGGCAGGTGCCTCATGCAACCCAAAGGGTAGGACATTATATTGGAAGAGACTGTACTTGGACCTGTGATTTTTAATATCTTTATTGGTGACATTGCAAATGGTATTGAAGGGAAAGTATTCCTTTTTGCAGATGACACAAAGATATGCAACAAGGTAGACACATCAAGAGGGGTAAATCAAATTATGAATGATCTAGGTAGACTAGAGGAATGGTCAAGAGAGTGACAACTAAAGTTTAATGCCAAAAATGCAAAATCATGCACATGGGTCTCAAAAACCCAAAGGGTAAATATAGTATTAATGGCACTATAATGGAAACTACTGAGGAGGAGAGGGATCTAGGAGTCACTATTTCAGGTGACTCAAAGGCAGGTAAGCAATGTAATAAAGCAATGAGAAAGACAAGTCAGATGCTTGGCTGCATAGGGAGATGAATCAGTAGCAAAAAGAAAGAAAGAAGTAATAATGCCACTGTATAGGTCATTGGTAAGGCCTCATCTAGAATACTGTGTTCAGTTCTGGAGGCCATATCTCCAGATGGATATAAACACATTAGAGGCTATACAAAGAAGGACAACTAAAATGATGAATGGCCTACAACACAAAACTTACCCGGAAAGACTAAAATATCTTAATATGTATAGTTTGGAGCAGTGAAGGGAATGGAGGGACATGATAGAAACTTTCAAATATATCCAGGATTTTAACAAGGTACAGGAGGGAAATCTTCTTCAAAGGAAGAGAAAAAATAGAACACGGAGACATGCACTGAAACTTGTGGGAAGTAGGTTCAGAGGAAATTTGAGGAAAAATTACTTCACAGAAAGGGTAGTGGATAAGTGGATTAGCCTCCCAGCACAGGTGGTTGAGGTTAACACAGTAGAGCAATTTAAACATGCTTGAGATAGACATAAGGATATCCTTATAAAGACTAAATGATCAAATAGGGTTTGAGGTTACCATAGGTTAAAGATTAAGCAGACTAGATGGGCCAAGCTCTTTTTATCTGCCATCAAATTCTATGTTTCTATGTTTCATCTGTGGTGAAAAATGCGGTTTTTGGCTTGGCTGAGGAAGTAAGGGGAACTTGCCAAAACCCGTAGGTTAAGTCAAGAGTAGTCTATCTGCTATATTGTCTACCAGTTCGTCCACACGTGGCATTGTGACACTGGGATATGCTATTTAGCCACCTAAAGTCATTGCAGAACCTAATACCCCCATTGGTTTTCAGAACAAGCATAATGGTGCTATTCCAATTACTAGTGGATGCCTCAATCACATCCAGCTGGTTCATCCTCTCTATCTCCTTTCTCACGTCAGCTCATCTGGCTTCTGGTTTGCGACATCTCCCAGCAAAGTGACAATGTCATGGTCAATTAATGTAGTGCACCCAGGAATGGGAGAGAAGACAACCCTGTTCCGGCGTATCATTTTCTCAGTCCCAATTCCCAAGCATGTAAACATCAATACAAGTTCCTTAGCTATGGTGCTGGACTTTATGTTCCGTAGGGAAACTGCTTCTAAATATCGGGTCGCATAGTCAAGCACCACTAGTATATATTGTATATCAAGCACCACTAGCTCAAGCACCACTAGCGACCACGAGCGGATTTTTCCAGTGGCCCATTAAGGTCCATAGCTCTATGTTCAAAGGGGACTTGTACTATCAGTATTGGTATAAAAGGTGCCCTGTACATGGGTTTGGGACAGGTCCTGACAAATGGGACATGACAAGCAGTATATTTTCACTGCCATGTGTACAGCGGGCCAGTAAGACCTGAACAGAACTCGTTCCCATGTATCATCTTTCCCCAGGTGTCCCCCACAGACATATGTATGGGCTGCTTTTAACACTAGGGGGTAAATGTATCAAGCTGAGAGTTTTCCGGCGGGTTTGAAAAACCAATCAGATTCTAGCTATCATTTATTTAGTACATTCTACAAAATGATAGCTAGAATCTGATTGGTTGCTATAGGCAACATCTCCACTTTTCAAACCCACCGGAAAACTCTCAGCTTGATACATTTACCCCTAGGGGTACGTGAACCTGAGGAACCATTAACTATGAATGTCCTGTCGTGACTCCCAGGATAACATTCCGGTTTGGCCATTACCAAATATCGAGGTCCAGATGTTGTGGTTTCTTAGGCAGATCCTTTAAGACCGGGCCTCCAATCATTGTATCAGTCGCCAGAATGTCCAACAGGATTTGCTTACCGAGGACCTCTTTAAACAGTGTAAAGTCTCAGATTAATTGGCAGTTTAGGCACAATGGCAGCCACCACCATAACTGTTTGGCTTTTAAGTGTGACTGGCAGAAGTTTTCTCTCATACTCCTCAGTTGTTTGATGTATGCACAGGACCTACACCTTGGGCAACTGAGTAGTTATGGTTTCGGGCAAGGCAGAGCTGGAAACCAATGTAAGCTCACTCTCCGAGTCAACCAAAGCTAGGGCAACATTTTGATTGATTAGCACAGTTACCTGGAACAAACAAGGACTTCCTGATGTGGGAATGTTGGGCCTGCTTATCCAAACTGTTATACTTGGATAAGCAGGCCCAACATTCCCACATCAGGAAGTCCATGGGTTCCGTTAGTTTAGGACACTTGGCCCAGAGGTGAACTGGCTTACCAAAATCGAAGCACTTTGGACTAGACAGCATTGTAACTGGCCCTCTGTCAGTAGCAGTTTTATCATTGGGCCCTGTAGCAAGGATTATGAAACCTGGTACACTAAGGTGGTGATTAAAGGACACGCCGGGTGTACTGGTGGTACAATGTAGAATGGTTTGTAAAAAAAAACATTGTACTGCCAGTACACCCGGCACGTCCTTAAATGACCACCTTAATGCCAGGAATGAGAGTGTCGCTCTCTATAGTGACGTCATTTTGGCCGGACAGCCTGTTGATGCGCCGCATTTCTGTCAAGTCTCTTTTCCAAGCCCTCCATCGCACTTCTCATGTAGGACAAATTGCTGTCAGGGTTTATGTAGTCGGTGAAGTGACTACCACCGTTATAGTTAGGACAGGACATGTCCTAGATCAACTTTAAATTTCAGTGTAAAACTAAAGCTATCAAGTATTTGTGTGCTACATGAAAAAACAGCCGGTACTTAACTTATGTGCAAAATAATAAACTAATTTGAATCCTTTGCATTGTAACATGGTTTGTCTTGGAGAAAAAAAGTACTAAATTTTTTGCCCTACTTTCCTTAATGAATCAGGCCCGGTGTTTCCACGTATCTTCTATCAATCTTTAGCATTCTTTTATAAAGCTTTGCTATTAAGCTATTATCCAATCAGATCTTAAAATTACCATTTACTTATACATGCATATTTGATCATGTTAGCCCACATAGCTTGGTTAATGACAGCATAATAGTGCAATAGTACACATTCTTATGAAACTCAGTTTGTCCTGGATACTTGACTGTAGAAATCCTCCAGAAACGAAGAAGCAGGTACATGGCCTAACATGATTAAACATGAATGTATAAGTAAATGGTCATTTTAATATCCGAGTGGATAATTGCTTAATACCAAAGCTTTATAAAGGAACACCAAAGTTTGATACAAGATTTTTGGCAACACCATCTAATCAACTCTTTTTAGAACACTTGTTTTGCTTGTCATAAATTCCTGTATCTGATATTCACCTTTAGAAATTGTCAGATATGATCAGTATATTCTATGTTTTTTTTATATTTTAATATATTTGCAATATTGTTTAGCAGTGCTTTAGATCTCTTTTTGTGCATTGCCTTGAAAGGAAACTTAATAGTGTAGGCTACAGACCACGGCGGCTGGCGGCCCTGCTGACAGAATTCTAGCACATTGTCAGGACGAAAAGATCTCAGCCAGAATGGATACTCAAGGGCATTGAGGATAAAAGCTGTGTCTATAGTGCCAAGCCTTACAAAGACTGGTATAGAACAGCACAGAGCAAAGCACAAGTCGTAGAGTTAGACAAAGAAAACAAGATATTGTGATGTTTTTCAATGAATTACAAATGACTTAGGGGTCTATTTAGCATAGGGGGAAGAGCCCTAATCCAGTGAACATGGGTGTTTTTTAGCCAGAGATAGGGCGTCTCCCTATTTACCAAGCTCCAAAGCTGGCATTAACTATCGCCGTGATTGCCTTTGCTTGCAGCCTGCTGCTTTCCCATGCAAAGCAGCAATGATAGAGGGACAAGATGCATTATGTAATTAAAGCATTTTTTTCTAATTAGGCCTAGTTATTTAAAAAAAAAAACTATTTTTAACTATATTATTGATATATATATTTTTTTTTCTTCAAAATTTGAATCTGCTACTGAAAGCACGAGACCAGGCTTCCAGTGCAATGAGTATGTGTATCCTGGCAATGCCAGATCGCACATGCGCAGGAGACATCCCAACTGACCGGTGAAGAGGTCTCTGCTTAGCCAGGGGCGGTGCAAGGGTTCTCGGCGCCCTAGGCAAGCCGCCCCCGCCCGCGCCCCCCGAACACACTAAATAAAAAAAAAATTAGATTTCACTTACCTTTACTTCCTCTAGCTGCTCCTCGCGATGCATGCTGAGAGGGAAGAGGAGGGGGGAATAACTTTATTCACACTGTCTGTCAGTGACAGACAGTGTGATACCTCAGAGGCGCCGGATAGACTATCACATGATCACTGACTGACGTCAGTGATCATGCGGACATTAAAAAACAGCGGCGGCCGCCCCGCCGCCACTGCTGTGCATCTCTCTCGTGCCGCTGAACCGCTGACTAGATTAGAAAATCTAGTCAGCGGCGCCCTGCAGGTCCCGGCGCCCTAGGCAACTGCCTAAGGTTGCCTAATGGGAGCACCGGGCCTGTGCTTAGCGCTGCCAGCCAGTGTCACCGGGAAGTTGTACATTGTTCGGCTGCTCAGGCAGGATATCAATGATAAATAGTGGTGATAGAAAATTTTCTAGCGCAGCAATATGCGGTGATAGAACATTTCTTCTATTGCTGCTTTTTGCTAAATAGCCCCCTAAGTTTTTTAATGAATGGACTGATATTTCACAGGTGACTACCTAAGTTATTTATGTTCTAAGAACAGCAACTGTGATGATTAGAGATGGCATTGCTGAATAATATCTTACACACATCAGGGGAAAAAGAAACACTCTAATTTCTAAAGTTTTCTTAGTATAAAGGGGTTATACCCTAGGTTCCCAAACTGTGCGCCGCGGCTCCCAAGGGTGCCGCGGCGCTGTCACAGGGGTGCCGTGGACAGGATGAGGAAGAAGAAGAAAAAAAAAAATATAAAAAAAAACAACTTACCAATCCGGCGGTGCCCGGGACCCGACATATTCAGTGAGAAGCAGCAGGAGAGAGGAGAATGCTGGGTCCCGGGCGCCACCGGATTGGTAAGTTTTTCTTTTTTTTTCTTTTTTTTCTTTTTCCTGTCCACGGCGGGATATAGATGGGGTACAGCGAGGGGGCAGAGCGTGGTTGCAGAGGGGGCACAGCGAGGGGGCAGAGCACAGTTGCAGAGGGGGCACAGTGAGGCGGCAGATGCAGAGGGCACAGCGCGGATGCAGAGGGGGCACAGCGAGGGGGCAGAACGCGGATGCAGAGAGCGAATGCTGAGGGGGCAGAGCGCTGATGCTGAGGGGGCACAGAATGTGTGGATGCAGGGGGCGCAGTGTGTGGATGCAGGGGGCGCAGAGTGTGTGGATGCAGGGGGCGCAGAGTGTGTGGATGCAGGGGGCGCAGTGAGTGGATGCAGGGGGTGCGGTGTGTGTGGATGCAGGGGGCGCAGAGTGTGTGGATGCAGGGGGCGCAGTGAGTGGATGCAGGGGGTGCGGTGTGTGTGGATGCAGGGGGCGCGGTGTGTGTGGATGCAGGGAGCGCAGTGTGTGTGGATGCAGGGGGCGCTGTGTGTGGATGCAGGGGGCGCTGTGTGTGGATGCAGGGGGCGCAGAGTGTGTGGATGCAGGGGGCGCAGAGTGTGTGGATGCAGGGGGCGCAGAGTGTGTGGATGCAGGGGGCGCAGTGTGTGTGGATGCAGGGGGCGCAGTGTGTGTGGATGCAGGGGGCGCAGTGTGTGTAGATGCAGGGGGCGCAGTGTGTGTGGATGCAGGGGGCACAGAGTGTGGAGATGAAGGAGGTGTCACAGTGTGTTAGCTGTAAATTATTCTTTGACAGAAATATAATTGAAAAAAATATATATAAAAATATTCTTTTCCCTTGGATTTATGTGTATTATTTTTGCATACAACTAAATAAGTATTTCTGTCCTGACGTAAATACTTATTACGTTTTTTTGACTACTTATAAAACGGGACTGCTCGATAATTATTTTGGAGGAGTGACTTGAAATAATTATGGAGACTCTAAGGGTGCCGCGAACTGCAAGAGTTTGGGAACCACTGGATTACACCATAAAATAAACAGGAAATAGTAGTATTTAATATGGACACTGTCAAAAATTGCAGACAGAAAGTAATCAGATGTCCTGAGGTGAAGAGGGGGAGTGAGAGTTGATAACACTACATAGTCTCTGGCTCACCTCCAATCACATGTCACCCTTCATGGCCCATAATGCACTGCAGTTTTCAGTCTACAGTGTGTCACAGTCGATCATGTTAAATGTAGTGATTGGCTGATTAGTGCAGGGACACGGTGAAGCCACCATTTTAATTACGCCTATTATAAGGGAAGGTGTATTCTAGACATTGTTTTATGTTATATCCTTGTACAGACTACGTACAAACAGACATATTTCTCGACCTCTATAGTGACAAATGTGCAATACGTATCTAAAAGGTCCTTCCTCTCATCAGCATTCCTTTTGCTATCTAGACATTGTAGATAGCCCCAAAGTGTGTGTATGTTGTCTGATCCAATGATTTGGTGAGAGAGATACCCTCTTGTGTGACGGTCAATTGGACAGCTTATGTTAGAGGCATTACACAATGCGCATGGAATAAAATTGCTCCTTTTAAAGTCACCTTTTAAATCATTCACCATAATGCTCATCCTTTTCAAAAATGCTCACGGGGCCCCAGACCATTTGCATCTGCAATGCAGCGGGCCCCATTATCTCCATGGGCCCCAGTGCACAGCCCCTGCTGCACCAATAGTAGTTGCGCCACTGGTATTATTAACTCCCAATTAACTATAATGACTCCCTTCTCCCACATAACAGTCTTATACTCATCATTGAAGAATATTCCTTTGTAAACTGATCAGTGTAGGTGCTCATTGTATCAAAATACATTTGAAGTTAGAACTGATTTGTATATTACAGTTAAAACATATAAATGTTAATTATACATACATGTATACTATCTATATTCTTGCCCCACATACAATCTAGCACACTGCTATCCAGCAGTCACAGGCTTAACACACTGCACCCTGCCATGAAAAGTTTAACAAAGTTAAGCAACAGCAACAGTTATTGTCTAAGGGATCTATTTAAGAGGTGGTAAAGAGCCAAAATACTAGAGTAAATGCCAGCAAATGGCTCAATCACCGCTTTTTGCTATTTAACATAGGGTTAACGCCAGAGAAATCAGAGTGTTCTCCAGTCTTAACCCTATTACTGGAGCTTACTGAAGTCCCAATAGACATCTATGGTGACAGCAGCACTAATCAATTTATTGTGTAAAGTAACGCTATATCAGGATGGCGTTAGGCTACCGGTAAATAGAGGGTCTTTGCCGGGGCTTCCAGAGCAGCAGTATGTCATAATGCATTGCTGCGATTTGCAGCAATGCATTTTGATTGTTACCAAACTCTGTTAAAAAATAGATACGGCACAGTTATGGAAATGCAAAGACTCATAGCCTAATTAGCCTGGCAATGTAGCACTTGCTTTCCAGTGATGCACTGGTTGGGTTAACATGCTACTATCCATATTAACTAAAGAAAAACCCAGGGCTCTAGAAGTCACTCTTCCTTTCCACCACAATGTTATACCTTGTAAACATCCAGCAGAGTTAAATACATGTATATTGGAGGAAGCCCTGTAATTATACAGGTCTGTCAACTGTTGCTACTTAACTTGGGAACATCTGGGCAACTTTCCCCATTTTAGTGCTTGCATAAATAAAAAAGAAAAGGTATATGTAATATAGATGTTAGATATGAGCTGTCGAATGGATCCGGGCTCTGTCCATGTGTTGCCTACCCTGTAGTTGCCAAATTTTTGTTGCTGTCGCTATCTTACACTTTATACCATTTCCAAGAGCATGCTATTATGCCATTACCAGTCCCGTGATGTCCTGTGCCACTGTATACTGGTCTGTGGACCATATAAGACTTAACAGAGGATTCCAGAATGGCGTGAAAATGTTTTGTTTTGTTAGGGGTGTGGGTGCATTCAAGATTTTTGCTATGTGTATAACCCAGAAACAAACATGATACCCAATAATGAGCATTTTAGAATCAACCAACAAGCAATGCCGGAAATAATCCAAATCCCCTCTTGCAATATTACCACTCACATGTATAGCCAGATCTCACAGTGATTCTGTCACTTGGCTCTCGGCCAACGCTGTGTCCAACTTTACAACTCCCTAATGTTTACATCATGGTTTAACTCTAAACATTACCTGGAGTAGTGTAAACTTTTTTATTACACATACACACACACACACAATATTCAGAATCGTTCAGGTTATCTACACTTACAGGGGTTTATGTAGGCTATTATATAGGACCTACCGTAAATCATATATATATAAGAAGTCACTGGGGAGTTGTGTGCCATGTACATGCAGGTAGTTGTAGACAGAGTAGTTTTATACACATCACAGAAATCTGAGTTTCCCTCTAATATCCGTAATAAGTTACAGAAGGGAATGTGTTATTCCTTGTGTTACACAAGCTTTCCTAATAAACACTGATATGATGACTTCAGAGTTTACTGTATATACATATTGGGTCTGATGCTGAGTTGGTATAGACAAGGCTCCTGACAAGCTTATATGCAGTTGTATTCAGGTGTGAATCAGCCGCATTTGTGTGAACACTGGCTACACTTACTTGCTCCTTCTCTACCCCGTCCTGCCTCTTTAAGTGTACGAATGCACAAGGGTCAGATGTGAACAAGTTTGCACATAGACGTAGGTGTGCGTGTATTTTGGAATGCATATGCAGTAAAATTTTATGCTATACAAATGGGTGTATGGCTAACTCTGTATCATCCCTGTTATTTACAGGAGTTTATACACATATTATTTTGTACATTATTTATGTACTATACATTTGAAAATGTCCCTTGTGTATTATAAATTAATGGTGAGTAGACATTAACATTAACTTTTGCCTGGGAAAACAGTGAAAAGGCTTTCGCTAGATTTGTCCTTGAGATCCAGGAGGAAGGAAAGGTCATTGATTTTTGCATTGTGTTTCAGGACAAATCTTACTCAGCTTGAATTTATTTCCTTCGTAGCATCTGTCAGATATACAGGCTTAATGCCACAGCCAGAACTGAGTATTTAATAGTGAGAAGTGCAAAGTCTCTTAAAGACTATTCCATCAAAATTCATTATTTTTATATTCTTATGCAGCCTTACATGTAGATATCATTTTCAGATTGAATACACTTGACATAAAAGGGTTTTAACTAATGTAGAATGTGTCTAGGCCTATTTACTGTATCCAGAAGGTGTCTCCAATTTTATAAATATGCTGTACACTACTAACAGTCATGTGAATGATTGGTTCATCAACTAATCACTCATGATACAATAACTGCTGAGAGAGGATGATAAATCGCAACAACCTACTTAGAGACACGACAAGGGGCAGATATTGTAAAAGATAGAAACAACAGAGCATACAGCATAAAGTGTTGAAGAAAGGGGGAAAGGGCAAGAACCGGGAAGCCAACACCAGTGAAGAGCAAGGCACATATTAAGTTGACCATTCAGCATTGTGAAGATGAATGAAAGAGCATCAACCTGTAATTAACAATACTGATGGTCACTGGCTCCAAATGAAAGCAAAAAATAAACAATCAATGAACAGATTTTGTTCAATTGTTCCATATTTCTGGTTCCCATTAGGCAAATATAGAGCAACTGGGCCATTTATTGGATTCAGGAACCATTAGCGGGCTTCTGGATCTTACATGATTTGTGCTGTGATCTAATTTAATTAATGGCTGAGCCTCACAGCACACAAACACACAAATATCCAGGAACAGGAAACAGCATCATCGCCATTCATTGCTTTGTTTTGCTTTGCGTATAGTGTTGAATAACTGCCTTCAGAACTGTACACACATTAGGATATATTGTTATATAATGAGCCTGGCAAATAAAAGAAAATCTTGTGCTTGGTTGCCATGGCGACAATGCTGCAAACAATAAACAGGAGAGAAAGGAGAAGAAATTGCAGTTGTTGGACCAAGGAGTGGTTGCTGAGGAGAGTCCTTGTCACATATGCCACTGCTACAGGAGATACAAGAATCCTGATGACTTCAGAAATTTCCTACAGATGAATGATCCTTCATTCCACGTCAACTTTTTACCCCACTCATTCAAACGGAGAAGATCCATTTAAGGAGACCCATATCTGCAGAGCAGAGACTTGTTACCCTCTGATTTGTGACTAGTGGAAGGACACTGGCTGATCTCAAGTATAGCACAGCTATTTAGTGCAAACTTTGGGTTTGATCATATCTGAGACCTGTGAGGCCATCATACATCATACAAGTTTTCCAGTATCTGCTGGATATTACACGGTCAGCTTTAAGTGATATTAATAAAAAGTGGAAGCGTTTAGGAACAACAGCAACTCAGCCACGAAGTGGAAGACCACGTAAAATCACAGAGCGGGGTCAACGACTGCTAAGGCACAGGGTGCGCAAAAGTTGCCAACGCTCTGCTGATTCCATACTTGAAGAGTTCCGAACTTCCACTGGCATTAATGTAAGCACAAACACTGTGCGGCGGGAACTTAATGGAATGGGCAAGACCAATGCCAAGCTTCGGATGGAGTGGTGTAAAGCACAATGACACTGGACTGTGGAATAGTGAAAATGTGTTCTGTGGAGTGACGAATCACGCTTCTCTGTTTGGCAAACAGATGGGTGAGTCTGGGTTTGGTGGATGCCAGGAGAACATTATCTGCCTGACTGCATTATGCCAAATGTGAAGTTTGGTGGAGGATGGATAATGGTATGGGGCTGTTTTTCAGGGTTTGGGCTACGCCTCTTATCTCCAGTGAAGGGCCATTTTAATGGTTTAGCCTACCAAGTAATTTTGGTCAATGCTATAGCTTCCAACTTTGTGGCAACAGTTTGGGAAAGGCCCTTTTCTAGCCCAACATGACTATGAAACACTCCATCTTGTGGAAAGCCTTCCAAGACGAGTGGAAGCTATTATCTCTGCAAAAGGGGGACCAACTCCATATTAAAGTATATGTGTTTGAATACAATGTCATTACAGTCCCTGTTGGTATAATCTTTAAGTGTTTGAATACTTTTGCCCCATATAGTGTATATATGTATATGTTACCTCTGGGGAGGGAGCTGCAAATGAGGGAATTGGGCAGGCCTGTAAAAGTCTTGGGCATGGTTTGGGGGGAACTCTGTGAACTGGGTGAGTTTCCCTGTGTTGGCTCTATAGAGCACCTCCATAATTAAATGTTCGGCCTTCGCCCTGTTGTCACCATCTAAACGGGTCACACTCATCGTCTTCTTTTTCCATCACCTATTTGCTGAGTTGAGTATTATTATTATTATTATTATTATCCTTTATTTATAAGGCGCCAGAATATTTCTGCAGCGCCATACAGAATACAAACAGTAGACAATACAGGGTAATGCAAAAAGACAGCAACTGTAAAATGTTTTTTTTATCAAGGCTTGTACATTGTACAGCAGCCGTCTCCTTGCTTCACTCCCTTAACACCACACCCTTAACACCACAAATAATAGTATCATACTGGAAAGTCATTTGACTTTCTGCTTCCGGCACTTCATTCCGCACGTTTGCAGGAGGTGCTGATTTTGAACCCTTCGGGCTTACCAGTGTGTCGTGACTGACAGGTTCACACTTATCAAGTCAGGTAAACTGTTGTCTGCGTTGTGATAGCCGCGGTAATGACTACTACCGGGCACGAGAGTTGTCACGGGAGGGAATCAAGCACAAGAGGAGCGCATACAGGGAAGAGGGAGGTAAAAAGAGCAAGCATGTAGGAGGTTAGGTGGATGGCTGGTAGGCTTTGAGGAATAGATGAGTTTTAAGTGCCCATTTGAAGGTGCACAGATTAGGTCAGACAGATGGAGAAAGAGTGGTCATTCCAGTGGAGGGGGGCAGTCTGGGAGAAATCTTGAATTCTGGGGTGGGATGAGGTGATCAGTGTGGAGGAGAGGCGATGGTCATTGGCCAAATGCAGGGAATGGGTGGGAGTGTGAATGGAGAGATGATTAGTGATATAAGGGGCAGTAGAGTGTGTCAGAGTTCCTTGTAGGTGAGGGTGAGGAGTTTGAAAAGGATTCTGTAGGGAAAGGGGAGCAAGTGTAAGGCACGGCAGAGAGGGGAGACAGAGGAGAAGCGGTGTGAAAGGAAGATAATTCTCTCATTCGTATAGAACGAAGGGGGCAAGGTGGGAGTGGGGGAGGCTGGTGAGGAGAAGGTTACAATAATCAAGACAGGAAATAATGAGAGTGCGGATAATGGTTTTGGTGGCATCCTGAGATAGGAAGCAACGGATGCGGGCAATGGTATGTAGTTGGAAGCGACAGGATTGGGCAAGAGTTTGAATGTGGGGGGCAAAAGAGAGGGAGGAAACGAGGTTGACAGTCAGTCAGTGGAGTTGGGGGGAAAAAGTGATGGTGTTTTTCTTAGCAGTGATAGAGGGATCAAGCTGTGATGAAGATTTAGAAGGAGGTAAAACAATGAGTTCAATTTTTGCAATGTTGATTTTGAGTATCCATTCAGACCTTGGTGTGCTACACCTCCCATGGTCTATTCTTTCCCCTCCTTCCAGGTTGTTGACCTTGTTGCTGGGTGGATTCAGAACACTGCTGCGTGGAATCAGGGTTCTCCACTAAATCCTCCCCCACATCACAAAACCCCTCCTCAATGAAGCAGATGGCTGTATAATAGATATAAACATTAAAATAGTTAGTAAGATAAGCATAGATGCATGTATTGATTTAACATTACTACAATCCTTCTTTTTCCCATCAAAGATCAAGGAATGACAAGTTATCAAAAAAAAAAAAATATGAAGAAATTTAGAATTTCCCTAACCGGGGGCGGGCCATAGATGAAAAATATGTCAGAATTATGCCACCCTTTAAAACTGGTTCCTATTTCTACAATTACAAGGGGTTTTTCAGTATTATCCTGATGGCAATAGTGGATGCAAAATATGAATTTATCTTTGTGGACATTGGAAAAAAATAGGAGTGTTAGATGGGTGGGCATTTGAACAAACGCCCTTCCATGAGAAGCTTATAAAAGTGCACCTAATTTGCCAACACTCACCCAAACTAAATTAGACCTTAATTTTGGATTTGTGATGAAGCATTTGCACTGCAAGCTAATATTTTAAAACCTTACCCCAAAAAAGCACTCCCATCTGAAAGGAGAATAATCAATTACAGATTATCAAGAGCTAGACAAGTAGTGGAGAATGTTTTCGGTATTATAAATAACAGAATCAGGATTTTTCATACCGCCATTAATTCTTGCCTTTACAAAATAGACAAGGGGGTGATGGCATGTTGTGTCCTACACAAATATCTTAGGCATAAAACTGGAATGTGCACAGCACAGCTTCTACTATGGAGCATACTATAGAAGCGGAGCAAGTGGTAGGGTTAACACCACTGGAGTCTTCTCAAATGAAAAGTGCCAGTGAAAAGGCCAAGTTAAATAGGGAGGAATATTTGTAATATTTTTATTTTTTTTCAATAGTATTTTTTATTTTCTTGCAAATTTTAAGGGATACAGAAAAAAAAGGGGAAGGGGAGGGGGGAGGGAAGACCAGAAATAAGAGGGGAAAGGGGGGTACATAGTAGGGTAAACACATTACATTGTGTCAAAATTTGCAGTACTCAATACAATAGAAACTATCAGTTCAGCATATCAGTAATACAGTAAAAGAAACCAACAACAACAAGAAGGGTAAACTCCCAATGGCAAATTCCCTTCAGAAAATTATGTGGATTCTGGCAAGGATTCATTCAAAGTGAACTGTGAAAGGGCGAGCCCCGAATCAGAGCGAGCTCTGGCTGCCCCCTCTCCCTCTGTAGTGTACACGTGCCAAGAAAACCACTTTATTAGGGGTGACAAGGGGGGTGAAGAATATGGCATCCCCCACGACTCCATCTCGAAGCTAAACTGTATTTTAGCAATCACTTTGTTTAATGTGGGCAGGTCGGGAGTTTTCCAGTTTTGAGCCAACTCTGCTCTAGCAGCTATTAAGATGTGACAAAACACATATCTAGCATGAAGCGGGAATTGTGGTGGAAAGTCCTGAAGTAAAGCCACTTCCGGAGTGGGATCTACTTTTTGGGAGGTGATCTTATTGGCAAACTCAAACACCTGCTTCCAAAATGGACGGAGGAGAGGGCAACCCCAAAATATGTGCATAATATCCCCTATTGAGCCACATTGTCTCCAACAAAATTTAGACTGAGCGGGCCACATTTTGTGTAGACGAGACGGTGTAATGTAGAGTCTATTAATTAACTTCACCATCATCTCCGAATGATTCCCACATTTGGACATTTGAAAAGAGTTAATAAATATTTTCTTCCATTGACCAGTGGTAAGCGTAATATCAAGGTCTAGCTCCCATTGTAGTTGGGGTCTGGACTTAGTGTCCGAAATGGAAGTTAAGAGAGATTTATACCAAAAGGTGATACCTGCCCTATTAGAACCCTTCGTCAATCTTGTATATATTAGGGGAGGGGCACGAGACATTCCCGATCCCTGTCCAGGGAGGGTAGAGAACCAATGTCTAATCTGCAAATATTTATAGAATTCCTGGGCGGGGAGACGAAATTTATCTCTTATTTGCATAAATGACAAAAGCATCTGCTCTTCTAGTAAGTCAGACCAAAATTTAGCCCCATTCTCAATCCAACGATTTAGGTTTAGCTCTGGAATAAGTTTTGTTACAGTTACCAGTGAGATGTTCGTAGTAGGGACCGTGAGACTTTGGCTATTAGCAGTAAATCTATCCCACACCGCTAGAGAATCTTTAATCATCTTGGGGAGAAGAGCATTTGCAGGACGCCAGGATTTAGGGACCCAAATTAGGTCTTCTAGTGGAAACCTCAAGCACAATGCCCTTTCTAAATCAACCCACGGTTTCTGATTTGGGGGTTGGGACCAATCTCTTATTTGAGATAATAAACAAGCGTGATGATATTTATGTAGATCTGGTAGCGCTAACCCACCGTGTTGCTTGGGCAGACACATTCGAGAACCAGCTAAACAAGGGGGTTTACCTTTCCATACATAGGTTATCATGATTGACTGCAATTTGTCAAACAATGGTTTCAGGATGCTAGTAGGAATGGTCCGAAATAGATACATCATTTTCGGTAATACCGACATCTTGAAGGTTGCCAACCTCCCCAACCAGGAGATCTCGCAACAGGCCCATGATTTCGTTAATATGAGTAGCTGTTGTATTAAAGCCGTATAATTTAAATTGATTGTGCTATCTAGGGATGGGGTAATCTTAATGCCTAAATACGGGAGGGCTACGGTTTTCCAGGAGTATAGAAAAGTTTTCTTAAGATGTTCTATCTTTAAGGGATATTTACTGGAAGAGCCTCAGATTTAGTTGAGTTAAGTCTGTAATATGATGCTCGACTATAGGCATCAAGTATATTATGAAGGGCCGGCAGCGAGGTCTCCGGGCTGTCACAAATAATAAAACATCGTCAGCAAACAAACATAGTTTGTGAATCGTATTCTTGATGTCAATACCTGGAAACAGTGAGGAAGATCTAATAGCAGACACAAGGGCTCCATTGCCAAAACAAAAATCAGCGGCGACAGCGGGCAGCCCTGTCTAGTGCTGTTTGAGATCTTGAAGCCGTCTGACAAGAAGCCATTACAAAACACCCTAGCTGAAGGGTCAGAGTATAATGCAGAGATAGCCGACAGGAATTTACCATGGAACCCTCTCCATATATCCCCAGTGTAATCTATCGAAAGCCTTCTCAGCATCAAGAGAGAGGGCCACCACTTCTGTCTGAGAACTAGTCACCCATTCCAGAATATCGAGTAACCTTCTGGTAATGTCTGAGGGTGACGCCCTAGCACAAATCCCACCTGGTCCGGGTGAACGAGTTCCGAGAGAAGTCCATTTAGTCTATTCGCTATAAGTTTGGCGTAAATTTTAATATCTGAGTTCAAGAGGGCTATTGGTCTGTAGTTGAGACACGAGGTAGGGTCCTTCCCCGGCTTAGGAATGGTTACCAGCTGTGACTCCAACATCTCAGATGGAAATGATCCTTGAGATGTGCCTTCATTGAACAATTGTTCAAGTACTGGAAGGAGGTCTTCCTGGAATGTCACATAGAAGCCATTTATATACCCATCTGGCCCCGGAGCTTTATCTGGAGGGAGATTCTTAATAACCTCTTGGATTTCAGTTCGCAACCATGGAGCGGCCAGAGCCGTACCCGTCACTGAGTCTTATTTGTAATATTTTAATGATAAGGGTGCTATGTTTTGGCAGAGTGACATGCTATAATGTTATGTTTTTGTGTGTTTACTTACTATGCCACTCACAGGTATGTCTTCGGTTCCCTGAGAGACAGATAAGGAATTGGACTCCCCCTGGGGAAAGTTGACAGTGGATGGTCTAGCGATTTCTTGGTCAGCCGTAAAACTCAGGAGTAGAAAGTAACACAACTTTGGGACAGAGACATCTTCAGCCCCAGCCCCAGATCATTTGGAAGCCTCCAACGTATTGAGTTCTTTGCGGAATACAGTCAACATGTTTTGGATCTACTCTCTGACTCAATTTGCAGTTGCCTCTGGATAATGAGAAAGGCTCACTCAGACCATATCCTCATATGGGGTGATGTATGTGGGCTGAGACGTATGTGTGTGTTTTCTGCACTACGTGGGTTTTCTCACAAAGTGTATGAAAATGCACAGTTAGACAACACAGCAACACAGCAACTAACCATCCTACTCTTCTCTTTTCATCTCCAGGTATGTCCATCCATGCTTCTGCTATTCTGAACATTAATCTGTGTATCTCATCTCTGCAACTGTGTGTTTAAAAAGTATGTCCATCCATGCTTCTGCTATTCTGAACATTAATCTGTGTATCTCATCTCTGCAACTGTGTGTTTAAAAAGGATGTCCATCCATTCTTCTGCTATTCTGAACATTAATCTGTGTATCTCATCTCTGCAACTGTGTGTTTAAAAAGTATGTTATAGGAATTTGTTATCTGTTCTAACTAAGGTTGGCCAGAGTATTTTATTGATGCCTAATTTATGATAGGTATCTGGCCTCCTCTAGCCTATTCAACAAATGTTTTCTTTTACTTTGATTAGGTGACCAATTAGCACAGCTGTAGTGTTTTCTAATATAGCCTGACTACATCTTAGCTTCAGTCTATGGGGTGACACGTATGTGTTTGTTTTCTGCACTAAGTGGGTTTTCTCACAAGTGTATGAAAATGCACAGTTAGACAAACATTGGACTACATTGGATTACTTCCAGGAATAAGCTATATCTGCAACAGTCTATTTCTGCAATACCTGTCTGTCCATACGGAACACTGCAAATAGGTAATTCTTTAAAATCCCCTAACTTTTTTGCTTTTACTCCTTTTATCACAATGTTTAACAAATTGCTTTTCTTGGTCTATTTTCATGGCAATTTCTTTAGGACTGTATCATCTTTCACCCCTCCATCAACACAAACATCTGTCCACATTGCACATGCATTACTCCACTCACCTCTAGTTAACACCGATGAAATGTTGTCCTATTTATTATCTCTAACAAGTACAGCCTCCACCTGTCGCCAGAAAATAAAAAGTCACACATCTTACAATCCCCTTACCTATCTTTCACTCACTCTGCTTCTATTAGCCTGTGATATATCACCTAATCCAGGTCTCCCACACACGCATAAAGAGCACTACCGCTCTATAGCAAACCTCAAACACATCACCTGTCGTCCATCTCTTCCAAAGTCCTTTAAATGTGCCTTTTGGAATGCATGCTCTGTTTGTAACAAACTTACCTTCATTCATGATATTTTCCCCTCAAAAAAAACTCAACCTTCAGGCAATAACAGAAACATGGCTCATGCAATCAGACACTGCCTCAGCTGCAGCACTTTCACATGGTGGCCTCCATCTCACCCACACCTCCAGACCTGAAGGCAGACAAGGAAGTGGGGTTGGACTACTGCTCTCACCACAGTGCACATTCACATTTCTACCAAATGTCCAATCACTCACGTTCACGTCTTTTGAAGTACATTCTATTCGCATTTTTAATCCATTCTCTCTACGTGTTGCTGTGATCTATTGTCCCTCTGGAGCACACAAACAATTTGTTGAGGATTTCGCTGCATGGCTCCCTCACTTCTTATCTGCAGACATCCCCACCCTCAACCTGGGTGATGTCAACATCCCCATTGATAACCCACCTTCCAAAGCTGCTTCCAAACTACTCTCTTTAACCTCCTCACTTGACCTCTCCCAGTGGATTGAATCTCATCAGGATGGCCACTGCCTTGATCTTGTTTTCTCTAGACTATGCTCAGTTTCTAATTTTCTTAACACACCCTTCCCCCTCTTGATCATCATCTTATCAGCTACACAATCACCCCCACTGCTCTAACCTCTCTACTGTCTATCTCTACCAAGCCTCCTCATACCCACAGAAATCTTAATTCTATTAATCTTTAACAATTTTCCACCTCTCTCCAACACCTTTTCTCCCCTATCTCTACATTCTCCTCCCCTGAGATGGCAGTACCTCATTTTCACCAAACCTTAGCAATGGCCCTTGATGAAGTGGCTCCAGTGACACTACACGTCAACTTCGATGTCAACCGTGGCACACTACAGCAACGCAAAATCTTCAAAAACTTTCCCGTAAAACAGAACGTCACTGGCGTAAATCTCGCACCTCTAATGACTTCTTCACATACACTTCTGTCTACCGCTCCTATCGAAATGCTCTAAGCACTGCAAACCAAACATACTTCCAATCTCTTATCTATGGTCAGGCCTCTAACCCCAAATGCCTTTTCAATACATTTAAATCTGTTCTCAATCCTCCCACCCCGAACCCTCCGTCTACGTGCCCAGGATCTTATTATACTTCAAGGACAAGATTGATAAGATCAGACTAGAAATGGTATCCTCTTCCTCGAAAAGCAATCAGCTCAATTCCTTCCCACTACCCTCTGACACCCTCTCTTCATTTGACCCCACAAATGAAGAGGAAATTTCTACTCTCTTCTTATCTTCCTACTATACCTCCTGTCCTCTTGATCCTATTCCCTCGCAAATTGGTAGATTCCTGTCTCCTGTGCTCATTTCACCTCTAACAAAAATCTGTAATCTCTCGCTCTCTACTGGCATTTTTCCATCACTATACAAGCATGCAGTGATTACTCCTATTCTAAAAAAAACAAGATTCCGACGCAAACTCTTTCTCAAATTACCATCCCATATCACAGCTCCTGTGCCCCTCCAAGCTTCTAGAGACTTGCATACACTCGTCTCACACGCTTCCTTTCCACAAACAACCTGTTGGATCCTCTTCAGCCTGGCTTTCGTTCTCAACACTCCACAGAGACTGCGTTGACTAAGGTTATCAATAATCTGATCACTGCTAAAACGAAATGCCATTACTCTCTCCTAATTCTCCTGGATCTCTCGGCTGCAGTTGACACCGTTGACCACTCTCTTCTCATAGAAACGCTGCAATCCCTAAGTCTTCAAGACACTGTTCAATCCTGGTTCTCCTCCTACCTTTCTAATTGCTCTTTCACTGTTAATTTCTCTGCGGCCACCTCTGCTCCACTTCCTTTATCAGTTGGAGTACCGTAAAGGCTCAGTGCTAGGTCTTCTGCTGTTCTCTATCTATACTGCTTCTCTTGGAAATCTAATAAGTTCCTTTGGATTTCAGTATCATCTCTATGTGGATGATACCCAAATTTATCTATCCTCTCCTGATCTCTCGACATCTGTGTTGTCCTCTGTAACTGACTGTCTTTCTAACCATTTCATCTTGTATGTCCTCTCGCCAACTCAAACTTAATCTTTCTAAAACAGTTAATAATATTCCCACCCACCAACAAGAGCATACCTGACATTTCTATCTCTGTTGATAACATGACCATTAATCTCACCCCACAAGCTCGCTGCCTAGGTGTAATCCTTGACTCACACCTATCCTTTGTTCCCCACATTGACTCTGTATCTAAATCCTGTTACATACATCTAAAAAACATTTCCAGAATTCGCACATATCTCACGCAAGACACTGCAAATTTAATTCATGCATTTATTATCTCCCACATTGACTATTGCAATTCCCTCCTTACTGGTCTTCCACAAAACAGACTCAAACCCCTACAATCTATTTTGCATGCTGCGGCAAGATTGATTTTCCTTGCAAATCGTTAGTCCTCTGTTGAATCACTCTGTATGTCTCTACACTGGTTGCCTGTTTTCTACCGAATCCAATATAAAATACTTTTACTAACCTACAAGGCCATCAACAAAGCTGCACCAACATACATCTCCTCTCTTGTCTCAAAATATCTCCCAACTCGTCAACTGCGTTCTGCACAAGATCTGCGTCACTCATCCACCCTTATTACATCCTCCCATTCCCGGTTACAGGACTGCACCCATTCTATGGAACTCTCTCCCTCGCACAATAAGACTCTCCTCTGTTCTACAAACTTTCAAGCGTTCTCTGAAAACCCACCTCTTCAGACAAGCTTACAATATTCCTCAACCACCCTCTTAACCTCACTACATTACCCTATTACCACCCGTTACACAATTTCACACAAGACATCTACAAGACAATGACCAACATTGTTGTGTGACAGGATCATTTAGCTTATGAGTCACTTTTACCTTTGCAGCCTGGCTGGGTCGAAATGCAAAATGTAGACTTAGCCTTAGCCTCATGTGTCAAATTCCCATTGACCCATAGATTGTAAACTTGCGAGCAGGGCCTTCTCACCTCTTTGTCTGTTTTACCCAGTTTGTTTATTAGTTTACCATGTTTGTCCCCAATTGTAAAGCACTACGGAATATGTTGGCGCTATATAAATAAATTATGATGATGATAAGCCTTCATCCTTTTCTGCCTGTTGGATAAGTCCTTGGACATGTTTTGCCACAAGCAGGGATGTGATCTGTAGAACCTCAAAAATTTTCATGTGCTCTACATTCTTAGCAGAAGACATGATGAAATTTGTGGAAAAAAAAGACAAAACTCATATCTAAACAAAGTCAGATGTAATAGTGATGAAAGGAGGTATAGAAATTGTGAAATTCGTTCAGAAAGTACTACAACCGGAATTAAAAGTTTCAAAGCCCTGCAAAAACAACCACCATGGACGAATGCTAATGGCAAATTAATGTTCGTCCACTATGCAGCTAGAACTGTCTTCCCAGGAAAATCGGGTTGCTGAGGAAGAAGGTGTTATGATGGTTGTCCCTTATCCCCTTTTGTCTGCCGAAATGGCATTGACGGTTCCCCACGATATACTGGTCTTGCACTTCGTAGGTAATGACATGGCTAAGAGCAAGTCATTGGCTTTACTGATCTCCATTAGGGAGGATCTGTGTGTCATTCTAGCACAGTGGCCAGTGGTAGATTTGTGCTGTCCAATCTTATTCCCCAACTATCCTGGAAGGTCGCCATTCTCGCCCCCGTTTTTTTAAATACTCTCTGTAGAAGGGTTAACAGGTCCACGGGGCATTTCATTAGATCCCTAGGGGGTATGGTCATTGCCCATCCTTTGATGACAGCAAAACGCAAACACCTATTTAGGCCCGATGGGTTTCTCCTGAGGGATGAGGGGATACGGATCTTTATAAAACATATTTATTGGCGACTGCAGTCTTTAGTAAGTTCATATGGTGGCAGGCTGTGAGTCTTTTAAAGGTTCACAGCTTTTGGGCAGGAGAGCATTGCAGTCAGCAACTAATTAATACAGTGTTACCGCTGGTTGGCTGCAGGTCACTACCCCTTTCGAAGCAACCTGACTCTTGGTCGTTTTGTGTGGAGGATCCCTTGACTTGCTTTGTGTGGGCACATCATTGTTGAGTCCTGAAGGGGAGTAGTCACTTTGATGTAAGATTTAGCACCGGACAATCGTAAAGGATTATATCATGGGACCAGTGATGTAATTGCAATCTGAAATTCCACTGTTTGGTTTAGTGATTAGTTTTAGCTGACTGCCTCCACCATATATATTTAAATATGTTTTAATAAACTGTGACCTTTTGCAAAATTTAAACTTGTGTCCGTGTGGTTATTATGATATTAAATTAGTAATTTGAAGGAGGTTTGGGTGCATGAAAGTGGAGACATTAACGCTATGCAGTTTATAAAATTATTTAACAACCAATGCACATAGATCAAAGTCCCAGAAAGGAATAGATTGCGCACATCCTGATGGTG
The DNA here is from genome assembly GCF_038048845.1 of Mixophyes fleayi. NCBI lineage: Eukaryota > Metazoa > Chordata > Amphibia > Anura > Limnodynastidae > Mixophyes > Mixophyes fleayi. The sequence continues at coordinate 76,202,713 of NC_134407.1, forward strand.
GCTAAATGTTAATGGTGCAGGGTTAATTTAAATGGATATCTATCAGAGAATGAATGATTGAACATTTGGTAAATACTGTGTCTGAAAAAAGTATTATGTCATGTATTTTTTTATGTGTCCAGTTTTTAATGGCTTTTTGGAATTTATTCCCATAAATGATTTATGTAATATATAGTGAAAGTGGAATAATAAATATGGTCTCAGCTCTTGTGTCCAAAATTCTAAATTTTAGCTGCCCACATGGATAATGGGTTACCAGCAACACCCAGAAGGTAAATACAAACACAGCGATAATCCAAAATCAGTGCCTCAAATATCTTCAAAAAGATAAGGATCAAATGTAGCCTAGAATGAATGATTAACCAGACGGATAATTGGAAAACAGCACAGATGACATTTTTTTATTTTTTTTTTGCCTTTGCAACCAGTTGGTTCATTGGATAATACATGCAGACGCTGGGAGAATGTGAAAAAAGCATATTGCACACCCTGTGGGAGATTTTTTTTTTTTTTAGTTTGTTTAATGATCACCTTTATAGCACCCCATGTCCCCTGTGATGGCTATGGGGTTGACAGTGAGTGGCTGGCTCATGTTTCTGAAAGCCGAAGTGGAGCTTGAATTCACATGCACTTCCTAGTGCTCATGCTTAATAGAGCAGAGTGAGGTTCCTCATAATGGATGGGAAAGCATTGCTGGGCCCCCCAAATAAAATTTTGCTTTGGGGCCTGATGATTGCAGGCTACACCCCTGGCAGTGTCTATGGGCACCTTAAAAGGGACAGAAAGATACTGTGATAATATATATTTTTTACTTGGTTAAATCCCAGTAGTTTATTACTTACTAAGGAAACTGCACTAACTAAGCAAATTATTTTAATGTAGAGATCATTCCATAGAAAATGAAGTGCCCTGAATTTGCGTAGTGTGATTGCATCTTATACATTGTTTGTTTATTTGAATTCACAAGTTCTCCTCTAATGAAGACGTATTATTCCTTTCAGTGTACTCTAGAGGCCCCCACCCTCCATAATGAAGCTTATTCTCTGCAGCCCAGGGACCAATTAATTCTGCAAGAAGCTCTTACAAGAAGGAGCTCAGAACAAGCCCAAACACAGCCAGATATATAGCTAATATTTAACATATGGGTTGCCAGACAATATGTGATCACTGCACAACACAGTACAGTAGTGAAGATAAAATATAATAGAACAATATTTTCTTCCTCATGGTCTATATAATAAACTATATTTATAGACTTTTAACACATATAATACAGATTCCACAATTTAAACAGCAAGTAAGAATTTGCCTAAGTGTCTGTAGGGGCTGATTTATCACTGAGCAAAAAGCCCTATCCTGCTTTTGCTAACACTGTCCCCTATATATGAAAAGATTACTACAAGCTATAACTCTGCCAGTGGGGTGGTATGATTTTGTCTTTGTATGTGGAAGCCTATGTAATAGTATTGCAAGTTCATTGTGCAAAAGCTGTACTGTTATCGCCATCTCACAATAACGAAAACAAATTAAAATAGTTTGTGCTGTCATGGTGGGAAGAAGTTCTGGGCACAGGTCTGGCCAGCCCAGGCTTTAGTAGGTCGACCTTGGCATTTTGGTGCTTCCTGGTGGCTGACCTACATATAGGCACACTTGCCAACTCTCCCTGAATGTCAGGGAGACTCCCTGAAATAGGGGTGATCTCCCTCACTGCCTGAAGAGTCTGGCATTCTCCCTGATACTGAGCCAGTACAAGACGTGGTTGGCTTCGCCATCGGTGGCATGATGACACAGTTCAGAAATTGTGTCCTATGTCCATGTATTGATGCCTAAGGAGGTGGCCATTTTCATGGATACCAAGATTTAATCAAAGACTGACAGGTAAGACAACATGACTTCAGTAATGGAGACAGAAATGTAAAAGACACTTCAGTCTCTAAAGATTTATTAGCTGCTTTTCTTTAACACATAGTTGCCTACTCTCCCGATATGTCCGGGAGACTCCAGAATTTCTGGGAGACCTCCTGGGCTCCCGAGAGAGCAGGGCAACCTCCTGGTTCTCGCCCCCGCAATAGATAAGTGTCATGGGACGGGGCTTAATAACCAAAATGATGTGTCATCGTTTAGGGGACGGGGCCAATATGATGCGACTAGTCAAGCCCTGCCCCCGCACACCCACCTATCTTGGGATCTCCCTGAAGCCAATGAGGAAAAGTTGGCAAGTATGCATATAGGGCACAGTCTGTTATCCTGAGGCAAGATGCCAACATTAACCCCTTTCATGTATTGGGCTCCGCTGTCCTAAATAACTGCAAGGGGCTTTAACTGTTTGTAATAGATTGGAGAGGAGATAGTTTACTTTTTAACAGAGCTGCAGTGGAGAGTCAGGGTATCTCTAAACAATGTATATTACCTCCATGGTACATATCTATTTCAATTTTGGGGTCTAGTGATCCTTTACAATGTAACTTCATGGTCATTTGGTGTTTAATCATAAAAAGTCTATGCTTTTCTTAAAAACATATTATAGGTAATTTTTAGCACTTGTATTTCCAATGTGGTTTTGTGAGCATGTGTGGATGTGAGTAGTTGGATGAATGGGACATGGTGAGATTTTGTGCTCTAACCCTTCAATGTTGGCAGGTATGCAAATATAGGGTAAGCTTACAAGATCATCTGATTAATTAAGAACATTATTTAAAATACGTATAACAGGACTTTGTAAGAAGTTATTCCGTTGAAACACTATCATTGACAAACCCTGTAATATCATTTTGTATTATGCATATGATTACTGATTTGATCAGCTAAGCTTACTGTATTGCGTAATCCACACACTACTACGTGGCTGCTGGGAGCTCAGAATCTCAAGTTTGGCTATGGTGAGAAAGTATTTTTTGCTGTAAGGTTTGAATATAGCTTAAATACAGCTTTTTGAAAAACGGTGCTCACTGTCATCTGTTCCATATTAGACATGTGATTAAAATAGATAAAATTTTCTCCTGCATCAATTAAAACTACAAATGCTCCAGACAAAGCCTTAATGATGCAGACACATATTAGTAATGATACTACTGCATCATGCTTGGATTCAGTCAGGCCAGATAGGCATCAACTAGGCATGTGGGGTTGGGCCTCAGGCATTCCTCAGCCCCCAGTCACACAGACCTCCCTTTGTTCCAGATCACCAGGTGAAGAAAATATATTCCCATGACACCGCTAAGAAAATAAGTCAGATATGTAAGTTACAAAGTTGCGTGTGTATCTTCATTTTCATTGACAGAACTATATAAACACATACAGCACTTATATTTAACGTTTACCTGTTAATGCCAACAGTAAGCCTGTGACTACAAGCCTATGTGAATGGAAGAATAATTTGATAGCTCATTTGTTATTACAGTCTCTTTTGTCATTATTTGGATATTTTACCCTATTACATACCTTCCAGCATTTAGAATCCTGAAAGCGGGACAAAATAAGCTTCCATTCCCCCCCCCCCCCATCCCCAAACTCTTCCCGCCAACTTTCCTGTTAAGCCCCGTTCCCTTTGGAGTCTGATGTCCCTCCAAAATCTGGATCATCAGGAGGTATGCCCTATTACTTAGATCTGTTTTTTTTAGCATCTGCAAAGTAAAATTACACCCCTGTAGTAGTCCTTATTCTAGCTTTTTTTTCCCTTTTTCCTTAAAAGCTAATTCCACATAATACTGAGAATTCCATAAACTACACATAGTCACAGAATATCAATTACTTATTGTCTGCGTACAAGCCAATCCAAGGGTCTCCTGATGCCTCATTCTTGTTCCTGCAGATGTGGGCTTTTTTCAGAGGCTGCTACTTGTCAGTTGGGTGGTATGTAATATTCTATGATAGTGCATAACTTCTGCAACTTTGTACCTGGAATTTCTAATACCTAAAAGTGTCTTTGTTTTCTCATATTGACCAACAATGTATGCAAATCCTGCTATCAATTCTTTTTACTCTAGTATTTATATAAATATATACTGTGACAAAATAAGTAACTTACCATGTGTGTCTAGCAGGGACAGACTCCAGGTTGTTGCTGTGATGACACTGGTAAAACAATGCACCAATCCTAATCAGCTTTATCTAGAGAAACGGGTGGTGTCAAATTTAGGAAAGGAAAGAGATGGGTTTAATATCTATCATTCAGGATAGAACTGCGGAGGAGACAGATGATCTGTGTTCGCCAAGGGAAAAAAGGACATTTACGTAACTCTTGTTTGCCATCCTGACAATAAAACGGATGTCTGTTATACCTGATAATCAAGTAGTGCAGGAGTGTTATATGCTTCAGCCCCAAATAATGTTTGCGGTAAGGGAGGTGCCTCGATCTTCTACAGGCATTAGTCCTTTTGAGTTACTGTATGGGAGACAGCCAAGAAGAGTGTTGACATGTTAAAAGAAAGGTAGGAACAGACACCAACAGAACCTAACCTGGTGTGGGTTATAGACTGCATGGTTAATTAAGATAGCTCCTTTAGTGCAACACCATCTAACAGAGGCACAAGAAAGGCAGCAGCAGAACTATGACAGGTCACCGGTGGTCTAGTAATTTCAACTTAGGAACAATACATTAGTCTTGGTACTTAGGCAAGAAAGTAAGCTCTATGCTCACTGGCAAGGGCCCTATGAGGTAATAGAGTGTGTTGTAGATTCTATGACAAGGCAATCTGATAGGTGTTGAACTCCTTAAACCCTGACAAGCGGAAACTCAAGTGCCGGCAATGACTGGGACTATGGTTATGGAATCTAAAGATCTTATAGGTTGGATTTGTCCCTAGGCCAAAGAAACCAAGGAGGAATAAACATAAAAATGTAGATGCCCTGTCAAGAAAATCTGTGCTCCCCAAGGAGTCTGCATCACCCAAATTGCTTCCATTATGGAGAGGAGAGTGTTGCAAAGTGAGTAACTTACCAGGGTGTGGCTGTGGTGAGGACATACAGACAGACAAAACAAAGCACCTGTCTTAATCAGTTCTATCTATGGAAGGTGGGAGGCGTCCCACTAAGGAAGGGTAAGACATTGGTTTTTACACCTGTCAGTCAAGATCTAGCTGGGGTGCAGCTTAGGGTTTAAAAGGCTTGTAGAAAGGATGGTGATACAGCGCTCCCTACAAGTGTGGATTGTGGACACTGCAGCCTCGTGGGACCGGAGGAGGAAAGGGGAAGGGGAAGGGATAGGTTAAAGGGTGGCTCAACCCTTAGATACAGTAGTAATAATTGCTAGTCCCTGGGCGCATGAACAATGATACCATGTAAAAAAGACAATTTAATAAATAGTAGAGTTGCAACTCTCATATAGAGCTGTACATAAACACACATATAACAGTGGTGAAAAAACCTTAATGTGGTATGTTACTAACAGCACATTGCATACAACAAGCATATATAGCAAGCATAGGTGGACAATAAAAGGAGCAATTAGCATAAATGATCCTGATGATGCTGGTATATCAACTGGCAGCCAATCTGGCTAGTCATATGTGCAACAAGTGCTGGGTTTCCAGCCCACAAGTCCAACACGCACTTTTAGATAATAACAAACAATGTCCAATTGTGGATTTCATAAATCCATTCCTCCTGGGTGAGGATATGAAACAAATGGAATAATGCAGACAGTTGAATATCCCCAAATAGGTAGTGGATCAGTCCGGAAAGTGAATCCTGGTTCAAGAGTGGTAATAAATGGCAGACAGATCCATCGGGTGAGCCCAATTGCGGAGACTGGTTAAAGGACTTACCCTTAGTGAAGCGGAATACAGTTCACATAGTTGTGGTTAATCCATAACCTGAAACACTCCCTTGTGTTTTGGGCCCGTTGCCGTGGAGATGTTCTCACGTCCTGCTGCCTGGCGGAAGTGTCCGTCTCTGGATAGATGGTGTTGCGCATGCGACTGTGGTGCCGCCGCTCGTAGCGGTGGGTTTGAATATGGTTGTTCACAGAGAAACTGCAAAGAACTGTGCAGTGTATATATGTGTGGATTCAACCAATGCGTTTCACCTTGGGGCTTCCTCAGGGATTGTTAAAAGGGGGGCCATTGGTTAGTTTTAAATAGGCGCCCATTTTCCGGGTAGACTGCTGATAGGTCATTCCTTTCCATGTTGTCATATGTCCCATCTTTGACAGACAGATGCCTCATCCAATGGGGGGGGGTCGTAGTAAATAAACTTGTTTCTCCTCTTATATTGAGCCAGCTGTTTGTAGTTATATATTCCACATTATGCATTGGTATTTGCTTTATTGAAGGGCTAAGGTTACATTTGGTAGGCTGGTAATAAACGATAAATAAATAAAAACAAAGACAAAGTGCGTCCATGTTTGTGTTTCTCTTGCAGAATTGCAATCTTGTTAATATTGTCCCCAAAGAGGATGTATAGACTTGTAAAAACAAGAATCATGAATAGTTTGATTTCATAAGGGGAAGTCCAATGTCCTTATGCAGTAGTGCGATGTGTAATAAACATCTCCAAATGCTGCAGGAACAGTGGTCCTGATTGGTGACTGCGTAGTAGCAAGTAATAATTACATTTGCAACAAATAACAGTTGCCATCTTGTTACATTAAACACAAGTAAATAGGCATATAGTCATAGATGTTGCCCTCACATTCTAGACTGGTGATGGTGATTTAGGTGGTTATGTAACAGTGTGTGTATTTGTTACGGGTCGTACCAATAATATATAGCAATACAGTTGTATTTGACACTCGGGATTCCCACAATTAACGCAAGTTAAGGGGTATGCTGATAGTGGTACAGAATTGTCCATATGTAGTCAAAACATTAGTTGACGAGTGCTTGTATAGAACCAGGGTTGAAGATTACACAGAGGGGATCTCAGAGGAATTGGCCTAATTCAAAGTCAATATTGAGTCCTTCTGGTGTAAGAGTTTTCTTAAGATAGATATGTTTGGACTCTTCTCTTGATATGGATTTTATGTAATCTCCCCCTCTCCATGGTTTAACTTTTTTAATTCCCATAAATTGCAATTGCGATGGGTCCTTGGAATGGTGTTTGGCAAAGTGGTCAGAGACACTATGTTTTTCAAAGCCCTTTCTGATGTTTCTATGATGTTCAGAGATTCTGACGTGAAGTTTTCTAATAGTTCTCCCAATATACTGTAACCCACAGGGGCATTGTAGGAGGTAAATAACCCCTGTGGTGTCACATGTAATTTTGTCCTTTATGGGGTATGTTTCTCCCGTAGTTGTTGAGGTGTAAAGAGTAGATGGTTTAGTGTAAAGGGCGCAATTTAGGGGATAGGGTTTGGGATAACAATAGGAAAATGCATTTTTTTGGTGATGTATATACCGCTAAACAGTGTATTTACCAAATTGTATGTGAAATCAACAAATGGCATAAGTCACATTTATCGTCATAACATTCCTTTGCATGGCAATGAAGAAAACATGGTGATGGAATCAGTCTCTTAAGAAATATATGTATATGCAGCACACTGTGCGCAACTTATCTGATTCCCAGGTCTCTATTAGTCCAGAATGTCTTTGACCTTAGTAGGTTTGCCAGTATGCATGCGTGCCGTTCAAACTCCTTTCATCCCCATCGGAGCTTGTAGTGTGGATTATGCTCGTGTGTTAGAACATAAGGATAGGGAGGAACAGAAAAACATATGATGGTGTAGTACGTAATAATTGATGTTTATTAAAACATTAAAATCAAAACTCACATTTCATGTGAAATTGTGTTCCTCAAAAGGTATCTTTAGAGTTCCTTTTGTATCCCTTCACGTGCTCCTTCAGATATCGGTAAGCCGTTTCCCGGAGCCAGCCGTGCTGATGGTGCATACAGGGAATCCTAAGATGTTCAAAGAGGCGTGTCGGCTGATTGGATTGGGCCAACGCGTTTCGTCACTACTGTGACTTCATCAGGGGGTGTGACAATGAGCTGAGAGGATCAAGGCAGAGCATAACCCCCACCTCATCTGCTGCAGACCCCTACCCAGCATTCCCGGCGGCTGACTACAAGCTCCGATGGGGATGAAAGGAGCTTGAACGGCACGCATGCATACCGGCAAACCTACTAAGGTCAAAGACATTCTGGACTAATAGAGACCTGGGAATCAGATAAGTTGCGCACAGTGTGCTGTATATACATATATTTCTTAAGAGACTGATTCCATCACCATGTTTTCTTCATTGCCATGCAAAGGAATGTTATGACGATAAATGTGACTTATGCCATTTGTTGATTTCACATACAATTTGGTAAATACACTGTTTAGCGGTATATACATCACCAAAAAAAAAACATTTTCCTATTGTTATCCCAAACCCTATCCCCTAAATTGCGCCCATCACACAACCTTTTCTCTCTATTTTGTATACGAGGAGTGTCAAGAAATCCTCACTGTGTGTAATTAGTGGCAGCAGATCCAATCCCCCTTCCCCCATCCGTTACAGGAAGTTAGGGAGCGCTCACCGAACGAAACCTTCATATGGTGCAAACCAGTGAAGTTTCCTATTTTTTAAGATGGTTTAGTGTGTCTATTGGTGCTAAACTTGCACGCTGTACATCTAGTACAGTGAAAAAAAACATTCGTTCTCTCTTTAAGCCAAGTCTCGCCTGTATTTGATTTGCTTGGTGGTATGGTGCTATGTACAAGTTGGGTTCTAAGACTATTGGCTTTTGTATAAATAAACCTTGGTTTATTTGGGAGAATTCCTTTAAGCTTTTCATCTCCCAAAAGAACCTTCCAGTGCTTCTGGATGATGTGTTCGACTCTTTTTGAATCATTACTGTATTGGTTGATGAATGGGACATTAAACTCAGCAGCTGGGGCATTCTTTTTACAAAGGATACTGGTCCTGTCTGTTTCCCTGACAGTTGCTAAGGCCTGCTCAACTGTTTCCTGATTGTAGTTCCTCTCAAGAAACCTGTTCTTAAGTAGTTCTGCCTGATTATCGAACTCCTCTATTTTGGAACAGTTGCGCCTAATTCTTGTGAATTGACCTTTAGGTATATTGCGCATCCAATTGTTGTGGTGACTACTTGTTGATGGAATAAATGAATTGGAGTCTACCTCTTTGAAAAATGTTTTGGTTTCAATTTGGTTTTGTTGGATGTAGATCTGCAGGTCCAGAAAGTTAATGACCTCTGTACTGGTGTTTGCAGTGAAGTGTAGGTTCAAATGGTTAGAATTGATATGGTTAAGGAAAAGAGTAAGTTGGTCTTGGGGTCCTGTCCAAATGAACAGGACGTCATCGATGTATCTATACCAAAGATGCAAAAATTGGAGAAACGGATTGTTGGTCCATATGTTGTTGTTCTCCCAGACAGCTACAAACAGGTTCGCGTAACTGGGCGCAAATTTTGCGCCCATTGTTGTCCCGCAAACCTGTCTGTAGAACTGTCTTTCGCACCAAAAATAGTTGTGCTTTAGTGTGAACTAAATGGCCTCAACAAGAAAGTTTATTTGTTGTGCTGGAATGTTTGATTGATGTGTGAGAATGTTTTCGAACATGTGTGCATCCTGTTGTGTGATCAATGACAGTGTATAGTGAAGTGACGTCGCATGTGGCCAATGTGAACCCTTCCTTCCAAATGGTTTTATTGAGAATTTCTAACACATGCCCTGTGTCCCTCAAATAGCTTTTTTGTTGAGACACTAGGGGTTGGAGAAATGAGTCTATGTAACTTGAAAGATTTGAGGTGAATGACCCAATCCCCGAAACAATCAGTCTTCCCGGTGGGTTTTGCAGGTTTTTATGTATTTTCGGTATTTGGTAAATGACTGGGGTTCTTGGGGATTTGACATAGAGGAAGTCCAACTCTTTTTTATTTAGGATGCCTGTTTGGAAAGCTGGTTTAAGAAGTTCCAGCAGCTCATTCTGGAATTGTACAGTGGGGTCTGACTTTAGGGGTTCGTATGTAGTGGTGTCCCTTAGTTGTCTATTTAGTTCCTCCAAGTATTTGTCTTTATCTTGGATGGTAATCCCCCCCCCCCCTTTATCGGCTGGTTTTATTATTAGGTCGGGATTTTGCTGAAAATCTTGGAGTGCTTGCTTCTCTTTTTTGGTGAGGTTGGAGTCCCTAATATGTTCCTTCTGAGTAGTCTGAAGTTTGTCTAGATCCGTTTCAACTAATTTTTCAAATGCTATGATAAAGGGTCCTTTGAGATGGTGTGGTTAGAAAGTGGATGGTGCTTTTAGCTGGGTGTGAACAAATTCTGAATTGGTGGTTGGGGCGGCTTCTGGGCTTTTGGTTTTATCTGTCCCTATAAAGTACTTTTTAAGGGTGAGTTTACGAATAAACTTATGTAAGTTTATGTATGTGTTAAATTTATTGAGGGTTCTATCAGGAGCGAATTTTAAGCCTTTGTCCAATAGTTTGGTTTGGGCATCGGTGTGGAATATATAACTACAAACAGCTGGCTCAATATAAGAGGAGAAACAAGTTTATTTACTACGACCCCCCCCCATTGGATGAGGCATCTGTCTGTCAAAGATGGGACATATGACAACATGGAAAGGAATGACCTATCAGCAGCCTACCCGGAAAATGGGCGCCTATTTAAAACTAACCAATGGCCCCCCTTTTAACAATCCCTGAGGAAGCCCAAAGGTGAAACGCGTTGGTTTGAATCCACACATCTATACACTGCACAGTTCTTTGCAGTTTCTCTGTGAACAACCATATTCAAACCCACCGCTACGAGCGGCGGCACCACAGTCGCATGCGCAACACCATCTATCCAAAAACGGACACTTCCGCCAGGCAGCAGGACGTGAGAACATCTCCACGGCAACGGGCCCAAAACACAAGGGAGCGTTTCAGGTTATGGATTAACCACAACTATGTGAATTGTATTCCGCTTCACTAAGGGTAAGTTCTTTAACCAGTCTCCGCAATTGGGCTCACCCGATGGACCTGTCTGCCATTTATTACCACTCTTGAACCAGGATTCACTTTCAGGACTGATCCACTACCTATTTGGGGATATTCAACTGTCTGCATTATTCCACTTGTTTCATATCCTCACCCAGGAGGAATGGATTTATGAAATCCACAATTGGACATTGTTTGTTATTATCTAAAGGTGCGTGTTGGACTTGTGGGCTGGAAACCCAGCACTTGTTGCACATATGACTAGCCAGATTGGCTGCCAGTTGATATACCAGCATCATCAGGATCATTTATGCTAATTGCTCCTTTTATTGTCCACCTATGCTTGCTATATATGCTTGTTGTATTCAATGTGCTGTTAGTAACATACCGCATTAAGGTTTTTTCACCACTGTTATATGTGTGTTTATGTACAGCTCTATATGAGAGTTGCAACTCTACTATTTATTAAATTGTCTTTTTTACATGGTATCATTGTTCATGCGCCCAGGGACTAGCAATTATTACTACTTTAAAAGGCTTGTGTTTAATGTGGGCAGGGAGATTGATCATGGAGAAGCTGTCTGATGTAATAGTCCGGTTGTCTGTGTTACATTAGTGCTAGGCAATAAAACAAAAGACTGTTATACCCAAAAATACTTTGTGAGCATCATCTTGGTGATGCCAGTGTCACAATACATATGTATGCCAAGTGCCACTGGATTTGATTTTAAAATGTCAGTGTCTCTAGAATAGACAAGACAGATTGCGCTGCGGAGAATATATGTTGGTATAACTCAATAAAAAGACCTAGAGGATCCTCCCAAAGCAATAAGGAAAAGATTGATTAATATCACCTAGATATATGTTTAATCACAAACAATATAATATAATGAGTAAGTCATAAGTATCACATGACACAATTATAAAACTGTATAGCTGGCCAGCATATATTGAGGGGTACCTTAAAAAATAAAGAAATAAAAAACTAAAAAAACTAAGGAAAAGAGGTCCAATGTAGTGACCGTGCTTCTCACAGATGATTAATATTGATCAAGAGCTCTTGGAGAGGAAGCTCGTATATATTCAGTGTCACAAATAGATCGATGACAATCACGAGATTCTCATTTTTTTGAGAGTTTTTTTGCAACCTGATCCATTACCGCTGACGAGCGGGCAACACTTGAACCCTGTCTTGGGTGTGCCGACTATAAGAACTATCAACTAGTGATTATAGTAAGTTTTGAAATCCCTGTATTTCCATTGACTATAAATCCCTCCGGAGGGTTGAAGACGCCGAATGGTAAGGAAAATACTGCTGAATTTAAATTGCGGTTTTACCAAAGAATTTAATATATGTTGTTGAGAAGGTGCTGATTATCTTGGCCGGATTTGAACTGCTCCTTATTACAATAAGTATTAACTACGGAGCACATCCTGATTGTGTCTATACAGCTGATCGCTATATACTGGAAATTATTATGCACAACTTGAAGTGAAAGAGAATCTCGTGATTGTCATCGATCTATTTGTGACACTGAATATATACGAGCTTCCTCTCCAAGAGCTCTTGATCAATATTAATCATCTGTGAGAAGCACGGTCACTACATTGGACCCCTTTTCCTTAGTTTTTTTAGTTTTTTATTTCTTTATTTTTTAAGGTACCCCTTAATATATGCTGGTCAGCTATACAGTTTTATAATTGTGTCATGTAATACTTATGACTTACTCATTATATTATATTGTTTGTGATTAAACATATATCTAGGTGATATTAATCAATCTTTTCCTTATTGCTTTGGGAGGATCCTCTAGGTCTTTTTATTGAGTTATACCAACATATATTCTCCGCAGCGCAATCTGTCTTGTCTGTTCTGGTGAATATACATTTATGTATTTTTGTGGTTGTTGTGCACTAAACCACGACAGTGCAGCAGTGGGGAGTGGTGTTATCCCTTTTCTGTATATACATTTTTATAGATAAGAATCTTCTTATAAAGAGATTTCTACAAACCCCTAATCGGTGGTATTCCTCCGCCTACATAGTGTGCACCATTAACCCTTCACGGGATTATCTCAGTGTCTCTAGAATACCTGCTTTAGTTAAGCAAGAAAGCGGGGAGGAAAATCGGGAAGATATAGGTGCACAGGAAGGGATTGCAATGTATTAATAATGGGGGGAGAGAGACCATCATTATAGACCTGTGTATGGATCTATGTAGATCCTTATTTATCAGTGTAGAAGGATCATGAATACACAGTTAGCCACGTACCAGACAAAGTCTCTGTGAAGTAACACCAGTTACTATACTTGCAGCTTTAAACAGTGACATAATAATACCCCTGACGTCTCACACCTGGAGCATTTAGTTCAGTTTCTGTAAGCAGCGAAAACAACTTGTCATCACCTATGATATAAAACAAACAGTTTGCTCTTTGCTTACACAGCCCCAAACTGAATTGTTCCAAATATAAACATCATTCTGTAATAAACTAACTCCTGCTTGACTAAGCAACAGCTAGTTGCTTAGTCAAGCAGATGGCAACAAATTAACCCTTTCCTTGCTATGATTACATACATACCATGAGTAACCTGACTTTTATTACAGGCTGATATTTTACAAACATGTAGGGCCTGAGTCATTAAGGAGAGCAAAGCATAAAAAGGAGTAATTTTGCATCTGGGAAAAACCATGTTGCATTGGAGGGGGAGGTAAATTTAAAATGTGTGGACAGGTTTATAGTTGGGGTAGGGCATGTCCTAGATCAACTTTAAATTTCAGTGTAAAAATAAAGCTATCAAGTATTTGTGTGCTACATGAAAAAACAGCCAGTATATAACTTATGTGCAAAATAACAAACTAATTTGCACCCCTTGCATTGTAACATGGTTTGTCCTGGAGAACATTTACTCCTTTTTTTTGCCTTACTTTCCTTAATGACTCAGCCCCGTAGAGTTTAAAAATGGGTTAAGTCAGATATTTCCAACTTTGGATGTTCTTGAGAGCTTGATGGGGGTGTTTTTTCATCATATACAACATATTACACATTTCTGCTATTAAATACTATGGATACAGTAGGAGTGTCTACCCTGTTTGGTTGTTTTTGCTTGTTTTTTTTCTAGGTGTGATTTTTTTAAAAATACTATTCATCTGAGTCATAACAATAGGCATATGTTGGTCCCATGCATTCTTGAGTTCTTTTCATAGTTGCCTACTCTCCCAGAATGTCCGGGAGACTCCTGAATTTCTGGGAGTTTTCCCAGACTCCCGGTAGAGCAGGGCAACCTCCTGGATCCAAGCGACTGCATTTAGTTAAGTGTTGGGGGCGGGGCTTATGATGTGATTCATGCATCATCGTGGCCCCACCCCCTGCCATTATAGGCTAGAATTGATTATGTATGTTTAGGGGTGGGGCCAAATTACAACATTCATCTAACCCCGCCCCACACGCCCACCTCCCCCTGGATGCCAACTTGCCAAAATTGGCAAATATGGTCCTCACCACAACTACTGGGAGACTATTCCATGGATCTATTAACCTTTGTTTAAAAACATTTCTCAATATGTTACCCATCGGTCTTCCTCCCTTCTTCTACAAATACTTATTTCTCATAAATGTAAAAATGCATCTGCACATATCTTTGCAATGTAAAAGGAAATAAAGCATTCACACAGGTAGAGTGGGAGATGTAGAGAGGCTGGCTGGGATGGGGGTCACATGACCATCCACACCTGTGCCGTAGTGCCACGGAACAATACAACAGAATACCTTCAGAATTTCAATGCAGTGTATTGACTAGGCGCTCTTCTAGGTAAATTATACCTCACTTCTTATTCTCTTTAAAAGAGGTGGATTTTTGTTATTATGTTTTATTCTTGCTATCTGATAAATTGCAGTGGATGAGTATTTTATATGTTGTGGAAATGCAATGGTTATGTGTTATTGATGTTTACTTACATTAAATTAACGTTTTAATTACAAATTGGTTGGTGTTTTGAAATAGTCAGAGAGCAGCGCCTTTTCTTTGTCCCCTTTTTTTCCTGCGCCATAGTGGGCTACTTTGGGCTGGGTCACTGGGCTACCTGCATTTTTCTCCTTTTAAATTGTTCCTAATATGCTTATGAGCCGAGTCTTGCCCCAAGGCCCACTCCCCCAGGCTAAAATTTGTCAGAAAGCCCCTGGAGATGTATGACATGTGGCTCCGAATTTAATAACTTCAGCTCTTGCCTCATCAGTTGCCACATTCAGTACACCCCTCAGGTTAATAGACATTTGAACTTACTGCATATTTCAGTCTCCAGCATACAAATGTCCCTCCCTTCTAACCAAATCTTACTGCTGGAATCAGGTACTGGTAAGGATTCCATGGTAGGAACTCAACCCCAAATAGATACATTGAATACTAGTATGAAAGGTTGTACTCTATCTTTTTTTTCCCCAACCTTTATTTAGCCCCTTTGACTTGTCAATAGAGTTCTTACAATACATTTTATAGGCCCTTGGATACTTAAAGGGTTAGTGTTTTATTGCTGAGCCATTTTTGGTGCTTAACAAGGCAAAGAATGGTTGTGGCAACGTAAACATGCCTCTTTCGTTCAAACATAATCAATCATATTGGCTGGAACATATATTGCATATGCTATATTAATGTAGATGATGAGTATATAAACTTATTCACAATAATCAGTATGTTTTATGTGAGACAAAGCATGTCAGACTGATATACATGCTACCAAAAAGCATGTAACTTTTGATCAAGACTGAACCTTAGACCAGGATATTGCAATGAATCTGGCCTATTCATATTTGACTAATGGTTTGGTAACGTTTGGTACAACACAAAAATATAGCTCCCTATTAATATACTAATAAAAGTAAAGATGGCATATCTGTTTATATATATATATATATATTAATATCCAATATGCACACAAGTGGTTCAACTATTAGTTTACAAATTATCTAAATAACATTATATTCCTGACACTCATGAAAACATTAATTTGTGAATTTGTTTCTACAGTTAAAGTTTTATACCTAGCAAATAACAACAATTTTATATAGTCTGTTGTTTCCTAATGAATCCTACATTAATAATGATTACTAAATAATATCCATATGAATTTATATCAATAGCAATCAACTATTACAATAATGAGTGTATATTTCAATTTCTATAGATTTAAAGTTGTATTAAGCCTTTGTCAATAGTTCCTCCGATAAAATGTTAATAGCGACATTTAATGAATTCAGATATAAGCCTTATTCAAACAGTTGCTGATAACTGCTACATAATAAACACATGCAGGTTCTGGCACAGACAAATACTTTGTTATCAATTCACAAGTGTAAAGACAGCAACTCATTTTTTCCCATAAAGAAAGTTCTACATAGGTTTAAAAAAACAGCAGATGAAGAACTTTGTTCCTAGAATTTGATCAATACAAATACATAATTTTATGTAAATGCAAAATATGATAGCCACTAACTACTACAAAGTAACATGTTAAAGGGACTTTAAGAAAACACTACATTAGGCAAGCGATATATAAACATGGCCGATTCTTGTTAAGAAATATAGGCTTGGGGCAAGCTAGTTCTGTAAAACACAAAACAAAACAAAAAAAGATTGAAAAATCGAATGCACACAGTACCGAAAACCAGGGCCATTTTTTCCATTGGGCACGATGGGCAGGTGCCCGGGGGCCCCATAGGCAGGGCTCATAATTAGAATAAATAATGCTGCAAAAGAAAAAACCTGCAAAAAAAAAACCTTCAAGGGTCACTGAGCAAGTACATCTATCCATCTCTATTTCTATATATCTATATCTGTATCTCTATACATCTATATCCATATATATATATATCCATATATATATATATATATATATATATATACATATCCATATATATATATATATATATATATATATATATGTATGTAGGGGCCCCGGTGCACTGCTTTGCCCAGGGGCCCATAATGTTGTTAAGATGGCCCTGCCGAAAACTTGAAATTGGTGAGTCATTCAATTTTACATAGTGTTCAAGTTGAATGCAAGTCTGTCAAAGCTATTAGGACACCAATTCTGTTTTAGCCAACTGTAAAACTAAAATATTTGCACAGAATAGTAAACTGGCCACGTATGTTACAAATCTGAAAATGAAATCTGATTGATATGTGTGTGTGACAGTACATCCAAAGATCTCAAGTGTAGATAGATAGCCAAACTGCTCTGTGATCAAAGTTGCGGCAAGACTGATTTTCCTTGCAAATCGCTATTCCTCTGTTGAATCACTCTGTATGTCTCTACACTGGCTGCCTGTCTTCTACCGAATCCAATATAAAATACTTTTACTAACCTACAAGGCCATCAACAAAGCTGTACCAACATACATCTCCTCTCTTGTCTCAAAATATCTCCCAACTCGGCAACTCCGTTCTGCAAAAGATCTGCGTCTCTCATCCACCCTCATTACATCCTCCCATTCCCGGTTACAGAACTTTTTCAGGCTGCACCCACTCTATGGAACTCTCTCCCTCGCACAATAAGACTCTCCTCTGGTCTACAAACTTTCAAGCGTTCTCTGAAAACCTACCTATTCAGACAAGCTTATAATATTCCTCAACCACCCTCTTAACCTCACTACCATTAGCCTGTTACTGCCTGTTACACAATTTCACACAAGACAACTACCCCTTGACCAACATTGTTGTGTGACAGGATCATTTAGCTTATGAGTCACTTTTACCTTTGCAGTCTGGCTGGGCCAAGATGCAAAATGTATACTTAACCTCATGTGTCAATCTCCCATTGTCCCATAGATTGTAAGCTTGCGAGCAGGGCCTTCTCACCTCTTTGTCTGTTTTACCCAGTTTGTTTATTAGTTTATTATGTTTGTCCCCAATTGTAAAGCGCTACGGAATATGTTGGCGCTATATAAATAAATGATGATGATGATGATGATGTAAAGCAGTCATTAATTTTTTGATTTACAATCAGATTAAAAACAGTCGAATATGAGATTGTAAAACGTGTGCCTCCATTGTATATTGATGAGATTATACAAAATGGGGAAACAAAAGGTGATGTGTGGGTAGCCAAATTTACAGGGTGAAGTCTGGGGCTGTGCCTAGAGAGATGCTTTCACTGCTGACTTGATTATTTGTAGTACAGTAGGTAAACTACAAAAAAACATACATTGTCTTTTTAGCTACTATATGGTATTCACCAAGCCAGAAACCATTAGTCTATAGCAGTCAAACAATATGCATTTTTAGTATTCACAACCCCCCTCCACCTGCCAATTCTTGCTTTCAGAGACAGTCACACATGCCTCCCTCACTGCAGACAATGCGCACTAAATTGTAGAAAATAGTTATAACAAACATTTCAGTGGAAATAATAAAAATCCAAATGTGGGGATCTCATTTTTGAAATTGAGTTTTTAGGAATTAGCCAGTTAAATGTGCTGAAGCCAAACTATTCTTCACCTGCAATTAAAGTGGACCTGTCACCTGCACACAGTGGATGCAACCATTTTGAGAACTGAACCAGCTCCAATGGCATCGCTGAGGCACTGTTTGACTTATATTCATTAAGGACTGAACTGGTTACTAGTACTGGCCCACTTTCAACATCCCCATATGCATTGGTTTTCTCCCTCAGCTGCTATTTGTTTTATGTATTAAAGAGCTTGTAGTACACAATGGGGCCGATGCAGATTGGAACACCAATGTTAGGCGCGCACTTGGGGGGGGGGGTTACAGTTGCCCAGAAACCTGCCTACTCCAGACAAGACTCATTTTTGGGCTGGTCCCCTTCCACAGGACCGGCCACGGATCTACAGATCAGTTCCGATCCATTCCGCCCCACATCTGCAGTATGCATTCTTTCACTGGGTGGGCGGCATGTCATAGTGTAGAACTGAAGTCTGTTTATCATACTGTCCTCTAAGCATGCACCACACTAGAAACTCTCATAACTTACCCTCTATAAGTGCTTCCTCTCTCATATATGGACAGTCTCACTGCTTCTGGACCTTGGTGAGTAATGCCCACTAACTGGCCTTGCCCTACCCACACATCTACCTTTTCATTATTGTTGACATTTGAACTATCATGTATGCTATGTGGTGTCACCTCAAACAAAGTACAATAGCTTTTAATAAGTAACTTCATGTTTACTGTAATTAAACCACATTTATGTGATTTTTCCTACAATATTAAAGTACCTTCTGCTCGTGAATAATTCTGTTATATCCTGTGTTTATAACCATTTAATACAGTAGTAATGATGGGTAGTAATCATTTAATAGTGGGTGGGAAATAATACTTTATTGGTGGCGGGCAATTTATTTCATGGTGAGGCCTATTGAATTTAATAGTGGGGTCATAGTAATCACTATTAATTTAAGGTGATGTGATGGCATTATTTAATTAATGCTAGGATGGTTTGGGTCTTATTAATTTAATGTGGGACTAAGTTTAGGGAGAAGGAGCGCTATTTTTTAATTGTGAATACCAATTATTTAATATTGGGGCAATTTGGGGGAAATATGTTTAATTATTAAACAGGAATACTAAATATTTAACATTGGGGCTGTTTGGGGGCAAATTGGTGTATTTTTTTCATTTAAATGCTATTAATTCAATATCGGGGCTGGTAGGGAGAAAATTGGTCTATTTAGTAAATATGAATACTGCTAATTTAATGTTGGACTGCTTTCAGGAAGGAAGTCTAATTACTACAGAAAATGTAGGTGCTATTGATTTAACTTCTGGGGTGGTTGGGGGAGGGAGGCCTAAATGGCCTCACACATTGCTAGACATCCCATATTTTATGAATCTTCCTTTTAACCTCCCAGGTTTCCCCCATCCCAGGATCTAGACAAGCCGCAACTGAGCTTAAGGAACCAGTACCTGCAGGCAGTGCTAACTGCAAGAACAGGTAGGAGACCACAGCACAGCCAACTGTCCTGATTCTGTTGGGGCAGTCCCACTTAAATGTGACTGTCCCGCTCAGTAAGGACTTTGTCCCACAGCAATGATAGTTGGGATGTATATCCCACTTCACACTGTACTGCTCATTAAGAGCAAGCTGCATGCATGACAGTTGCAAGCATCTCGCCCTTAATAAGTAGCACAGTGTGAAACAGGACATCCATCCCAACTACTTTGCAGTTGGAACAAAGTTCTTAATGAATAGGACAGTCACATAATATTAGGACTGCCCCAACAGAATCAGGGCAGCTGGCTACCAATGCCCATATATAGAAGGGGATGGGAAGAGTTGATAGCCATGTCCATTGCATACACTCTCGGAATGGAAACCCCCCTCTAGAACTCCAGTGTTTGCCCCTGAGAGTATCTTGTGTGAAACATTGTGCATGTCCAGAAAGTGGGCACACACATATGTACTAATTCAGACTTGCGCAATACTTGCACTTATGTCCACCTGCACCTGTCGGGATGGGGGATGGACGGGGCGTGCTATTGCTGGCTGAGTACAGTAAAGGTGTACTTGCATAAATGTTGCGCATGCAGATCTGCAGAAACATGTATTTAAGCCAGTTAGGAGGCATATCTTTTGCATCTGCTATAGGGCAGGTGTACATGAAGGCTGATGATGATGACTTGTCGTAAACCAGGCACACGTGTATGGCTTAGGATATGGCTGAAAATACATTCATTTTCTGTGCTCTTTTTTTTTTTACAGTAACTTACTCCCATTTTGCAGCCAACTCTGCACCAGCCCCTTTTTATCACCAAGATTTCTGGGCTCAAGGTTGTATCTATTCATATTTTCCAACTGATAATAAAGTGACCTGTAAACAATGTATTATATGTTCTGCTGCTTTATGTGTGATAAACATGGAGACTTGTCCGCATCTCTGCAGCAATAATAATGAACTGTTATGCTGAGTGCAGCAAAACAAACAGTAGTCGTGGCTTACATCAAGGTGATATTGTAGTGGATAGAAATACTGAGGGCAGATGGGACACTGACTACTGTCTTTACAAACTGAATTGATACGTCATATGAAATTTAAATAGTAAATAGGTTAGAAATATATATATCTATCTGGGTCAGAATTATTTTTTTGCAGATATACATATATATATATATCAGATAATATACCCTCTATTGTAAATGACAAGACTATTATAAGTTATCTAGGAGTTCCGTGACTATATAGAGGCACAGGACCGCCGGCTTCACCTTATAAAGGTTGTCATTGTGATGATTACATTCATTTATGCTGTATAGTCAGCGCTATGATACTTTCTTTCAGTTTGGTTTATTATTATTAATGATCAGAGTGGAAAGGTAGAGCATTTTGGATGGAGCCCTTGCTGCTATCAGGCACCGAACTCACTTCCCAGCTCCGCGGTCCAGCGCCAGGCAGCCAACTCTTCCCTTAGACCTGCTCCCCCTAGTTACAGGACAGCAACTAGGGGGGGGGGGCAACTCTTCCCTTAGACCTGCTCCCCCTAGTTGCAGGACAGCAGAAACAAAAGTCATTTGTAACCTACGATCATAGGACCACTGATCTAATCTTGCCTGTCCATTTCAAATTACCTACACTTAATAAACTAGCTCAGAGTACAGTATGGTGTAAGAATCTTAGGTCTCCTTTGTTGCAGCATTTTTTTTTTATTTCCCCTGTACCAAATCTCTTCCTTGTTTCCTGATCCTGAACCTTTACTTGTGACCTTGACCTCGGATTGAAATAACCATTTTTTTTGCCTGCTTATTATGTACTGCCACTGCCTGATCTTTTTCTACTTGGCTTGTCCTAACATTCCTGTGCTTTTGTGTACCGGTCTGTCATGCCTGGAACCCAGGCAGAACGCCTCAACCTATGTGCCACGTGCAGTGGAGCCCAAACTCCCTTGCGAGGGTCCCTGGTGAAGAGTGATTGCACATTATACTCCACACCTATGCTGTCTGACAGTTTAGGATTCATATATTTTCCCAGCAAGAGAGTGACACAACAACTGCCAGCCCCATCTGACTAATATTCAATACAGATACTATTCTAGTGATTTCAATACAATAGAGCATTATAGAGACTGATATACAATACTGATAGTGTTTTAATAAACAATATACAAGACATTGTAATGACTGTTTTTCATAACAGAGAGCATCTTAATGATAGATATATAATGCAGAGGGTAGTTTAGGATCTCTATACAATACAGATAGCATTCTCTTCACTACTAGTCAAAACACAAATCATACTAGTGACTACTACTCAATGAAATCGCTATTCTAGAGGCCACTGTACAATGCAAAAATAGCTTTATAATGAAGACCCCCCTTTCCCTCCTCCAGATCTTTTTTGGTGGTGGCCCAAATGACTTGCTTAACCCTCCTTACGAGTCACACTGTCTCTTGGTGTGCTGGAGAAGTTTGGCTGTACTTTGACACTGTCAAACCAAATACACAGCTCCCAGCACTTTGATTGGAAGATATTCACCAATAAGTGTGTTGATAATAAAACATATTTGGAACGAACTGGGCCCAAAGTTGTACCAACCCAGGGACATATGCCCCACCTGCCAGTCCACCTCTGCACAGAGGTCGCTTTACCATTAATTTTGGCAATGTCCCTTATTCAGCCACTCTGTTGAGAAATCACGATTCCTTAAAAACCATAACATCCTCCCACTCCTGGATAGAGGTTGATCATTTAGGCTACATGCATCTTACCTTTGTCTTGGAAGAAACCACCTTCTTTGAGAGTAAGTAGGTGGAAAAAAATGTAAAGAACCATAGATTGATCATGGAAATATATGTATGAACTGAAATAGAAATACAGATTGAGTTAAAATTGTAAAATTAAAGTATCAATAAATAATAAAAATAATTAGACTAATATAGTAGTAATATTGGATATATACAATAAGACAAAATATTGAAATAGCAATAGAAATGAATATAAATAAAATAAAAAAAATATATAAAAATAATAATAAATATAGAGTACAACCCTGGCGTTCTGAATTCAAGTTGCAGTTCTGACAACTTGCTATTTTCACCAGCTATTGCATTACCCCTTGGAACTTTGCTTATGTTTATTGCTCACCAGTGTACTCCGGCTTGACTTTTGACTATTGCATTAGTTCTACAAATGCCGCACACGTTATCTTAGGTCCTGCACATCCTGAACACGTCATTAGAGGTACTGGCTTGTATTACACATGTTGCATATTCATACATAACCAATTCCATGTTGAGTGCTGGTGTGGTAGCCTAGCAATGTACACATGGTCACAGGTTCTGATCATATTTATGCTGCACAAGGTATTTAAATGTTTCTTTTCACATTTGTTATCTTGAAAGATAGCTAAGTGATTGCCCAAAACATTGAACACATTTTTTTCGTTTTCTGTAAATCTTAAGATTGCCTCTTATTACGTCTGTGTATTTGTGGATGCTCTCTTTATGGAGTGCACCTAGGCTACTGGATCAGTTAAGTGTCAATTTCTAATCTCTATATTTTACTTTATCAAAAATATGGCCTGTACTTCTAAATATAAGGCAGTACCTTGTGATGCATTATATAAAATCAGCATGATGATTTTTCTCCCTGTATAGAGATTCAGTGTAAAAAACACAAAATATATGCCCCTGTAGACTGACCCTGGAGACCAGGCACAGGAGGTATATGTAACTTTTCTGTCACCTAAAAAATGTCAGGAAGCTACAACTTCCACTTAGGAGAAGTGAAGGAGTCAGCAATGCAGAATGCATTATGCTCCCGCCCAAACCACATCGTTTTCCTGTAAAACCACCACTCAATGGGGGCTTTTCTTAGTTGTTGAATAGATGGTCTGTCCCTCTAAGTCTGAGAGGGGTTCAGTGCAGTGAAGGCGATGCATAGTGTACTACACAAACGGACACTGCATCGCTATCCACTCACATTGCTTCGTTTTCGTGTCTCAGTCAGCAAAGCATCATATATAACAAATATTAATCAGTTCATTTCCCTAGCTGAACATATTTATTACAATTCTTGTAGCACCAGTATACTCCACAGTACTTTACAATTGGGAAATAAAAGAAGACAGGGTATTAAAAGACAGACAAATAATTAAGAGGTCCCTGGTAATTCGGCTTTTGATTGCATATAGGTCTAGCTAGATTGCAATGGAAAAAAAAGTGCTTAGAGGGGCTATCTGATTATTGGATTTGGTAAAGTACAGGCAATCAGTGTAGGGACTGGCACAGTAGTAGAATTTGTGAACAAAATGAGTCTTACCATTGTGTTCAAAATACATAGTATGGTGAAATGGTGCTTAGGCAAAAACCAGTAGTAAAGGAACTGCATTAGTCAATGTGGTAGACTGAATGCATGGTTTAATGCAAGGGTGGCCAACCCGCTGCTCTCGAGCCACATGCGGCTCTTTGACTTTAAAATTGAGATCTCTGGCCAGCTGGGTGATACTCTTCATACTCTGTGGCTGTCAGCAGTGTTTTCCTAGTGCCAACCACTACAGATCTGACATCTCGGCTGACTGACAGCAATCGCGTCATGTTACCTCCTCTGCAACGCAGGGAGGTCACATTATGACAGGCTATCCACTCAGGGAAGGAGGAGGAGAGTGTGTAGTCTGCTCTCCTTTCTTCCTCTGCGTGAGATCCATTGTCTGTGTGAGAGGTGGGACTTGTAAGTAAGGGGCATGTGAGAGGCTGATGGCATTTGGGGATATCTGTTGGAATTTGTGGAAGTTTGATTGTCCTGTATGGGAATGGGGCATGTGGTGAGGCTGATTGGCATGTATGGGGCATGTGGGAGGCTGATTGGCATGTATGGGACATGTGGGAGGCTGATTGGCATATATGGGACATGTGGGAAGGCTGATTGGCATGTGTGGGACATGTGAGAAAGTTAATTGGCAGGTATGGGGAATGTGGGGAGGTTGATTGGCATGTGAAGATGTGTATGTAAGGGGCACGTGGTGAGATCTGGGGCCTGATTCATTAAGGATCTTAAATGAAGAGGATCCTTATTTCAGTCTCCTGGACAAAACCATGTTACAATGCAAGGGGTGCAAATGAGTGTTCTGTTTTGTACATAAGTTAAATACTGACTGTTTTTTCATGTAACACACAAATACTTGATAGCTTACTTGTACACTGAAATTGTTGATATTTGTGTGTTACATGAAAAAACAGTCAGTATTTAACTTATGTGCAAAACAGAACACTCATTTGCACCCATTGCATTGTAACATGGTTTTGTCCAGGAGACTGAAATAAGGATCCTTTTCATTTAAGATCCTTAATGAATCAGGCCCCTGGTGGGCATATGAAGAGGTCTGAGAGGCATGTCAGCTATTTATGACTTTTTATTAATCCCTACTTCAACAGTTCCCTCCACAGCGATTGTGGATACAGAAGCACCATGAGCTACTGTGGAGAGACTGTAAGTGCCCTTTGAACCCTCCTCTGCTAGACATTATTATTATTATTATGAACATTTTGTCAATGTTGGATATCTTCTTTTTCACTTAGCAAGATATTGTACATTATGTTATATTTTCATTGTATATGTGTGCGTAATGTATGCGCATGTCTATACTGTATTGATGTATATGCACATATATATAAAAGGTAAAGTTGGCTTTTGCAGCTTCTATGGATATTTTTGGGATCTTAGGCTCCTACTGGTTGGTTACCTCTGGTTTAATGTTTTGCATTGTTTTGTGTAACATATGTGCATATTCTAAATATGTTTCATTTTTTTTAAATCAGATACTGTTTATTGAATTTTTAGTCACATATAACAAAAAAGTGACCATACAAAAACATTTAAACATACACCACAATTAGTCTAAATATGTTTCTTAGATTAGTGACATTATATAAATAAATGGATGATGAGGATGATTTTTCTTAGGGTGACATAGTGGTCAGCATTGCTGTCTTATACTTCTGGGGCCATGGGTTCCATTTTGCCCATGGCACTATCTGTTTGGAGTTTGTTCTCCCATTGTTTGCACTGCGTTCCTCCAAGTGCTCCGGTTTCCTGCTACAGTCCAAAAACATACTGGTAGGTTAATTAGCTGACAACCAAATTATCCCTACTGTGTGCATGTGTTTTAACAGAAATTAGACTGCAAGTTATACTGGGGAAAGGACTGATGTGAATGACTAAACATTCTCTGTAAAGCGCTGTGTAATATTTTGTCACTATATAAATAAAGTTTAATAATAATAATAATCAATACATGAAATAGGATTTTGGACAGACAGAGAGCTTTAGTGGTAGGATTTATTGTTGTGTTGTCAACTGAAATATATACGTATAAATATATGGCTGGTGGAAAGATAATTAGCTCAGTTTTTGAAATATTGAGTTTGATGTGCAAAACGACATCTTACTGAAAATATCATGAAGACACTTAGAAACAAGGGATGGGACGTATGGTAAAAGCACTAGTTGGGTGTCATCCTCATAGAGATGATACTGAAACACAACAAAGTTAATTAGTTTTCCAAGATAAATGGTATAGATCAGGCCTGTCCAACCTGCGGCCCTCCAGATGTTGTGAAACTACAAGTCCCAGCATGCCCTTCCAGCTATCAACAGGTTGTCTACTGGCAAAGCATGCTGGGGCTTGTAGTTTCACAACACCTGGAGGGCCGCAGGTTGGACAGGCCTGGTATAGATAGAGAAGAGCACAGGAGCTAGGTCTGAACTTTGTGATTCTCCAACTGATAGAGGAAGGGAGAGAAGACCGAAGCAAAAAAATTAATACTGAAGGAGTGGTTTCATAGGAGGGAAGAAAACCAGGATAGGACAGTGTCCTGAAGACTTAGAGGATGCTGTCTTTTTATAAGAAGCGAGGAGTCAACAATGTCAAATGCATCAGAGAGGTCAAGGAGAATTAGAAGAGAGCAGCGCCCTTTAGAGTTAGCAGTGATCAAATTATTAACCTCAACTCAGTGCAGTCTCTTGGAGTGTTGGGAACGAAAGTCTGGCTGAAGAGGATCCAATAGGTTGTGTATGGAAAGGAAGCATGGGAGGCAAATGATCGCAAACCTCTCAATTAGTTTGGAAGAGAATGGGAATTAAGAGATTGGATAGTATACTGAGAGATAATCTGGGTCAGAATTATTTTTTTTCAGATTAGAAGTAATAACTGTTAAAATAATGATAGAAAGATACAAGTGGGGAGAGGGATAAAACAGCCAATCACTCGCTTGTGCTGGTATGAGCACAGGAGACAGTGATTGTCTGCTTTTTGAGGGGATAGGGTAAAGACAACAAGTGGTAGAATGTGTGTGAGTGGGGGGGGGGGGGGGGGGGAGGGTGTAGAGACTTCATCAACATTTATGGGAGTAGAGGTTTAAATCATACTTGTCAACTCCCCCGGAATGTCCGGGAGACTCCCGCATTTTGCGAGAGTCTCACTGACTCCCGGGAGAGTGTGGCAATTTCCCGGATCTGCCCACTTCCTAGTGAAGTGGGCAGAATTAGGTCCGAAACTCTGCGATTCCCGGTGAATTGCGGCGTTTGGCCCCGCCCCAGCCGTCAAATGACACCATTATGTCACAGGGGTGGGTCCAAAATGACACGCATTTTGGAGCCCCCCCCCTCGTCACGCCCACCTCCCCCGGCAGGCTCCTGGAAACCAACTTTCTGAAGTTGGTAAGTATGGTTTAAATGTTTAAAATGAGGCTTTATTTTGTTGGTCAGGACCAGTATACAGCCCAGTGGCTAAACTACCACTTCAGGGGTGTATCAACAACAGGGACATTATTGGCAGATGCTAGGAGAGTCATCAAAGAGTGAACAATTGCTTTACTGTTTTATCATTCATTCTCTACCTTTTCAAAAACGCTGGCTTACCAGTTTTTACAACATATTTCACCGTCTAGTGATATCCTAGTCTTTCAGCAAAATAAACACTTATTTTCTCTTAATAACATAAATAATAGATGCATATTATTATTTTTTTGCAATGTATTTTAAATGATAATTTCCCTTAAAAAACCATTAAGCCCAATATAGAAGTTACCCTACATAAACAATGTGCTGGCCGCATTCACAAAATAAACGAAACTGAAGATATTTGAGATGAAACTTAGATCATGAGCGGAGATAATTTGTTTTTCTTTTGCACACTAGACTTCCTCTTTCAAATGTTGCTGCACAGCCAATATTAACACAATGTCAAACATCTCAATTTGTGAAGAGAAGCCCTTAACCTTACAAATTGCATCCATTCGCATAAAAGACTAGGGTACGTTTTTCACAGAACAGAAAAAATGAAGTTTCAAGTTTCTGCTGGTCATTTTGTTTGTTGGTATTTTATTTTTGTGTGATTTAGAGACTGAGGTTATGAAATGTTGACTATATCAGTGTTTTGTAATACTCTATTTCTGACCTGCAACTACCCACAGCTTTGCTCCTATTTACACACTGCATGCCTCCCTGTGTTATTTAGAACACACAGCACTCTCCTTAACCCCATGTTTATTACAATATTCAAGGTCACTTTTGTATCTACATTGGGATTGAATATTTTGGCACTCAGCTGTGACCTCCTGGTGTTAAAATGTCCAAACATTATCTCCTTTAACCCCCATCTGGCATAACCCGGTGTTCCCTCCCGGATCTGCCTCTACAATCCACCGTAACTGGTCTCGTGCAGGGCTTAAATTTCCAGTAGATATTTCCAAACAGGGCCGCTGGCTTTCGCTAGCGGATCTCCAACCCCAATTTCTTGCGATCCCTGCCACCAACCTATGTTCTTAGGGACCTTACTCCATTTAGCTCTCTTTGTAGAAAACATCCCTTGGACAAGGGCATGATTTCTCAAATATATAGCATTCTTCTTACTTCTGCCCTTCCCTCTCCAAACCCTCATGAAGACGAGTGGGAAAAGGACCTTGGTCCTCCCCCCAGATGAAGAGGCTTGGGAGGACATGAGACTGGGGATAGCTAAATGCTCTATATCAAATAAACTCAAGGAAACCTCTTACAATATTTATTACCGTTGGTATTACACTCCCACAAGACTCCATAGAATGTTTCCCTCTTCCTCGCCCTGCTGTTGGCGGGACTGTGGCCAAAGGGGTACGATGTTTCATATTTGGTGGTTTTGCCCGATTATCACCACCTTCTGGGATTCAGTCCATAGTTTCCTAAATACCCTTTTTTGAAGCCCCCATCCCAAAAGATCCCTGGATATTTCTTTTATGTTACCCTCCCCAAGACCTGGACAAATTCTCCAAGAAATTAACTGCCCACATCCTGACAGCAGCCAAATCACTCATAGCCCTTAATTGGAAAAAGACCTCACCTCCATCCCTTTTGGCTCTCAAGAAGCAGATTTGGCACGTGGCCGCTATGGAGGAGATTACATACTACCTCCACGATAGAGGCCACGTCTTCAGTCAAGTCTGGGCTCCATGGCTAGCCGTGGAACACACCTTCCGCCCTCAGCGCTCCACGTCCTCCGACCTGACCCATGTGCGATGACCCTAACTCTTCCCGACACATATCCCCCCCCTCTGCTATAGGCTCAACACACCCTAGTTATCCTCTAAATACTTACAGCGCTTATCTTTGTGGTCCTACCCCCCTCACCCAAAATCCATTCTGTTCCTACACCCATTTTATATTACTCTTTAAAAATGTAAAAACCGGTCATTTTTGTCTAAAGGTTTCCTAATATGCGATACACCACAATAACTGTTGGGATTTTACTGTGCATGCTACACAGTGTTATCGTTTTGCTGTCTGTATTTTCTTGATTGACCACTGAAAATAAAAAATTATAAAAAAAAATAAAAAATGTCCAAACATGCTGTGATTCGGCTAGCTAATCCGGTCATATCATCACCATATCAGACCTAACTGGTTGCAAGCTGCTGCAGGTATGGGCCAAAACACCTGATCAGGCATGTCTTTAAGATGTACATTGGTACTGGTAGAAAGAGGACGATTCTGATGCCATTAATCCATACCTGCCCACTATTTTGGAATTTCTGGGAGGCATCCTCCCACATCCTGGCAGTACGCGGGGCTTAAATGATGCAGTTCGCAATTATATACTATGCTGTGAATCTTGGCATTACATACCAGGGGGCGTCACTAAGTACCCTCCTGCACTTGCCACCTCACCTACGCTCCTGGAACTCCCAGAGGGGAGGATATAAAAGATGGAAAGTGTGCATTAATCTGAACACGTGTTCGTTCAGTCATTGTCCATTATTCTCCATAAGATCCAACTGTTCGGCCTGAATAAATTGCTGGATTTTTCCCATTTGGTCGCAGACCTTGCTGCTCAGCAGGCAGCTATATCTGTGGACAGGTAAAATATGTTTGATTCATTCCCATTATACTAATCCCTTGGTGTAACTCCATAAAATAAAAAAAAATACCTAAAAGCATACAAAAATGAGAATTTATTTATTTATTATTATTTTTTTTAAAAAGTGCCCAAAAACTTGACAAAAAAAAACATGGGGGTAAATGTATTAAGCTCCGGGTTCTTCAACACCCGCGAGTTCGGCGTCCTCAGTGCTTAAATTTAAAGCGGCGCTGCATTGTAAAGGGAAGTTTCCTCTTTACAAGGCAGCGCCGCTTTAAATTTAAGCGCTGAAGACGCCGAACTCGCGGGTGTTGAAGAGCCCGGAGCTTAATACATTTACCCCATGGTATTATAACTGCAACCTTCTACAATCCTAAAATATGGTACTCTGAAAAACAAGATCCGAAGGAACACAAGTACAAGCTTTGATCATATTTATTAACAAAGGGAACTCACTGCCCCCTGCTGGGATGCATGTATTATGACATGAACATGTTGTGTTTAAGGGTTTTTTAAAAGTTCAGATATATGCTTTATCTGAGCTGTATAAGCTGTTCAGACGGGTGATGTTAATGCATCACCCAAGTCAATAAAAATGCATAGAAAGCCTGGCTGGTTTACTAAGCAAGACAATGAACAAAAATAAGAACATCACCTTTTCTGTCATAGTAAACTTTCGAGGAAGGCTACAAACTACTAGTTGGGCACAGGACAAGCTCAGACATGTATTTTAGTATGAGAAAGCATATACACAAGCACAAAGTAAGGCCGCTCAAGTGAAATCAAACCACCAAACACTTCAAGTTGGATGCATCTATAGCAAATATAAATTAGAGCAAAGATTGCATTTACATTGCTTAAATGTAAATGAAGTTAAAAAAACAAGTTATTCTACTAAAAGTACAATACTTTAATCTAGCTAATCATTTGGTGAATTTAAAGAAGTTGTCCAACAGACTGAAAATAAATCATCAAATTATTAATTGTGCACATCTGATGTTACACTGTTTTTTCTTCATAGCTAGCCGCCAAAACCAGTTGCCTTAGCCAGTTGGGATTTCAACAAAGCTTTATTATTTATCCATCGTTTATTTATACAGCATCGCCATATTATGCTGTACTTTACAGACAATGTTAAATCATTCACAGCAGTCTCTGCCCCATTGGAGAGAACAGTTTGAATTCTTTAGAACACAAATACACAAACTCAGGTCCGTTTTGGCAGCAGCCAATTAAGCTTCCAGTATTTTGTTTTTGGAGTACAAAAAGGAAACCCATGCAAACACGGAGAGAACAGAGAAATGCCATACAGATAGGGCCCTGGTCAGAACTGAACCCATGGCCTCAGTGCTATGAGGCAGCAATGCTAACCACTGTGCCAC
Organism: Mixophyes fleayi; assembly: GCF_038048845.1. Classification (NCBI taxonomy): domain Eukaryota; kingdom Metazoa; phylum Chordata; class Amphibia; order Anura; family Limnodynastidae; genus Mixophyes; species Mixophyes fleayi. Next base: position 76,234,302 of record NC_134407.1, read on the forward strand.
TTGCAAAGGTTTTTATAGAAAGTTACTACTTTTTAAGAAACAGTTAGACAGCATCCCTAAATCCAAACTTCTTCGGTGCCACCGTTTGGATTTCCTAGTCGTCTCCACTACTACGTGAGAAACATATTCTAGCACTTAGAACAGTGGAGGACAATGGAGTTGTTTTCATTACTGTCTGCACTTAGCTTGTTTTAGGTTGGGTACACTTATAATGGATATATTTAGCCATTTTACCAGCGGCAAAAAAAAAAAAAAAGTCCCAATCAGTATATCAATTCCTGTGTATACACTATTGAAGTTTTACGCGATTTACCTTCACCTCTGTGCTCTTCATCTGTCATAACCATCAGCTGAAAAGATCCTGATTCTGCACACTCCATTAAGGTCTATGGACACTGTGGTCATGAGCGCATACACACTGCAGAATTGGAACATCCTTCCATCGCTGAACAAGATTTTTAGCTCAGTTTAAAAATCTCATTCAACGATACAATGCGCTTTGGAACAATAATCGTTCATTGTTGCAGGGTGCACACTAACGCGATATCGAACCAACCAGTCGTTTATCGTCTGATTGGCCAGATAATTGGTTGAAAACACTGTAGTGTAGCCTTAGAGGAACAAACAAATCTTCTAATTCAGATAAATGGAATGGCAATCACTATCCAATATGTAATATCCTTAATGGTATACTGTCCTAATTCTGCTTGCCAAGTCCCTATTTTTTCTGTGTTCTCTTTGAAGCTTGTGAAATACATAGGGCCACTTCAAAACGTGGGCATCACAGCGCCGACAAGCTTGCGCAATATGCTCACTGGGCTGCACAGGAATATGTTTTGGCCATTGTTAAACCAGGGTTTGCTTTGCTGTAGAAAAAGCTTACTGAACTCCCAAGAGGGTCCTGCGACTTGGTGCTCCCCCAAGACCATTTATTGCGAGACTCCTGAATTATAAAAACTGGTTCTGACTGTGGTAAGAAATAAAGGTGAAGTTACTCAAGATAATCCCAAAACTTCTATATAACCATACTTTTTCCGTTATATACAAAAACAGAGGGAGCATGTTTGTAGACTCAATGAAGAGGCTCAGATAAATTAATATCAAATACCACATGCTGTATCCTACTAAGCTCAGAATCGTCAAGTCACATCACACTAGGTTCTTTACAGCTCTGGCTGCTGTCACGTTTGGAAGGACAGGCTAATCAAGAATCCTAAGTAATCAGGTATTTATACATTTGCAGCAACCAGTGTCGCTCACCTGTTAAAACTTTCCTGGGGGTCTGGACAGGCTCCACAGAAACCTACACTGCACTACATTATCAGACGGGAAGTAGTGGGGACGACATTCCCTACTATTTTCAGTCTGGGAGACTGACGCTAGGTAATGACATCATAGCACAGTACCACCCTCCCAGCAGCCAATGGCTTCACAGGTAAAAAAGCTGCCAGTTGCTTCTGTTCCATGACAGAGATCAGTGCTCTGTGTAGGGGCCCCATGGGAACATTAAAAATACGGGATGAGCGACATTATGACACTCGTTTCACGTTTTGTGCTCCCCCTAACAACTGGCACCTTAGGCAAACACGTACCAAAACGCACCACAACAAAAAATCTCCCCACTATTTACAGTGTCTATAGATATACATCATCTTATTGTTGGCTCTGTTTGCTCTGCAGATTGAACAATTTTCTGAAATGATAATAGCTAACCTAGACTGCATTGATGTACAAGTGGGGAATCATGTTGAAAGCATTTGCAGGTGACACACTCCCCTTCCAGGCAAATTCTAACTGGACGGTGGCCGAGCTGCTGGCAATAATCGCAAAATGTTGCCATTTTTCTGGCATACATATAAAATGGGCCAAGTCCATCCTCGTTCCCTTAGACAAAAGATGTTGGGCTCAGCTGGCTCTTCCAAAAGTCTTATAGGAGTGGATGCATTTAAATCACCAAAGGCCCTAATAAATCTTATTCTGTGAAATTTAATATCAGGGTTGGAACTATTTAATATAAAAGCTCAATTATTGTTTAAGCAATGAGTCATTAATTGTAAAAGTCTTGGGAAAATTGTATTTCTTCCAAATGTTTTTTGTTTTTTCCCCAGAATCCACCATTAAATAATCCAAGCAAATATTTTTTTTACTTTTTAAACACTCCTGCTTGGCTCTCACACAGGGTGGTAACAGTGCCAGGATGGAATATAACTTAGAGAAAACTTAGCAACCCTCCTCAGCCATATTTCTAACTTTTACTTACATTTTTTGGCTGCCCAGGCTCAACCTGCACATTGGCGATTTCACTCCCACTCATTATTCTCCTTGGTGAGCTTGGAGTTAGTAGTTGCTGGGTTCCAAAAAAGAAGGAGTTCTTCACTTATACCTGTAGAAGAGACCTGGCCAACCTGTGGCTTTTCAGGTGTTACAATACAAGTCCTACCAGCTATCAGCTAGATATCTACTGTAAAAGCATGTTAGTATGCTTATAGTTTCACAACACCTGGAGACGCTTGCTGTAGGCTATTGCACTGAGCAGTGACTTCTCTCATGACATTAGCAGTGTCAATATGGTAACCTATTCATGGACTGATGAGAAAGAGATCTTTCCCCTTCTAGCAGGCATGCACAAAATAAATCTGTCAGCTCCATAAGAATAGCTTTGGGCGCTCTAATAATATTGCCTGGCCACCTTAGACCATCTCCTTCCCTCATTGGATTTGACTATCAAGTCTAGATTTCAATATATACAACAAAGATATACAGAGCAGGAGTCATTGCAATGGATATGAAGCAATCTCACATTTAATGTGTTAATTTTTGCAAGACAAGTAAAACTAGTCTGACATGTATATGGTATCCTTTTGTAATGTACTAAATCAGATATTTATAACAAAAATCTGATTTAGTATATTACAAGATACCTTGCCAGAGGCCCCAGACACCAGGTCAAAACGCATAGGTAAGGAGTGGTTTACAGCAAACAAACTTCTTCCATCCTGATGAGAAGCAACGTCAGCACTCTTCACTGCGGGACTATTACACCTAGACGCAGATTACTCCTTATCACTGGGGTAGAAGTGAATTTGCTATGTTCAGTAAAAGATTTCAATCCAGTGTTTGTAACTACATGGGATCCATATGTATTTTTATTTGTAGAATAAATCAGTGTTTTAAAACCTAGATTATGCCTTTTGTCTTCTATATAATAAAACGCTTTATAAGCAAGAAATTGTAAGAATTCTAAAACATTTGTGTGCTGTTCTCTCCCCATCACCCTTATTGTGTGTTCCCTTTGCCTTGATGTAGCCCCATTTTTTTTTTTATTGCCTTGCTCTCAATAAAAACAGTTTTAAAACTGATGGGACCTTCTCATCCCAGTGACTATAGGGGAACACACACACACACACACAAACAAAAAGCACTTAATGATCACGTCTTTAAAATGTTATTAGCAGCCAAGTGCAACTATTTGTTCTGTAAACGGGGCTTTCTAATAACAGTTCGTCTGTCATCACGTATAGAGGATTATTTTACTGTAGAACAAGAGCTTCCATTACCAACCATTCCAATATCCATGAAATTTTCTGAACCATAAAAGAAAAACAAAACAGACTTGATACATACGTGATATGGCATATATGATATACCCTTTTGTGTAATAAAAAAAGTTTTAATTTTCAGAAAAAAACCCTGCTTAACTAGAGTATGCAAATGTAGCGTAAAGTGTGGCTTCAGGCCACACGAGTTAACTGTGCTTTGCTCATGCTCTTGCTCCAGCGGTTGTCCTTGTTCCAACTGAAGATCTACTGCCAGAGTTCCTGCTCTCAAGGGCTCGTTATCTGACCTTAACACAATTACCAGCATCCGTTCATGGGTCTGAAAACTACAGACAGCAAGACACCCAAACATGACCCAGCGCCTGGTGACAGGAGTTACTCTGCTGCTGCAGCTGTGTATCATACAGTCTGTGCTGAATTTATGGTTGGAGATCTCATGTATGGTTGTGTTTGGAGAGTTTTGCTTCTGCAGTTTGTTCTTCTCTTTTCTTCTTTAGGTCTCGGTAGGCTTGTACGACTCGCTCTCGCTCATCCTCTAACAGTTTCTTTCTGGCCAAGGACATAGCAGGAGGGTGAGATGATGGGCTGCTTGCTTTATCAAAGAGCTTTTTCAGGAGAAGCTGCTTCTCTCCTGGCTAGATAGAAGAGTGAAAACATAAATCAAATATTCAGCTAATGTATCATGAAAGATATATATTTGTGTCTGGTGGAGCTGCTTCAAGAGTGGCCACAAAGGGGCGAGTTCAAATATATTGGTCCCAATTTCTAACAATCCTTTTTTCTCTATCTACTGCTTACAGTTGTTGTTTATCCATAAATAAGGTTTTATCTTATGTTGATATAATTACTGTTCTATTAGTACAGAGCAGTGCCATTATCAAGGGCTCTCCCAGCTGCTTTTACTGACAGCTGCAAGGCAACAAATGCCTGAAACAAAACATTTACCATTCCTGTAGTACAGGGTCATAGATAGTGGTATATTCAAAGGCTAGATACTAGGTAAAAAGATAGTATAAATAATTAAAAAAAACTGTAAAAATAGGTAACAGACATTTATCTGCCATTTATGCTGTGTTAATCTTTGTATTCATTTTACTTTGGAAACTAATAAAAATCTTGAGTTTAACATAAAAATAGGGCCCATAGTCCTACCTCCACTACTGGGGACAGTAAAATAAAATCAAAACATGAACAAACTGATGAACAAGAGAGTAGGGAAGACAGAGTTTTCTTCCGGTGTCCTGTGAGGAGTGAGATATAAGACCAATATCCAGGAACTGATTACATATTCTCTGGACAGCACTGCGAAATATAGTCAGCACTATGTAAATAAACAAATACAAATAATTAAACCATATGTCTGCTATTCACAAGCAGGATTAAAAAAAAAAAAAGTATACTCCCTTTTCCAGTGAAGATGGAGCAGTGTACACCCACTATATAAAACAGCCTTCTGCTCCAGTCTACATGTTAATGGATTTGACGGATCTGTGGACCTGGGTTTCCATGCAACAGATCTCCTGGAGTTCTATACACTATAAAGTGGTTTATCATAGCATATTATGGGAACACCAAAAACTATAATGTGCTAGGATATACAGTACATTACAGTGCATTGTATAGGCCAGAGAACTACATGGAGGTTGCGGGGGTGTAATAGGAGAACTTTTAATTTGGCTGCAGAAACCCTTTCTTGCAACTGTACTGATGTGCAATGCTGGGAAAAGAAAATCGTAAAAAGCCCTCTAAAACTGCATATTGGAGATTCAAGTAATATTTTATTTCTAACTCTGCTTAAATAACCACCAAGTATTAAATAATTAATTGCTCACGTGCCAGTCAGGCCCTGACATTAATCTTGCAGCTAGTGTGAATGTGACCCCCATCGATCTCTACATGAAAAACCATGACCCTATTACACAGCTTAGAAATTGGCATGATAACTCACACGAAGGCAAAGCCATCCATGTGAATGAGCGATGATCATGCATCATGCACTTTTGCACCATAAAGTAATAGACGACACTACAACTGCACTGACTGGGTTTGCATAAAACTATGTAAGCAGTGAAGAGCTGCAGTGTTTTTGTAATCTACACACTGCCAAAAAAACAACAAATTCTGAAGGACGTCCCATTGAGGTGTACAAAATAAATTCTGTAATGTCTTTATGGACAGGTACAATGAATTCTTTAAGGCTGCTGCTTTGCCACCATCCATGTCAGGCGTTGATGGTTTATACCTAAGCCGGTTAAAGACCCGTTGTTGCCCGACTCATATAGACCTCTCTTCTGACAGCGGACGTCGAAATCCTAGCTAAAGTGTTGGCTTTGTGCCTAAACATGGTTATCTCCCAGTTGATCCACCCAGACTAGAGGGACTTCATGCTTGGAAAATCCACAGCTATAAACTAAAGAAGGTTGTTTGCCCATCTTGAGATGCCGGGTGGTCTTGGGGACGAAGCCATGGTTGTGTCATTGGATGCAACCAAGGCATGAGGCGATTTGGTTTTGGTCCCAGATTTCTAGTCTGGGTTTTGTTACTGTACTAAACGGCGGCGGCCAGGCTTGGTGTTAATGGCCATATTACCTCACCCTTTGATCTGGAGGTGTGTCCCCTTTACCTGGCACTGTTTGCCCTAGCTATTGAACCCCTGGAATTCGAGGACACCAGGAAATCTGTGGCCTCAGAGCCGGGACAGGATTGACAAGGTTGCACTTTAAGCGGACGACATGCTCGTTTCTGAGAGATTTGAATGCCTCCTTGGCGAAGCTCCTGCAGTGGAGATTTTTTTCCATTAACAGAGGACTCCCTGTAGCCTCTACCAATTCCCAACCATTGCAATGGACACTTAAATTTAAATATTTGGGGATTTGGATTACAAACTCAGTTGTTAATTAAATACACCACTTAATATTGATCTGGTTATCTTCAGGCCAAGATATTAACCTGAACAAGACTTGCCCTATGTGGGGTAGTTAATCTAGTTAAAATGGTCCTTCAACTCAAAATTCTTATAACTGCTTCATCACTCCCTTGTATACCTCCTAATGTGGCTTTTCTGCAAGATTAAGAAATACTATTCATCTCTGGTCTGGGGGGAGAAATGGGGCGAGAATCAAGCTAGCCTCTGTGTCATTTCCTGGCTTTTGGGGGGGGTCTAGCCCTCCCAGATTTTACAGCCTGCTACATGGCCGCAATGCTGGCGCACCCGCTGGTGTGGATTGAGGACTCCCCGATGGCTGACTTGATGGGCTTGCTGGGTAGATGGACTGGGTTTGACAGGCCTCCTATTCAGGCCCTGCTGAGCACTCGAATTTCTAGGACAGTCCCGCCACTGCTTAAACAGGCGGTGATGATCTGGAATATGATGTATGGGGCCCTAGACACCGTAGGTCTAGACCCCGATACCCCACTATGGCCCAACTCTTCCCTTCCTGAGTTGTTTAAGCTGCGACAGTTTCCCTGCTGGTATAGTCTGGGTTTTACTTTCCTTGGCCAATTATACTCTAACAGCACCTTTAAATTATTTGCACAGCTGCAGCAGGACTTCCCCTTACCGAATCGCATGTTCTAGAATTACTTTTCAGCTGCGTCATGCCCTGGCTGCGCAATTTGGTAACTCTCGAGCTCTCTTTAGTAGAGCCCCCCCCCCGTTCATTTCTCCAACTGGTAGGCTCAGTTAAGACCATCTCTATACTGTATGCTAAATGTCCTCTCCCCTCCTTGTTACTGATGACCTGGGCAGACTCCATTTGGGGTGGGAGGCAGCCCTAAGCCCCATTGGACAGCAGTAGGGAGGCAACCTCTTGCACTAGATACCGCCAGGTGCAGCGGTATATACTGCACCCCACACAAGCTGCCCTGGATGGGTGCTGGGAATGACTGTTTGCCCGAAATGTGGGAATTCTATAGCAACACAATGACACTAGCATATTTTAAGGATACATCATAAAAGACGCTGATCTCCCATTACTGAGCAATCATCACCATTTATTTATATAGTGCCACTAATTCTGCAGCGCTGTACAGAGAACTCACATCAGTCCCTGCCCCATTGGGGCTTACAGTCCCTAACATTCACACACGCAGACAGACAGACTAGGGTCAATTTGTTAGCAGCCAATTAACCTACCAGTATGTTTTTGGAGTGTGGGAGGAAACCAGAGCACCCAAAGGAAACCTACGCAAACACGGGGATAACATACAAACTCCTTACAGATAAGGCCAACGTCGGGAATTGAACTAGTGACCCTAGTGCTGTAAGGCAGAAGGGCCAACCACTTAGCCACCGTGCTGCCCATCAATACTACAGCAGGAGAATTGAAGTATTTTACAACTAATCTCCCTTGGAGTACTTGCATGAATTAGACAGCCAACATTCTTTTATAGAACATAAGAGACATCCATAAATTATTTACCTTAGTCACAGCCACACTTTTCCTCGGCTTAACGGTGAGAGATGGTGGTTGCATTGCCACTTCCCCAAACTGCACAGTATCTGTTCAAGAGAGAGATGCAACTATGTCATTTTCTAGAATTGTATTTAGATAGAAAAATGAGAGGGTATTATGTAACATAACTATTAATTATTTTCCTGTTATTTTTAAAAGACATTCAATTTTTCTTTTTTAAACACAGTGCCCATTGTTATTGTGTTTTTATTTTTACCAGAGCTAAAATGGTAGAGGGTGTAGGCTAGATTATGAGAATTTATGTTAATCGAGGTGTTTTCCATGCACCACCATTCACCGTCATCTGTCATGTTGTTACATCTGGCATTTATTCCTCTCACTGTCAGAGATCAGGCTCACATTGTACCTCAGGAGCTCCCAAGATTTTATGGACTACCAAAGTAAATTTTAGAATATTTTATTCAGGACAGATTGGGCTTTCATTTGTTACCAATGACACTGTTGACTACTCTATCCTCATACAAACGCTACAATCCTTAAGTCTTGGAGACACTGTCCTATCCTGGTTCTCATCCTACCTATCTAATTGCTCTTTCAGTGTTAATTTCTGTAAATCCACCTCTGCTCTGCTTCCATTATCAGTTGGAGTACCAGAAGGCTCAGCCCTAGGTCCTCTGCTATTCTCTACACCACTTCTCTTGGAAAACTGATAAGTTCCTTTGGATTTCAGTATCAGGTCTCTGCGGATGGTACCCAAATACTTTTTACCTTTGCATTCTAGCTGGACCAATGTGCAATATGATGTAGCACGTGCCTGCGTTTCAAACTTCCATTGTCCCATAGATTGTAAGCTTGAGAGCAGGGGCATCTTGCCTCTGTCTACATGCATTACTCAGTATTATTTTATTAATGTTTGCTGACGCTATATAAATAAATGATGATGATGAGTCGAGTAAACATCTTTAGGGCCATTATATGTGAAAGGCATTGGCAAGCAATTTCCTTTTTGAGATTCTTCCCATAGTTCTTTTCACAAAATTAATTCAACCCAAAAATATACCCTTTATTTTATTCAGTAATTTCTAACTTTCACATGTCGGATGTCCAGGAGTTGGGAGATGCCACTATAACTGAAATGGATACCATTCATTGCGATTATGATTTACAGCACCATTAAGCTTATTATGACAATATTGGACATAAAAACAGATCAAAATATGCTTTCTTGAACTTCACCTTTGAACAAGTCTTGTTCTAAACGAGTTTCTTTTCTTTCCTCTTTCTTCTTCAAGAATTTATCTAGTCGCCTACGGTCAAAACTGTGATACAAAAACATTTATAAATCACTACGTACATTACTTATCAATGCTCTCATGACAGATCAATAACAGTTACATATACTCTAAAAACAAAAGTATGTTAAAACAAATTTTTAAGGTTAGACAACATTCTAACATACAAATATAAACGAATGATAACATTACAACATACTCCTTCTTCTTCTGGGACTTCTCCTTCTTGGCGGCCTCCTCCTTAATGACCTCCCCCTTATCATCCAGCTCCTGCTCTGGGAGACGGGCCAGCTGGTTCTTACTGAGGAACATGACATGCTGAGTTTCTTGGTTCATACGATGCAGATAGGCACCTTCAGATTCGCGTTTCTTTCTCTTGAACTTTGGGACCTGTATGTCTGTCTGCAACTCTTCATTGTGTGGCCCCTGCTTTGGTGCTGAAAAAGAAGTTTTCCAAAATCACAACTTCGCTTTAAAAAAAAAATTGAAATTTTAAAACTGCAAACATGCGTTTGTGTTTTTCTTTAAATAAGAAGCATCTAGTAATACACTTGTATGTAAAAAAAAACAACAAAAAAAAAAAAACAAAGAAAATGCATATACACCGAAACTCAGTATGTAAAAGTATTTTGGTGGTGCAGTTCCTTAGAGGAAGTAAGAACTGCCTCACTGATCAGTTGTTTGTATAAAGAGCTAAGGAGTTTGGTGATCTATTCAGGCAAAGAAGATACCATATTTTTCAAACAGGTAGGTATGGAATACTCGAAGGCATGCAACCCGAGATTCATAGGCTGCTTCACAAACCATTCCGTTAGAAATTTAAAATGTCACCAATATCAGTCTAGCCTAAAAGGAACATTATTTCTATAAGTGCAGCTTTGCAAGGAGAAATCTTCCCATTAGCTTGCCGATACAGGATTTAATGTGATATATATTGGATGTTTTATCAACAACAATTATTCTTACATGTCTACATAATATGGACACATTCAGTTTCATATATCCGGATTTACTTAGGACCTGTGATTACAATCGCACTATTAAATTTTGCCTTGCTGTGAACACATGTAACTTGCTTTGTTTTTCTCCTTATTGTGTATGTCTCATCTGTTTGCCGAGAACAGCTGCTTAACAAGTTTAAGAAGCACACCTTTACTGAACTATGCTACACCCCTGTGATAAAACCATGTTGGGAAGCTGTGTCCCGGTGCCTATGTTTAAAGTAGTCAAACAGTGATGGGAGATGCATTCAGCAACATGGACCAAGCACTACAAAACAATGGACCTGCAGTTCATTTGGTGCATCACATACTGAGACTTTATCTGATTACAGATGAATACATTTCATGTGCGTCCTGGGTTGACCTATCCTAAGCAATTTGTTCCAGGGTCACCAACATACTATAGACTGATATTATAATTACTGATCGTCATGTTATGGGCTGCTAACATATTTGGACTTGGCTGAATACCTTTAATGTATGTCCTAGATTGACCTATCTTGGCAAATTGGATCCAGGTTCTGCCCATATTATAGACCGCTGTTAATTACTGACAGTCTTAGTAGGGTCTGCTTGCTTATTTTGAGTTCACCCACATATTATAACCACATACTCTGTAAATACCCTTTTTCATTTATATTTGATCTTGGGTAAAGCACTCCAGTACATTCACTTCTATTTTGTCTTTTTATTGCTTTCAATGGGTATATTTTCTTTTGGCTTTCTGCGAAAATAAAATATTGTGTTATATTATGCAACAACCCTGGGTGACAATCATCACCCAGGGTTGCCAGGGAAGCATACCCACACCTTCTAATTTATCAAGCTGCAGGTTTCAAAAAGTTGAGATGTAGCCTATAGCAACCAATCAGACTCTAGCTGTCATTTTGTAGAATGTACTAAATAAATAACTAGAACCTGGTTGCTATAGGCAACATCTCCACTTTTTCAAACCTGTAGCTTGATAGAGTTACCCTTGGTCTCCCTGTTAGATCAGACCCACCAAGAAACAAAACCTACTGTGTTTTTCTGAGCAGAAAATGTCCTAGCAGGATGCTCAGTCCAACAGAAGCCTGAACTTTAATGCTGGAGTTCTTCCCAGGATGCAAACAAAAAGACCAACAACCTCCCTGCCTCTTACACTTTCCTCTATACCCTGAAGGTTTCCCTAGGTGGCCTAGGATAGTGGGATTCTCTAAGAATGGCGGCCTGCTATTCACAGCCTATAGATACAGGAAGGAATGGCATTCTGCATATTGGGGAAACAAAGCGCAGCTCAAACATTGCACCTCTGTGAATCTATCTGTTCTGGAGTAAAACTCAATTTGTGTGACTTTTCATTGGAACCGGATTTAGCTTTACCCATTACCAAAAGAAAACCTAAATCCAGATCTACAAGGGAAACCCCAAAACATTTTTAGTACATAACATATACAGCCTTTTAAATAGCAGATAATAGTTTGCACTCTATTACAACTGGTGATTAATGGGCTGGGCTCACTGTGGCTTTTCAATTTTTGTGGGAACCTCCGAGTCATTTATTGTATGGCATACTAATTTTTGAAGAAACTGAACATAGGTTTTATGTGTGTCCCTTCACATGTAGAGTTTGGAAGGCACAGATTCCAAGTTCACCAGCCACCTAAGCACAGTAATGAGTCAGAATATGGGCTGAACCAATGCATGACAATGCAGCCTATAAATTCACTATGAACTGCAAACACTGTACATCAGTGATGGCACAGGCTTCTAGACAATAGGTATACTCATCAAAATTAGTTTAGCACACATCTTTCTGGAGGATACTTATGAATACTGTGCCGCAATTTACCTCTTCTTAAAAAAACAAAATGTGTAGCAAAAAAAATATTTTTAAAAAAATATCATTGCAGTACCGTGTTAGCCAGAAAAATCTATGTGATGTTAAATACTTTAGTGTCAACAAAAGACGAAAGTATTATAGGAGCGATACCTTTATTGGCTAACCAAAAAAAAAATATTATATTTGCTAGCTTTCAAAGCACAGAGGCCTCTTCATCAGGGAACTTTACAAATGAATGACTAAACTCGGTGCTCTGAAAGCTAGCAAATATAATATTTATTTTTGGTTAGCCAATAAAGGTATCACTCCTATATTACTTTTGTCTTTTTTGACACTAAAGTATTTAACATCAAATAAAAAAAAAAAAAAATTAAAAAAAAGTAGCAGCAAAGAAATGAAGGCAAAAAAAAATCCTACATCCTACATAAAAAAAAAATATATGCAATTATTAATGTCTCTAGGAGAGGCTGAACACCATGGATCATGTCAATCTGCTCTACTTCACATTCTGTAACTGGTGACACATTTAACTAAAACTTCCACACACCTGAACATTAGAAGTGTCCAAATACCACTCACAGCAACATAATAAATGTACTCTACATTATTTAGCTTCAGAATTGTACCCAGTAGTTTGCTGCAAAGTGCTATCAAGTATTAAAAATAAAATTAATAATTAAAAAAAAACAAGTTTAATTTGACCAAAGAGCATTGCAAGACAATATCCATCACACCTGGCATTTGCTTCTTCTTTTTCTTTGGTTTGTTCATATCCAGTCTACTTTTCATGATTTCACGAAGCTTGAAGGGGATTTCCTGGGAATCCAGGTCTTTTGGTCTAGAGTTTGTCTTCTTCTTTTCAGGTCTGAGCACAAATATTTAGAATACATATAATTATTATTGGTGCTTACTATGTAATATAGGGGACTGTCAGAAGAAAATAGAAACTAAATATGGCTTGATCATAAACACCAGTTATATAAAGGTTGCATAGGGTTTAGTGTATAATAATTTAATAGGCTGACAAGAACTATTCTATCAAGTTCAAAAAAAAAACATCTAGATCGTCACCTCATGGTTACAGAACTGTACATTAAGTTTCTGTGCAGCAAATATTTTATCAGCCTGTGCTCATCAAATATCTTGGAAGCAAATTATGTTCGTAACAGGTATTTAATGCCATATCCGAGAACTCCTAGGATCTGTATCTGACACTCAGCCCTGAGCCTAATAGTCAGATGTCACAAAAATGCATTAGAACTAGGATTTTTTGTATGGGGGGGGGGGGGGTCTACCTTTCCAATCTGTACTATATTGCCTCCCTATTAATAACATTGACCCAACTGTCCATTATTACTGCCAATAGTAATTTCAAGCCAAAAAAATGTTGTTCTATGGCTTCAATAGAGACTCAAACGTGTATATATGAAACATTATTTGCAGTATTATAGACTGCTTCAGCTGTAAAAAAACGATGCTTACCACATTTAGACAGCCGCAGACCTTACACTGTGACTGGAAAGCTATTGTCACTCGTGCAAGGTTAGGTGTCACTAAAACACCTTCAGAAAGTCATACTTTGAGATTGAAAAGTTCAGCAACACAGAGTTAACAAGCATTAATAACTTACTTCTTACCTGTACTACGTATTTCACAGAACAGAGGAGGGAAAACTCATGCAGAGGTCATAGATCCCTATAGAGAACACAGTACAGCGCTAAATATTCTCATCTTCTCTCCACAACAGAAGGCCCTCTCTATCCTATGCCTCATATCTCATACGACCCTAATATGTCTTAGATTGAATCTTCTGCTCTTTGTTCACACACACATGAAATTTGTACCCGTGTTATTGTTAGCTCATGATTATCCACGTGTTACTGTGCTTAATTGTATTCATGAACCATGTGTATATTATATTTATGTACATCATATCTATAAGATAATTGTACAGCACTACAGAATTTGTGTCACCCCATAAATATATATGATAATGATGTTATGCTGAATTTTTGGCAGTTTGTATACTCACATGCACGAAATTCTTACCTCTATTCAGGTTAGCTGTAATTGTTAGGTCATGACTATGCTTTTTGTGTTATTGGCTGCAGAATTAGCGGAGCTATATAAATCGCCGCTGATGATGCTTAATTGTATTCATACATCTGTTATTGTATTCATATATGTCATATCAATACTGATACACTCTCCCGAATGTCTGAGAGACTCCCGAATTCCAGGAAGGTCTCTGTGACTCCTGGGAGAGAAAGATGCATCCTACAATAGGAAGGCCTCGGTGATGCAATGTGTGTCATTGTGGCCCCATGAAATGTAATGCAGTACTAAAGGGTACAGGTGCAACAAATTGCATAATTTTCACCACTCTCAGGAGTCTCTAGGTCCATCTGACAATAGTTCAGCACTACAGAATCTGTGCCCCCATATATAAAACTTGATGATTCCCACTGGATACTAGACTCCAGGTAATCATGCAGTTTAGCATTAGGGCAGCATGGTGGATTGGTGGATTAGTGGTTAGTCTTATGTGTGTGGAGTTTGTATGTTCTCCCACACTCCAAAAACATACTAGTAGTTTAATTGGCTGCTATTAAATTGACCCTAATCTCTCTTTATATGTGTGTGATAGGAAATTTAGATTGTAAGCTCAAATAGGGCAGGGGCTGATAAGAGTTCTCTGTACAGCGCTGCGGAATTAGTGGCGCTATATAAATAGCTGATGAGGAGTTAAGTGATTGCAACCACACAGCCAGCATTAGGTACCAACAATAAGATCAGTCTTCCATGGTTCTGGAATATCATTTATGGCTTTATACTACACAATTACTCAACTCGGAGGGGCCGGAGTCCTTATTTAATTTACGCGTGACACCGAATACATTCAATAAAAGCTATAAAGTCGGACTTAAGGCCAAATACAGGAAATATACGGTCACAAAGTGAAGTGTCATGGAATCAGTTTGCTTAAAGTTGGCAAAAACCGGTTAAGACATGCGATAGCTATTCCTCCATCTTACGTTACAAACCTGCGGAACTGCCTAGCGCCCGCACCGGGGCGAGAGGAATTCGCCGGTTTAGCCACTTGCTTCTTCCCCATCACACGTGTTGTACACACTCGGAAATTCCGGCTCCAGATTTACACGTCATCGCAAAGCCGCCATGTTGTCTATTCCGCTGCTTTGACCTTGACTGGAATACGTCAGGGTTGTCACCTGGTGGCCATTTTTGAAACTGGCAACACATTCCCAGAGGCGAGTTTTTGGTCGTTTTTCGCTGGAGGTCACTTGAGACCTAGCAAGAGGGGAAAACCAGGGTTTATGCCTCATCCTGGGAGTAGAGTGTTGCCATGGTACGGTGCTGTGACGTGAAAGGGAAAATCATGCTTCTAATGTCCTTTCTTATGAAGATAGTGAATTACCTGTATGCATATATTTCTGAATATTTTATCTAAAAAAATTATAATAATAATGAAAGTAAAAATTATGTGGCATCTATCTCAAATGCCCTTCTGTAGGATCCATATACCCTTGTTCCTCCTTCAAGTCATCTTTTGATGCTTTCGATATTCTACTGGAATGGCTCGAAAAGGAGTGAATGCTTCACAAATTCTGTATTATAACCTTCCTGTGTAATATTGTACATGTTAGTATTTTGTGTTTAATACTATGCATCATAATGTTTATTTTATGTAAGTTTGCATCTGAAAGTGTTGAGATGCGTATGCTAGTCTTTAAACACAAGCAAATGTTTGTTTTCCCAAATATAAGTATTTGTGATATTATATTATTTACATACAATGTATATTGCAGAAATAGTTCATTTTGCAATTTATTTCAGAAGCTGTTAAATTCCATTCTTAGAAGACTCTCATGTTTCACCTCTTCAACGTCAGTCCTATGTGCTGGAAAAGGAACTTCTAGCAAATTCATAGGAAACATTGATAAGGAACAAACTAGGGAGAGCCCAAACTCTGCCACCCTTGTGAACAGCAGTCCCTTGCAGATTGGGGAATCACTCCTTGCAGACTCTCAGAATCTGAATGGGCCCCCTCTTCCACCTCCTCCCACCCATTGCTGTATGAGTGGGTGCCAAAATTGTGTGTGGATTGCATATGCAGAGGAACTGTTGGAACTGTATAAAGATGGAGGGCAGAGAGTTCTGAGTGCCCTGGATAAGCATATAGATGATGAGAACATTAAGATGTTCATAAGGATGGAAATACGGTTTAGAATGAAAAACAATACTACATAACCCTCTGCATTCACCATCACAGGAACTTATTACAATGCACCAGTTATTGGTTTACTCCTAACTCACTATGAGGTAATGAAAGTAGACCTGGCCCTTACACAGTAGAAACATCCATTTTGTGGTCTAAATTGGTATTCATCCTATCAATTTGCTAGGAAGCAATGTTATTACTGATGCAATCTCTGACTAATATTAATGAATCCCCACATGATAATGGATTGGAAACCTCCACTGTGTGTAGGTGACAGGGCTACTTGAATGAGCTGCCGGTCTTTGACCGTTTGCAGTCTTCCCGGAGGTGTATGGGATGTTTTAATCCAGAGGCTTTTCTCTTCTGTTTTGCATAGGATTTGGGTCCTAAAAAGTCTGCTAACATATCAGTTAGGGAGGGTGACAAGGGTCTTCTTTTTACAAATATATTGCATACTTTTAAATAATAATGATATGTTAATACAAGCATAATGACTGCATATATATTTATAGTGATAGAGTAATTGAAATGAAAGAAAGTAATAATATACAATTGAATAGTTCGCATTCAGTTAGTAAATTCCTTATTGACCCTGCAAATAAATGGAAGGAATATATTACATATTATGGGTGAACAAATTTCTGCACAATTGAGGAGCCTATGAAATTGCTCCCACAAAGGTTTGCAAATTGCATACAGTATACGTCTCCCAAGAAAGGAGGTGTACATGTATAAGTGAAAAATTAATTTTATTGCAATATTTCAATCACACAAAACTACTTTTGTAAACACAGACATATAAAAAAGAGACCATTAGATATAAAGCTATTTAAAAAAAAAAAAAAAATCACAGCACTGAAATCAAAATATAACATTCTTGTATATCAAAATTTCATATATACTTTAAATTCCTACGTATTAAAATATTGCAATAAATTATATGGGCTGGCTTTTACCAAAATGCCAAGAATGGGCCCCTCAGAATTCTTAAAAACATTATGCAGACCTTCTTACAAAAATGCTGTAGAAGACAATTACTCATTAGCCTCATGTGAAAATAGAGTATCCCATGTGAGTGCCTACTCAGTTTCTTTCTGCAGTAGATGTTGTGCATGGTACATATATATCCTACGTGTTATGTTATGCTTTCCTTTATTTAAAGTGAAATGGTTATTTATTAGGAAAGTAATGTGTGTTTTGTACTTTTCTTATTTCTAAGAGTAAAATAAGTGTACCCTGTGACAAAGTTGTTTCATTTAAAGTTTATCCTTAGTAATGTCTTGTGTCCACTTTGCATTTGGCTGGTACTGTTGTATGACTGCCTATGGGCTATATTTTATCTTTGGTGGAGTAATAAATATTGCAGCACCTGTAATTTGCATTCATTTCTGTAAGTGTTCGATAAAATAGAGTTAACTAATGAAATGTTTCCTGTTGGATCACATCTGTTGATCTGCAGTGGATGGTGTTTATACTGCTCTGTCTTCTGTAGCTACACCCAAGCCATTCATACATTTCATTCAGGTACATTGTGTTCCTTTAGGGTTTGTACATGTGTGATTGAATCCTCAGGTGAATTGTATTTCACTCAATAAATGATGAACAGAGCATGGACTGAACATGAACTTTGATATCTATGGTAAACAGATTATGTATACCCATAAACCATAAAGGGATCTCATGAGTATAGGTATAACATGCTTAAGTAAAAAATAAAATAAAAAAAAATGACATTTTCTAATAATAAATTATATATGTTCCTAAATTAATGGTGTAATCACCTGTAAAAATGAGATGTGTTTGTTATGATCCACAGCAGCAGCTCATCTGTTCATTCCGATGTCCACATCCCGGCTTGACGTCACTTCCGCCCTCTTCATCCCAGCTATCACCAGGGCATCAGCTGGGTGTTAGGAGCTGTGGCGGCCGCGGGCACTGCCGTGACTCACTGCCCCTCTCCCTGGCGTCCCGGTCGTCATGGAGACGTCCGGGACGCCAGGGAGTTACTTCCGGATATTCGGCCTGACCGTTGCCAGGGCAGTGGCCGGACGCCGAAATGAATATCGCGCCCCGGCAATCAGAGCAGCCGGGCACATGGGCTGGAACCTTCACAGCCTGTGGGCTGATTGATAGTCTACTTAATTAATTAGCCTGTGCTTGAGGATTTAGCATTCTGGCCATTTATAGCGTTCCAGTCCTGTGCTGTGCTGACCTGCTCTTGGATATCTATTGCCTGATCTGTTGTTGTGACCCCTGACTGTACCTTGGACCTTGCCTGTTTGCCTGTGACCCTGCCCTTTTGGCTTGTATTCTGGACTTTGCTGTGTTGCTACAGACCCCTGACCTCGGCCTGCCTCTGACCACCCGCTCCAGTCTGGGCCAGCGCCCCCGGTTCCATCTGCGCTGCGGCCAACTTGGATGAGCTTTTACTACTCTGAGCCTAAGACCTGGGGGCATCTGAGTACCTGTGAGCACATAAAGCTCTACGGGAAAGATGGCTGCTAAAGGTGAAGATCTCTACACTGTGTTCTAAAAGCTCATCCTGGGATGCTCTTTCGAGCACTGCTGCATCCCAGCCTCTTTGATGACAGCCGGGCGCGTGCACACCGCTGCATAATTAATCAGCAGCCTTCTGCGGCTGTTTGTAAGCGCCTGTGCCTCTTTCCCTCTGATTTGCCCTTATGTGTATTTAAGGCAGGGAGGGCTTAGTCTCTGACGGTTATAGCGTGCTGACCAGTTCTTGTCCTGTGGATACTCCACCATTACCATTGATTTGATTCCTGTTGTGATCCTTGCTTTGTTTTGGATCCTGCTTGAACGCTGATTGCCCCTGACTTCTGCCTGTCTAATGCATTAGCCTTGCTTGCAACCTACCCTGACTTCTGGCCTGTCCCTGTTGATCCTGCTCACTACTGACCAATTGGACTGTCTCTGGTATCTCTCTCCTGTATTCTGATTACCCTCCACCTCTGCGCTACGGTTGACATCGTTAAAATTTTTACTACGGTAGAGTTAAGTCCTGGGGGCATCCAAGTACCTTTCAACTCAACTATTTCTACGGGAAAGACAGCTGCTATAGTTGAAGACCTCTATCCGATCTGTTCTAAAAGTTTATCTAGGTAGCCATTAGCCCTAACAGTGTTTCTTTATTATTATTGAGTTGTAAGGCATCATAGTGTTCTACAGCACTGGACAGTGGGAAGAAGTGTGTGTGAGGAAACGGGGTACTACTGGACTGAGAACTATGTAATCATCACCCGTTTCTCACGGTTTATTGTACTTTTTAATCCTTGGCCCAGTCTAAGTATATACACCAGAGCATTGGTGTATTATGTGTATTATTATTTCATGTTATTGGATACATTTTGCCCATACTATTACCTGTGATATTGTATGTAGTATAAATAGAAACAATATTGCCATACTGTGTGAAAATATCAGAACAACAGCAGTCATTTTGCTTGTGCTAGCTAATGTAATTACCATTTGTCTCAAATGTGTATTGTATGGGGTGCAGCTGAGATGAGGTTTGTAATCAGAACAATGTCTGAGTTAATTAGCTGGCAGCCCATGTTAATTAGCTAGGTCAACAGATAACCTGAGAGGTAATGAGGTTAGAACTTCTACTCATATGCAATGTGCCTCCACAGTAATATATTGGTTGAAATAGCATGGGGAAATGTATCAATATGTGTCAATATAAATGTAATTGTATCAAAAGGTATCACAGACTTATATTGTGTAACCCTGCTGATATAATGTGTCAAAAGTCTTATTGTTCCATGTAAGCGTGCAGTGTCATTCCTTGATGTACTATTGTAACCCCATGTGTATTGTATACAGCCAAAACAGCTAATTGAGTCAAGCCATTCTATTGTCTAATCAAGGTAACAGGGACAGTATGTCTAGCAGCTAAATTGTTGACTGGGAGGCCCCTTCTGTAAAGGGGAGGTTTGAGACATTGGACCCTACTTCCTGGGTACAGAGAAAATAAGATAGGGGAGGAGAATGCCAGGGGAGTGATGCTAGTTTGGAGGATCCTGGTGTAGAAGACATCAGTGAAAAGGACTCTGGGCCAGGCACTGTGGTACCGCTGGAGGGAACCCTACCAGGACAGGGTTGGTGTGAGCTAGTAACCCAGGCTAGGAGACACCATAACTGTTTTGCTAAACGGTAGTGGTAATATTGCGGGAGGATAAGACCCTGAAAGGGACAGAGATTATGACTTTGGAGTGCTGACTGCAGGAGGCTGCTGGAGGATACGTGCTACCATTTACCCTGTAACTTGTGAACGTCTTGTGGTGTTGTGCTGTCGTAATAAAGTCTTATTTTGGATATATCCTGGTCTACCCGAGTGAGTTGAATCCCACAGAGGGTAACTTCCATCCCAGCTAAGGGTGGTATCCTCACATTTGGTGGCAAGCAGTGGGATCACTCGGCCCGGTGTTGCAAGAACCGGGAAGGCTGCAAGGGACGCAAGCGGTTGCAGTCCAAGGGCCTTGTAGGTACAGCACAGCACGGGCTACACAGCACCCAAAGGAAGCCTATCAGAGGAGTTGCAAGAAACGTGAGACATGATCAAGTATAACTCCCTAAAACTGGATGAACTCCGGGGATTATGCCAGACAAGGGAAATTGCTACTACCCAGGATGACTTCAGGCCACAACTAGTGGAAAAACTATGCAAATGGGACCTGTGCCTACTCGATAATGCGGGCAGGATGAAAATAGCAGAGGTCCCAGCAGTGGAAGGCACCCAAGTTGGGACTTATGTTGCAGAAATCCTGAAAGCCAAGGAGTTGTATGAGGACCAGGAGCAGCCAGTAAGGATTCAGGAGATTGCAGCTACAATACAAACATCCCCCACCCCAGGCCAGTCAGCAGTGCACAGTGGAAGCTATGACTATGGTCAGCTTCGTCAAGAGCTGCAGCACGTCCTCAGTCAGTGGATCCGGAGAAAAGGACTTGAGCTGGTAAAAGCAGGGCTGACTGAGATATTTCCCAGCCTTCAGGATTGGGTGGCAAAGTGTAACCCACAGTCCTGGGATAAAGCAGAAAAGGGGCAGAGTGAAGGCCAAAGGCGACCCAGCAGTCAAGGACAAGCAATACCACACTTGGGACAAGTCGGGAAGTGGTGCCTTCGATGTGAATACTGGGGACATCTTCAACAGCAGTGTCCCAGGAAAGGAGGTCAATTAGACCAATTCCCTCCCACGGGGGTTGTTGGCAGGAGCCACCCCCGGAAAAACAAACACTACCACCCTGATGCGCCAGAGGCGAGGGGGGTAAAGGCCACTTGCAATGCTGTGGCTGACATGAGGCAAACAACAGGAGGACGCCTTTACAGGCACTTGAAACCTGTATGGGTGGATGGCAGAAAAGCCCAAGGATTTAGAGACTGTGGGGCAGCCATCACCCTGGTACGCCCCGAGTTGGTGGATTCCAGAAGAATTATCCCCAACAAGTACTTTAAAATTAGGATGGAGGATGGACGATGGGCAGAGATTCCAACAGCCCAAGTCCAGTTGCATTGGGGCCATTGTAACAACCTGGTAGAAGTTGGAGTTATGGCAGGAATGTCCAATGAGGTGATTTTGGGCAATAATTTGGGGCAAGATCTCAGGAATTATTTTGTTGAAAAAGCCCATAGAAAGGTGAGCCCCAGGCAGAGGAAGAACAACCACTTCTACACGCCAGTAACTAACGGGTATCAGCAACCTTTCTTTACCATCTCCGGGCCTCTGAGGGTGAGTAGCCAAGACCATCCTGAGGGGGGGTTAGTCCTGGGGGAGGAGGATAAATCTAGACTGCAAGAAGCCCAGCTACTAGATCCAGATCTAGAAGGGATGCGGGCACTAGCAGATATGTCGTATAAGACTGGGGTGGTAGAGGATTGTGCTTGGTTGGATGGGTTACTGTATACGGTGTCCAGCCCAAATCATAAGTACAGGTTGGTAGTCCCACCCGAATATCGGGATCGGTTTATAGCTCAGGCCCATGGGGAAGGGGGTACCGATCACAGAGGAAAAAGGAGAACACGAGCCAGGCTCAGACAGCAGTTCATGTGGTTAGGTTTAGCGAGGGATGTAGACCGCTACATAGCCAACTGTGCAGACTGCAAGAATATGTTAGGGCATGGCTGCAACAGTGACATTCGGACACAGGAGGGGAAAAGGCAGCATAAAAAGCAGGACATTGATGACTGCGTGATGTTACTCTCAGTAGTCCCTGCAGGAGATAGTGTGCAGCAGGATTCCTGCAAGAACCCTGTGCATAAGCGGGTGCAGACTGGGGAAATGAGTAATCCCAGTGCAGAAGGGAACTGGGAAAGGGGGAGGCGTAGCCAGACAGGACCCCAGACAACCAGGGAAAGGCAGTCGGTAAGGCTCTTAGACAGCAGGGCTCAGAGTAGCTACTGGAGCAGGAGACCGAGACTTCCCGCAGAGGTTCTGGGAATTGATAGGTGCTGGCGGCTACAAGAATATAACAAGGTGCAGCAAGTGAACGCTGGAGGCTGCGCACAGTCCAGCAGGAAATTGGTTCATCTCGTGGGAAACCACATAAAACCTGCAGTAGTGTCTGCAGAAGAGACTGGGGCTCAAGTTTAAAAAGTAGGGGAGGAATGTGAGGAAACGGGGTACTACTGGACTGAGAACTATGTAATCATCACCCGTTTCTCACGGTTTATTGTACTTTTTAATCCTTGGCCCAGTCTAAGTATATACACCAGAGCATTGGTGTATTATGTGTATTATTATTTCATGTTATTGGATACATTTTGCCCATACTATTACCTGTGATATTGTATGTAGTATAAATAGAAACAATATTGCCATACTGTGTGAAAATATCAGAACAACAGCAGTCATTTTGCTTGTGCTAGCTAATGTAATTACCATTTGTCTCAAATGTGTATTGTATGGGGTGCAGCTGAGATGAGGTTTGTAATCAGAACAATGTCTGAGTTAATTAGCTGGCAGCCCATGTTAATTAGCTAGGTCAACAGATAACCTGAGAGGTAATGAGGTTAGAACTTCTACTCATATGCAATGTGCCTCCACAGTAATATATTGGTTGAAATAGCATGGGGAAATGTATCAATATGTGTCAATATAAATGTAATTGTATCAAAAGGTATCACAGACTTATATTGTGTAACCCTGCTGATATAATGTGTCAAAAGTCTTATTGTTCCATGTAAGCGTGCAGTGTCATTCCTTGATGTACTATTGTAACCCCATGTGTATTGTATACAGCCAAAACAGCTAATTGAGTCAAGCCATTCTATTGTCTAATCAAGGTAACAGGGACAGTATGTCTAGCAGCTAAATTGTTGACTGGGAGGCCCCTTCTGTAAAGGGGAGGTTTGAGACATTGGACCCTACTTCCTGGGTACAGAGAAAATAAGATAGGGGAGGAGAATGCCAGGGGAGTGATGCTAGTTTGGAGGATCCTGGTGTAGAAGACATCAGTGAAAAGGACTCTGGGCCAGGCACTGTGGTACCGCTGGAGGGAACCCTACCAGGACAGGGTTGGTGTGAGCTAGTAACCCAGGCTAGGAGACACCATAACTGTTTTGCTAAACGGTAGTGGTAATATTGCGGGAGGATAAGACCCTGAAAGGGACAGAGATTATGACTTTGGAGTGCTGACTGCAGGAGGCTGCTGGAGGATACGTGCTACCATTTACCCTGTAACTTGTGAACGTCTTGTGGTGTTGTGCTGTCGTAATAAAGTCTTATTTTGGATATATCCTGGTCTACCCGAGTGAGTTGAATCCCACAGAGGGTAACTTCCATCCCAGCTAAGGGTGGTATCCTCACAGTGTGCATACATGAAACTTGGACATATAAATCAGAGAGACTAAATGAAATGTAAAACCAAAAGATATGGAAGGCCGTGCTCTTAAGAAAGCTTACAATCCAGGAGGAAAAGGGCACTGCTGAGATGAGCGTCATGCAGATTGTGACAGTAGCGCGTATGAGTAGTATAGGTTGGAGAAGGCTATGCTCTAATTAGGAGATTTTCAGAGTTTGTTTAAAGATTTGAAGGCTGGGATCAAGGATTGTAGGGTAGAGAATTCCATAGAGGAACAGCAGCACACCATAGGAGAAGTCTTCTGAGTGGAGTGAAAGGTTGATATTGAGAGGAAGCAAGTGGCAGGTCAGAGACAGATCTGAGAGGACGTTAGGGAGATGATGTTTGAGATGTCTGAAAGGGTGATGTTTTTGTGGGCTTTGTAGTCATTTGAATTGGATTCTGGAGGATTTGGGAATCTAGTGTATGCATTTCAGAGTGGTGCATTGGATTTAGAACTGCCATTTAGGACAAATTGAATTGGAGACAGGAGAATGAGCGGAATTGTTACACTTGCCTCTCTTCGCTCCAGCGCCTTCCTTATTCTCTGCATCGGAAGGTGCTTCCAGGTATGGGCGGTCACAAGACCGCATGTCGGGGCAGGGAATTTGAATTCAGTGTGTATATAAACCTTGCTCTGACACTCGTTCAGTATCAGAGCAACTTGTGTGTATCTTTGTTTCTGGATGCCTTGCTTGTATCCTGATTGATCCTCGTGTACCAGTTCCAGCCTGTCTGACCTTCCCTGCTCTCCTGCGGTAGTGTACCGATCTTGGCTTGCTGACTACTCGCTGTCTCAGTTTTATCCGCTTTAGTGTTACAGACCTTGGCTACCCTGACCTTGATTCAGCCTGTTGTTCCTGTACTTCGCTGCCAGATTGTATTACCAGACCCGGGTAGTCCAGACCTTGCTTCTGCCTGCTGATTCGGTTATCCATTGTCAGATTGTGTACCAGACCCTGGCTTGTCCTAACTCCATTTCGCCTGCTGACTCTGTACTTCCATGTCAGTTTGTGTACCGGACCCGGCTGTCTGACCAATCTCTTTGTTGTCATCTATTGGTCACCTGTCAGTCCTTCTTCCGCAACGCTACCTCTACAGGCAGACCAGTGGACCGCGACCTGCGAGCTCTCGCCAGCAAAGCCCATCCCGCTTGTGGTGGTTCTTGGTGAACACCTGGGAGCTCATTAGACTCCGCACCACTGACCAGCCGGTGCTAATCTAGATTAGCACAGGGATCCCTTCCCGTCTGTTATTGGAATGCCATTCAGGAGGAGGTTGCAGTACTTGAGGCAGGAGAGGATGAGAGAATATATAATAGTTTTGGTTGCATGTTTAATAAGAAAAGGGCACAGCCTAACAGTATTTTGAAGGTGGATGCAACAGGACTGGGAGAGACAGGATGTGAGAAGAAAAGCAGAGGGTGGAGTCAAGGGTGATACCAAGGCAGTGAGCTTGGGAAACTGAGGAAATTGTAGTGTTGTTGACAGTAAAGGAGATGTGAGGGAAGGTGGTGAGTCTGTGAGATGAGTAGATGATAAGTTCTGTTTATCAGATTTGGGAAATCCATGTGGAAATAGCAGAAAGAGATCAGTTGAGGAGTAGTAGATTTGGGTGTCATCAGTAGTGATGATACTATAGACCAAATTAGAAAATTAGTTTTACCAAGAGAACAAGTGTACAGTGAGAATAGCAGAGGCATGAGAACAGTGCCTTGTGGATCTCCAAAATATATTGGGAGTGGATGGGAGGTATTGCTACAGGTAGAGACACAAAAGAATGGTTGGATAGATAGAACATGTACCAGTAGTGAATATAAATCATTCTGGCTACCTGTAAGAAGACAAACTGCTTTGTCTATTTTTCTTTTGAGATTTGATACAAACTGCTGTTAGCAATTTACATTTTGCTTATTGTTCTGCAATTATCATGGCAACCACAGTCACATAACATGTAGTGAGCAGGCTTTAGAACACCACCTTTCTCAGCAGGCACATCCCCCCTTTTTCCTCTGCACCACCTGACCACTGAGGAAGTCAGTAACTGACTGGCTGTCACTCAGAGTCTCTGGAGAGGAAGCAGAAGCCAAATCCTTGCATTCGTGAGATAGATTTTGTGCAGTGGCAGCCATCTAAATCTGACTTATAGGAGGATAGCCTTGAAAATGATGACATCAGCTTCATGTTATAAAAGTACAAAACGTGCTCTTTACAAAAAAAAAAATTCTGTGTGGGATGGCACCTTTAAAATTATCTGATATTAATGTGATTGTTTTTTTCCC